>NW_026694096.1:2408333-3612500 GCF_021218885.2 Marmota monax
TTATTAGCATCATCATATTTTTCTTTACTATTAAGGGCAATGGGTCACTAAAATTAGTTATTTCAGGCCAATTCAATGGTTCTCATTGTCACCCAGGACCCCATCACCAATCCTGAACATTTGGCAATGGCACAATGGGGATAGGAGGGAGGAGGATACTGGTATCTAGTAGGTAGAAATCAATGATGCTGCTTAATATCCTACAATGAACAGGGAAAACCCCAGAACAAAAATTTACCCAGCCCTGAATGTCAATAATGCCGAAGTTGAGAAATCAAGCACTGAGTCTTTGAGGATTATTACATCAGAACTCTATACATAAAGATTGATGATGTGTAAACAATGTAGGACCAACTCAGCTAAAAATATCTTGGTGCAATGTTGGGAGCAGCCTGGCTGTGAAATATCTTTGGGAATACTGAGAATGGCAAAGACAAAAGGTATAATAAATGATAACAATAATAAAACAGTGCTTTGTACCTCAATAATCTCTTTAATCTGTAGTTCCTAGGGCACTTTATAGACCAATAATAACTACTCTGGTACTCACATACTACCTTTTATCTAAGGACCTTAGGCACTTTCACAACACTCTGACAATGTAGGAAGTATTATTATCCCCATTTTATATGTAAGTAAACAGAGGCACACAAGTTAACCAACTTGCTCAAAGCCACACAAGTCTATAGTAGCCAGCATTCCTGACTCAAGAGTCTATTTAATACTAAGAGAACTGGTAGAAGTGATGCAGTGACAAATTTATGTGACATAAGTGTTATCCTAGTTCATTCAAAGTCTATTGTTTCCAGGTTAATATTGTATATTCAGTCCCTCATTTTTTTTAACCATCTCCAGACACTTCTTAGAAACCCAAGATTCTAACTGCTATCTTATTAATAGGAGGTACTATGTTGAGTGCCTTCCTGAACAAAGCACATTCTACTTGCAGTATCACTTTAAAATAAGTCATTATTGCTGATTTTATAGTCAAGAAAGCTGCTGAGTTTCAGAGAATTTAAACATATGCTCAAGATCTTGCAGGTATTTAACATGTTTGTACCCATACTGACTATATCATCTTTCTACTATATCCTACAGCCCCTCAAAGAGAAAATCCTCAGAGAAGTTATGAAAGCCCATTAATCTGCATACATTTAATACTCAAATCCCCTTTTCCCCATCTTAAAACTCATAAAACAAAGTAGTGAATCTGTAATTGAGAAATTTCAGGTGGTGCACCTAGGTAGATACCAGGTAGGCAAATGGCCACTCAGCCATTTAAACCTATTCCCAAGGAAGGCCTTTAATTTTCCACTGAATTTTCCAGAACCCCAACAGTCAGACCAAAGCCCAGAACTGTGTGACTTTGTCTTTGACAAATACAGGGCATGTGGATCATTTTCTCATTCCCACAGCAGGCACACATTGATTACCCACCTTCCATATACTACCAGGTCCAAATATTAAGTAGGAATATTAAGTAGGACAAACAGTTTTTGTTAGGGAAGAGTGTGGCTCAGGCCTTCCTACTTTTTACAAAACAGAGACCTAGCATTTGGGGCTTACAACAATGATGTGCCCTGACATTTGATATTATTTGGATATAGTGAAGTCAGTCTACTCTGGTGTCTGCCCATGGTAGCCCACCCAGCCCTGATCCAGAAATCTTCAATAACTTGTAAATCTTGTAAATGTAAGGATAAGTAAGGATGGAAAAATAGAGACTATCACCGCTCCAGCTCATTTCAAATCAAAATCAATGCAGCTTTCGTACTTTGACAGGGAGTTTTGCTGCTGAATTTACTATTCTGGAAAGAGAAGGCCTATAGAATGGTTAAGAGGAACATTCCAAATAGGGTCAGCATCACCAATAAAATAAAGTGTCCAAAGGAGGTTTGATACTTCTGCAAGCCTAAGGTAATAGTAAACTCTCTTAATAATTCACGGGGCAGTTTTAGCCTTTCTTTTTAGGCGATTCCTTTTCACCAGGAGATGCGTTTCCTTAGGTTTCCTCAGGTCCACCATCCTAAGACATTTCAAAAGGGGTCAGCGACCAAGAAGAGAAACGAGTGGGTATTTTCTCATCCTGGCCAGTTAGCTCCTGAATCTTCACAAGTCGATCGCACTTTCCCCCTTGGCAATATTCGAAACTTTCGTTCAAATAAAATTATGTACTTAAAAGGAAGAGTGGCGGGAGACTAGCGAGGAGGAGAGGGGAGCCGGGAGAGGGGCGTTGGAGTGCCGTTCCCGCCCCAGAGTCGCAAGCGCCAGGAGGCCGGACACCCCGCGGCTGGCGGCCCAGGAATGTGCGGTGCGACCCGCCGCAGGCAGGGAGCGGCTGGCCGGGGGAAGGGTTGGCGCAAGGCACGAGGCTGCCGCTGGCCCGGCGCCGCGCACCTGAGTGCCGGGGGCGGGGCGTCGCCGGACACTGCCTCCTCCTCACCGGGAGCCGCGCCCCTCGTGCGCCCCTCGGCCTTTTCCGCCCGCGCTTCGGCACCGCTCGGCTCCCCTCCCGCCCCTCGCTCCCTCCCTTTCTTCTTCCCTCCCTTCTAGTCAGGGACTTGGGAAAGCAGGACAGCGAGTTTGCCGCGTTCCTTCCGCGCGTCCGGAGGTCGCGCCGCACCTTCGGCTCACTCGGGGTACTCACTCCCCGTCCCGCGCCTAGTCCCCCACAAACTCCTCGGAGGTAAGGGGCTGCTCTCGGGCCACCAGCACTCGACTCGTGCTTCGTCCCCGCCTCCTCCGCGAGCCGGTTAGAGGCTTTACCCGGGAGTCGGGTTGTCGGTGACGAGGATCTCGGACTGGCGGTGGCCAGAGCGGGCGCTAAGTTGGGCCGACAGGTGGCGGGGTCTGGCCATGGTCCCACGTCCCCCGCAGGCGCGGACCCGGGTGGGATGGGGCGGTCGGGCCGGGGGTGGGGTCACGCCCTCTCTCCTCCCCTCGAGGGGCGGTGATCGTCGGGGCCGGCGGTGTAGGTGCTCCGGAGAAACTTTGCAGGGTGGGGACGGCGGCGTCCACTCGCCGTTGGAGACGAGTGGGTGCGCTCTGGGGGTACTCGGAGAGGCGCGAACGGGAGCCAGACCTTTGGGTCCGACCAAGACCTCACGCCTCCCCTCCCCGCCCCCTTTTGTGTTTCTCTTCAGACCCACTTGCTGCTGGGGGAGTTTCCGCCGCCCGCGCCGGGGGTCCTATTCCTTGCGTCCTCGCGGTTGCGGAAAGGAGGCGGCGGCGGGGACCAGGAGCTGGGAGCCCGGGTGGCCGTCTGAGGTGAGCACCCAGCCAGCCCCTCTGGGAATATGGCGACCGGTGGCTACCGGACCAGCAGCGGCCTCAGCGGCAGCACCACAGACTTCCTGGAAGAGTGGAAGGCGAAGCGCGAGAAGATGCGCGCCAAGCAGAACCCCCCGGGCCCCTCAGCCCCGGGCGGGGGCAGCAGCGACGCGGCCGGGAAGCCCCCGGCGGGGGCGGTGGGCACTTCGACGGCGGCTGCCACGGCCAACGAGCTCAACAACAATCTCCCAGGCGGCTCGGCCGCACCTGCTGTCTCCGGCCCCGGGGGCGTGAACTGCAGTGTCGGCTCCACCGCGCTGGCTCGGGCGGCCCCCGGCCCGCGGCGGCCAGAGGACGAGACCCCCGCCGCCGCTGCCTCCGGAGCTCCGCCGCCTCGGGGTGACGAGGAGGAACCGGATAGCGCCCCGGAGAAGGGCAGGAGCTCGGGCCCAAGTGCCAGGAAAGGCAAGGGGCAGATTGAGAAGAGAAAGCTGCGGGAGAAGAGGCGCTCCACCGGCGTAGTCAATATCCCCGCGGCAGAGGTGAGCGGGCGGGGGCCATGCTGTTCCTGGGGCCGCCACCGTCTGGCGTCCTCCACCCGAGGGCTCCTGGGTCCCGGGGCCCAGGTTTCTCCCTGACTCGTCCTGCTGATCCTTTGACCGAGCTGGGCAGGCAGCGGGTGATGGAGTTTTGCTTTGAGCAAATACTTCCTGGGAAGTTCCCCAAACCCACAGTGTAGGACACGTGCTTTTCCAAGCTTCCTGGATGAGGTCTCAGATCCTGAATACATACTTGTTTAGAGCGGTAGAAAGACAACTTCTGGACCGAGACTTGCCTACCTAGACCTATCTGTTTATGCTTGATCAGTTAGGAAGATTGATTAGTGGTGACGATGACGTACTCTAGTTTCCCACGTGTCGGTCTCAAGTTATCAGATTGTCTCCTCTTTCTCTTGATGTTTACAAGCACCGGTAAAGAAAATGTGGCCTTAGCAATATCCAAGATAGCTTTATCTTAATGAGCCGATGATGAGTGTATCCAATGAACATATGCATGATATTACACACACACACACACACACACACACACTCTTTTTAAGTGGTGCTCCCCATCACAGTTCTCCCACCCCCAGTCATCCCAGTCATATTTAGGGCAATAGGGATGCTGCAGCAATTCACAGTGCTGTTTGCTTAGAGTTCTCTTTTTGTACTTAAATATCTGGAAAACATTTGTGGTAGGGGTGGCGTGTACTTTTTGTTTTCTTTTCTTTTTTTTTTTTTTTTTTGGTGTTTTTGACTAGTCTCCATACATTTCTGCAGTCAGCAGCAGCATCTCATTAGATGACTGATAAATACTTTTACGGAGTGTATAATCACACCTCTACCTGAAACAAAACAATCCTGAAAAAGTTTGGGTTATTTTAACAGTAGCTCATCATGTTTGGGAAGTGATTGAACTACTTTTTTTTTTTTCCCAGAATAGGCATACCTTCTCATTGGCTCTGCAGGTTTCACTTTTCCCCCCCATTTTACTCCTTGCCTTCTAATTCACTCAATTTTGCTACACACTAAATAACTATTAAGAATTTACCAACTTTAATTGTGGTTTAAATAAAAGCATTTGTAATAAGTTAGGGTGTATTATCAAGTATACCTAAAGTTTTAGATATTAATATGATTCCATTCCCAGAAAATCAGAGTATGTCTTTGTAGGGTGTATTTTTGTATGAATGTTTCAGAGATTTGTATTAGCCAGCAAACTGTCCTTTGTGGTTTGCTACTTGCACAAAATATCTGTTATTCATTAAATTACTTTAAAAGGAATTCGTAAGAGTGGTAATCAAATTTCCAGGTTTTTTTTTTTAACTTAAAAATATGAAGATTAAGGGGAAATTGAAGACAAGGCTTTGGAAAACCTACATTCCTCAACTTTATTTTTAAAAGCTGTGATCCAAATATGAGAATTTGTCATTTTCAATCTTTACTCATTGTTCATCTGACAGGGGTCTTATTTTGGCAAATATCTTGGCAGATGTTAAAATTTGCTTTTTGTTCGGCTGCTTGTGCTAAGATTATTTTTCAAGTATTTATTCAAAACAAGAGCAGTGTTTACTAGGGGAAATAAGTAGGGTGTATCTTGTGAGATCCTAAGAAACATCCTTTGTTAGTACTCCTGCTTTGAGTGAGAGAACTTAGTGCTGAGAATGTAGATGACTCCCCACTACAATTGAGTCTAATTCTCTGGAATGTTTTTCATTTGGGTGTTGGCAACTCCTAAATTTAATCTTACTTAAAACAAAACAACCCTGGGCACCCTTTTTTGTGTGTGGAATTTTTTTTTAATTGAGTAGGGAGTTGAGGACTGCTTTCTTTTAGTGGTAACTATGGTTCTATCTGTTTCAAGCTGTGGGACCCAACAAAACATGGTAATATTTTACCACAGTATCTAATTATCAGGCTTGAGAGCCTCCTCCCTATATTTTTAAAAAAGTCTTTTATATTGTTTCAATACTACTGAAATATGTCAGGAAACTTTGAAGGTAAATTATTTTCATGTCTTTAGATTTTTTAGAATTATATGCCATTTCTTCTAGTAGTTTCCAAAGTGAGAATGCCACTTGCTGTGGAGGTTCTTAAGCACTCCTGTTTTAAAAAGGCATATTGCATTTTATACATATTACATTTTATAAACTTTTCAGATACTGAAAATACTACAGATGGATGAAAATCACCAATCTGTCAATAGTCAAAAGTACACTTACATTTTATCTAATGTGTAGTAAGATCCACTTTCAATTTTCCCAATCAAGTTTGTATTAGAATAGTATGTAGTTTGTGTATAGAGAGCCTATTTTAGTGAGTGATAAGTTCCTTTAGGAAATACACATTAAACATCTGTGTGAAACACTTGTGGTTTTTATTAACTCATTAGAGTATTTCATAATATTGTTGTAAAGATGTATGACAGCACCTAAAGGTAACAAAGTCAGCTAGGAGATAGTTTAGCAAGGAAGCAGGCTAAAAACTGAAACTGCCAGTACCATCAAAAACCAAAATAGGGGTTGGGGTTGTGGCTCAGTGGTAGAGCACTTGCCTAGCATGTGCAAGGCCCTGGGTTTGATCCTCAGCACCACATAAAAACAAATAAGCAAAATAAAGGTATTATGTACAACTAAAAAATAAATATTAAAACAAAACAAAACAAAAAGCCAAAAACACCCTGGCTGATGCGGTTTGAATATAGGGTAGGTACTGAGTGTGACGACCATAGAAAAGTCTAAATATCCAGCTGCTCCTTAATAAGATAAATTTTGATTTTCATTTTCTAAAAGATTTTTTTTTTTTTTTTGGTAACAGCTTGCCTAAATTGAACAATTTGGATGTGACATACTTCCTGTCAATAATTTTTGTGTATGTTTATCAGATTAGGCAAATGTTTATTACATGTCTGTGTTCAAGGCACTGTCCTAATAAGCACTGGAAGAAACAAGAAGAATAAGGTAGTGTATGTTCTTAAGAAGCAAGACTGTAATCTAGAAAGAAGACATAAGACATAGTTATATGAAAAACTTAAGTAGTGAGTTAACAGTTTAAAAGCCATTGGAGTACAGCATGGAATTGATTATTCATTTCAAATATTTTGTTTAAAGGCAAGAGATGGTGGGAGAAGCTATTGAGGTTGAGAGTTTTGACTTGAATCATGAATATTTCTATATCTATGTTTATATGTATATCCTCACATACATAAATATAGTATTGTAAGCATCAGATTGCAGATCCACACATTGATATCATGTGTGGATCTCCCCCGTGCTGATTTTTTTACCCTCTCCACTACCCATTCCCACTCCCTTATGATTTAGTGCACCTGGAATGGATCCCAGGCATTGATACTTTTATAAGCTCTCAATGTAATTCTAAAGTGAGTCAGGGTTAAGAACTATTGGACTATAATTAGGGATACCAAAATGAACACAGGCATTTTTAACAAGGTGTTCTTTCAAGCAAAATAAGGAAACAGATAAATACCATAAGGAGTAGTATAGCCTAGTCCCTGATCAGGGTACCTAACTCAATAAAGAGGGATAGTTGAAGAGGTCTTCCTCAGTAATTGGTTCTCAGAGTGCTTGTGAAGTTACTGCTGTTGAGTAGTAGGTTTGCATGAATGAATTAGTGGATATGATTGCCATAGAAAATATAATCTTTCCATAGGTAGGAGTAGCATTGAAGTATAAAAGTTAACGTATTAAAGCATTTTTGCATAGTTCTTGGCTAAAGTGCTTTATGTACTTTTTTAATGCTCGGAGCAATCTCACATGATAATTACACTCTTTCCCCCCCATTTTCAGAGGAGAAAATGGAGACTTTTAGAGCTTAAATGACTCAAGATCACAGACATAAATATATACAATTCTTATATGTCAGTTAAAAAGATTGCATAGAAAGCGATAAAGCACAATTTTAAATGTTCTGTGTGGTTTTATGTATGTGCATGTGCACGCACATGCATTGGGGAAAAGGGAAATTTTAAAGAATTAACCTATTTTGCATTATTTAACATTTTCCTAGGTTTGTTTGTTTATTTATTTATTGTAGTTGGACACAATACCTTTACTTTATTCATTTACTTTTATGTGATGCTAAGGATCGAATCCAGCGCCTTGTACATGCTAGGCGAGTGCACTACTGCTGAGCCACAACCCCAGCCCTCCCTAGGCTTTTTTTTAAAAAAACTTTTTATTTAAATATAAATTAAACATTTGGTGAAAACATGGAATTGAATAGAAATTAAGATCAAATTTATAGGCTTAGAGATTGCTTTCTGATCATTTTATCTATAGTTTACTTGGCAAAATTTTGCACATCAGACTATCAGCAAAATGTAATTTTATTTTTGGTTAGTGGTCCAAAAATAGGAACTTTGATATTACTTAATGATGTATTATTTTTCTGTCAGGATGGGTTACTCCTCCATAATTTGAACTCGGGATGTAAAAGGGAGGGAAAAGGAGCATTTAAAATATAGAAAACACTTTGACATGAACACAATTTAAGTCATAATTATTTAGTATATTTACTAAATATTGCATAGATCTTGTTCCACTTAGTATACTTTACAAATGTTTTTTGGTATTGCCATTATGTTCCAGACAGTCTACCTTTCTATGTGATGAGTCAGGAGAGAAACTAATAATGACTCAAGTAGAGAAAATCTCATTGTGAATGGAATAAATATAGGATAAACACTGAGGCTAATAACATATTGAGCCCAGCTTTCTTAATGTTCAAGCTCAGTAGTAAGGTAAATTGAAATCTTAATGTTATCAGGATTTGTAATGAGTTGCCTAAGATGGGATGCTATTTCTTATAACAATAGTAATTGCATAATTAAATAGGTGACATTGGTAGTGTGTTTCTTAAGTACCAGGCACTGTTCTAAGCACTTTGCATTTAATTATCATTACACTAAAGGACACTAAGGGAAAACTGGGCAGAGAGTAAGTTATTTACCTGCCAGAGATCATACGTGTAGAAAGAGGTAGAAAAAGTTTGCTTTCACAGTCTGGTGGTTAATAGCCATCTTACTATTCTTGAATGTATTACATACTGTATATCTAATTTAAAAATACAAAGATAATTTTTAAACATATTTTTTAGTTGTAGTTGGTCACAATACCTTTATTTTATTTATTTATTTTTATGTGGTGCTGAGGATTGAACCCAGTGCCTTGTGCGTGCTAGGGGAGTGCTCTACTGCTGAGCCACAACCAGCTCCATAATTTTTTTTTTTTTGTAAGGGCTGGCATACAGCTCAGTTGGTATAGTGTTTGCCTTGCATGCACAAGGCCCTGTGTTCGATCCCCAGCACCACACACACACACACACAAAATAAATAAAAGAAAGAAAGAAAAGAAAAAGAAAAAAAAAGATGCTAAAATGATTACTATACAAAATTTGAAATTTAACTTGTTTATAAAAGATGAAGTGTATTAAATTACATGAACCAATAAATGCCCTTTGTATTTTATTTAAGAAAAAAAAGATGAAGTGGAACTTTGGAAAAAATCGAGAGCAAGTAAATGTATAGCTAATGGTATTAAAATTCTTAAAATCATTATCAAGCTAGTGGCCAATTTATTGTCTTTATTGTTTCTCTTTTGATTTTTAGACCTATGATGCAGGCCAGAATATAATTGTCATTTAATAGTAATGCTGATACAGTGTGTTAGAAACTAAATTTATTGGCAAATATTAAGATTAGAAATTTTCTCAGTGCTTCTATTTTTTCTTTTTAAAAATTGAGATCATTCACATGTCATAAAATTTTCTCTTTTAATAAGTGAACAGTTGGGGATGGGAGTACAGTACAGCTCAGTGGCAGAGTAATTGCCTAGCATGCATAAGGCCCTGGGTTTGATCCTGAAGCACAGTACAAACAAAAATCCAGCTCAGTTAAGTGAGTTTTAGTGTATTCACAGAGTTGTACTGTAGGTATTTATGTTTTCACCTTAATTTTTCATTCTGCTCCTAGAACCTTTAGTAGTTAAGTTTTAGGTCAAACTAAAGCGCAATGGTATTTGAACCATGAGAAGCGAATAATCACTTAAAACAATTCAATATCAGCTTTTCCTATAGTTCACTGAGAAATTGTGGTAGAATCTTCCCAATTTTAAGTTCTTTAAAACTTGGATTCTTACTAACATTAGTTTGTATTAGAATTTGGTAGAACAGATACTTATTTAATTTAACCAAATATAATATTTTATCTAAATTTTTAAAATTTTATTTAATTTATCTAAATTTTTAGATATTTTCTTGTGGAGATCTGTACCACTCTATGTAAACATTTGGGAACATTGATTCAGAGGGAAAAAAGAGGACTTTAAGACCACTTACAGATTTAGTCATTTTACTATAAATAACGTCCTAAAATATGTAGCTGGGGTGGGAGGGACAGTCTACCTATGCCACTATGACCTGTGTTTGTTTTATATGCAGACTTATCCATGTTGGTGGGCGCAGTTAACTAGACTGCATTTTTTAAAATATTTTTTTTTTAGTTGTGGATGGACACAATACCTTTATTTAGTATTTTTTATGTGGTGCTGAGGATTGAACCCAGTGTCTCATGCATGCTAGGCAAGTGCTGTACCACTGAGTCACAACCCCAGCCCAAAACTGTATTTTAACATGTTCTTGTGTGATGCTTGTATATGCTAAAAGTTTGGAAGAATTGACTTAAAATGCCTTGAAACTGGTTTATTGATATCTCCCCAATGAAATTGATCCTGACTATCAAACAGGATTATTGTATGGATCAAACAAAATGTTTATAAAAATGTTATACAATGCTCAAATGGTAAATTAAAATTATTGCATAGGTTACATTGATAATTGTTGATGTCTAATGGAAACTTCTTATAAGGATGGTAAACATCTTATTTTTTACTTTATATTTTATTTATTTGAGTTATTATTTGTGGGTCTGGGTATTGAACAGTGGTGCTTTTACCACTGAGCTATATCTCTAGCTCTTTTTATTGTTTGAGATCCTTCTCAGCAAGTTTTCTAGGTTGGCCTTGAACTTGCAATCATCCTGCCTTAGCCTCTTGAGTCACTGAGGTTTTCTGTGTGCACTACCACATCTGCTGAAAAACTTATATATATTTATATATGTTTATACATATTTAAACAGGTAATGAGTTACTTTGAAATTCTAAGCACTTTAAACATTTCTATAATGTCATATATTTAGTGCAAAATGTGGTGCCTATTTTGCTTGTGTTTAAAATTTGTTAGAAGTCTGTACTACAGAAAAAAAAACCCTATAATACTTAGTGGGTAATTAGAACTTAACTGTCACTGATTTTTCATTTTTACGTATCTTTAAGGAAAAGTATCTATTATCGTTTATAAATATGTTTAATAATTAGCAATTCAAATTCTTAAAATGGTTTTCTGACCATTTGTCAAACTCCTATCAAGTGTAAGAATTGTTTTGTTTTCTAATCTTACATATGAGATTGTTGGACTTGGCTAGCAATTGATTGTTAACATATTTGGTTAACTACTGAGGCAACTTTCAGTTTAAATTTTACGTATTTGTGGAATATCCATAGTATCTACTGTATATAATCAGCTATAGCTTCAACTGTTATTTTTCCTTAGGTTACTTAAAAATACACTGAATATCATGTGTGAATGAAACTGTAGAATACTTAATTTCTAAAAATGGCAAAATTATGCATTTCAAAAGTAGAAATAGCTGAGCATGGTGATGCATATTTGGTAATTCCAGCTACTTGGGAGATTTAGGCAGAAGGATTACAAAATAAAAGTCAGCAGCCTGCACAACTTAATAAGACCCTGTCTCCCCGCCCCCCCCAAAAAAAAAGAAGAAGAAGAAGAAGAAGTAGTAGTAATAGTCAAGGGATGTAGCTTGGTTGTAAAGCCCTTGCCTTTTATGAAGGAGCCTCTGGGCTCAATCCCCAGTGGTGGTGGTGAGGATGGGCATTGCCTTTGAATAATTTCTCACATGGTATTTACTCACCTACAAATGTTCCCTCCCTGCCTTTCCCCTACTCGTGTATCTTTGAGGAACTCCTGTGCTTCTCTAAGCTATGCATCTACATTCTAGGTAGAGCAAATGGTATGCACAGAGGCACAGAGCATGTCTATTGCCCAACACTGAGCAGAGTGGTTTTCATGTGATTTTCACATTAATTCACAAATTAGATATTTTTACATCATGATTTTTTCCCATCGTTTTACAAGATGAGGAAGTTGAGTCTTGAAGTTGTGAATTGCCCAAAAGCTGTACTGGTAGAACTTGGCTTTGACTCCGTATTTCCTTGGATGCCAGTGCCAACACATTGATTATCATCATTGGAAATAACTAGGATATATTCTAACACAGGGAACTTTGATGTGCAGAGAATTTATGGTGGGGAGTGAATGGAGAACACTTAAAAAGGAAAGATAAAGACCAATTGTTATGGAATCTTCTGAATGACATGCCCAAAATTCAGAATTTATTCTCCTGTTCTTTGTTAGTATTTTTGGCTGGGCACTTGCTTCCTCTATCTATACCTATTTATACAGTAACTCTCACAATTTCTGGAAAGGAAACAATTTGCCTGTTTAATATGAAATCATTAAGAGGGGTTTCTTGTTCAGGGACAAACTTATTCAAGAGTTGTAAGGTGTGTGTGGTGGTGCACTCCTGTAATACCAACTACTCTGAAAGCTGAGGCAGGAGGATTGGAAATTGGAGACCAGCCTCACCAACTTAATGAGACCCTATCTTAAAATCAAAAGGGTTGGGGATACTGCTCTCAGTGGTAGAACATCTACAGGTTCAATCCCCAGTACTGCCAAAAGATAAAAATAAGTAAATAACACAAAATAGTAGGCATATGGTAGAATAAATAAATCCAAAATTCTTATGAGCTAAAAGGAAACTAAAGGCTAGGATCCAGAGTTTTATCAAATGATTCTTTTTTGATTGTAAAAATAATTCTAATGAAAAAATTTGTAAATGACTTTGGAGGCAAGCCAAATGGAATGGAGATGAAGTGCTCTGGTGATATTAAATTGCCATAGTCTGATCTGAGTGTAGTTAACCATGGAGAAGTTTATAGCTTTATGTTGTCTGTGAGTTTAGACTTTGCCCTGCACTAACTATAAAAGCAGATGTTATTCCATTTTCAGGTTCTTCCTGTTCTTGAAATACACATGCTTAAGGATGGGCATTGCCTTTGAATAATTTCCCACATAGTATTTACTCACCTTCTGCAAATGTTCCCTCCCTGCCTTTCCCCCCTCATATATCTTTGAGGAACTCCTGTGCTTCTCCAAGCTATGCTTTAGGAATAATGTTTATTTATTTATTTTTATCACAAAAAATAATGACTTCTTACTATAAACATTTGAAATAAAACAGCAAAGCCAAGATTATGCAAGATCAACTATAGTTTGACATATTTTCTTCCATTTTTCCTTTTTTTTTTTTTTGGTGGTTAAACTGAGGACCTGTGCATTCTAGGCAAGCACTCTACCAACTGAGCTATGTCTCCAGCCCCTGTGTTATTTTTATATGTTGTGGTTATATTATGTGTACATTTTTAACCTACCTTTTGATATATCATGAATATTATTTTATTTATTATTAAAATATTATTTTAAATTTTCCGGAGTAATTTTTGACAGCAGATATGTTAATAATCATATTTCTTTGTTAATATAAAAAGTTTATAGGGGCTAGGGTTATAGCTCAGCGGTAGAGCTCACATGTGCGAGGCACTGGGTTTGAGCCTCAGCACCACATAAAAATAAATGAAATAAATAAAGGTTTGTGTCTATCTTTAAAAAAAAGCTTATAAACATGTTTTTAGTTTTATATCTAACTATATGTTAGTGTTTTCAGTTGGAGTACTTAGTGGGGCTTATGATTACCTTGAGTGATTGTTTTTATCTTTGATAATTACAAAGACAACACTTAAGCCACAAATTGCTTATACTACAAGTTGAAGTTTAGAATATTTAATTATTTTGATTATGGATGAAGAAATGTATTTTAGAATGAGGAATACATATTAATATTAGATAACATCTGTTTGCTTACTGGGCCTGCCTGGTACTATTCTAAGACATTTATACATATTAACTTGTTTACACTTTAGAAGAGCTCTAGGGAGGTCAATATATGTCCTATTTTATTGATGAGGAAAGCAAGGCACAGAGAGGATAAACCATATTGAATTTTTGATTTGAGAAATTAGTTGCCAGCTTTGCCTTTGCTTCTACTCTTGATTGTTTCCCCCTGACTACACTTCTACTTTATACTGGGGTCAGTGTCACATTTTAGTACTAGCCTAAACGAAGTTGACATCTTATTAAGCTTGCTGCTTTCATGTTTTTATTATTTTCTTTCCTGCTTGTTCTGATGTAAAAGTTGTATGTTACAGAAGAATGAGTGAAAGATCTTATTATCTTAAAAAGGAGTAGGTAGTTTATAACATCTGGGAGAGCTGAGAGTACAATTTATCATGGTTAATTCATATGCTGATAATCTAAAATTAACTGAATGTGAAAGACCTGAATATCTGATACAAGAGAATTCTAAAGTCAAAAGAAGTGCCATAAACTTGCTTGATTTTTTAAAAATTTCTCAATTTCTGAAAATTCCCCAGTTGTGAGGTGTTTTTGTGAAGAATCAAAAATGCTAATATAAAGTGTTCTGTTTAATCTTAGCTCTTATTTGTAGTTCACACAAATCTGCTCTAAATCAGAGTAATGACATTCTTAATAGCTTCATATTAATATTTATCTTTATTAATGAGCTAAGAAAGTACTCTGTCATCAGCATCCAGTCTCCAGTTTGGAGATAGAAACCCCATCAATTATTAATTGAAAATTTAATGTAAAGAATTAGGTAACAGAATATGCAAGCAGAGAATACTAAGACATCATGGATTTAGCAGCTGCAGGAGACAATTATCACTTTTAGAACTGGGAACAAAAAGTGTTAAAAATATTTTAGAAGCATGTTGAGGGCCTGAGGAGCCAAAGCTCAGACCTCTGAGAAGGGGCCTGTTTTCACCTGCTGCCACTTGAATCAGAGCTGTCACAGTGAAGATATGAGGCTAAGGTGAAACAGCAGAACAGGGAGAAAGAAAGTTTTAAGAAGCAAACTTGAAGGGACAAATCCCCTCTTCTCTAGCCTTGCAGTTTCCCTCTAGTTCTTTGTATATGATGTAGCCTGACAGACATATGATTAAGTTGACTTACTAGTAATGGTCATAGTAATTGAGAAAGTTGATATCTGGTTGGTTATTTGATAATATTGAGGAGTTATTATTTTAGTTGTAATCATATAATTTAAAGGAATCCCTTTAGAGATTGTACAGTGGTATATTTAGAGGTAAAATATGCCTGGGATTTGCTTATGGGAGGGGCAATAAATAGAAGTAAGTGTAGGTAAAATTGACAGTTGTTGAAATTGTGGCAATGGATTTTCTCTACTGCTGTATATATATTTGAAAATTTCCAGAGTAAAATGTGATTAGACTTTTGAATTGAGATCTGAATTTTGGAAAGGAATCTGTCAGAGCTAAGGAGAATAGAGGTTACAGAAATGCAAAGGCTGTAAGGTAGGAAGTTTCTTGGAGTATTCAACTTATATTGAAAAGGTATGCATAGCTAGAGTGATAGAGATGAGGAGAGAACAGGCAGGTACCAGGTCATGTTAGAGTTTGAACTTAATATTCTGAGCCACTGTGTAGTTGAAGCAGGAGACAGACTTGATTTAAACTTATGCCCAGAAAGTTTTCTCTAAGTTCTAGAGAAATAGTGGGCTTTATGTGGGAGAGGAGAGAAGGACCATTGCAGCAGTACAGAAGAGAGAACAGATGGCATTATGGGTAATGGAGAGAAAAGCTTACACAAGGACTATATTTTGATATTTTGGAAGTAGAACTGCCAATAATTTCTGTGAGAAGTAGGCAAAGGTGATAAGTAAGTTTTTGTTTAGAATAATTTGGTCAAAGTTGATGCCATGAACTAATAATATTTTACATTTCTATTTGTGTGGTAATAGAATGTCATAGAATTCAGCCTTTGAATATAGATAGTTATCAAGCCTCTTCTCTATTTGTCTCTAACATTTTGAGTTTTTAAATGCTAGGCATTGTTCTAAGCCCATTATATATATTAACTTATTTAATTGTTTTTCACAATTATATGAACCATGTACTACTATTATCTTCATTACTCATATTTAGGAAACCGAACAAAAGTATAGTAAAATCTTGTCTAGTATGAGGAAAATTATATACCATGACATGTACAGTTTATCCCAAACAGGCAAAATTGGCTTAACATTTGAAAGTCAGTTAATGTGTCAGTGAATGTCATTCTATCAACAGGTTAAAGAAAAATCAAACAATGATATCAATAGATGCAGAAAAAGCATGTGACAAAATCTAATACCTATTCATGACAAGATCTCTTAGTACTGGGAATAGATGGGAACTTCCTCAGATTGATCAAGAATATCTATAAAAACCTGTACCTAATATCATTTGTTCAACAGACCATGTTAAATTATTAAGGGAAATTCCAAAAGAGGACCACTAAAAATATTTTGGCTAATGATAGTTTTTTTTTTCTTACAAGAAACCTTATAAAAAGTACATAAAGCTTTGAGAAGATAATATTTATGTGATCATGTCAAATAGGACATATTTATGTTCAAATATTAATCACAAACTTTTAATTCCAGACCTATATGAGTTTTGTGTGGTTTCCCACTAAATATCTCATCAGGTGACTTTCCAAAGATCCTTAGAA
The DNA here is from genome assembly GCF_021218885.2 of Marmota monax. Classification (NCBI taxonomy): domain Eukaryota; kingdom Metazoa; phylum Chordata; class Mammalia; order Rodentia; family Sciuridae; genus Marmota; species Marmota monax. The sequence goes on from NW_026694096.1 coordinate 2,424,953, forward strand.
AGAAATATTTATTTTTCATTTATTTGATGAAATGTCAGAAAGCCAAGCCCTCCAAGTGCTTTCTTTCTGCCTGGCTTTCTTTCTTTTTAACATTTGTTCTTTTTAGTTATACATGACAGTAGAATGTATTTTGACATATCGTACATATCTGGAGTATAACTTCCAATTTTTGTTGTTGTACATGATGTGGAGTTACACTGCACATGTACTCATATATGAACATAGGAAAGTTATGTCTGATTCATTCTACTGTTTTTCTGATTCTGAACTCCCTTCTCTTCCCCCCACTCCTCCCTGTCCAATCTGGTGAACCTCCACTCCTTCCTCCCTCCACTGATTGTCAGCATCCACATATCAGAGACAACATTCACCTTTTGGATTTTTGAGATTGGCTTATTTCACTTAGCATGATATTCTCAGTTCCATCTCCATTTACTGGCAAATGCTATAATTTCATTTTTATTTTATGGCTGAGTTTTAGTCCATTATGTATATATAACACAGTTTTTTCATCCATTAATTGGTTGTAGGGCACCTAGGTTAGTTCCATACTTTGGCTATTGTGAATTGAGTTGCTATAAACATTGATGTGGCCACATCATTATAGTATGCTGATTTTAAGTCCTTTGGTATAAGCCAAGGAGTGGGATAACTGGGACAAATGGTGGTTCCATTTGAAGTTTTCTAGGGAATCTCTATACTGCTTTCCATAGTGGTTGCACCAATTTGCAGTCCTATCAGCAATGTATGAGTGTACCTTTTCCCCCTACATCCTCACCAACATATGTTGTTACTTGTATTCTTGATAATTACCATTCTGACTGGAGTGAGATGAAATATGAGTGTGGTTTTAATTTGCATTTCTCTAATTGCTAGTGATGTTGATGAGGTTTTTAATATATTTGTTGACCAATTATATTTCTTCTGTGAAGTACCTGTTCAGTTCCTTTGCCCATGTATTGATTGGGTTATTTGTTTTGTGGTGTTTTTTGAGTTCCTTATTTATCCTACAGATTAATGCTCTATCTAAGGTGCAAATGGCAAAGATTTCTCCCATTTCATAAGCTCTCTCTTTATATTTTTGATTGTTTTCTTTGCTATGAAGAAGCTTTTTAATTTGATACCATCCCATTTATTGATTGTTGATTTGATTTCTTGCACTTTAGGAGTCTTGTTGAGCAATTCTGTTCCTAAGCTGACAGGATGGAGATTTGGGCCTGCTTTTTCTTCTAGTAGGTGCAGGGTCTCTAATGCCTATGTACTTGATCCACTTTGAGTTGATTTTGAGAATCATTTGTGGGGTTCAAGATTGGGGTCTATTTCATTTTGTTACATATGAATTTCCAGTTTTCCTAGCACCATTTGTTGAAGAGGCTATCTTTTTTCCATTGTATGTTTATGGCACCTTTGTCTAGTATGAGGTAACTATATTTATGTGGATTTTTGTCTCTGTGTCCTCTATTATGTACTGTTGGTCTTCATGTCTATTTTGGTGCCAGTACCATACTGCTTTTGTTACTATAGGTCTGTAGTATAATTTAAGGTCTGGTATTGTGAGGCCTCCTGTTTTACTTTTCTCGCAGAGGACTGCTTTGGCTATTCTGAGTTTCTTATTTTTCCAAATGAATTTCATGACTGCTTTTCTGTCTATGAAGAACCTTAATAGGAATTGCAGTAAATCTGTGTAGTGCTTTTGGTAGAATGGCCATTTTGACAATATTAATTTTGCCTATCCAAGAACATGGGAGATCTTTCCATCTTCTAAGGTTTTCTTTGGTGTCTTTTTCTTTAGAGTTCTGTAATTTTCATTGTAGAGGTGTTTCATCTCTTTTGTTAGATTAATTCCCAAATATTTAAGTTTTTTTGAGGCTATTGTGAATGAGATAGTTTTCCTAATTTCTCTTTCAATTGATTCTACTGATGTATAGGACCACAGCTAATTTATGGGTGTTAATTTTGTATCTTGCTGCTTTGCTGAATTCATTTATGAGTTCTAGAAGTTTTCTGGTGGAGTTTTTCAGGTTTTCTAAATATAGAATCATGTCATTGGCAAATAGGGATAGTTTGAGTTCTTTGCCTGTTCATATTCCTTTAATTTTTTTCTTCTGTCTGATTGCACTGGCTAGAGTTTTCAGGACTATGTTGAATAGAAGTGGTGAAAGAGGGTATCTCTGTCTTGTTCCAGTTTTTAGAGGGAATGCTTTCAATTTTTCTCCATTTAGAATCATGCTGGCCTGGGGTTTAGCATCTATAGCTTTTACAATGTTGAGGTATGTTCCTATTATTCCTAGTGTTTTGAACATGAATGGATGCTGTATTTTGTCAAATGCTTTTTCTGCATCTATTGAGATAATCATGTGATTCTGTATTTAATTCTATTAATGTAATGTATTACAATTTGTTGATTTTCGTATGTTGAACCAACCTTGTTTCCCTGCAGTGAACCCCACTTGATCATGCTGCAATGTCTTTTAATGTGTTTTTGTATGCGATTTGTCAGTATTTTATTAAGAATTTTTGCATCTATGGTCATGCGTGCTTTTGGTCTGAAGTTTCCTTCCTTGATGTGTCTTTGTCTGGTTTTGGTATCAGGGTGATACTAGTTTCATGGAATGAATTTGGAAGTGTTTACTCCTTTTCTAAAAATTTCATGGAATAATTTGAGGAGGATTGGTGTTAGTTCTTCTTTGAGGGTCTAATAGAACTTGGTTGAGAATCCATCCAGTCCTGGGCTTTTCTTTCTTTGAAGGCTTTTGATGGCATCTTCAATTTTACTGTTTGAAATTGATCTGTTTAAATTTTCTATGTCCTGATTCAATTTGAGTAGGTCATATGTCTCTAGAAATTTGTCAATGTCTTCAAGATTTTCTATTTTATTAGAATATAAGTTTTCAAAGAACTTTCTGATTTTTGTCTGTATTTCAGTAGTGTCCATTGTGATGTATCCTTTTTTATCATGAATGTGGGTTTGTCTCTGTCTTCTGTTCTCTACCATTGGTGTTTATATAAGTAATTTGAGTTTTTCTTTTTCTCTTCATTAGCTTGGCTAAGGGTTTATCAATTTTATTTTTTTTCCCAAAGAACCAACTTTTTGTTTTGTCAAATTTTTGAATGGTTTCTTTTCTTTCAATTTCATTGATTTCAGCTCTTATTTTAATTATTTCCTGTCTTTTACTGCTTTTGTTCATTTGTTGTTCTTTTCTAGGGCTTTGAGATATAATGTTAGGTTATTTATTTGTTGACTTTCTATTCTTTCAATGAATGAACTCAGTGCAGTGAACTTTCCTCTTAGAACTGCCTTCATACTGTCCCAGAGATTTTGATTGTGTTGCTACTCTCATTTACCTCTAAGTATTTTTTTTTTAAATTTCATCCCTGAATTCTATTATTCATTGGTCATTTAGTAGCATATTGTTTAGTCTCCATGTGTTAGAGTAGCTTCTATTTTTCATTTTATAGTTGATTTCGAATTTCATTTTATTATGATCTGATAGACTGCATGGTATTCTTTGTATTATGATGATGGTGATGATGATTGTTATTATTATTTGTATTTGCTAAGACTTTCTTTATGGCCTAAGATATGGTTTATTTTAGAGAAGGACCCATGTGCTGCTGAGAAGAAAGTACATTCAGTTATTGATGGATGAAATATTCTATGTATGTCTGTTAATTCTAAATTATTAATTGTAGTTTTTAGTTTTGTAGCTTCTTTATTTAATTTTTGTTTGGAGGATGTATCCAGTGATGAGAGAGACATGTTAAAATCACCCAGTATTATTGTGTTGTGGTCTATTTGATTCTTGAAATTGAGAAGGGTGTGTTCGATGTACATAGATGCGCCATTGTTTGGGGCATAAATATTTACAATTGTTATGTCTTGCTGATGTGTAATTCCCTTAAGCACATGAAATGTCCTTTTTGGTCATTGTGATTAACTTTGGCATGAAGTCTACTTTATCTGATATGAGGATAGAAACTCTTGCTTGTTTACAAGATCCCTGTGAATGATATGTTTTTTCCATCCTTTCAACTTTAGTTGGTGGATGTCTTTGTCTGTGAGGCGAGTCTCCTGGAGACAGAATATTGTTGGGTCTTGTTTTTTAATCCAGTCTACCAGTCTCTATCTTTTGATTGATGAGTTGAGGCCATTTACAGTAATGTTATTGAGAAATTATTTTTATTCCCTGTCATTTTGATTTATTTCAGGTTTTTAATTAGAATTAGTTTCTCCTTTGACTGTTTTTCTAGTGTAGTTCCTCCTTTTGCTGGTTTTCACTTTTATTTTTCATTTCTTCATGAAATATCTTATTGAGTATGTTTCGTAGTATAGGCTTTCTAGTTGTGAATTTTTAAAAACTTTTGTTTATCATGGAAGGTTTTTATTTCATTGTCAATTTTGAAGCTTGATTTTACTGGGTATAGTATTCTTGGCTGGCATCCATTTTCTTACAGGGCTTGGTATGTATTATTTCAAGACTTCCTAGCTTTGAAGGTCTGGGTTGAGAAATCAGCGGAGACCTGGATTTCTTTCCCTCTAAATGTGACCTGTTGTTTTTCTCTGGAATCCTTTGAAATTCTGTCTTTATTTTGTATGTTAGGCATTTTCATAATAGTGTGCCTTGGTGTGGGTCTGTTGTAATTTTGTATTTTTGGGATCCTGTAAGCCTCCTGTATTTGATTTTCCATTTCATTCTTTAGGTTTGAGAAATTTTCTCACATTATTTCTTTGAAAAGATTATATATTCCTTTGGTTTGTATCTCCAAGCTTTCACCTATCCCAGTAAATCTTAAGTTTGGTCTTTTAAGGTTATCCCATATTTTTTGAAAGTTCTTTTCATGGTTCTTTAACATCTTTTCTCCATGATCAACTTTGTTTTCAATGTTCTATATTTTGTCTTCGTTGCCTGAAACTCTTCCAAATGATCTAGTCTGTTGCTGATGCTTTCAATTGAATTTTCAGTTTGGCTTATTAATTCTTTCATAATGAGGATTTCTGCTTGATTTTTTTTTTTCAGAATCTCTATCTCTTTATTGAAGTGATCTTTCATTTCCTGTATTTTCTCTCTGATTTCACTCCTTATATCATTCTTTACCTCACAGATCAATTTTACTATGTACATTCTAAACTCCTTCTCTGACATTTCTTCCACTGTGGTGTTGATGAATTCTGTTATTGGAATATCTTGGTTTGTTTGGGGTGATTAGTTCCCTTCCTTTTTCATTTTGCTCATGTGTCTACCCATCTAACATGCATCTGAGGCAGTAGAGTTTCCATCTTAAGGACTTACGGTGTCCCTGAAGATTTCCAGTACCAACAACAACCACTAATATAAACAATATATAACATTAAACCAAATAATTCCTGCTATGATGTTGACGAAGTAAATTGTCACAGTAAACAGAAATGATATGTTCTGTTATTGCCTATAATAAGAACAGCAAGTTTGCCAAAGGATTTATAGTTTTGGATGGTGTACAAGGAGAGAACAGAAGTGATATTGGATGTGATGATTATGATGGAGGATGAGAGAAGACAGAAGTAAAAAATTAGAGGGCTGTAGTTGTAGCTCAGTGGTAGAACACTTGCCTTGCATGTGTGAGGTACTGGGTTCAGTCCTCAGCACCATAAAAAATAAATAAAATTATTGTGTCTATCAATAACTAAAAATAAAAAAGTTAAAGGAAGAGTTAAAGAACAATAGAGATTAGCTGTTAGTAGAAGAGAAAAAGAGAATTAAGGGAAACAGGTGAGAAAAATATAAAATAAAAAGTTTAAAAATTAAAAAGAAAAAAGAATAGAAAACAGGCTGCTGGAGTTGTAGATCAGTGGTACAGCATGTGCCCAGCATTTGTGAGGCTCTGGTTTCAATTCTTAGCACCGTTTATAAATAAAATAAAGGTCTATCAACAACTAAAAAAAAAGCATTTTTTAAAAAAGAGTAGAAAACAAAACTGAAAAATACTAATCAAACATCTTAGTTCTCAAAAAAACTGATCCATGAAAAATAACTGGCTTCAGAATGCTATAAATGAGAATAAAAGCAAATATGAATATGTATAAATGCCCATTAAACAAAAAAGAAAAAATAAAATTTCAATGAAAAGTTAAAGAATTTTTTCTGTTGGGAGTTCAAAAGATTCTTAACAGTGTTAGGTGGTGTAGTCTGGAGTGTGGTGCTCCACCCGCTGGATGGATTACTGTAGCAGGAGGAGTAATCCTGTAGTTGGAACTGCTGGATGTGGGGTTTAGGTTTAGGTGAGCTCCAGGCTTTTCGTGGAATGCCAGTTGGTCTGGAGATTTAAATCAGCGCATTTCCAAGGCCCAGCAATTGGCAAAATCCATGCTGGAAGACTGTATCCCAGGGATGTCCCTGGGGTTCCACTCTGTGGTGGAGAAGCCAAATCTTTGACCACTATATCACATGTAGACTCCACGTTTTCTGGTCTCTGGTTTAGTCTCCAAACTCAAATCTCTCCTGCCCCTGCCCTTTGGAATTCCCAGTTAGGCCCTTCTCTCCCAGCTGGTCCTGCAAGCAGCTGGATGGGTTTCCATGACCAGTATTCCTCTGTGTAAACTTATCTCCATGTTTGATTTTCTCCTAGTCTCTTAGGCACACTCTGTGTTTTGCAGTATTGGTTTGCCAGGCCTGGATTTCAGGCTAAACCCTGGTTATCCAGGAATCGGCTTCACTGACCCCTGCACTAGGGCTACAGAATCCTTTCTTCCTCTGTCATCCACCTGTACCTGGGAGAGATTCAGCTTGTTTCTGCATAAGGATATTCAGAGTGCACCCTATAGTTTAGTCAGGTAGAAGTGTCCTTGATCTGTAACTCTCTGTACCCAGACATGCCTCAGGCCTCCTAAAAATGCTGGTTCCTTTAATTCCCTTATCCCTCCACTTTACTCTTGGAGGGACCTCTCTGGCTGGTATCTCTGCCCTGGCAGTGGCTGTGGTGCTGAGGATTTCTTCCTTATTTTATTATATCCACCTCCTGAGTCCATGATCTGCTTTGAATGTCCAGTTTTAATTCCAGTAAAGTCCCCCCTCCCTTTTTTTTTTTTTTTTTTTTTGTTCACCCCCATTGCTGAGAAGCTGTCTGTCTACTTCTTGATTTCACTACAGAGCAGTGCTGGCCTTATTTCTAAATGGCAATATGTTTAAATTCAGATAAACTGTTTCCACCTTAAATAAACAGAACGTTAAGGCCCATGTTTCTAGCATATTGATTAAGGGCTTCGTTGTATTGATGAAATATGTCTACATGATTTTTCTTACAGAAGAGATTAAGTTTTGACATTAGTGGAGTATTTTAAATGATAAATTGATTAGGGCAAAGATATTTTCATCACATTGTCCCAACATTTTTAATTTTGTTGAATTCAAATTTAAAACATTGAACATTGAACATCAAATTGTCAGACTGACTATTTGAATGTAATGTTTTTTTCTTTTTTCAGCTAGGTTTTTCCTGAAAAGTAACTTAGTATTCAGTACTTATTTGGCATGTAGGATTAAGATAATTATTAAGAATGGAGCAAATGTCCTGATGGAGTAATTCCATTTATAATTGTGTTTTCTCCAAGAACTCCTAGAATTCTGCTATAAAATCACAAAATATTGAGAAGTATACTTAAATATTGGAGTTAAAACTCATGATAACCCCTTTTAGAATTGGGAGGTACAGTTTCAATATTCAGTACTAGAAACTGCCAAATTTTTTCTGTGAGCTTTAAGAAAAACCAGTTACAGTAATTGTTCTTACCTTGATAGTTTACTAATAATAACTCCCTTTGTAATATTTGGTGTCTCAGGAAACATCATCATCATCATCATTGTCATTATTTTTGTTCAATGGAATTTTTCAGAATGAAATTGAAGAGAAGATATTCTTAGCATTTTGAAACCTATAGTTTTCTCCCTTTTCATTCTTTCATTCTGTCTTTCCCCTTGTTTTTGCTTTTTCTTCTTTCTTTTACTGGGGATTGAGTCCAGAGCCATGCACTTGCTGGGCAAGTGTACTTCTGAACTACATTACCAGCTCTTTTTATTTTTTTATTTCTTGAGACAGGATCTTGCTGGATTGCTGAGGCTGGCCTCAAACTTGAGATCCTCCTGTCTCAGACTCCTGAGTAGGTTGTTATTACAGATGTGTGTCACCACTCAGGGCTCAAACCTATTGATTTTTGTATAAAGAATTTTTATTCTTACTAATTGGAGTTTTTTTGTGTATGAAAAAAATTAGTCACATATAAGATGGGGATTTTCATGGTAAAATATATTTATCTACTCTGTTTTTCTCTTGGTTCCTGGAGCAGATTTGATTGTTTGGGTTTTTTATTTCATGTTAACAGTTATAAATAAGCAAACTTTTTTATAATTTAGTAGCTTTCTCTGCATTTTTCCCTTGATCTTGTCTTATACACTGTTAAATAGTTCTTTAAAAGCTTTTCTTTTGTGTTAGAATTGTTTAAATTTTAAAAAAGGAGGGTTGGGCTGGGGTTGTGGCTCAGCGGTAGAGTGTTCACCTCGAACACGCAAGACCCTGGGTTTGATCCTCAGCACCACATAAGAATAAATAAGTGAAATAAAGGTATTGTGCCCAACTACAACTAAAAAATAAATATTAAAAAAAGGAGAGTAACCCCCCGAATTTGCTGTGGTTCAAGGAATGAAACGGTATGTTTAACAGTTTCATTATTTCAAATACACACCTATAGATAGCATTTTGTATACTGGTAGGTTAAGAATGTTGACCTTTTTTTCCTTAGGAAAGTAACCCACTAAGGACAAAGAAGGGAATTTTTATCCATATATAAATAACTTATTTAGCAGCTTCAGTCTTTATGCCATGTATCTGATTAAAAAAAAAAAGAACTCTTGAGTTACTCAGCATAAGGACAGATTATCAAAATATTTGTTAGAGATGATTATTAGAAGGAGAGATGTTATGTACATATGTTTCTTAGTTAAGTTGCATGGGTACAGTGACCCTATTTCCGAAACTAGTAATCAAGAATAAGATCTGATGACAACATAGTATATTTGAAATTTGATTGATCCCGGAAGAATAGACATAGCTCTTTTGTGTTATATGAAACTTTCCTGCCATGTAAAGAAAGTTTGAGGACTCATTGACTCATAAACTATTATGCAGATTAAATTTTGTTGTTTTAAATTCCATTAATGTTATTGTACAGGAAATCTCCAATTTAGGATTATTGGATTTACATCTTGTCTCTATTGTATTGGGATTTCTGTTCATGTTTCAGGTCAACAACTTTTAGGGATAGTGTGTGACCTTACCAACTTGCTGTCCTGGTACTTGTCTTCTTCGTAACCTTCCTTTCTTACCATTTGTTTGAGAAGTAACATGCTGAAGGGCTGCCTTTTGAAACAGAGATACCTAGAGAGAAGAAATGCTGGTTTTAATATCCTCCTGTGTCCAAGGAGACCTAGTAGCATAAGAGTAAATTAATTAACTTATTTAAGGAAATAAATTTTCTTTTAGCTTGAAACAGTAAATGAAAAACTTAGTGTTTACTGTAGGAAAAATCAAGCAGGAAAAAGCAAGATAGTATAAAGCCTATGGTATAAATGTATCAATAATCATCGGTTTATGGCCAATTTTCTTTCATCCATTCCCTCAACCCCTATTATTTCTAGGCAAGTCTAGATATCATATATATAAATTTTATTTACAAATAATATGAATTTATGAATTCATTTTAGGGATAACCACAATACCATTATTATATGTAAATAATTCCTTAATAATAAATACCTAGTCATTGTTTAAATTTCCATGATTGAGTCATACCTTTTTATATTTTGTCCAAATAAGGACTATGCTGGTTGCTGTGACTTAACATTCTTTTAATCTTCACATTCTGTTTTATCTTTTTGCAACTCATTTATTGAATAATGGTCAGTTGTCGTTGAGTTTTCCCATAGTCTGGATTTTGCTGATTGTATTCCTCTGGTGATACTTAATGTAATTCTTTGAATTGCTTTATTTCCTATAAATCAACAGATGTGAATTAAACTAGAGGTTTGATCAGATTCATTCAATTTGTTTTAGCAAGAATAGTTTATAGGTGGTGTAAGTCTGGTCAGTTCTCTTTCTGTAATGTTTGCAGGCATTGGTTAATTGCCTAGATCAGCTATCATCAAACTTTGAAGTCTCAGGATTCCTTTATATTCCTGAGCATTATTGAGTAATCAAAAGGTGTTTTATGTTTAAATATCATATCTAATAGTATTTGCCTTATTAGAAACTTAAAAGTGATAAATTTTAGAAATGTTATTCATTTTTAAATGACAGTAATAAATTTATTACATATTTGCCTCAATGTATTTTTGGGAAAACTATTCTTTAAAACAAAAACTTAGGAGATTGACATCGTTATGTTTTGTAATGTAATTTACAAAACATTACGTTTTGTAAATTTCTTTATTGCCCAGCTGAAAACATGTGGGTTTTAACATCTGGTTCATTCTTTAATTTGTTGTGATATCACAGATCACACACTTAATGTAAATCATGAGAGAATGAAGGGATAAAAATATCAGGTAACAGCATTATTGTGAAAATAGTTTTCATGTTGTAGACCAGAGTTACTTGTACTGTGCTTTGGGAACTGCTGGTTTAAGTTCATTTTTATTAGTGGTTGTAAGATGGAAATGTTTTTTTCTAGGCAAGTCTAGATATCATATATATAAATTTGTCATTTTGTATTTTATAAATTTCCTTTCATCAGTGTAGTTCAGGGTTTGTATAGCTTGTAGAAAAAAGGTAGGCTAAATGCTTGCTTCCTTTCTTAAGGAGATGGAAGGTTTACATTTATTTAACTATATAAGAAAGAGATGAGAGAGAACTAAGTCCAGTTTGTACTATTTGAAACCACTTATACCTAGAGAGTTCTACAAATGAAAGAAAGTCTCCTCTAATACATTTGAGTTGCCTTCTTAAATTATTAAGATGCAGTTTTTATCTTACAGGTTGCTTAATTTATTAGTGTATCAAATAACATCATAATGTCTTTAAGAAACTTGCTGGAGGAGTCTAAAATGAATTGGAATCCTCCAAGTTATAAATGATGTCACCTGTTTGCTTTCTTATAGAAATGTTGTAAAGATTAATAAGATAATGTCTGTGAATAGTATAAAATGCTTGTTTATTGTGAGCTATGTTACTGTTAACTCCATCAGAGGAAAATATATAAGCCCTATAAGGGATGTCAAGTTTTGCTGTAGTTTGATTTTGGAAAACGGAACTGTTTAATCTGCTTCCAGAATTACTTTTAAAATTTGAACCCTCTTGAAGCAAGACAGGGAGTTGTAAGCTGTCAAAAATGATAAAACCCAGAGACTAAAACTTGGAATGGAACGAAGTCTAGAGAAAGGAGATGTATGTCAGAGAAGTGTAAGCAGTGGATTAATTAGGCATAATAAAATTTCAGTTCTTCAACACAAATGAAAAGGGAAGGTCATTTTAATTCCATCCATGTATATACTTGTAATTTCCTGTACTTAACAATTTTTATTTTAATTGACTGCTGGAGCTTTTATGATACAATAGAAATATGTCGAGACGAGTTTATTGAGCCAACTATCTATAGATCTTAAAATATTTGGCAGTTTAAGTACTTAATTAATGTGGGTTAGCAGTGGGAAGGATGTAAGTTGAAGGATGTAAGTTGAAGGATGGAAGGAAGCTGAACCAAATAGAATAATCTGTCAGCAAAATAAATCTTTTCCAGTTAGACTTAATCTCTTGTTATTTTTGGACCTGATGAAAATTGTTTTGGAGATAAGAACTTAATAGCACAGTTATAGCTTGAAGATCTGTTTTAGTTACATTTTTGTAGATTATAAGAAAAATAAAAAGTAAATATAAATGATTTTTGAATTTATAAAATTTATTTGAAAAAAACCGTATATACATTTTTAAAGAATTTTATGAGAAATACCATCATTCCAGATTGGAGAAGAAATTAAATCTTTCTTTTATTGTTTTAGCTTTTTTCTTAATTCATTGGGGTTACATAGCAAGCTTCAGAGCTGAACCCTAAAATATAACTATTGTTGACATTTGGAGAAAGATTTATTGAACTGCTATTCCCTCCAAATTGGAAATTGAAGCGTTATTGTCTGGGGTCAATTTAAAAAAATTTTTTTTTAAATTTGTTTTATGTAAATAGTAGATACATATTAACTGTGCGTACACAATTATCAGTATGTTTTCTTTTCACATGTTTTTTAAAAATGTACACTTTGAAGCTTTAAAGAAGTCTACTCTGACCTTCAAGTAATTTACTGTCATAGTTGGGACTTTATTTTAAATATTGCATTTAAAAATGTTGACTTTCTAAAAAATAGTTTATAACCCCAAACAAGATAATGGCATGGATTTAGAAACAGGCAAAAATGCCTTTGTAATATCATACTAGTAAATACAGGTTTGGTGTAAAATTTTGATGAAAAATTTTGGTAATTAATGGCTTAAAAGTACAGCATGATTCTAACTGGCCAAGAATTTAGAGAAGATTCTAAATAATAAAGAAAACTTTTTGAGTGTTTAATTTAATGTGCATGTGCGGTGCGTACACACACAGACACACACACCCAAACTTTTTAATTGAAGGAGAGTTTTGCAAAGGTGGAGTGAAAAAAGAGGATCCTCCTTTAAAAGTAAACTCACTTTTAAAAAAGTTGGGCTGTAGTTGTAGCCCCAGCCCTTGAAGTTATAGCCTCTTATGACTATTTTAAGAAGATTCAGTTTGTACAGCTCTTAAGAAAATAATCCTTTATGAAAAGAAGGTAAATAGTCTTAAATTTCTCACTAGGCCTAGTTATTGTTAATGGCAAATTTATGTTTGATATATAAGATGGACTACTTTTAAGCTATTTTCTTTGACCGTTTCATATTTGTCAATAACTAATGCTTTTCCCAGAATTTATATTTGTATATGCTTTGTATTTGGATTTGTTTTGTCAGTTTATTACATTATAAACACTATCATTCATTTTTGTGTGTGTAGTGCTGGGGAAAGAACCCAAGGCTTGGTATATGGGAGGCAAATGCTCTATCACTGAGCTACATCCCCAGTCCTCATATATCTTTCTTTTTTTTTGATATTTTATTTTTTTAAACATTTTTTTATAACTTACTTTATTATGTGGTGCTGAGGATTGAACCCAGTGCCTCATATATACTAGGCAAGTGCAAGTGCTCTACCACTGAGCCACAATCTTTATCCTCATGTATCATTAACTGAATTGTTATGAAATCACTATAAGCAATATAACTTATTTCTCTTACAAGTTCTCACATCCGAAGTTCATAGTGAGCTATTTAAAACAAATGTTATTAACTTTATTTGCCTGAAAATCACTAAGGGAAATTTAGTAAGGCTGTATGCCTTACTAAATAGGCCTGATTAATCTTCTTTTAAAAAAAATCTCCCCAGTTAATTCTCATGAAGGTAAATCATTAACAATGCTTTTGAGAAACTTTGATTTACAGAATTTGTTAATAGCCTCATGTTAATGGAAACAAATTACCTACTTCAAGTCTTATTTGCTTTCTTTTCTTTTTATTTCTGATTTAAACAATTTTAACATGAGCACTTTTATTTTATTGTATATATTTGTGGAGTACCATGTAATATTTTGATACATGTATACATTGTATAATGTTCAAATTGGGGTGAGCATATCTAATTAAAATACTTAACATTTCTTTGTGGTAAAAACATTGAAAACCTTTTCTTCTAGCTTTTAGGAAAACTACAGAACTTTATAGTCACTTTCTTGTCCACTAGGACAACCCAGACTTATTTCTTCTTACTAGCTATTACTTAGTACTTATTGACCCTTTCCCTAACCCTCCTTCCTCTCTACCTACTCTCTCCCCAGCCTCTATATCAACTTATGTGAGATCAGGTTTTTTAGATTCTACATATAAGTGAGTTCATGCAGTACTTGTCTTTCTATGCCTGGCTTACTCATTTAACATAATGATCTCCAATTCTATCCATGTTGTTGCAAATAAAAGAACTTCATTGTTTTTTCTTATGACTGAATAGTATTCCATTCTGTATTTATACAACATTTTCCTTATCCATTTATATAGACACTTGATTGTTTCTTGGCTATTGTGAATAGTGTTGGAATAAACATAGGAGTGTAGATGTCTTTTTGACATATTGAACCCAGAAGTGGGTTTGCTGCATCATATGGAGTTATATTTTTAATTTTTTGAAGAATATCCATACTGTTTTCCATAATTGCTATCCTACTTGATGTTCCTATGAAGAGCATATGTAAGGACTCCTTTTTTTCCACATCCTTACCAGCATTTACATTTTGCCTTTTTAAAAAATATTTTTTAGTTGTCAATGGACCTTTATTTTATTTATTTATACGTGGTGCTGAGAATTGAACCTAGTGCCTCACACATGCTAGGCAAGTTTCCACTGAGCTATAACCCCAGCCCTACATTTTGTCTTTTTGATAATAATCATTCTTTAAGGAGTTAGGTGATATTTCATTGTGGTTTTGGTTTGCATTTTCTTCAGATGAGTAATGTTGAGCAATGATGTTGAACATTTTTTCATATGCTTTTTGGCCATTTATATATCTTCTTTTGAGAAATGTCTGTTTAGGTCTGTGGCGTGACTTTAAAATCAGATTATTTTTGCTATTGAGTTGTTTTGAGTTCCTCATGTATTTTGGATATTAACTCTTGATTAGAGGTATAGTTTGCAAATATTTTCTCCTGTTCTGTGCACTGTCTCTTCATTCAGTTGTTTCTTTTGCTGTGTAAAAGTTTTTTGGTTTGATATAATCTCATTTGTTTATTTCTGTTTTTGTTTCTTGTGCTTTTTGGGTCTTGTCCAAAATATTCTTTCGCATTCTGGTATCATGAAGAGTATCCCCTATTTGGATTATTTTTCTTGACTTTCATTTTAAAAATCTACTTTTCTTATATTTCTTAATTCTTATTCTTATATTTCTTAAGATTACTGAACTCTAGGTACCTGGAGTGTGAAGATGGAAAAAGAAAGCATCCAGAAAATTCTGTTTTAAAATGCTAATCATTAATTACAAGGCCATAAAGAAAATGCTATGTTTTCATGCTGTCATTATAAATTAAAAATAGCTACCCTGGGGCTGGGGATGTGGCTGCGCGCTGGCTTAGCATGCGCGGGGCGCTGGGTTCAATTCTCAGCACCACATAAAAATAAAATAAAGATGTTGTGCCACCAAAAACTGAAAAATAAATATTAAAAAAAATTCTCTCTGTTTCTCTCTTCTCTCTCCTCCCCCTCTCTCTTCTCTCTCTCTCTTTAAAAAAAAAAAATAGCTACCCCCTTGTTTGAGAACTCTTATGTGGCAGATATTTTGGGTAAGTGTTTTTATTTAATCCTTAATCTAAAATAGGTAGATGAATCTTTATTTCACTGAGAAACCTATCCACCTTCCCTAACTTTACACAGCAAATAACTGATGGTCCTGTTTATTTTATGTTTATTTCACTCTAAAATTCATCAACTTCAGTTTTTGTGTAATACAGTGAGTGGACAGATATTTAGCAGTGTGAAGCTTTCTTCTTTGGTATGGCTATGGAATCCCAATCACTTTCTGGGTTTATCAAGTTTTTCCACAGGAGGTATGGAAATTTTCTGAGATTCTTGATGTTGTCCTGTTCCTTTTTCCTGTCTCTTGCAGAGTTTTTTATTCATATATTTTAGAACTATTTCTGTATCTTCTCTGCCCTCTAGGAATAGGCATAATGGAAAATGAGTGCCATTTTATGACTTGGAAGTTTTCAGATGTGTAAGTAGACTTTATGTGATTTGGTTTAAGCTTTATGGATTTCCCACTCTGGAATCCATGAAGAGCTAGGATTCTACTTTGATCTCTGTATGAATGATACTTTTGCTTCATAGAGGGGATAGAGGGAGGCAAGCAGAACTGTTCATTGAGTTCAGCTTGGAACTCCATCATTAGTCAAGGGTTCAGGATTAGAATGTTAGTAGAAGCAAGAGATTAATAATTGCTAGGTATCTAGATTTCCTCATACAGTAGGTACAGTAAGAAGTCATAGGCCAAGGACTAAAAGATCTCTGACTTGTTTCTAGCTGTACAACTCTGAGCAAAATGGCATGACAGCCTTTTGCCAGGGTTGTTGGGAGATTAATACAGGATACTCTCTGTAAGAACTGTTTAGTTTAATGTAAAGTTGTATCCCTGCAAATGAGTTGCAATATGGTTTTTCTCCTTTTTCAAATCTTCAAGCACTATTGTTCTTACTGATGAGATTTTTTGCTGTAATTCAGATAATGTGTCCTGAGTCCCAACATAGAGTAGGACTCTTTGAAAAGATTATTTTTTAGTTTGAGAATCTTTTCTAACGTTTTTGAGTGTCGTTATTTAGATTATTGTTAAAGGTATTTTTACTTTTGCTTTTTGCTGCTTTTCAGTTTTACTTTCTGAATGATTAACCACCCCATAACCACCTTACTCTGAACCCTGTAGTCTTTGAATTCATATTAAATTTACTGATGACACATAAGCTTTTCATAGATGCTTATTCAAATAAGTGTTTGAATAAGCATCTATGAAAAGCATATGACACATAAGGGCAGGTTTTTTTCTTAGCTATAAGTATATATTTACTATTGGTATTAATTCTGTAGTTGTATGATTCCATCTTTTATTTTATTTTGGTACTGGGGATTGAACTCAGGGGCACTATATACTGAGCTACTTCCCTAGCCCTTTTAAATTTTTATTTAGAGACAGGCTCTTGCTAAGTTGCTGAGGCTGGACTCAAACTTGTGATCCTCCTGCCTCAGCCTCCTGAGTTGCTGGGATTATAGGCACGGGCCATCAAACCTGGTTGATTCCATTTAAAAACAACCACAACAACAAAACTATAAAATGTTTTTTGGCCATCCTGCTAGATCTCAAGTCTAATTTATAGGGAAAAGGTCAAACTTAGAGATAATGATTTGTAACTAGTCTCTAGCAGTGGTTCACAAACATTATTGTACATCAACCTCACTTGAAGGGCAGTTACAATTTACGTTGCTGAGGTATACCTGTGTTAGTTAGTTTTTTTGTCACTGTGACAGAATGCCTGAGAAAATCAACTTCAAGAACAATTTATTAGTCTCACTGTTCTAGAGGTTTTAGTCCATGGTTGGATAGCTCCATTGCTCTGGGCCTGAATGCTGACCATCATGGTGGAGAGGGTGTGGCTTTGGAAATCTGCTCACCTCATGGCATCTAGGAGCAGAGAAAAGAGGGCTGGGGATCAGATACAGTCTCCAAGGGTATGCCCCCAAAGACACACTCCCTTCAACTAGGTTCTACTGCCTATGGTTTCTACTACCTCCCAAATTGTCCATTCAAATGAATCCATCAATGGATTAATTCACTGATGAGGTTAGATTCTTTCCCAATCCAGTCATTTTCTAGAAGCCCCGTCTCTGAACATTGCTGTATTGGAGAGCAAACCTTCAACACATAATCCTTTGGGGAACATTCCAGATCTAAACCATAACATTATTCAAACAGTTTCTGATTGATTAAAGCTGGGTTGGTGTTTGAGAATTTGCATTTCTAACATGTTTCCAAGTGATGCTGTTCTGGGGATCGCTCTTTGATAACTAATTATATTAATTAAACCATGTAAGAATAGACAGGTTACCTACGGAGGTAGCTTGGATATAAAAGAGTCAGGGTCTACAGGCTAAGCATGTTTAACACATGAAGGCAGTGGATGGATGTAGGGGGTAGGGTGATGTTCTGATGTGGAGGAGTTCAGCTAGTTAGATGAAATTGGGAAGTCCTGTATAATATATTGCTCTCTTAAATTCAAAGTACACACTAGAATAATCAAAGGATTTGAGAAGTTCCTGAGAAGGAAAAGCAAAAGTTTTGAAGTAAAGTTATGTGTTACTGCCTTGAGAGCAGAAGGAGGGGGTTGTACTTTATTGTTTCTTTCTAGGGCCATGCAAAGAAGGTGGAGATGTTATTGGGCAAAAGCAGAGTCATTTGGATTTTTACCAAAAGAATATTTTACCAGTCAAAAGGTTTTAGAAGAATTTCCCAGTTCTGAAGCAAGCCAGTTTTTCTGTTTGGCTGTGTTTGGGAATCACTGATTAATACAGGTATCTGTAGTTTTTATAGGTGAATATAAGACATAGTCTGTACTCTGCTGTAAGTTAATTTTCACTTTCACCAGATGATTTTCTTCGGGGTCTGGATTGATGATGTACCACTGAATCATTTTAATTGTGCAAGTGCAGAGGTTTATGCCTTTTGTGTTTTATTATTTTCAGTTATATCTTTTTGCATTCAGTTTCACAGTTTTACTCTGATACACAGTAAAAGGGGAGCTGAATAAAGGCCTTCAGTTTTAATCACTTTAGCAGATTAGGTAGGCATGAATGTAAGGAATTTGTAGTCTTCAGTTCACTGAAACCTTTGTATTTCCTTGCCTGGTTCCTTAACACTAGTCCTATCTTGACTTTTGAGCACTTGCAAAGTGAAGGATCTTGAATTGAGTTGTACTGTGTGTATAAAATACACATTGGACTTTTCAAAACTAGTTATGAAAAATATTAATATTGAATTATTAAAATATTAAAGTATTAAACCTCAATTTTTAAAATAAATTACATGTTGAAATGATATTTTTCATATATTGGATTAAATAAATACATTATTAAAATTAATTTTACTTGTTTCTTTTTGTTTTATTAATGTGGCTCTAGAATGTTTAAAATTATATGTATGTTTTATAAGTATATTTCTTTTCTCTTTTTCTTCTATTTTTGGGAATTGAGCCCAAACCCTTATGCATGCTACTCATGTACTCTAGCATTGTGCTAGATCTCCAGTACTTTATAATTTATTTCTGTAGGACAACATGGATTTAGAGGGGACAAGAGTCACAACAGCAACATTCAAATTCCAATATTCAGGCCTTTATTAGTGGACAAAACCTTTGGAAGAGGGCTGGGGTTGTGGCTTAGTGGCAGAGCGCTTGCCTAGCATGTGTAAGGCACTGGGTTCAATTATCAGCACCACATATAAATAAATGAATAAAATAAAGGTTCATGAACATCTAAAAAATATTAAAAAAAATTTTGGAAAAAAAGTTGAACTAGATAATGAATTGCAACATTATTAAAAAGTTTAACACAAATCTGTTATCTTTAAATGACTTGGCAAAAGCAATTTGCGTAGGTAGTTTAAAGATAGAGTAGTAGAGAATCTTCTGTAAATGTTAATTATAATATATACTTTTAGTAGAAAATCATTTGTTTCATGCGTCCTTTCCTCAAGCAGGCAAGGTAGGTCATAGATTAAAAAAAACAAACAAACATAGCAGTCATTAGTACTCATGTAAATAGGGCTTGGCAGCTTAAATGAAATGCACATGATATAATTTGATAATATGGACTTCAATTTTGGTAATTATGAAAAAACACAGTGTTATGCCACTTACAGATTTATTATACAAGCCGATGCTTTTCACATTGCCACCAATACTTCTGGGCATGAAAAGATATAATTCTATATTGTAAGGTGCTTAAGTTGTACTATTATGGATACTTAGTTCTTTGAAGACTCCTGTCCCCCGAATCATTGAATACTTTTAGTGCTTTTGTGTCAAATATATACTGCATCTCTGCAAACTAGAATGCCATGGTATATTTTAAGAAAGAGTATGTGTATCTTAAATGAGAAATCCAGCTTCTGAGATAGTAAAAATTTATTAGATCAGGTATGTCTTAAGGGTCTATATGACTATATGAGTTTTGGATATAAATAGGAGAATATAATGTTATTTGCATGCTTTTTTTTCCTCTTTTATATTCCCTTTCTGACTATTGTTACGTGGAGCTTACTTCTGTTGCAAATTATCTCCCTCTAACCTGTACTCCAGCTCTCAACTCTTCCTATGTATGGGAACACCCAATACTTTTGGTTTCTTAATTGCAGCTTTTGAAAATAAAATTTTAATTAATAGTATTTTGTGTATAGATATAGTAACCAAATTTGCCAGATACTTCAATTCAGTTTGTATCCTGGGTCCTACACTCTCCAAGCTTCAGCTTCCTCACTTTTAAAACGAGGCTAGTCAATTTGGAAAGCAGTATGGAGATTTCTTGGAAAGCTGGGAATGGAGCCACCATTTGACCCAGCTATTCCCCTTCTTGGTCTATTCCCTAAAGACCTAAAAAGAGCATGCTACAGGGACACTGCTACATCGATGTTCATAGCAGCACAGTTCACAATAGCAAGACTGTGGAACCAACCTAGATGCCCTTCAATAGACGAATGGATAAAAAAAATGTGGCATTTATACACAATGGAGTATTACTCTGCATTAAAAAATGACAAAATCATAGAATTTACAGGGAAATGGATGGCATTAGAGCAGATTATGCTAAGTGAAGCTAGCCAATCCCTAAAAAACAAATGCCAAATGTCTTCTTTGATATAAGGAGAGTAACTAAGAACAGAGTAGGGACGAAGAGCAGGAGAAGAAGATTAACATTTAACAGGGATGAGAGGTGGGAGGGAAAGGGAGAGAGAAGGGAAATTGCATGGTAATGGAAGGAGACCCTCAGGGTTATACAGTGGAGGAGGTAGAGAGAGAGGAGGGGAGAGGTGGTGAGGGGGGAGGGTGGAGGATGGGAAAGGCAGCGGAGCACAACAGACACTAGTATGGCAATATGTAAATCAATGGATGTGTAACTGATGTGATTCTGCAATCTGTGTATGGGGTGAAGGTGGGAGTTCATAACCCACTTGAATCACAGTGTGGAATATGATATGTCAAGAAATTTGTAATGTTTTGAACAACCCACATTAAATTAAAAAAAAAAAAGAAGAAGAAATAAAAACAAAAACAAAAGGCCTACAAAAAAAAAAATAAAACGAGGCTAGTATTTATCTGTGTTGATATATGCATTAAGAACGGTAATGACTACAGCAATTGAAAGCTACGTTTATTACTAGACATCATGTCGTTGGTATCATGATTATTCCTGTTTTATAAATGAAGTAATTGTTGTATCTGAGATTCAGACTCATCTCTCCTGTGTTTATTGACTTTATACCCTAGCACCCTTGACCACCATATCATTTACCACCCAAGGTACTCATTAAATGATAGGTTAAAACTAACAACAAAGAAAACCATAAGAGCAAAAACTTATTTAATGGATGGGACAATAGTTGAATAAGAAATATAAAGGGTAGATAATTTGTCCAAGGCCAATCGTCTAGGAGATGAGGTAGAAAAACAGATTCAAGTTTTGGTCTTTCTTACTAGGCAAATGGTTTAATAAAGCCTAGTTTATCTGTAAAATAGAATAATTATTTTGTTAAGGATTGGTTAAAATGTAACTGCTTAATATAGTGTCTGACTCATAGATATTTAATGAATTTTAGCAATGATGATGATTAGTATCATAACTAGCTAAAAAACAGTACATCCATAACAAATCTCTTCTTCACTTGCTTTTAATTCACTAAACTGTCCTTTGTATAATATCTTTTTAATGATATAAAAATCATTTTTATTCCTAAACTTGTACTTTTTTTCTGTCTCATTGTCACTCAGATTCCTCTGATTTGTGACCTCCCTATGAAATTAGTGTCCACTTACTGCAATTTGCATTTAGACTAGAGCAGTTCTTGCTATGAACACTTAATTTTGGGGGTGGTGGTGGTGCTTGAGGACAGAACCCATTGCTAGTAGGTAGGTGCTGTACCAGTGATCTATGCTCATACTCCCCAACACTTACAAATGTGTGTTCTTTCTCTGTCTTTATATGTCTATTTCTCTTTTTAGTTATGCCACCTCTACCCCCACCCCATGCTTTCATTCACTTCTGTTTTGTCCTTCCTTCCATGTGTTTCACAACCATCTGTGGTAGTAAATAATTTTTGGATACTATGATAAATTATCCAGTGTGCTATAATCCATACAGTGGTAGATTAGTAGAGTCCCTTGCCTCTGAGAAGACAGATATTAAGTAAGTGGTACTGAGTTGGATGAGTGTTACAAAAGGGTAAGTATAGAGTAATGTTCATAATTGTGCTTCTGGGTCTAGCCATAACATTTCCTAAGAACTTGTTAGAAATAATAATTTCCTTGCCTCCCCCCAATCCTACTGTTGTAACAAACTCTCCAGGTATTGTTGATGCATGCTAAAGTTTAAAACCTTTTGGTATTAGCTATTATAAAAGTATATAACGGAGGGAAGTAATTTTGACTGTGAGAAGGAGATGCTGCTATTGTGGTGGCTTGTGGTTTATGTGTGGTTATCACCAGACATTGATTCAAGCTTTGCTGTCTTTCATTCTCCTCTCTCCCTCTATTCTCTTTCTCTAGATGCAACCTGGCTAGCAGTGTTGTCTGTTGCTTGTTTCTATTTCTATCATCTTGAATTGCTACGAGGTAGTACTTAATAATTTCTTTCTCTGCCTCATAATATTTTCAGTTGATTAGGAAAGAACCAGATTCTGTTGCTACATGAGGAAGTTTACCCCCAAGTAAAAGCATTTTTATCTGTGCTGTTTCCTGTTTCCCTCATTTCATTTTCCCTTGCTATTTTTGACCTTTAAAAAAAATATTAGTTGTAGTCGTACACAATATCTTTCTTTCTTTCTATGCTGAGAATCGAACCTGGTGACTCACACTGTACCACTGAGCCACAACCCCAGCCTTCTGTTCTTGATTTTAAGACAACTCACTAGCTGATTGCAGACTTTCAGGTACTAACATTTATAATCTTTATACCTATGTTTTGTTCATTTAATGGCTAGTTATGTCTCCCAAATTGTTAACATGGGCCTAGCACTAAATACAGTGAGAAGTATATTGTTTTCAGCATTTTCTTTTTACTATTGTTTCTTGTAGCTTTGTCTAATAAAATAGTGGATTATGAAAAATGAATCTTTTTTCCATGTCTTCACTTTTCCACACGGTTGCCTTTAATCTGTCTTCTTTTGCACAGATTTGTAAAACTACTTTTGGGGAATATGTAGTTTTTTAAACCCAAATATTTTCTTTTGTTAAATATCAGAAAAGAAAAAAAAATGTAAACAGGATGGGCCACAGACGGAATCTTTTATAAATATCACAAAATAATTTCTTAAAACCTAATGTTCTGTTTTATCAATGATAGAATTTTTAATTAACTCTCAAGCCACTATAGTTTATTTTTCTCTAGAGTTGCACAAGAATTCAATAAATACTCTTGTGATTGCAGATAAAAATATGCATCGTTGTAAAATGGGATTTACTGTGAAAAATTTTATCTAACAATTTAGACTTATTTAGGGATTGATTGGTTAGTTTTGATAATATAGTGGATTAGTAGGCTTTTTCTAGTCATGTATTACTCTGTACAAATGTAGATTAGGCTGCTAATGAGGTAGAATGCAGAGGCAGTGTTTGTAATGACATGAACAAACAAAGCCAATCTGTATTTGTTAACGTATATGGTCATATTTGACTTTTTGCTTCTTCTTTTAACTAATGTTTAAATGCTTTTGTTAAAATATATTACAATAATTTTTTAAAACTTGATTTTAATTTTTTTTAAATATGTGAGTTAAGACACTTGATAAAATCTATTTTAAGCTTTTTTTTTCTTTTTGAGATATTTAGTGAATTGAATGTCTCTGCAATTATGTTTGTTTACTTTGAGGGGTAACTGGTTTATACTATTGAAATTTTAGGGTTATGTATTTGTTTTGAAGATTGATTGCTTAATTTAATTTGTTGAATTGTGTGTAGTGATGATGTGCATCTGGGTGTAAACATAAGTTTTTATTCTAATGTGAGGCAAAAATAAGTCGTTGTTTTTCTGCTTGGTCGTCTGATAGGAGGAACATAAATAACCCTATTACTTATTAAAAAGAAAAATTAGAAGAATTTCAAGTATTTTGTTTCCTCTTAAACTTAGATGGGGAGATAGACCTCCAAGTTGAACTTTCCTTCTTCTTAGTGTATGCATTAATAACTCTTAATTCTGATTTAATTTCTTTTGAAGAGTCAATTAACGACAATTAAAAACTGTTTATGTTGAACATAGTATATAAGGGGGGGTTTGCTAATGCCAAATGCAAGAATTTGTTGGCATCTAGGAGTCATATTTTTTCTTAACTGTCAAATCTAAATAAAAATTTCTGTAGAAAACCTAGGGGTATAGTTCTTTCGTAAGATCACATACACTCTGAACCTTGGGTTTTAATCTTAGCATTCAAAACAAAAGCAAAAAGACCCAACTCCTTCTCCCCAAATCCTTTAGATTTCTTAGTCTTTCTTTTCTTTTTTCTTGGCACTGATGATTGATCTCAGGGGCACTCCACCACTGAGCCACATCACCTCAGCCTTATTTTGTTTTTTATTTAGAGACAGGGTCTCAATGAGTTGCTTAGCGCCTCACCATTGCTGGGCCTGGCTTTGAATTCACGATTCTCCTGTCTCAGCCTCCTGAGTTGCTGGGATTGCAGGCATGCGCCACTGCGAGGGGCTAGATTTCGTAGTCTTTCTAGGTAAATGATGCAAATTATTGCAAAAGGATGAGGACTGTAAGTCTTGGTGTTCTTTCTTCTCCACCTGATGCCTATTTTATAATCTTTCTCCGTTTTGTACTTTGGATTTAGTCCTTATCTGTGTTCAACATTGTAGATTGTTCTTTCCTTTTCTCTTGTTGAGAGAAAACTTTTCTTTGCTTCAGGGAAGCCACACTCTTCAAATTTCTAATTCTTTGAACAGTCTCTTTGCTTTACTACTGTCTTAAATGTTGGCATTGTTTATAGTCCTCTTATAGTCCCTCCCTTGAATCTGTATAGGATTTCACAGCAATGTCAGCACCTCTTTAACTTTAGTTACTATGTGCTATGCTGGTAGGTTTTAAATTTTTTTTTTATTGAGGCATAATTGGCATATGATAATTTCCCCTTACTTGAATTATAAATTTTACATGTTTGGGCACATGTATAAATTATCACCACAGTCAAGATACTGAAGGAAAAATCTATCACCCCCAAAAGTTCATTTGTGCTTTTTTGTAATCCTTTCTTCTAGTCCACATCAACCACTTTTATTGTGCTGCTACAATAGATTACTTTGTATTTTCTAGAATTTTTATTTTAATTTTTCTGTAATTATATATTTCATAATTGTACTTTATTCCCCTCAAACCTTGTTTTACTCTTTACAGTTAATTTGAGATTCATCCATGTTGCCTTTATCAATTTTGTTTTCGTTTGCACCCTTGAAACCTTTCAGGTGGTTCTCTTCGCAGCCTTGAAGTATGTCCACTGTGCATGTACTGGTCAGTATTTAGATTAAATCTAAAGAGAGGCCTCTGAGCTAATCTCTCCTTTTAAGAACTCTGACTTGTAAACTCAGCTAGCCTTAGTCTTCCTGGATTCCCACTTACATTGTTTCAGTTCAGGGCGATTGCTAGGCTTTCTCCAGGAACTTACTTGTGCCTGTCAACTACAGTAATTGAAGAGCTCACTCTGTTTTCTGTCTCTCAGGGATCCTTACACGGGCTGCCTTATGTTGCATATCTGCAATTCGTCATATCAAATGTTTGATCTATAGTTTGTTATTAAATTTGGCCCCCTATTATTCCAGCTTGACCAGAAGTAGACATCATTACTAAATTTATTAATCTGCATTTCCAGTGCATATTGTCTTCCTGCATTTGAAACCGGTGCACCAGTCAGCTTATTGCACATTTCGGTTTTTTTCCCTAAAAATCAATAATGTTATCCTACTAAATTTTATGGTTTTTGTGTTTCCTGACTTGTCAGTTGTACCACCATTACCTAATTGTTCTAAGTCATCAACATGAACATTCTGAATTGGTGAGTCTTTTCCTTATTTCCTTGCCTCACCTCATATCACTTCCATTCATTGAGTGTATGTTATGAATATTTAGCTTTCTAATTGTTGGTCAGATTAATCCACTTCTTTCCCATCCTTATTAATAGTTCAGTCCACCAATATCACTCATTTGGATCACTAAAGTGACCCCTACTATGTCATTCCTCACCATCTTGCAAATTAAAGCTTGCCTTTAAGGCCTAAATTTTTTCATATAATTTCCCTGTTACCTTTAGGAAAAGTCCATAATATTTAAGATGATTTATAAGATTTTTTATGTGCTGGCCTTTGCTGCTTCTTTCCTTTCAATCTTGTCTCTTAGATAATCTCTTTCACCTTCTTGACTGTAGAAATAGTGAATACTGGGTAACTTTACTGTGACATGCTGTTTTTTAACCTTCAGATCTTAAGATGTATTATCCTTTTCCTAGAGGAATTCTGTCCCATATGTGCTTCTCTTAGATGTCACTTTAAAAATCTTCCTCTGTCCTCATATAGGTTAGATACTTCCCATCAGCATTCTCTTAAGTGCTTATTTTTTTCTTTCACGTTAGATTATGTGCTCCATGAAGGTGACTTTGCCTAAAACAGTGTCTGACATGTATGTGAATGTTGTAAATTGGAAGCCAAATTCATACTTGACTGTGGAGAAAAGAGGAATTGAGAGCAAAGCTTGTGGTTTTATTTAGTTTTTCCTGAGTTCTTGGATCACAAGAGCAGAGGCCAAGCAGTTTCTTTTCAGAATATTGTTAGAATATAGTATCTTAGGCCTCAGTACAGACTGAATCAGAATCTTTCAACAGATACATCAACTTAATGGTTGCCTTTAAGTTTGATAAGCCATGTTCAGGTTTACTGATTATACTTTTTTCTTTTCTTTCCTTTTTTTTGTGTTAATGAATCTTTTTTTGTTTTATTAATTTATATGTGGTGCTGAGAATTGAACCCAGGGCCTCACACATGCCAGGCAAGCGCTTTACCACTGAGCCACAACTCCAGCCCTACTGATTATCTTTTTTCTTTTTGGGTACTGGGGATTGAATTTAGGGGCACTTGACCACTGAGCCACATCCCCAGCCCTATTTTGTATTTTATTTAGAGGCAGTGTCTCACTGAGTTGCTTAGCAGCCTCACTCTTGCTGAGGCTGGCTTTGAACCTGTGATCCTCCTGCCTCATGTGGGAAACATATATGCTCAGTATTTAATTTAATCCTTTGCTATAGGTCCTGGACACTGATATGTTTTATAAAGCTCCTTTAGAGTTTTCAGGAAAGTTAAGATTAAGAACCTAGGCATTAATTCAAGTCCTCTCTCATTTTAGTCTGGAATTTGAGAAAGTGTCAGTTCATATTCAGATATGCTTTCATATATCCATTCTAAAGATTAAATATTTGGAAGCTGGTGATAAGTAATTTTGCCTAGGACAAATTGGGGATATCAGATTGGCTGGTATGACCACATTAGACCAGGAGGCTCTTTTTGAAATGCAGAATTTGTTTAAAGAAATTGGAATTTGTTTGAAGGTCTAAGATTGTGCATTTTAACAAGCTTCCAGGCAACACGTTGGAAAACTAATACATATGCTACACGACTTCAATAAAAACAAATTTTGCACTTCTGCTTCCTTAACTTTTCCATCAGAATACATCAGCAAAATGAGACCACTTTAGCAAGTTGAAAGAATTTCTTGATTGTTACTGAACAGAATAAGGACATTTAAGTGCTGGCCATCCCCAGTACTCAATTGGTAACTCCTCCTGTGGAGTGATAAAGAATTAACCATAAATAGGCTTTAAAATTTTTTTTAATATGTGACAACAGAACGCATTATAATTCATATTACACATATAGAGCACAATTTTTCATGTCTCTGATTGTATACAAAGTATATTAACACCAATTTGTGTCTTTGTACATGTACTTTGGTTAATGATGCCCATCACATTCCACCATCACAGAAATAGGCTTTTTGAGCAGCTTTCTATGTTCAGAAGGGATGCCACCTCTCCCGTTGTTTTGTTTAGTTGATTCATGGGGACAGGTTACACATTGCTTTTTCACAGGGGACAAAAGAGCTATCTTGATCTGTTGTCTTTGAATTGATGCAGAAGTTTGTTACATGGAAGCATAACCCTTAAAAAAAACATTGATCATGTGTTCTGCCTTATTGTTATTTTCGGTCACATTTTAACCGTTGAATTGACTGGCCCATGCCTTTTTCCCCTCTCCTTGTTTTTTGGTGGAAGAGCATTTATACTTAAGATAAATTTTAAATGCAGTTATATTTAACTGAATATATTTAAACATTTATGTAAATTGAATGGTGGGTGCCAACATTGTGGGAAGACTTTCATCCATTATTCTAATTACTGTTATTGTGCCAGTAAAGATGCTGTTTCCCTGAGTCATAGGACTGGAATATTCTTCACAACAAGCTTGGTTTTTTTCCTGTCCTTTTAAGGACTATCAATTCATTATTTTTAATCTTTTCATCTTGCGCTCTCAGGTTTGAAGCAGCTGTTCTAACATGCTTCACTATGTAAATTAAGTTGCTTGACAGTTTGCTGGTTATCAGGAAGATTTCATATAATTTAGTTAGTACTTCAGTATTATTTGATTTTTCTGTGATTTACCATGCTACAAATAAGGTTACTTTAAATCAGTTTTTAGGCCTAAACTAAAAGCTGCAGGATTAACTGAGTTCCTGTTGTATACAATTAAAATAATTTTTCAAACTTACTTTTTTTAACTAAGTATTTGACGAATAAACCGAATGAAGGGATGGATTTTTAAAGAATAAGCTCTGAAAATGTTCAAGTGAAAAATATTTCAGAAAATTAAAATTGTATCAACACACACACAGAGACACAGACACACACACATACAGTGCTGCTTTTTAATAGAAAACTCCTGTTCCTGAAAAGTAGATCAATTAAGTTTTTAAATGATTTGAAGTAGGATTTCCTGAAGTTGGAATAGTCTTCATCATAGTCTTCTTTTCCTCTTCTTACTGAAAGAGAAAGGTGATTTCAAATACTGTATTGTGGTAAACAAATAAAGCTCACACATAAGTGTGGAAAATAACCAATAGATAATTTAAATTCAGCTTCCATTTTGTTTTGTTACTGGTGTTGAAAAACATAACCACGTAAACACATGGTAGAACAGTTGTTCAGAACAGAAATTCTATCATATCCTAAATCCAATTCATTGCTTTTAAGCCAGGTTTCAGTCCTTCACAAACTAATTTAAATCCTCCCAGGAATGCACAGTGTCTCTGCCAAAGGTTTTCACATGGTGATTGATGAAAAGATTTACTTCAGAATTTGCATTCTTTGTAAATACATTTCAGGAACAGGTTAATATAGAGGTTGGAAAATGATGTAAGTGGGAGATATGCCATATTTTTGTCTTATTTTATGATTGAACCCGTTCCAAATATCTTTTGAAAAGACACATTTCCTTCACAATCACAAGGAAGAAAAGTTTTCATACAAAAGCTTTAAAGTGACTTGTATTGAAAGCCACTCTTTATAATCAGCTAAACTCCTCATATCCATAAGAGTGTAATTTGTATTACAAAGGTATAGTTAGCCAATGAGTATCTCTCTATTACTTAATACATTAAATGTTTAAATTTCAATAATGTTGTTGAAAGGTTTTTAGTCTTTGCATTTGTAAACTTAATTGCTTTCACCTTTTCTTCCTTCTTTATTAATGTAAAATATACATAATATAAAACTTGCCATTTTACAGTATACAATTTAGTGGCATTAAGTACATTTGTCTTGTGCAGCCATCATCACTGTCTTTCTCTAAAACTTCTTCATCTTCTCAAACCGATACTCTCCATTCATTGAACAATAATTTCCTAACTCCCCCTATCCCCAGCAGCCCCATTCTTTCTTTCTCTTTGAATTTGATTACCCTAGGTACTTCATAGAAGTGAAGCTGTACAATATGTGTCCTTTACTTAATTTTAGCATAGTGTCCTCAAAGGTTTGTCCACATTGTAGCATATGTCAGAATTTTCCTCTTTAATATGTTTATAAGAGTATGTATTCATCAGTAGGTTGGTAGACACTGGGTTGGTTGCTTTCTCTTCTTTTCTTTTATAGCACAAATGTAAAATACTGATTGTGTCAGTATCTTCTGGTGCTTTACAGATGGTTAGGAAATCCACCATGGAAGGGACCAAAGAATTTAACCATGGAATTATTCCTTTATTTTTTGATTTTATCATTGTTAATTGAGGTTTTGTTTTTTGGACTAGCCTGAATATAAGAATAGTCTGATCATCTGACCTGATTTAAACAAAACTGCTTGATGAGGCAGCTGTATTTGGAGGGACTGAGCTGAGATATGGAAGACTGTGCTCTGGGACCCAGGATTCAGACTTACGAAGGAAAACATCAAATGTAAATTCCTTGTCATAATTTCTTTAACCAGTTTTTCTCTCTTGTTGGTAATTTGCTTTTCTTTGAGATTGTGCACATTTAGACTTATTTATTGGGTGGTGTTTCTGTTTCTGAATCAACTCTTTATGTTTACAGTATATTTTGTATGCAGTCACTTAGAGTAAGCACTTGAAGTGTCAAGAAAGAAAAATTTTTAAATTTTAGAAATGTAACATTTTAAGTTTGTTTCTTGAGATTATCCTTTATGTATGTTCCAAGTACCTGTTATTTCTTTTTTTTTTTTGTTATTTCTAATCAAGCACTGAAGTATTCATTCTAGCACTGAAGTAGGTTTGCTAATTGTAGATTTATTACAGTAGGATGTATTTATGTAAAATTATTTCTTTCTATCATTATAATACAATGAAAGGTTGCTTTCATATTAACTTTTTGAATTTGCCTTCACATCAAAACTTCCCTTAAAGCGTGTATATTGTAACTTGCAAATTGAATGTTTGCATAATCAAAATGAAAACATGCAGTCTAAAAGTTAGCCTTCTCTATTATTCAAACTAGAGAACTTATCTCTGACCTGTTAACTAATTCAACTAAATATGACCTTTGGTATGGACTCAGTTGGAAACACAGTAAGAAGGAATGGATCTTGATAGTGTTTAAAGTATTAGTTCAACCCTTGAGTTTTGGGTGAAAGAATGATGGAGATAATGTGACCTTCCATTGCTGTATGTAAAAGGAGATTTTTAAAGTTAAATTGTGATTGGCTTCTAGTCAAAGAAGAATGTTCAGCTAGAGCCAGTGGTATTTACCAACTGCGCCTGTGAAAACATTCCTTCTTACCCTCAGATGCTCACTCAGCCTTCTTTTTCTAAGTGACATTATTATAGCTTTTAGTTGTCAGAGAAATTAAAAGCACATTTTAAAAGCACGAATAGCAGAGTCTTCCTTCAGTTTCACAAAATTATTACTTTTTATGATAATATAAGTGTGGAAAGATTTCTGAAAACTTAGGGAATTAGTTTAATTGCTAAATGTTTTCTTTGATTTTTTTTTTAAGGGCGTAAATTATAAAAGTGTAAAGCATGGTAGTACCCTTGGGTGTGGATATGGATGTTGTCTTTTTTTGTTGGGTTGCATAAAATTTCTGAATTTGCTTAATTGAAAAGTGGAACTATGGCCATTTGAGATGTTTGGGGCATTCAGTTTGAAATGATTCTTTATCAATTGAACCAATAATGTAATTAAGTTCCCAGGATAAGAATGATGTGATGAATTCAGGGTCCGTCCCCCCCCCCGTACAATACCTCTTTGGAATGTCAAATGCAGCAAATCTAATTTATTGACGATTGTTTATCTACCTACCTGTCTTTTAGTCATTTTATTTACCTTATGAACTTTATAGGAATTTTCAGGTTAGGATGTGAAAAAATCATATAGGAAATTTAATTGTGATGGTTATCAAAGATTTTTTTAAATTTTTTTATTTTTTTATTAGTTGCTCAAAACATTACAATGATCTTGACATATCATACATTTGATTCAAATGGGGTATAAATTCTTATTTTTCTTTTTCTTTTTTTTAAAACATTACATAGTTGAGTTCATAACCCACTTGAATCAAAGTGAGAGAGATAATTTTAATATTTCATTTTTTAGTTTTCAGCGGACACAACATCTTTGTTTGTATGTGGTGCTGAGGATCGAACCCGGGCAGCACTCATTCCAGGCGAGCGCGCTACCGCTTGAGCCACATCCCCAGCCCACAAATTCTTATTTTTCCACGTGTACAGATTGCAGGATCACATTGGTTATATAGCCACATTTATATATACAGCCATACTAGTGTCTGTTGTATTCTGCTGCCCTTCCTAGCAAAGATTTTTTTTTCTCCTCTTTTATCGTTTTGGGATTCACTCTGTTGTTTTCATATATGTACATGATAATACTATGTCAGTTTCATTCCACTGTCTTGGGCCTGGTTAGTTCTTAGATAAGAAACCACTTGTTCTTGATTGAGATGCTAGACTTTGTCTACTGAGAGTGCTACCTCTGAATTGCTATAACTGGATCACAGTGAATAGACTCATTGGACTTTCACATTATATAAAGAAACACTATAATTGGAAGCTAATAGCTCTGAAAGCATTTTGGAAAAGTTTTGTGCATTATTAATAATGTTATCGTTGATAAAATATTTGTTGTTACCAAGACCTGTGTTAATTTGTTGAAGAGTTTTGGGCTGTTTTATAAAAATACTAGATGTATTTTTATGTACCAAAAGAGGAAGGTGATACAGTGCAAACAGAGTATTTTTCTCTGGAGAGAGCTGTAGACAAACTGGACTTTTTTAGGCCAGGACTGGACTTCACAGTTAAGACAAGATGGGAGCAGGTAGAAAATGTTCTTTAAAAAGGTGAAACTCAGACATTTGTATATAGATTATAATAGCCTTCACACAAGTCTGATGGCCTTTTGATCATAATATATGCTAAAGAAGCTAATTATTGGCTCACTGAGTTTAATTATAGCTCCAGTGGCATTTCAGTTTATACCATATCCAAAAGTTCCCCAGACTTTCTCAGTTCATTATACTCTTTAAAATTTTTTTTCAGTTGTAAATGGACATAATAACTTAATTTTGTTTATTTATTTTTATGTGGTACTGAGGATTGAACCCAGAGCCTCACATGAGGCAAGCACTCTACTGCTGAGCCACAACTCCAGTCCTCATTATACTCTTAGTTGACCGTAATTTTCCCTTTTGCCCTTAGTTCTGAACACCAAATACAATCATGCATTGCTTTTTTAAAAATATTTTTTTAGTTGTAGATGGACACAGTGCCTTTATTTTATTTTTATGTGGTGCTGAGAATCAAACCCAGTGCCTTCCACATGCAAGGTGAGCACTCTACCACTGAGCTACAATCCCAGCCCCATGCACTGCTTAAACAATGGGATACATTCTTAAAAATTTATCATTATGTGATTTTATCATTTTGTGAATGTGATAGAATGTACTTTGACAAACCTACATGGTATAGGTCAATCGCTTGACATGGCCTCTTGATAAAATCAGATGACTCAGGAAACTTGAGATGTATGAGGTTGCTGCTGGTGTAACAATGCATGCCTCTGATTTATAGTAAACTATAAGTAGAAGGAATACATTCTGTGATTAAAACTATGTATAAAGATAAACCAGTAACAGTTGTTTATCATTATGAAGTATTGTGTTGCTGTGCATAATTGCACATACTATATACCACTATACTACTGGTAGTGTAATAGATTTACTTACACCAACATCACAACAATCACCTGAATAATGCATTGCTCTATGATGTTATGATAGTTGTGACATTACTGTGAGAGCTATGATGTCACATGGTGATAGAATTTTTTAGTTCTATTATAATCTTAATGACTATAGTTAATGCAGTTGATCCTTGACTGAAATGTTGTTTATCAAACATGGCTATAGTTTCATTTACTTAGTTAGGTTCAAACAAGTATATATGTTCCTATAACTTAGTAGTCATTACATAAATAATAAATATTAATTCTTTGAATTTGTTTGAAGCAATTTTTTTATTCTTGCGTAGCCACAATTTCTTTCTAATGGGATATGTGTGTTTCTTGGGCAATGTACAGTTTTCTTGGAATCAGATTGGATACTCTACCCTCATTTCCTACACCACATTGATTTTTTTTTTTAATTATAGAAACTCAGTTTTGGAAAGATATGATGGCATGGAAAGGAATATAATATAATAGAATCTAATTTTGAAACAGTGTACCTCTGTACACCAAGTGTACACCAAGTGGTTTAAGCAGTGTTCCGCAAATAGATAAAGTTACTGTTTTCCCTCAGAAATTTAAACTGTCTTTTGAGGAGACTGAGTTGGGGAATTGTTAGGGCTATTATTTGGATTCTATTTGAAATCTAAGGGAATTTTAAATCCTATTTTCAGTTAAGACCTCAGGTGGTCTTTTCTTTACCTTGGATTTTTAGTCTTTAAATTGGAAATCATATTGCAAACAAAATTAACACACAAAGTTTCCTATTTTGCTTGCAGTTTTTTAAAGATAATCATTAACATAAGAAACAGTTTTTTAAACGTCTTTCTGGAAAAAGACACTATGTAAATCACAGTTATTTGATAAAGGGAATTAGGAAAATAACTGAGGTATGAAGAAATGGAATTTTTTGTTACTTAGTGTCCTATTTTATATCTTGTACTTAAGTGATTCAGTGATTTGGTCAACAATAAATGTATTCTGAACACTGAAGGAAGAAGGTATGTAAATGAATGCTTCATGATTATAATTGTTAAGCATATAATTTGATCTCAACTGTGTAATAGGAAAGGCATATTATTATCATTCTTTAAAAGACTTTGAAAAGAATACTGCTCAAGAGCATTTTTCAGTAAACATCAAAATTAACTTATTTTCTGTAGACATTTTGTTTCTCCCTTTCTCATTGTAAAAGTCCATTTGTATCCTGATGAGATCAAGAACTTTGGATCTTTTAAAAACAAACTAAAACTCTGTGTTACTGGATTTGGGCAATTTAAACAAATATTAAATATCAGTTACAAAGAAGAAAAACCACATAATAAGCACATTTATACTGAAGGAATGTTTTACCTTCTAAATAACTGTTGAGTGTTAATGTTTGATTTGATACGTCTGAACCAATAAAGCAGTGTTGTTGTCTTACTATTTGCTCCATGATAAATTGCTGAATTTATAAAGAAGCATAGACTCAATATGTCAAACTGTATGTTCCTGAGGCTAATATTCAATCTACTGACATTTTATAAAATATTTTTTTCATATGGTTGACACCAACAAAACATTTGTATATTGCTTTACTTTCATTATGTAAAATTCTGGTATTCCTTGATAGATGAAAAATAGCCAGTCACTATTTATGAATATCTCTTTAGTTTATCCTGTTTTCACTATTCCTTTGTAGACTTGAACCACAGGTATAAAAAAAAAAACCCCTCTGAGCTGGCTCCTCAGTGAAGGATTTATGAATATGTAGGTTTTAGAGCCGGTATTGCATGTAAATTCTGTGTGTTGTGAAGGCTTTTTGTATAGTAGATTAATTAAAAGAAATTTTTTTTTTTTTTTTTTTTTTTTGAAACAAAGTGCTGGCTTTACAACACTTAGGGCTGGAGTTGTAACTCCATGGTAGAGCAAGTACTTAGCATGGTTGAGGCCCTGGGTTCAGTCCTCAGCATCAGCCCACTCCCTGGCAATTATAGGCCTCATAAGCTTTGAAAGGTCTTTTTACGTTATGTCTGTTTTGCCTTTTAAATAACATTTACATGTTCATTCAGGGGGAGTTGGATTATTTTATTGAGAAGATTTTCTATTTTTATGAGATATGACCATGAAGTCAAGATGCAACC
This sequence comes from Marmota monax, assembly GCF_021218885.2. Classification (NCBI taxonomy): domain Eukaryota; kingdom Metazoa; phylum Chordata; class Mammalia; order Rodentia; family Sciuridae; genus Marmota; species Marmota monax. Next base: position 2,460,738 of record NW_026694096.1, read on the forward strand.
AAAGTTGATGTTATACCTTAAGCTTCTCTCTATATATTCATACCTTCAAGTATTTTGATTCAGAAATAATCTGTAGTGCGCCAAACTAAAGCAGGTAAGAGTTAAGAGTGTTTTACCCTAAATTGATAAATATCTAACTTATTTTCTTCTCCTTTCCCTCTTGTTTTCCTTGATTGCCTTCCCGTTACTCCTTCTTGTATTTATTGAGCAAGTACTAAGCTGATCATTTTGTAAACTACTAGCAAGTCAGATAAACAGGTTCTTATTGTAAGTATTGTAGAAAGTGTTATGTGGAAAATTACCTGAAATCAAGATTTACCTTTTTAATGCAAAATGTGAATTGATTCTAGTGTACAAATATAGCAAGAACAAAAAGTAAAGATACTTTCTTTAGCCTTAAACAATTTTTTAAAATTCATGCAATTATTTATTTTAGTATCAATTGACTACCTGGTCTTTTTTTTCCCCTTCTGAATTGTTGATCCTACAGGTATTACTGTTACCTCAACAGTGACTTGTTATCATAAATACAAAATTTTATGTTCTAGGACTGGGTTCAAATAAAATCAGTTGTTACGGACTGTTTTGACTAGATTTGGAAATAATGCCATTAAAGAGGTAACTAAGGTTAGATGAGTTATAAGAGTGGAACCCTAATCCAGTATGACTGGTGTCCATATAGAAAGAGACAGAGTTGGGGGAAAAACACACACACACACACACGCGCACACGTGTGCACGCCAGATGCATGCATGCAAAGAAAAGTTCATGTGAGACTGCTACAAGAAAGTGACCATCTGTAAGCCAAGGAGAGAATCCTCAGGAGGAATCACACCTAATGGCCATTAGAACTATGAGAAATAAATTTCTGTCATTTAACTCTCATAATCTGTGATTATTTCTTTATGGTAGCAGTGACAGATTGTTGCATATATTCCAATGTAGGGATGTGTTTGATAAGCAAATTTTGCTTATTGTCTTAAATTCTCTTAGCCACAATTTAAACCCCAATCCTAAGCTGTTTTTAAATTCTTGATTTCTTCCAAATATATAGATTCCTGGAATGATACAGCAGATATCAAAAAAAAGCTTTTCTTTCTTGTTCATGGTCACATGTATTAAATAGTTGTGTATTGAGGGGGTCCTTGATATTTGACTGTATTTTATTGACTTAGTTATACTTTTGTTCATTTTTAATATAATGGATTCTATAAAATTTATCTGCTGTATTTAGGATCTTGTTTTATATCATGATACACAGAGAACAAACTATTTAACTATCGTTAAATAGTACACATGACCTAGTGGTTAGAGTGTTGGCTTTTCAGCCAGATTATCTTGTTCAAATCATGGTTTCATCATTTATTAGCTTTGTAACTTTACGAAGGTTGCTCAGCTACTTCCAAATCTGTAAAGTACGGTTAATGATCATATCTGTCTTTTAGGGTTGTCATGAAGGTTAAAGTTTTGCTCTCAAAATCTCTTACAGCAGTGTTGAGCATAGAACTGCAAAATGATTGTTAGCTGCAGCTGTTATTGTTGTATTTAATTTAATGTGTATAGTGTTTTATCTAAAAAAAATTTAAAAAATAATTATAGAATTGCTTTTGTGTATATTCAACAAAACCTGATAAGGTTACAAATAGGTCTATTAAAATTTAAAAATTTAAAAGTTAGATGAACTCAGTGTTTTAATGATGGATGTGTTGTATGATAATTAGATAAAATCAGGATTAGTTTCTTCACTTCCTTTAGTATCTAGTCATTGCCAAAATAATAGAATATATGATTTAGTTATCCCTCTCAGACTTTCAGATGTACATATACACATACATACTCTCATCTAAGATCTCTACTTGTCCAACTTCCAGGACTGATTTCTTTGGTTTTGCATCTCTTGCTCCCACCCAGTCTTCTGCTGTGTCTTCTATATGTAAGAGATGTGTGTGTCTAGAGTATCACAGAGCTTGAGGAGACAGAATCTCTGTTGGTCTTAAACGCTGAATTGTCTACTTGAGTCACGGGCCAGAGAAAGAGAGAAGATACAGCAAATAGGGCAGAACCCTTGAGTCTTAGGTCAGGGAGATAAGAGAGAAGTGGAGGATTTAAGACTAGGAGTGTGCTGTATGTAGAAAGAACAAGCAGTCCTTCCCTTTATGAGTCGGGAACAAGCTGGGGTACTGTAAAGTTGTTCATTTGTCTAATAGTTCATAAGTACCTGTAGTGTGCCAGCATCAGTGCTAAGTGCTAGTTTACATTCAAGGCCAGTTTTAGTTAAAAAAAGAAAAACTTCAAATTTCTTTAAGAGGAACAGTGACTTAGGAGGTTGAGGCAGGAGGATCATAAGTTCAAAGCCAGCCTCAGCAGTATAGCGAGGTTTGAAGCAACTTAGCAAGACCCTGTCTCAAAATAAAAAATGAAAAGGACTGGGGATGTGGCTCAGTGGTTAAGTGCTCGGTTCAATCCCTAGTATCCCCTCTCCCTCCCAGAAAAGTATATATTAATATGAATGATGTATATGAAAAGTTTAAATTTTTTAACATGAATATATGGGTGAAGAGGATGTGCAGGGTACAAGGAGATTTAAACAAGAATGTAAAGCTTTTTGATAGGGACATATTCCCCTGTGATGAATGAATATTCCTAAGGGTGGGGGTGGAAAGAAAAGCCAAAGATGAGCCATACAGATCTTTAACCAGAAAGGTAGAATCTGCTTTGTGCTCTACATGTGGGAATCTAATGATGACTGAATTCATTCTTCTCTGGGATCCCCTTTCCTATAACCTTATGTTATTTAGTAATTTCATTTTAGCAGTATTCACCACTGGTGCTGTTTTCTTGAAAATTCTGGCTAAAGGAGACAGAAGCCATTTGATTTTGTTTCTCAAAGCATAAAAGTGAATAGATGGATTTAGAGCCCTTGGGTATGGACCTTAGAGGAGTGACAAGTGAGGGATGGTGGGTGGGGCCCTTACTCCTGTAGGAACCATAACTCACATAACTCACTGCCAATTTTGCAGCTCTGGATTATTCTCTGTATATGACTAGAACAATTGCTTACAATGTATTCCAATCTCAGTATACAGCATATTAAATATGAGGTGAATTATATTAAAAGTAGTCAGAATTTAAAGATATATGTGTTTCTTAGATCTTGAAGTAGGGAAAACCTTTTCTTAGCAAAATGACAGAAAAATCTCAAGGAAATACCAATAAAAATTGTCAGAGAAAGGGCATCAGCAAAGAAAATGAAGATACATAAAGCCAGTAAAAATGTGCCAAAAGAGCATCCTGATGACTAGAATTCAAATGAAACCATTATTTTTCAAAAAGGAAATAAGGGTAAGACAACCTTTTTCAACTGTTCTGGAGGAAAATTGGCAGCCTATTTTAAAAGCCATAAAAATTAGAGATGTACACAAAAATTTGTGTGGAAGCCTATTTGGATTTTGTGTCCCACAACAAAGATAAAATTAAACAAATTATGCTGAATTTACAATTTGTGCTGTGCCACTACTAAAGTTTTTGTTGTAAATGATGAGGTGATATATAAGTACATCTCAAAATGTGATGTCCACAATTTTCTGAGTTAAGAAATGCTTCTAGGAGAAAGATTTGTACCACAACAAAATAGCTAAAGATTAAGAATGATTTTTAGTTTTTCTTATATTCAGTTTTAAAAGTGATTTTATAAGGTACATAATTAATTTTGTAACTAGGAAAAAATGTCATTTTTCTTTAAAACTACTTTATTACAGTTTATTTAAATTTGTTGGAACAGATGACAGATCTGCCTTTGTAATCATGAATATTGCTGTTTAGAGAACTGGATACTGTTGAGCCCTGAGATGTGATGAGATACAATAATAGTATGAATGGGTACCAGCCATTGCTGAATTATATCTGATAGCATTAGAAGGCATTTCAGCCATGGGTGCTTTAAAAATTGGAGAAGAATGGAATTTTGTCTGTTTTTATTTCTTGTTTTTGGAGGGTTACAATTTCAGATTGTTTGGAAATGAGATTTCTTTTTTTCTAGAATACTCTTATTTTAAATCCATACAATCAAATGTTCCAAGACATGTTAGCAAGTTGTTATAAAGAATAGATAATTTGGTGTTATCAATCAAATTGGTTGCAAATTTACAAAGTAAATCTGGGTGTTTGGTCATTACCCTTGAAAATTCATATATTTTAATTTGTTCTGCTTAATAGCCAAATTTTCTAATTCAAGAGTGTGTGTAGCCATTTTGTAATAAGGAACACAGATATGCAGTAGCTTTTTTTCAGCTACCTAATTAGGATTGATCATTTGTTTATATTTCCCAGTTCTTTTCACAAAGAAATTATTTATTTGAACTTATTTTAGTTTTCTTTTCGTTGAGAAGATTTTTTTTTCATCATTTCAAAATAAAATTTGTCTTAGAAAACAGGGATGGAAGGTAAGGAAAAACTAGGTCAAAGTTGAGTGATGACAGAGTGCTATATGCAAAATAAATGGAGGATGAAAAGGGTATTACCAGAGGAGGAGGCAGATAAATCAGCAGCAATACTGATAGGATTGACATGGTATTGCTGAAGAAAGAAGTGGAATTCATTCTAACTCCCCTACTTTCATGTCTATGGTAACTTTAATTTTGGAAAGCAGAGCTATTTAATCCACTTTCATGGTTTGTATAATCCCAAATATAGACTCCCCCACTCCATGGAACTGTAACTTTTTTTTGTTTTTAATTTCTGAAAAAGCTTTGCAAAGATTGTTTACTTAATTGTCTCTTCCATGCCATTGACAGTCATCCTGCTTTTAGAACACAGTTGTGTGACTTATTATACATAAATACAATGAATTTACTTCATTATTTGGAATTTTCATTTCACTTTAGTTTTATTGTAGTTCTGTTCCTCATTCTGATTCACTTAAAAAAAAAAAAGCGCTATTTTCTGTAGTTCCCAGAGCTTTGTAGGAAAGCATATTTGATGTTTATTGAAAACCTAAAACACCTAAGGGATCTTATGTGGATTCTTTATGTTAAGGTCGGATTTGTATATGTTACTTAGATTGAGACATTTATTTAGAAAAGAATGAGATTAATTTTTTAAAGATTATTTTTAACATTTTGAAAATTAAAGAAGCATTATGGAAGATCAGTATCATTTAAATAATTTTTATGAACTCTTGTTTTTATTGTCTATTTGGAGATGAATGAATCATTGAATTCATTTTTAAGACTCATCATTTATGAAGGAAACAAGTGTGAAAAGAAAAAGGAATGTGAAGCCATATCCAGCTGAATTCTTTGAAGAACTAGATAGTGTGCCAAAGAATTTTTTTAAATAAATGTTTTTTAGTTGTAGTTGGACACAATACCTTTATTTTAGTTATTTTTATGTGGTGCTAAGGATTGAACTCAGAGCCTCACATGTGCCAGGCGAGCACTGTATCTCTGAGCCACAACCCCAGCCCCAGTATGCCAAACAATTTAAGCTGTCAAAATAATCAGTTAAAGGTCCTCTGGAATATACTATTTAATATACATTAGAAGTATCTTAAAATGTGTTACGACAAATTGTGTTTAAAATAGGTAAGTGTTCAGGGCTGGGGTTGTGACTCAGCCGTAGAGTGTTCACCTCGCAAGTGCGAGGCCCTGGGTTTGTTTGATCCTCAGTACCACATAAAAATAAATTAAAAAATAAAATGTATATAAAAAATACTCATTAAAAAATAAAATAACTAAGTGGTATGTTGATTGCTTTTTCTGAACCCCTGAATTTGTGCAATTGTTCTATAAAATTTCTAAGAAAAAATTACCATGAAAGAGTTCATTTAAGTTGTTTCAGTCTATGAACTTGTCAGATTTCTTGATACATTAAAAACCTTGGAAGTGTAATAATAGAAATCTTAGTAGTAGGAAACTATTACCCTTAAGACCACCAAGTCAAGTTTATTTCAGTGCTTAACACTCACACACTCTCTCTCCCCCCCAACCCCCTCTCTTGCTCGCTCGCGCGCGCTCTCTCTCTCTCTCTCTCTCTTTCTCAAGAAGTTACTGTGATTTCTTTGTATTTTAGACTTCAAGTTTCACTTTCTCCCTAGCCTCAGAGCCTTTTTGTAATCTGATCCAGTCATTCTACCACACAGTCCCCTCTTTAGCAAACATTTCTTGAAAAAAAGTTTACATATATATATATTTCATGTTCTATAATAGGAGCATGAAGTACTGTGGTGATGCTAAAATTGTGATTGTGGAGTCTGTTGCATTAAGCAAGATCTTAGAATTATAAAAACATACTATGATGGCTTTCAAACTTTTTTTGTTTTTTTTAGATAAAAATGTGCTTCATTGGGGCTAGGATTGTGGCTCAGCAGTAGAATGCTCGCCTAGCATGTGTGAGGCCCTGGGTTTGATCCTCAGTACCACATAAAAATAGATAACTAAAATAAAGGTATGGTGTCCAACTACAACTAAAAAATAAATACTAAAAAAAAATTTTTTAAATGTGCTTTGTTAATGATGCAAATACCATGAATAGTTTTGCTTTTAGTGATGTTTTCTAAATGTCAAGCAACTTTTTAAGTAAAATTACAAACAAATGAAAATTTAATATTCCCTGGGTTTACAAGATAGCTGTCTTCCTGGAAAAATCTTGTATATTTTAAAATACTGCATTTCCCTCCTCTCCTTTGTTTTTATAGGTAAGTGGTTGACCTCAGATAATTATGAACTACTTTCTGTTTGCATGTCTATTTGCTATTACATTCTACAGTAAGATGGGATATGAGTTAGTTTTTCTTTTTCTTTTCTTCTTCTTTCTGTGTTGGGGTTTGAACCCAGGGTCTTATGCATGCTAGGCAAGCACTCTTATCACTGAGTTACACCTCTAGCCATTAGTAATTTCTTAACTATCTTTTTTTCCTCTGCAAATTTCAAGATATGTAGCATTCCAGGCTTCTGTAGTAATTACTAGCAACTCCTAGTAATTCCATATTCTACAAAATGACCTAGCATATACCCAAGGTAACCTACACAAAACGTTTTGAAAAGCAGTCACTGATATTTTCTATTCAGTTGCTTCTTTTTCTTTATAATAATTCTCTGTTGCATTGTACTACATCAGTTTGATAACTGACATTTTGCTTACTCTTGGCTGTTGGAAAATTGAGTTCAGAGTTTGGAGTTAAACTGCTTAGGTTGTAGTTCTAGCTTCACCACTCATTAGCTTCGTGTTCTTAAGCTCGTTACTTAATTTTAATCCTCAGACTCAAGACTTTTTTTTTTGATTTAGGGATTGAACTCAGAGTTACTTTGCTACTGAGCTACATTCCCAATCCGTTTTATTTTTCATTTCAAGGCAGGGTCTTACTAAGTTGGTTAGGGCCTCCCTAAATTTTAAATATCAGACCTGGTCTGATTTCAAAATCTAAATTCTGTGATTTCAAAAATCTAAATTCTTATTAACACATACTTTTCAGATGATTCTAAAGGAAGCAAAATTTAAACAAAAATAAAGTTAAGGGGTTGGGGTTGTGGCTCAGTGGAAGAGTGCTCTCTAGCACACGTGAGGCACTGGGTTCAATCCTCAGCACCACATAAAAATGAAATAAAGATATTGTACCCACCTATAACTAAAATAAATGTTTTAAAAAGTAAAGTTAAAAATGTTAATGGGAATTTCAAACATGCACAGAAATGAGAAAAGTATAATGAAGTAACCCATATACCTATCCTTAAGCTTTAACAGTGGTCAACTCATGATCAGTTTTATGTGTACTAAAACACACTACACACTCTACCTCTTGCACTATTTTTGAAACAAATTTCAAATAGCACGCTCATTCTTAAATTCTTCAGTATGTGTCTCTGAAAGACAAGAACTTTTTTAAAAACAAATGACAATATTATCACACCTGAAAAAGTTAAAAAATTCTTACTTAATCTTATCCATATTTATCTATTCATTGTTCAAACTCTAAAACCATAATTTTAAAAATAGTTTCCTTGAGCAGTTTCCGCATAGTGAGGTCAGAATATTGTTATTGGTTCACATGTCCTTTGTTTTTTTTTTTTTTTAATGTATAGGTGTCTAGTCCTTTCTTTGTTCCCTTTACATCCTCCTCTTGCCATTTATTAATGGGAGAAACTGGACCATGTATTTTTTTTTTTATAGCAGAGGTTTATTTTTGTATGACAGAGAGCTAAGAATGATTTTTACGTTTTTAAAGGGTTATTTTTGGGGCTGGGGAAGCAGATCTTATGTAGCCCAAAAGCCTTAAAGTATTTGCTCTTTGGTTTTTTATCGTTTTCTGGTCAATGTTTAGAACATGCTAAAAATCTAGATTTTCATGATTGCATCTACATGGTGTTGTCTAATATGTTCTTGTGTTCTATTGCCTATAATTATTAGGTTGATCTAAGAGACTTGACCAGATTTTTTTTTGTGTGTGTGTGTGTGTGTGTGTGTAATTTCCTACCTTATTTGTTCATCACATGCCTTTCTTAAAATATCATTCATTGGAGTCATTTACATGCAAATATTCTGCTTTAGGAGTGCATTTTGATGAATTTAGACATATGTTCAGAGATTGGTAAGGCACCATGAAAATCATGATATGAAACATTTTCATTACTTCTTCTGTCCTTTTTCAGTCATTCCCCATCAAACCCCATACTTCGCTCATAGCAACTGTTGATGTGTTTTCTATCATTAGAATTTTGCTTTTTCTATAATTTCAAACAAATGCTTGAGACTCAATTCATTTTGTTGCTGAGTAGTATTTTACTACTTGGATGTGCTACTATTTGTTTACTATTCACTATTTGATGGACTTTTGTGTTGTTTCCACTTTTTAGCCATTGTGCTAAAAGCTGGATTTTTGTGTAAGTTTGGGGTGACCTTCCTCCCTCCCTCCCTCCCTCCCTCCCTTCCTTCCTTCCTTCCTTCCTTCCTTCCTTCCTTCCTTTCATTTTGATTAAGTAATCAGAGTCTTAATTCTTAGGTTATGTGGTAGCATATTTAAGTATATAAGAAACTGCCAAACTATTTTCCTACATGGCTGTACCATTTTCAGTTCCCACCAGTTATGTGTGAGATTTTTAGGTTTTTCCAAATTTTTACCAGTACTTGATATTGTCAGGCTTTACTTTTAGTCATTTTGGTAGGTGGATAATATAACTCATTATATTTAAAATTCACATTTCCTTAAAGATTATTAGGTTGAGCCTCTTTTTATGTGTTCATTTGTCATTCTTAGATTTTCTTTGTTGAAGTATCAATTCAAATTTTTGGTCCTATTAAATTGGGTTAATTTCTTTTTATTATGTTACCAATATCATATATTTTTCTACTTATTTAGGTCTTTTTAATATTTCTCAGCAATATTTTGTAGTTTTTAATGTCAGTTTGTGGCATTTATTGTTAAATTTGGCCATAAGTATTTTAAATAATATTTCTTTAAAGTTTTAATTTTTTTGTTGCCAGTGTATAAAAATGTAATTGATTTTTGTATTTATTTTATATTTTGTCATCTTGCTCTACTTATATTCTATGAGGAAGATATTGCCATCTATAAATAATAAAATATGTGCACCTTTTATTTCTTATGCTTACCTTTTCCTACTGACTTGAACTGACAATAATAATGCTGTATAGAAGTGGTGAAAAAGAAGTGGTGTACGGAGCCAACCTGATTGCCTTTAGGGAAAAGATCTGTTTATTTTACTTTCCAGTGGGATGTTATATATGGATTTTCCTGATCAAGTTAAGACAGCTAATCAAGATGATGTATGTTTCTGTCATGCTTCTTATTAATGTATGATAATTTTATATGTATGCTTTTTCCCCTTTATTTTGTAAAGATGGCAAATTGTGCTGATACTTGAACCATGCTTTCTTGGGATAGATCCTGTTTTGGTCACGATTATACTTTCCTAATATTTTTCATTTGCTTTTCCCAAATATAAAGATTTTTTTTTTTTTTAACCAGATATATTGGTCTGTTCTTGTATATTAAGGTTTTGTTTGTTTGTTTTTGAGGAGGTAATTGGATTAATGCCATTAATGTAAAAGATTTTTTTTTTTTTAACCAGATATATTGGTCTGTTCTTGTATATTAAGGTTTTGTTTGTTTGTTTTTGAGGAGGTAATTGGATTAATGCCATCTTATAAGTTGAGAAGTATTTTATCCTTCTGGAAGAATTTTTATACAAATGGTATTTCTTTAAATGTTTGATAGAATTTACCAACCATATAGTTTAAAGTTTTCATTGTAGGAAGGCTTTTAAACAAATTTAATTTCTTTATTACGTAGAGGATCATTCAAGATTTTGCTTTTTGGTAGCTTTTCTTTTTTCTCTTTTTGGGTAGCTTTCAAGGAATCAGAGTGTTTCATAATATTCTTTTAATCTTTTGCCATCATAAAATATCATTTCTAGTGATGTTTCCACTTTCACTTGTTATAATAATTTTTTCTCTTTCCTTTTTTCTTCCTGATCAGTTTGGCTAGAGTTTTACTAATTTTATTATTTCCAGAAAACTGCTTTTGGTTTTACTTTTTACTTTATCTATTGTTTTCAGTTTCCTTCATTGTTTTTTCACTCTTATTTTTTCCTTCCCTTTACAGAATTTTGGTTTAATTTGCCCTTTTATAGGTTTTTACGATAAAATCATTGATTTGGGACTTTTCTTTTTTCTAACAAACATTTACTGATATTGAATGTGTCTATTTTTAAAAAAATTTTTATACAACTTTATTTTATTTATTTTTTACTTTTTATGTGGTGAGGATTGAACCCAATGCCTCACCATGCTAGGCAAGTACTTTACCACTGAGCTACAGCCCCAGCCCTTGAATGTGTCTGTTTTTTACCAGACATATTGGTCTGTTCTTATTTATTCAGTTTATTATTGTTTTGTTATTATTGTTTATTATTACTTTGTGTCTGTTTTTTTAACCAGATATATTGGTCTGTTCTTATTTATTCAGTTTTTATTTTTATTCACTGCTAAATGTTTAAGCACTGCTTTAGCTGAATCCAATTTTTTTTTAATATTTATTTTTTAGTTATCAGCGGACACAACATCTTTGTTTGTATGTGGTACTGAGGATCGAACCCGGGCCGCACGCATGCCAGGCAAGCGTGCTACCGCTTGAGCCACATCCCCAGCCCATGAATCTAATTTTTTTAATAGCTCATTTGAAAATATTTTCTTCTTGTGATTTCTGTGACTCAAGAGTTATTTAGAACTTTGTTTAATTTCTAAATATTTAGAGGATTTTTTAGACAGCTTTCTGTCATTGATTTCTTATTCAAATTCATTAGTGGTCAGAGAACATTCTTTGCATGATTTTACTCATTTTTACATTTGTACAGATGTTGTTTATGTTTCAGAAAATTTTCTGTCTTGGCAAACATATTGTGTGCTTTTGTCAAAAGTATATGTTCTTATTTTTGTGGTGTGTGTGTGTGTGTGTGTGTGTGTATGTGGTGTTAGAGACTGAACTCAGGGCTTTATACATATTAGGCATGTGATCTACCACTGAACCATAAGAGCCCTTATTTTTATAGAGTATTTTATAAATGTCAGTCAAGTTAGTCGACATGGTTTAAAATATTTGTATCTCTAAATATTTAGTATGTCTTGAGTTTATTTAATCTAATATAACATCACCTTTATTCATTTTAATTAAATTTATTTATTATAGTTAGGTATATATGACATCAGAATGCATTTTGATTCATTGTACACATGCAGCTCAACTTTTTTCTCTGGTTATACATGTAGCGTCGCACCGTATGTGTAGTCATACATGTACCTAGGTTAATGAGGTCCAACATCCACCTTTCAATTGAAATGGCTAGATCATGTGCATTTAATATAATTATTGAGGTTAGATTTAAATCTTTCACCTTGGTATTTGTTTTCTATTTATCCTATCTTCCTCTTTTTTTCTTGTCTTCATGTGGGTCAGGTATTTTTTTAATCATTCCATTTTCTTCAGTATTGGCTAATTACCATACCTATTTGAAAAGCTTTTTTTGGTGGTCATTCTAGAGTTTACTACATATAACTAACTCATCTCAGTCTGTTTTTGTGTACTATTATAACTTGTCATATGAAGAGTAAGAACCTTGCCACGTCTATATCTTGCCTCCTGCCTTTGTTTCTTTACCATGCTTTTTTACTTTTCTGGATGTTATAAATCTTACAAAATATTCTTATTTTTGCTTTAAACAATTTATTGTATAATAAGGGGATTGGCAAAAATTAGAAAAATACAATTTCTTGTATTTATTCATGTATTTATCATTTCGTATGCTCTTCAGAAGTTCTTTAAAGGTTCTGAATTTCCATGTAGTATCATTTTGTTCTAGTAAGGAACTTCATTTAACTTTTAAAAAATACTCAGGTGTTATTGTAAAAGTCTATTTTGCATTTATTTTTGAAATTTTGCTGTGCATAGAATTCTTAATTTTTAAAATATGTTTTAATTTGTTCTAATTACTTATACATGACAGTAGAATGCATTTTTGACACATCATATATAAATGGAGTATAACTTCTCATTTGTCTGTCTGTACATTATGTAGAGTTACACAGTTATGTAATCGTATGCACATAAGGTAGTAATTTATAATTTTTCTGCTATCATTCCTACTCCTAAACCCCCTCCCATCCTTTCCTCCCTTCTTTCTAATCCAGAATATCTCTATCCTCACCCCCACCCCATTGCAAATTAGCACCCACATATCAGAGAAAACATTTGGCCTTTGGTTCTTTGGGATTGGCTTATTTTGCTTAGCATAACATTCTCTAGCTCCATTCATTTACCTGAAAATGCCATGATTTTATTCTCTTTTAATGCTGAGTAATACTCCATTGAGTATATATACCACAGTTTCTTTATCCATTCATCTACTGAAGGGCATCTAGGTTGGTTCCACAGGCCTGGCTATTGTGAATTTTGCTGCCATGAACATTGGTGTGGCTGTGTCACTGCAGTATGCTGATTTTAAGTCCTTTGGGTATAAACCTAGGAATGAGATGATGGGGTCAAATGGTGGTTCCGTTCTATTCAAAGTTTTCTGAGGAATCTCCATACTGCTTTCCATAGTGGTTGCACCAATTTTATATTCTCATAGGCAATAGTAAACTATAAAATGGCCTTAGTTACTAAGCTATCTTTATGTATCTTATCTTCTTTACTGGATTATACATTACTTGTTTCTAATGTATCTTTTGTCACCCTCTATCCCATTTAGGATAGACACAAATTACTCGTTGAAAGATTAATAAAGAACAAGTGAACTTCATCCCTATAAGAAACCTTGTCTCTGGTGATGAGAACTTAGAGAAAAGATATGTTGCCAGGCATATGAATGTAAAGATACCAGTTTTAAGCAAAGGATTTAATTTACAAGAATTAAGTATGAGCAAAGGATTTAATTTACAAGAATTAAGTATGTATATTGCTGAAAAGAACACAGATTTCTGATGCTATCAAATACATTTTCATATACCATCAAAACATTAATAATTCTGTTATACTTGGAAATAAAATGGAAACTTTTCTTTTTTTCAGTGCTTAGATGAATACGAAGATGACGAAGCGGGGCAGAAAGAGCGGAAGCGAGAAGATGCAATTACACAGCAGAATACAATGCAGAATGAAGCTGTAAGTTTATTAGATCCAGGCACTTCCTGTCTGCCACCGGTGAGTATTTAAAAGTATCAGGAAGTCACTAGCTATTTTAACAACAATTTCAAAGTTGTTGTTAATAATTTTTTCAGTCTCATTTGGTAGCAGCAGCTTTTAAAAGTTATTTCTAGTAGATTTAACCATTGATTTCCTTATATTCAAATACTTTTTGACTTAAGCAGTGTTTAGCTTTAGTTTCTTATCAGTGAGTATTTGCCAACTGACTAGCAGGTTTAAGTAGCGTCAACTGTAAAAATAACAAAAGAAAAACAATTACCTCCTTGCTGTAAAAAAAAAAAAAGTATGAATTAGTAAATTGGATTGAGTGACCATTTCTATGCTAGGCTGCTTTTTGAGTTAGAATCACATAGCAAATAATTGAACATAATATTTTCTCCAAAGTCAAATGTTTAAACACCATAAGCACAATATAAAGATCATGAATTTCCAGGAATATCTATATTTCTATGTAATTATACTTTTAAACTAAATTTTAACTCACTTTCTAATTAGCGGCTATTTTAGACTTTTGTGGTACAGAAAATTTGATTGGCAATAGAGGTTACAGGGATGTCTCAGTAGCTGGGTGTAGTGTTGTATGTCTGTAATCCCAGAGGCTTGGGAGGCTGAGATAGGAGGATCTCGAGTTCAAAGCCAGCCTCAGCAACAGTGAGGTGCTAAGCAACTCAGTGAGATTCTGTCTCTAAATAAAATACAAAATAGGACTTAGGGCTCGGGGTGTGACTCAGTGGTTGAGTGCCCCTGAGTGCAATCCCTGGTCGTGTCCTCCCCTAGCCCCTCAAAAAGAAGGGATGTCTTAGTATGTAGAAAAATCACTATAAGTGTGTGTGTGTGTGTGTTTTGCGAGGAATCAAACCCAGGGCCTTAAACATGCTAATATGCATGTTTTTTACCGCTGAGCTATATTCCTAGCCCTAGAATCTTTTTATCTAAACTGTAATTTGGAAATATTCTTAATATAATCTGGTCTTAAATTATTTTTGTGGCATTTTGAGATCTTGAGCTTAATGTGTGTCTTTGCAGAGTTCTATCTTGACTTTTTAAATGTGCTTTATTATAACACTTTAAAAAGAATTTCAGAGGAATATACACATCTCCCCATTTTATTGATTTAAAATGATGAAATATATCAACTTATATAAGATTATGAAGGTAAATGAAGGCCCAATATTTTGAAGTGATTAGGAACCACAGAAGTGAAACTTCTTTCTCCTCTACTTTCAGAGGCAGAATGTATTGACATGCAGTTTCATGGAGTGATATAGGTTCATCTGTTTTGTATCCCCCCCAAGTTGCTGCTACTGAATTGTGATGGTAATCATCACAATTCTAGGAAAAATAGTACTATATTTTAACATGGTATAATCTATCAGCCAATTTTCTTTCAGCATTTTTGTGACTGTTCATTATCTAAAATAATTGTTCCATTTGTGTAGCATAGTTGAAATTAAATTTTAGTGAAGACTTCCTGCAAGATGAAAGCTTAATTCATTGAGTCTAAAATTGGTTTCAGTTCTTTCCCATGCTTACTTACTCTGGCATACCCAACCTCAGGCAGTGGCTTAAGAAAGTGAGCTTTCTTTTGTAGCCATAGGGCTCTATCCACTCACAGTCTAATATTATTTCCAAATATATGGACAGATTTGGAACTCTGTTAACTCAGCTGACCCGGGCTCTGAAGAGCTTTTCATTTCATTCAATTTTCCTTCTTTGCTGTAGCTTTTCTAGTCTCTTTCCAGGCCCACCCCACCGCCACTCCCTACCCCCCACCCTCTGTGCATGCTTTAAATTATTATTTGGGATTAGTTATTCATCACTCATTGGTAACCTTGGTTTCAAGTGTCTGTTTTGCCAGTTATTTGCTTAGAGTGAGAGTGAGGCTAAGATTTTCTTGTGGGCCTCCCTAGTTGCCCCATTAAAGTTGGAGTGGGAATAGGGAATACTCTGTCCATATAGTTGATTTCTCTGAGTTACTATCTATACTCACATATTCTGTGACTCATAAAGGATACACATTTGTAAACAACTCCAAACAACAACAACAGAGAGAGAGAACAAAACTACTGACGTCATTGGTTGCTTTAAAGCTTTTGGAATAGGACAGATAAAAAGACTATTCCCAGTATTGTGACTGAATCTTAGCCCTTAGGTGGAACAAATCTTTAAAAATGAACAGGATGGTAATATGAGTATGGCATGACAGTATGCTTTATGAAATTTTAGAATATTTTAAGTTTCTAATTAAAAATTTTTAAATGCAAAATGGTATTAACAGATAATGAGAATTCAGAAGTTTTATATTTTATCTATGATTTTATACATATTTAAAACTTTTTAGGGGCTGGGGATGTGGCTCAAGCGGTAGCACGCTCGCCTGGCATGCGTGCGGCCCTGGTTCGATCCTCAGCACCACATACAAATGAAGATGTTGTGTCCGCCGAAAACCAAAAAATAAATATTAAAATTCTCTCTCTCTCTCTCTCTCTCTCTCTCTCCCTCCCTCCCTCCCTCCCTCCCTCTCTCCCTCTCCCTCCCCCTCTCCCTCCCTCACTCTCTCTTAAAAAAAAAAAAAGATTAAAAACTTTTTAGATGATATTAGTTTTTCAAATGAGAATTTCTGATCAAATGGCAAATTTCAATGATCAATGAAATTTGGAAAATAATAAAGCATGTGAAGAAAAGGGAAATTATTTTGGTTGATCAGTTTTCTTTTATGCTCTGTTTTTTAAAGAACAGTTTATTAAATTTGAAACTTTAAACGTAATTTATTGCCAAGCATTGTGGCACGTGCCTGTAATCCCAGCTGCTCAGGAGGCTGAGGCAAAGGATTGTAAATATGAAGCCAGCCTGAGCATATAGCACAAGACCCTCTCTCAAAAACAAACAACAACAAGAAAAATCATTTTTATTTAAACTTAATTTTTAAAAAGTGGTATATAGTTTTATGCTAGAAAACACAGAAGCATAAAAGGATATATGATAAAAATGCTTCTTCACCTACTTGGTTACCTTCTCTGGAGATAACTAATGCTTTTATATATTCTTTTAGGACTGATCTATAAACAAAAATTTTTCTATATCCATACTTATATGTCTGTATATGTATTTCTTTAAAAAAATTTTTATTAATGCCTAATAATTATATACACTTGTGATTCATTGTGACATATTTGCTCATGTACATAAAACGTAATTTTATCAATTTCACTTCCCAAGGCTTCCTCTAGCTTTCCCCTCTCCCTGACCCTCATCTTGTGCTCTGTTGGTCTCCCTTCTATTTTCATGAGATCTTTTTTTCCTCTTCTCTCTAACCTCCACCTATGAGAGAAAAAATGTCCCCTGATTTGCTGAGCTTTGCTTATTTTTCTGAACTGGATGTTCTTCAGTTTCATCCATTTTCTTGCAAATGACATAATTTCATTCTTGTTTATGGCTGAATAAAACTTCATTGTGTATATTTATGGCATTTTCTTTATCTATTCATCTACTGATAGTCACTCAGGCTGGTTCTATGACTTGATTATTGTGAATTGTGCTGCTGTAAACATGGGTGTGTATGTGTCACTATTGTACATACGGTTACTTTAATTGTTTTGGATAAATACTGAGGAGTGATATGGCTGGGCCATATGTGGTTCCATTTTTAGTTTCTTGAGAAAGCTCCATACTATTTTCTATGTGATTATACAAATTTACTTTCCTACCTACAGTATGTAAGAGTTTCTTTTTCCCCATACCCTCAATGGTATTTATTGTTGTTTGTATTCTTAATGGTTGCCATGCTAACTGGAATAAGATGGAATCTCAGTTTAATTTTTAAAAGTATTTTTTAAAAAATTTTTTAGATGTTTATGGACCTTTATTTTATTCATTTATTTATATGTGGTGCTGAGAATTGAACCCAGTGCCTCAGACATGCTAGGCAAGCACTTTACCACTGAGCCACAACCCTGGCACTCGTGTAATTTTGATTTGCATTTCCCTAATTGCTAAAGACATTGAACATTTTTTCATATATTTGTTGGCTATTTGTACTACTACTTTTGAGAAATGTCTTTTTCATTCATTTTCTCACTTATTGGTCAGGGTTTTTATTTATGTTTTTTTGAGTTTTTCATAGATTCTCAATGTTAGAAGAGTAAATGGCAAAAAATTGTTTCCATTCTGCAGGCCATCTGTTTATACTTTTGTTTCCTTTTCTGTACAGAAGTTTTTAAATTTGATTCCACCCCATTTTTTCATTCTTGGTATTATTTCCTGAGCTTTAGGAGTCCTACTGAGGAAATTTTTGCCTGCCTGTATATTGTTAGAGTGTTTCTCCTATGTTTTCTTTCAGCAATTGTAAAATTTCTAGTCTAATTTCTAGGTTTTTGATATACCTTGAGTTGACATTTATGCAGAGTGAGAGGGACATACATATGGATACCCAGTTTTCCCACCATTAGTTTAAAATGCTGTCTTTTTTCCAGCATATGTTGTTTGTGCCTTTTTCAGATATCTGTGTGGGTTTGTCTGAGTCTACATGTTCCATTGGTCTGCTTGTCTCTTTTTATGCTGGTACCAAGCTGTTTTTGTTACTATAGCTCTGTGGTATAATTTGAAATGGTATATTGTGATGCATTCAGTATTGCTCTCTTTTACTCAGAATTGCTTTGGCTATTCTGGGTCTTTTATTCTTTCATATGAATTTTGGGATTTCTTTTCCTAGTTTTCTGATAAATGTCATTGGTATTTTGATGGTAATTATAGATCACATAGCCAAAACTTGAGAGATATCTTTGTCTTCTAATGTCCTCTTCAGTGTTCTTTAATTTTCATCGGAGAGATCTTTCACCTCTTTGTTTAGATTTGTTCCTAAGTGGGCTTTTTTGTTGTTTTTTGGATTTTGTTTATTTGTTTTGTTTTTGTTGTTGTTGTTTTGAGGCCATTGTGAATAAAATTGTTTTCCTGATTTCTTTTTCAGCAGCTTTATTATTGGTGTATATAAAAGCTATTGATATTTTTATGTTGGTTTTGTGTTCTGGTACTTTGCTAATTTGTTTATCTTTTCTGCCAGGCTTCTGGTGGAGCTTTTTGCATATTCTAGATACAGGATCATATCATTTGCAGTGTTAATTTGACTTCTTCCTTTCTTATTTATATCCCCTTTATTTCCATCTCTTGCCTAATGGTTCTGGTTAAAATGTCAGGATGCTATATTGAATAGTAAGGATGAGAGTGCCCATCACTGTCTTGTTCCTAATTTTAGAGGAAATAGTTTCAGTTTTCCCCCATTCAGTATGAAATTGGCTTTGGGTTTGTCATCTAGAGCATTCATAATGTTGAGGTAAGGTCCTCCTTTTTCCCTTGTTTCTTCATGAATGGGTGCTGAATTTTGTTGAAGGCCTTTTCTGCATCTGTTAGAATGATCGTGTGATTCCTCTCCCCTTCGATCCATTTATGTGGTATATTGTGTTTACTGATTTGTGTATGTTGACTCATCCTTGCATCCCTAGAATGAAACCAACTTCATCATGGTGTATAATCTTTGCAATATGTTGTTGAATTTGATTTGTTTTATTGAGGATTTTACATCTGTTTTCATCAGGGAATATTGGTCTGTAGTTTTCATTCCTTGACATATCCTATTTGGTTTGGTATCAGGGTAATAATTTGCTTGGTAGGATTAACTTGAGAACATATCTTCCCTATTTCATAAAATCATTTGAGGACCATTGGAATGAATTCATCTTTAAGTGTCTGGTAGAATTCAGCTATGAATTCATCAAGTCCTTTGCTTTTATTGGAGGGATTTTATTACTACTTCGATCCATTGCTTATTATTGCTCTGGTTAGGTTTTCTATTTCCTTTTTGTTCAATTTTGGTAGATTGTATGTGTCTATAAATCTATCAGTTTCTTCAAAATATTCCAATTTTTTAGAATATAACTTTTCAAAATAGTCCCTGATGATCCTCTGGATTTCAGTGGTCTGTTGTGATAGCTCCTTTTTCATCTCTAATTTTATGAATTTGGGTCTTCTTTCTTTGGCTAAGGGTTTTATCAGTGTCATTTAGCTTTTCAAAGAATGAACTGTGTTTCATTGAGCCTTTGTATTTTTTTAAAAAATTCTCTTTTATTAACTTCAGCTCTGGTGACATTTATTTGTTTCCTTCTGTTGGTTTTGAAATTGGTTTGTTCTTGGTTTTCTAAAGCCTTCAAATATATCATTAGGTTGTTAATTTGGGATTTTTAAAAATTTTTTATCTTTTATATAGGTGGTCATAACTATAAACTTTCCTCTTAGAACTGCCCTTAGTGTGTTCTAGAGATTTTGGTATGTTGTCTTTCTGTTCTCATTAGATTGTAAGAATTTTAAAATTTCTTCCCTGATTTCTTCTATGATCCACTCATCATTCAAAAGTGCACTATTCAATTTCCATGTACTTACGTAGTTTCTATAGGTTTCTTGCCATTAATTTTTAATTTCATTCCATTATAATATTTAAAGATGGAAGGAAGAATTATATGGACTTTTTGTTTGTTTGTTTGTTTGCTAAGACTTGCTTTGTGGCATAAACTATGATGTATTTTGGAGAAAGTTCCATGGGCAGCTGAAAAGAAAGCATATTCAACTATTTTTGGATGCAGTATTCTGTAGATGTCAGTTTAGTCTATTTGGCCTGTATTATATTTAAGCCTGTTTTTTCTTTGCTGATTTTATGTCTGGATGACCTATTTATTGGTGAGAGAAGTATATTGAAATCACCCAGTATTATTGTACTAGGATCTATTTGAACCTTTATGTCAGTTAGTGTTTGTTTTATGTAATTAGGTGTGCCAACACTTGCGGCATCAATATTTATTGTCATTATATCTTCTTGTTGGAGTGTTTTTTTTTACCAGTATATAGTGACCTTCTTGTTTCTTTCAATTAATCTTGACTTGAAGTCAGCTTTATTAGAGTAAACATTCTTGCTTATTTTCAGGTTTCATTTGCATAGAATATCATTTTCCATCCATTTGCTTTCAGCCTGGGGATGTCTGTCTTTGTCTTAGAGATATTTATTGTAGGCATCATATAGTAGGGTCTTGTTTTTTAATTCAGTCTTCCAGTCTATGTCTTAATTGGAGAATTGAGACCATATACAGTCAGCGTTATTTTAGGAGGTATATTATTACCTCCTGCCAATTTGATTCCTTTCCAATATTTGATTTTGATTCTTATTCTCATTAGCTTATCTACTCTCCCAATGAAATTTATTGTTTCCTGGGTTCTCTTGGTTGTTTTAATCTTCTCTCTGTAGGGATTTCTATAACTATCTTTTGTAATGCTGGTCTAGAAGTCATGAATTCCTTTAGTTTATGCTTATCTTGAGTGGGTTTTATTTCTCTTTTGATTCTGAGGGATAGCTTGGATATAGCAATCTTGTTTGACAGTTATTTTCTTTCAGGGCTTTACCTACTGCTAAGCCCTCCTGGATTGTAGCTTCAGCTGAGAAACCAGAAGTTACTCTGATTGGTATGCTTCTAATTGTGGTTTGATGTTAAGGCTCTTTTAAAATTCTATCCTTGTTCTGTATATTAGGCATTTTAATTACAATGTGTTGTATAGAGGTTCTTTTCTGGTCTTGTCTATTTGAGGTTCTAAATGCTTCCAGTATCTGAATGTCCATCTCATTCTCAAAGTTTGGACATTTTTTTTTGCTCTTATTTCACTGAATATGTTACCAAACCAGTGGTTTGTATCTCTGCTCCTCCCTAGGTACCTATGAGGCTTGAGTTAGGTCTGTTATTGTTGTGTAAGAGTTTTAGAGTCTATGGCCATACCATTCTGAACATGCCCGATCTTGTCTGTACAAGAGTTCTTAGGTATTCTGATCATCGTTTCTTTCTTCCTCTTCCTTTCCTTTCTCACTTTCTCTCTCCCTCTCCTTCCTTCCCTTCCATCTGAATGTTTCATCTTTGTCTTCAACTTCTGAAATTCTGTCCACTTAATCAATTGCAGAAACCTTACTAAGTTTTTATTTGATTCATTGTGCCTTTAATTTCCAAGATTTCTGATTGGTTCTGCTTCAGAAACTCTTATCTATTGAAATACTCTTTCATATCCCATATGTTCTCCCTTAGTTCCTTTCTTAGATCTTTTTAACTCACTGATCATTTTAGCAGTCAGCTTTTGAAATTCGGGGCATTTGTCTACGTTAATGTTTGTGGATTTTGTTGTTCAGTGGTTGTAAACTTTTGGAGGTATCTTGTTGGTTTGTTTTCTCAGACCCTAAGATTTGTGCATCAGCTGTCAAGGATTCCTATTCCTCGTTTGTGTGAGGGTCTTTTGGTGAGCAAGAATCTCATTATAACCCCTGGACTTGGTATATCTTAGTATCAACACATCATATCAGATCAATAAAAGTGCTAAGATCCACCACCAGCACTGCTTTGAGAGGAAGGAGTAACTGCCAGTAACACAGTGGTTTTTTTTTTTTTTTTTTTTTTGGTTCTGGGGATAGAAACCAGGAGTGTTTAACCACTGAGCCACATCCTCAGACCTTTTTAATATTTTATTTAATGAGACAGGATCTCACTAAGTTGCTTTAGGGCCTTACTAAGTTGCTGAGGCTGACAATGAACTTATGATCCTCCAGCCTCAGCCTCCTGAGCCACTGGGATTACAGGTATGTGCCACTGGGTCCAGCAACCATGGTAATTTAAGAACAAACCATATATCAGCATATTTAAAAAAAAAAAAAACTTACTGCTAATGATCTGTATAATTCTGCTAACCAATGAGAAAAGTGGGTGTGAAGTAATACAGAATAGGATGAAAAGCTAAGCATTAGTGATAATGTACCTATACTAATGTATATTGGATGAAGAGAAAAAAAAGAAAGGAAAAAAGTGTGGGGAGGGAAAAAAAAGAAAAAATAAGGAAATAAAGAAGGAAAAGAGAAGGGAGAGAATGGAGCTGAGAAGAGTGGTATCAAGAAAAATTCCAATGGAAAGACTACATAAAATTAATTGTAACTATTAAAAATGCAGTAATAATTATGAAAAGATTCATTTTTTTTCTGAGATATTTAAAATGGAGAAACTTATTTCGCACGCTGTCCTGGTTATAAAACAGATGTGAGCTCATCCATTTGTAGTTTTCATGCTTTGGGTGAGGCAGCACACAGAAGAGGCATGGGGCTCTACAGCAGCTGGGGTGTGGGGTAGCAGCTTGTTGATGCTAGTGGGTAGTGGCTGGGCATGGAGGAGAGGGTAAGTTGCTGGGGGGCTTCAGGGTGCAGGATGGTGGCCTGTGGCTGGAGTGTGGGAGTGTTGTCATGGCACAACTGTGCCAACTGTGGTGGCACAGGGGTGGCTGGCAACAGAGGCTTGCATTGCTCCCTAGGCACTGCCCTTACCAGCAAAGTGGTTGGCAGAGTCCTGCATTAGTATACAGCTTCATAGCTGTCACACACTCTGAAAGTGTGGGGTACCCTTCTCTACTTCACCCTACACCCATTGCAGATGCTTGTCAGTCCTCCAGTCTCAGCAGTTCTGCACAGGTTACTGTCTACCTGTGTCAAAGGCATTTCCTATGATATTATTAACTAGTATCTATAGGTGGGATGAAGGTGTAGAGATTTAATTGCTTCCTAATCTTAGATGTGGTCTCTGCAAAATGGCTGCCTGGCACAGTTCTCTGCCAGTGAATTGAGAAAAAATGAAGCATTTCTTGTTTACAAGGTAGCTTTGAACTCCTGTCCTAACTTAATTCAGTCTTTCTTCTCTACCACTGTTTTGAAAGTAAGCTTGCCATCTTTGCCTCTTCTTTCTCCCTTTGTTATTCCTCCCCCCAGACCTGTCCTGATAGTGCAGATGCTTATTCATGGTTAACAAATACTTCCCTGTTTTCTCTTCCAGTAACCAAATTTTTCAGGTCCCTTAAAGTCTCTAACCTTCCAGTTATTGTGAATCAGTGCATTCTGTCACCCACCTCTGATCAGCTGTTTTCTTATTGCTCTGATTCCCTGAGGAGTTGAGATCTGCAGCCTATCTCATCTCTTCCATCTTGTCTCCCCGAACCCACATGGGTTTATTTTTCACATTTTACTCATACAGTATTTAAGCATGCTATTTTGCATCTTGTCTTTTTTGCTTAAGACTGTGTACAGACTTCTGCAATAGTACATAAAGAACTTCCCTATTATTGGTTTTTTTTTTTTTTTTACAAATGTGAATGTTCCATTTTATAGCTACACTGTAATTTTTCTAACTATTGAGGACCATTCAGGTTGTTTATGTTTTGCTATTATAAGTAATACAGTGATGAAAAACTTTGTACATGTGTTATTTTGCATATTTGTGTATAAAATCTATAGGATAAAATCCTTCCCTGAAATTGTTGGGTGAAAGGAATATATATTTATAATTTTGGGGTTATTTCTAAGATGTTCTTTTCTGTTGTTGCAGCATAAGCAGTTTTATTTTTTTATTCAAAACACTATATATTATTTTCAGTGGCATAGAATTTTATTTTATTTTTTTGATGTGTTTAATGTTTTCTACAACTTTCCTATTATTGGAATTCCTCAGTGCTTAACATTTTTACTACTGTGATTCTAGAATTGACATCTATATAGTTTAAACCTTTTTGCATTTTGAATTATTTTCTTTGATCAGTTTTCCAGAGAGAAACTTACTGGGCTGAAAAATGTAAAACATTTTAAGTATTTAAAAAGAATAATACATATCATCTCAGTTACTTTTGAAGCTTATCAGTTTGTGTACTCAGTGGTATCTTATTAGTAATTTTTATTCTAAAACAGTCTCAGTTTACTGAAAACTTGCAAGTACCACATAAAGAACTTTTTCCCCCCAGGCTGGAGTTGTGGCTCAGTGGCAGAGTGCTGGGTTTGATCCCCAGCACCACATAAAAATAAATAAACAAAATAAAGATATTGTGTCCATCTATAACATTAAAAAATTTTTTTAAAAAGGAACTTTTTCCCCTCATATTGTTTTGATATTAAGTTGCTAATCTCATGTTCCATTAGTCTTAACACTTAACTGTGTTTTCCAGAAAAGAGAGAAAAAAATAGTCTATGATATAACTAGAATGTAGTTTTTAAAAATGGAAAGTTAAGCCAGGTCCAGTGGCACATGCCCATAATTCCAGTGTCTTGAAGGCTAAAGCAGGAGGATCTCAAGTTCAAGGTCTGCCTCACCAAGGGCCTGTCTCAAAAAACAGATGAAGAAATAGCTCAATATAGAGCACCCTTGAGTTCAATCCCCTGTACCACTAAAAAATAAGGAAAGGAAATTAATTTGACATATTATCATCTAATATTCAACCTCATTTAAATTTTACCAATTGTCCCAATTGTTTCCTAGTTTATAACAGAAGGATCTAATTCAGAATCATATGTTACATGTACTTGCCTGTGACTCTTTAGTTTTCTTCAGTCTTTGAGAGTTCCACAGTCTTTCCTTAATTTTTTAAATATTAACACTTGTGAAGATTGTAGATGAATTATTTGGTGATATTTCCAGCAATTTTAGTTATCTGATGTTTACTTCTGATTAATTCAGGTTATACATCTTTGTTGGGAATGTTATAGAATTGATGCTTAATTCTTTTTGTTGCTCCTTATCAGGTGGTACATGATTTTGATTTGTTCCATTGATGGTGATGATCACTTTGGTCATGTGATTATGTCAGGTTTCACTGTAGGATTATTTGTTAGGTTTCACTGTAAGATTATTCTTTCTTCCTTTTCTAAGAAGAATTTTGTGGATAATTACTTTGAGTCATCAAACTTCATATCTATCCATCCGTCTATCTGTATCCGTAGTGACTCACTATTACTTAATTTATTTTATAGATTATATGCCTTACTCTGTTAGTTTCTTTTGTCTTAAAAGAACACAAATTTATTGTCTTAAAACCTTTTGTCTTAAAATAATACAAATTTATTGTCTTCTTGTTCTGTAAATTAGAAATCTGACACAGGTCTTTTGGGCTGAACTCATAGGCTAAAATCAGGTCTGTGTTCCTTTCTGGAAACACAAAGGAGGAATCTGTTTCCTTGATCCCCACCCCCACCCCCACACCTTAGAGGCTAACTGTATTCTTTAGTCCATGACTCCTTTCCTTCTTCAAAGCCAGGGACTTGTGAGTTGAGACCTTCTCACATTGTATCATTGTGGCCTTTGTTCATCAGTCACATCTTTCACTGGTCTTTTTCTGCCTCTCCCTTTCACTTCTAATGAAATTTAGTGATTACATTGGGCCCATTAAATAATCCAGAATAATCTTATTTAAGTTCAGTTGATTAGAAACTTTAATAGTCATGTAACCTTACAGATTCTTTGGGGGGTATTATTCTGCCTAGCTCATTGTCATTATTTGTTTTGATATTAAAATTGTACTAGCTTTGGCCAGCAGGAATTCCTTTACATGTTTGTATCTTTTGTCATGTCTCCATCATTCTTGGAGCACCTTCTTGTCTGGTATAATAAGATTACAGACTGACCTTGAACTTTTCCTATCACAGCTTAACAGCTGTGTCCCTAAAGAGCCCTGGTTCCTTTTTCTCAAATGATATTTTGAAGTCCCCAAATCTGTGCTTTAGATTTCAAATATTTTAAGTCCATTGTTTTTGGGGTGTCACCATCCCCAGTCCTCTATGCACAGACCTACAAAATGTATGTTTGTATACATACCCATACACACACACACACATACACCTGTTTGTTTTCTGCCTGCCTGCCTACCTGTATCTGTCCATCTAGATATTGAATTTATTTATACTGATACCTCCAATTCTAACACTACAGGTTGTTCTAGCATTTGTAATTCCCCTTTGTGACATTGAGAAACCTGTTTCCCACTATCCTTACCATGTTTTCTTTTTTGTTCAAACCCTCCACATGTAATCCATCTTCCATTGTCACCTTTCCTCCATACTTATGCCGTCCATACTGCAAGTAGTTCTGCCATCACATACTGGCTCTTGCTGGACACTCTTCTCACTTTTTTCAGGCTTAGGCATCTCATGCCAGGCTACAGGGTGCCTCCTTATCCTTTGACCAGCTGCTCTTCCCCAGGATTTCTCTTCAATTATGCTCAGACTTTGTACCTTTATGCTGGATTGATCCTCCATGGGGACTGGTCCTCAACCTGATTAGGTTTTTTAAAAATTTGTTTATTATTTATTTATTTATTTTTGTTGATGGGCCTTTATTTTATTTATTTTATTTTTATGTGGTGCTGAGACTCATACCCAGTGCCTCCCACATGTTAGGCAAGTGCTCTACCACTGAGCTACAATCCCAGCCCCTGGTTAGGTTTTGACTTCTCCATGTGGACATACTCTTCATCCTTCCTGAGCTCTGGTACAGAATACCCAGAGCTCTCTGAGGTTCCATATTCTTTACTCTTCTAAAACTAACATTCTAACAACACTTTATTCTGTTTATTTTCAGAACAAATTAACTTCATACCCTGCTTGGGCTCTAGCTGATCCTTCATGGGACTCCCTTTCTAACCTTACTTTAGAACTGAGGCCTTCTGTCCCTGCTTTGTAGACACTGTTCTCATTTTGCTTAGGTTCTGGTTTCTTGGGCCAGACTAGTCTTTCTGTTATATAGTGATCTCCTCATTTTGCTTGAACTCTTTACTTTCTATGCCAAGCAGCTCTTCTTTGTGTAGAATGCTAGTCTCTTGGTACCCTGGTCTGAATCATGAAGTTTCTTCCCTTCCTTGTTCTACCCCATCTAATGGCTTTGGGGTTGACTTATTCAGGAAAGGATGGCAAAGTATGAGGGTTCCCCTCCCTTTAAAAATCTTTCTTAATAAAGTTCTTTTTTAATTCTTTAGTTAATTTTTTATGCATTATAGGAATTTGCAGCCATCTTCAGCAGTGTATCTGACTAAATTATATAACCAATGTAGATATTTTAAGTTAGCATTGAGAGCCAGTTAGTATGGTATACCAAAGTTTTACTGAGGGTTCTGGTTTTGTTGCTAATTAGTTTACTTGAAAAACCTCAGTGTTGTTTTGGTATATTCCACTGGACTTGTATTTGTCTGATCTTATTTCAAAAATGCCTTCCAATTTGTTTATATGTTACAAGTTCTTATCTGTAAAGACTATGTTCACGGGATTTCCTTATTGACCATTCTAAGCTTAAATGAGGCAGAATGTTTAATTAAACTCACACAAAACACTGTTTTGCCAACATTTTCTCGGCTCTACATAGTTGTTTTCCTTTTCTTTAGTAATGTCAACTGTCTCATTGCAAGGAAGATTATTCAAGGAAAAGGATATTTGAAATCAGTTGTATAATAGACTTTGGGGTTTTTAGAATATCTAATTGTATAGTTGCTAAAACTTTTAAAACCAATATCAGTCTTACCAGTTGTACTTCCTATAAGCAGTTTTAGTGATAGTTGTATTTCTCCATTTTTTCTACATTTAGAATGAAATTGTTAACTTAAACAATTATGATAATTATTAAGGATGTTCTTAGTAATCATATAGTTAAGTTCCTTTGTTTAGAATTTTTTGTGGCCACAGAAATTTCTAATTAACAAATCTAAGGTGGATTTTATATTTGTGTAGAATTTTATTACAACGTGAAGGAATGTTTAACATTTTTCTCTTTAAAATTTTAAAGTACTCTTGCTGTACTATATGGTTGATTTTGTTTATTCTATCTAACATTTCTAATTCATTTTATGTCCAATTTTCTCGTCTTTGACAAGGTACAGAGATCACTTTAAAAATCCATTTGTAGTTGTCAATTTCTTATGCATGTAAGAAACAAGCTGCCACCACTTCTAATCTCTAATAATGCTAATACAATGTAGTCTGACCAATTTCGTGAACATCCGTCGCTAAAGTTTATAATTTCACTTTTAGAATCACTGCAAAATAACTTTTAGCTTCAAGCTGTGTAGTTTGATAATAATTCAACTTTACCAATAAAGAGTAAGCCTAAGTGATACCTGTCTACATCAGGATTTCTTAACTATTGAAGTACTCTTTATTTAGAAATATGTATAGCTTAAATTCTAACTGTTTACATGATTTGGACATAGAATGATAATGATCAGGCATATCAGAGTTCTCATTTTATTAGCTGCACAAGTTAGTCATATAGAAAATATTGTGCTAAACTTAGTAGATGGGGGCTGGGATTGTGGTTCAGTGTTAGAGTACTTGCCTAGCATGTGTGAGGTACTGGGTTCCATCCTCAGCACCACATTAAAAAAAAAAAATAAATAAGATTAACTTATTAAAAAAGAAAAAAACTTAGGAGATGTGTTTTAAGTGACTAGTGGCTTCGAAAATATAAAATTTTGTAAATAAATGTAGAAATCTGATGTTATTATATGACTATTTGTTAGTATACTTAGCTGGAGTTTATTATTGTCTTTATTTTATAAATTTGTCAAAGTGTAAAATTTATTATTATGCTGTTACAGGTTAATGTTGCTGAAAATGTCCTACATTTCCTTTTCTTCATTAAAATTCTGCTTTCCGTCTGTATTAATATTTACGGAAAATACCTATCTCAAGCTTCAGAAATAGTATTTGTTCTTAACATTTCAATTGGTAAACTAGTAACCTACAAATACATAAATCTAGTATGTGATTGCTTTCTTTTAGCAATTCTGCTTACTCCATTTCAATAAGAGGTAGCTTACACAATCAAGCATAAATGTGGCATGTACTAAAACATTTCAGATTAGGTGGAATGAGAGATGTGATGTTTCAGAACTTTATTTTAGAGAGGTTGGCATTATCAACATTTTTTCTCATGTATATTTATTATGAACACTAAGGTATGTTTGTTTTAGTTCATATAGGATGATGATTTTTAAAAAAATATATAAAATATTAATTGAAATACTGTTTGAGAAATTTTAGGAGGAAAAGTTCCATATGAAATCATTATCCACATTTAGTAATATGAACTTTGAGTGGATACATATGAGCCTAATACTTCTGCTTTATCTAAGCAGCCAGTGATAAACATTTTAATCTAGCTATTAAGCTCTCAAAAATAATTTTAAAGCTAGATCTATCTATCTATCTATCTAGATAGATAGATAGATACAGACCTATCTACATATGTCTCATATATATATATATATACACACACACACACACACACACACACATATATAGCTGTTATTTGCTAGAGATACCATATTTTTATAAGTAGGGGATTTGTTTGTTACATGAAGAAGAGTCTTTTGTCTCCTCATTGTTAGGAGGCATGGTTTAGGGAATCCGTTTTAATGATAGGCAGGTAATAAATCCTTTAAAGTTTACTTTTTTAGATTTTTGTGGCTGACTTTGTAATAAGACCAGCTGATTCCCAGTGATATGTAAAATGTCTTTGTATCAACTGTCAGAGCATGACTTCCCTAGAAGTAATTCTGTTCATGGGATAAGGACCCCCCTCCCCACACCAACAGTCCAGGATACTATCGCCTGATTACTTCATACATTTAATTTCCCAAGTGGTGCTTTCCCAACTGTGGATTACAAAGGAAGTTATTTCCCTAAGCTGTCCATATATATTTATTGGGTTTAAAGAGAGAAAGGTGAATCAAAGGGGTATCCCTATCTTTCAGAAGCTTATATTTTACTTAGAAAAGAAGATATATAAATGAAAAATTGAGATAAAGTTATATTTAAGTGATTTAGGCTGTTCTAATGGGAATTTATTGACTTGGAATAATTAAAACAGATTTATTAAAATTTTATATAGAGTGGCTGGGGTTGTGGCTCAGTGGTGGAGTGCTTGCCTAGCATGTGAGGCCCTGGGTTCTATCCTCAGCACTGCATATAAATACATAAAATAAAGGTGCATTTACAACTAAAAAATATTTTTTAAATTTTTATATTTAAAAAATAAATATTTTTCCATATCCCAGTTAACTTTTAAAAAATTGTAATCAAATTTAAATTAAGCCTGTTGAAAAGGTGTTGTGTTAATTGTACTCATGTCATTTAATCCCTACAACAACCAATTGGCATCATTGTTATTCCATATATAATGAGGAGACCAAGACTGATAGAAGTTTAAATACACAGTTTTATATCTACCAGGTTGCCTGTCTGGTTGGAACTTTGCTTAATTCTTCCTTTTAACCATCTGGTTTGCTGTACTAATTTTCCAAATGGCTATCTTTTATTGTGTTATGCAGTCAGTATTTACTGTCTAGCTCTGGAACTTGGTCATTTCATAAAGGGAGCTTATTCTTTGATTTCATCTAGGTTAGAAATTAATTATAGAGTCTTTCTTGGAGACTTAATGATAAACATTTTTTAAAGGTTATTAATCAGTTTTTTAAAGACTCATTTAATTTTAACCTGTTTTATTAAAATTAAACTGTAAAAATATTTGGAGAGCCTTGGCTATAAAAATTACTGCTTGCCTGGTTAGTTGCAAGGTAATTTTTCCACCCTAGTGGTTAATGTTAACTTTCAGCAGTCTCTCCTTTTTCCCTTCCTCCGTCCCTCTGCCTGCCATGCTTGCCTTCTCTCTCTTACTCTCCCTCCCCTCCCCTCCCTCCCTCCCTCCCTCCCTCCCTCCCTCCCTTCCTTCCTTCCTTCCTTTTCTGTCATCACAGTAAAGTATACTTTCTCACTTTTCATTTTTTAGTTGTATATAGTCTAAAAATAATGATCATTGTTTATATGTGGTAACTTGGCTTTTTATTTAAAAAACAAGGCATAAAAAAGTTAAAGGGAGGTTTATGGTTGTAGCTCAGTGGTAGAGCACTTGCCTAGCATGTGTGAGGCACTGGATTCACTTTTAAATAAATGAACAACAACAAGCAGACAAATAATAAATAAATAAACAAATGGATAAATGAATAAATAAATAAAGGTTCATCCATCAACAACTAAACATATATATTTAAAAAAATTAAGTCAAAGGGAAATATATGAAGATTATAATGGTTGACTTTTAAGTGTCCATTGACTTCTAAAAGAATTTTTTTTGAGAGAGAGAATTTTAATATTTATTTTTTTTTTAGTTTTCAGTGGACACAACATCTTTCTTTGTATGTGGTGCTGGGGATCGAACCCGGGGCGCACGCATGCCAGGCGAACGTGCTACCGCTTGAGCCACATCCCCACCCCTTCTAAAAGAATTTAAATTGACTAATGATGTCCTATGTACCCCAACCATTTTCTGAGCTTTTTAAGTACTTAAACTTTTTAATTATAAGAGTGATTGGTTTGGACTGAAAAATCAGATATAGTTTTTTTGTTTAACCAGTGGTGTGAATTTAAAAAAAAATAAAATCGTTGTAAATTGCTTCTTTCAAAATTTGATATTCTCAACTTTTTTTTTAGTTTTTCAACTGTTTTTATAATCATGCACGCACGCGCGCGCACACACACCGTCCAAACTGATTTGTCATTACTTTTACTTTACAGGAAACATCTAGAACTGTTTCAGGCAGATATAAAAGGTAAGAATCTTTATGTTTTAACTTATATTGTATAATGAGTGTGATGTCTGTCTGACAGTGACCTAACCAAGTAGAACTGTTCAAGGCAACTCTTTGAAAAGTAAGAAACTTTAACATTGTGCTCATAGAAAGAAATTACATTATAGGCAGGAGTTTGATGTCTTACCATGATTCTGTTGTATCTTGTAGTTTTTGAAAACTGCCTCCCCCTGAATTTGCATGGGTCCAATGAACTTTGCAAATAATAACTTTAAAATGGCTTACAAGTAGACCAGTAAAATAATCAAAAGACTGGGTATGTAGCTCTGTGGTAGAGTGCTAACTGGATTCAATCTCAGTATCATAAGAAAAAAGGAAAAAACCCACAAAATCTAGAATCTGATTTTATATCTGAAATTAGTATCAAAATCTAGTATCTGAAATTATCCATTCTTAAATCTGATAGGAATGTGTTATACCTTATATCAATAATTCATTTCTTTTATCAACCTATCAGCAAGTTGTAGCAATGACTAGAATATGCATGTTTCTTAATAAGGGTATCTGTTGACAGATGGAGATGGTTAATAGGTTGAAAGATAAAACTTTGATATCATATGATAGAAAAAAATAGCATACATTGTGTAAATGTATGTAAGTACACACACTAACAGGTGGAAATAACTCAGAAGCCTTTAGAGGAGTCAAGTAACCACAGAACTAGTTTTATGTGCATATATGTGTGTGCGCGCATGCATTTTTTTTGGCACTGGGGATTGGTGATTGAACCCAGGGGCAATTAACCACTGAGCCACATCCCCATCCGTTTTTTGTTTTTTATTTTGAGACAGGGTCTGACAGAGTTGCTGAGGCTGGTCTGAAATTTGTAATCCTCCTGCCTCAGCCTCCTGAGCTTCTGGAATTAACAGGCACTGCACCCATCTTTAAATATATTCTTACAAATTACTAATTAAGTATTTAGTTCCTGTCTCAAAAATGTCAAGAATGTACTTTTTTTGTTTGTTTTAAGCACTGAGTCTGTTAAACATTCAAACTAGTTCTTATATTTTAAAATGGAATCAATTATTGTCAAGAGCTTTTCAGTTCTCATTTGATTCTAAATTTGTTTCATAGGAAATTGATTAGAACCTTTTTAATTTTGGAAAATGAATTATTTATTTAGAAAAAATTTTATGCAAGATTTAAAGTGTTGCAATACAACTATGTTAACTTTTTTTTCTAAATGGAACTTTCTTATACCATTGTTTTAAAACCAGTAGTTCTTATTTGATTACACATGTGTTTTGAGAACCATGCAATAGCAAGAAATGTCCTTGATTTCTTGGCCAATGATCAAACTAGAAAAACTTGTCAAATTCTTTAAAAAGTGAGAAATCCAGACTAAGAAGTATCAAATGTGTCTGTATTACATATATTGTATATTTTGCCAAATGTTTCCAGGCCTCCAATATCTATAGCTCTTTTGGGTAATGAATTTTTCAAAAGAACATGAAAACCACAAAGTGGTACTTTAAAGTGAATTGGCATATTGGTGCAGTTTATGGACTGAATTTTTCCCTGGTGGATTTGTGAATTTATCTGTTGTAAATATTCTTAGCTAAGATTTTTTTATAATATTTACTATTTACCAGTTACTGTTCCTTTTTACATACATTCATTCCCCAATAGTATTATGAGGAAAGTGATTATATTATCACCATTTTACAAAGAAGGAAACTGAGGCACAGTGAAGTTTAATGATTTGTGTGAGATTAAACATATTAATTGGCAGATTTTGTCAACATATATTTCTTTACCTCATTGTAGTATCAGTTTGCCTAGTATGGGTAAGAATGGGGCATTGTGGAAGTTTGATATAGCTTATTTAGTCTCTAAGTCTTTGGAAGATTCCAATAGCTAGAATTTTTTGTTTAATATAAGCTTGAAAAAAAATTTTTCCCCAGTGACTACTGCATATATGATCCTGGATTTCCCAGTCTACCCAGCTCTCTTTGTTAAGATAACTTTTGTTCTTAATTATAATCTTGAGGTTTTAGAAGTTCTGAAGTATCTATATAATTATGAAAGAGAAACTATGCACTAATGTTTGGCATAATTTTACTTTCTTTTTTGTGTTAGGGATTTAACTCAGCCCTTGCATAGCTTAGTAGGAGCTGTACCATCCCCTTCCCCATAATTTTATTAAATGCATTTTATATGTTTTATTTCTTGGTAAATTAACCACTAAAGCTGAAAATACTGTTGTCATTTTATTATTTTTTAAAAAGTCTCATTAAAATGTAATTTAAGTACCATAAAAAAATCGCCCTTTTAAGGTGTATAATTCACCAATTTTTAGTATATTCCCAGTTTTTAAAAAAATATTTATTTTTTAGTTTTAGGTGGACACAATCTCTTTATTTTTATTTTTATGTGGTGCTGAGGATCGAACTCCGTGCCTTGCACATTCCAGGCGAGCACGCTACCACTTGAGCCACACCCTCAGCCCTATATTCCCAGTTTTATAGAGGTATCACTACTGTCTGGTTCCAGGGTTTGTTTCCCTTCCTAAAAGGAAGGTCCTACCCATTAAGTACTCAATCTCCATTTTGCTCTTCCTATATCTCCTAGCAGTCAGTTATTTGTTTTCTGTATATAGGAGAGATTTCATATAAATATAAACACATAATAGGTGGCCTTTTATGTCTGTCTTTTTTCAGTTAGTATGTTCTTAGGATGTATATCATAATTATATCATATCACCATGTGTGAATATACCACATTTAATTTAGCCATTTATTAGTTGATGGTTGGTATAACAAAATATTATATACATTGTATAATTTGATATAAAAGTTCATGTACAATTTTTGTGTAATCTTTTATTCTTATAACAGAAATTTTTTATATTGTTTTGTTGAAGCCCCCCCGCCAAAAAAAGAAAAACATAATAAACATTATATGTCATTATTGATTCATTCAGAATCAGTGCTAGTTGTTTGGGAGACTCATGTTAAGATGAGGAGTATACAGTTTTAGCTGTTCTTACTGAATATTGTGAACTACATTTGAAAAAAAATGTTTTCTGGATATGTTTTGTCTAGTTCTCAAGTGGTAATATTTGAATACTCAGGTGTATTTAATGAAAAAAAATTAAATATAGTGAATATATTATATATTTAATAGCTATATATTCTACTATATTCTTTATATAATAATGTAAATTTACTGTATTTACTTTTAGAAACCAGAAATAAGGATGTATAATGATATCCTATAACTGGGGGGGTGTACTGAGGACTAAACCCAGGGGCGCTTTACCACTGAGCTACACCCGTATCCTTTTTTAATTTTTATTTTGAGAGAGGGTCTCACTACATTGGCCTGGACTGGCCTCAAAATTGAGATCCTCCTGCCTTAGTCTCCCAAATCACTGGGATTATAGGCATACACCACCATTCCCAGCTGGAACAACTTATATTTTTAGGTTATAAGCTATTACATTCATGTAAACAATACAATGTAGCCATTAAGATACTATAGATGGAGCCGGGCATGGTGGTGCACACCTGTAATCCCAGTGGCTCAGGAGGCTGAGACAGGAGAATCACGAGCTCAAAGGCAACCTCAACAACAGCAAGGCACTAAGCAACTCAGTGAGAACCTGTCTCTAAATAAAAATATAAAATAGGGCTGGAGATGTGGCCTGGCCTAATGGTCGAGTGCCTCCTGAGTTCAATCCCCAGTACCAAAAAACCAAGATGCTATAGATGGACTAAAGTTGTGGCTCAGTGGTAGAGCTCCTGCCTGGCACATGTGAGGCATTTGGTTCGATCCTCATTACTACATAAAATCAAAATGAGTAAATAAAATAAAGATCTATATAAAAAGATGCTATAGGAAAAAAAATGAAACGTAGGAAAATTATTACCAATTTATGTTAAATGGGGAAGGACCGATAGAGCATAAGACTACAACAAAACAAAATTTATCAAGTATTCTTAATCTGAGATCTGTTGATGTCGTGAGCTGTTAAAATTGTGTGTAAAAAGATATATTGCTTATTTTTCTGAGAAAAAAAAAAAGCTGTTTTTTTTTTTCATCATATTGTTAAGGGGTCTGTGATCCAGAATGAAAACTTAATGTTGTAAAATGTTAATAGTAGTTATCTCTGGGTTGATGGGATTGCTGAAATATTAATTTTTATTTTTTAAGTGAATATATATCAACATTTTAATAAAGAGTCTAAGAGTTGATTTTGATTGTTAGTTGTTGGAATGTTCGTATTTTAAGGAAGAAAGGAGAGAAACCTATAAAGAGCATAGGGCTGTTTTGAGGTGTGGGAGTAGTGGTAGGAGAGCACAGGTTAGTGAAAGACACTAAAAATACAGAAACCAATCATGTACTTATTGGTTATATAGGTATTTTGTGATATATCCAAATACTTCTGGATATTTAATATCCAATCTAAAAGTAGATTTTTACCCATGAGTCTTATAATCATTAAGCTTTAAAATGTCTATATTCGTGGAAAATTCCTCTAGCTATAATCTCTTAATGCTGCCAATCTCATTCTCATGATAGTTTTAGAATAACAGTGCTATTTCTATGACACCCTCTCATCTTTCCACAAAAGATGAGAAAATTCCTAGAAGGGGAAAAACTTCCAATAAAGGGTGATATTTATCTCTGATGATACTGTATATTCGTTTCCCTTTTCTGAACATTATGGTTAATATCTTTGTAGCTAAGAGCAAATGGAGGATTCCTTTTGGATCTTATTAGTTAGAGATTTGTGTTAACATTCCTAAGTAGAACACTACAAACTTTTTGGAGTTAATGAAACAATCTTTTATTGTAAGTATTTTCCATTGTGCATATCTGGCCTACAAAATAGGTTAAAAATGCTCTGTTTTTAGGATAAGCAGCTAAATTTGGCAGTAAAATCAAGTAACACAGTTCTTCATAATTATGACAGTATTCCTTTCAAACCTAATATGTACTGGGGATACAAAACACTGATTTTATTTTCAGTAATAATTATTTCTTACTTTTAAACTTGCATAATGGTACCATTTGTGTATTAACAAGCATACTATGAAAAGAGATTTTTTAAAATTGTTAATAGATTAAACTTTTTAAAAAATAGTGTTTTACTTTTTAGTTGACATATTTATTCATACTTACAGGGTCTAGTAAATTCAGTATACAATGTATAATGATCAAGTCAGGTAATTAACATTCCATCTCATTTATCATTTCTATATTTTGGGAATCTTTTGACTATAGTTATTTTTAAT
Source organism: Marmota monax (assembly GCF_021218885.2). Taxonomy (NCBI): domain Eukaryota; kingdom Metazoa; phylum Chordata; class Mammalia; order Rodentia; family Sciuridae; genus Marmota; species Marmota monax. The sequence goes on from NW_026694096.1 coordinate 2,498,202, forward strand.
GCATCATAAATTGTTGTAGACTATAATTACCCTACTGTGGTATAGAACACTATAGCTGATTCCTGCTGTGTTTTGGTGTTCATTATCTAAGACCTCACTCCTGTGTCCCTTCTTAGTCTCAAGTGACCTCTACTCTATCATCTTTTTTGCTTCTATAGGTAAGTCTTTACTTCTTCATTTCTGAAGGATAACTGCGCTGGGTATAGTATTTTGGTTGGCAGGTTTTTGTTTTGTTTCTTTCTTTTTTTTTTCCAGGACTTTGAATATATCAGCCCATTCTCTTCTAGTTTGCAAGAAATCTGTTAGTCTAATGAGTTTTCCTTTATATGGGACTTGATGCCTTTTTTATTGCTGTTTTTAGAATTCTCTTTATCTTTGACTTGACAATTTGATTCTAGTATGTCTTTTACAGGGTATCTCTTTTGGTTGAGTCTGCTTAACATTCTTTTAGCTTTCTGGATCTGGATGTCATCTCTTTCAAGACTTGGGAAGTTTTCAGCTATTATTTTGTTAATAGATTTTTTTATACCTTTATTGAATTTTTTTTAATGTGGTGCTAAGCATCAAACCCAGTGCCTTACACATGCTAGGCAAGTGCTTACCACTGAGCCACAACCCCAGTCCCTGTTAAATGGATTTTTAATGCCTTTTCCCTTCTCCTTTGGAACTCCAGTAATGAGAATATTTGTTTGCCTTAGTGTTGTCCCATAAGTTTCTTTGGCTTCCTTCTTTCCAGCTTTCCTTCCTTCTTCCCTTCTTCCATGTCTTCCATTCCTGTTAGGGATGGCCTATCTTCAGGTTCTAAAGTTCTTTTTTCACCTTGGTCTAATCTGTTGTTGAATTTCTCATTTGTATTTTTTATTTCACTGATAGAATTCTTCAACAACAGGATTTCTGTTTGGCTCTTTTTTTGTGTGTGTGATTGATTTCTTTGTTGAATTTCTTATCCAGATTATGAATTGTTTTCTTCATTTTGTCGAACTGTTGATCTGTATTCTCTTGTATCTTGCTGAATTTCCTTAGGATCCTTATTTTGAATTCCTTTTCAGGTATTTAATAGACTGTTGGAATCTGTTTTTAGAGAATTACTGTTTCTCTGGAGAAATCATGTTTCCTTGCTTTTTTTAAAAAAAGTTTTTTTTTTTTTTTGCTACAAAGGGACATACAATATTTTTGTTTATTAATTTATTTTTTATGTGGTGCTGAGGATTGAACCAGTGCTCACACATGCTAGGTATGCACTCTGCCACTGAGCTCCAGCTCCAGCCCCTCCTAGTTTTTTTATGCTTATGTCCCTTTGTAGATATCTATACATCTGTTCTAACAGTTGCTTCTTTTAATTTTATGTACTAGCTTTTTTAAAAATATTTTTTAGTTGTCAAAGGATCTTTATTTTATTTTTTTTTATGTGGTGCCAAGGATTGAACCAAGTGCCTCACATATGCTAGGCAAACACTCTACCACTGAGCTATATCCCCAGCCCTATGTACTAGCTTTTGCAAGGAAATACTTTAGTTTTACATAGACTGAAGGGTGTTTGTTGGTTAGGGTCTTGGGCTTTGGGTTTGGTTCTGAGTGTATAACGTCTGTGTGATTTGTTCAGCTGTAGTTGTCATCATCAGTGTCTGTAAATGCCTCAGCAGTCAAGATTTCAAGTGTCTGTGGAGGCAGTAGTGCAACTTGCAATTGAACATGAGCTGCCAGAAGTGTGACCCTAGGCCCTGAGGAGGCAAGTGTTGATGGTGGTGGTAGTGTTAGCTGCACAGCTAGGGATGCAGACTGTAAGGATGGGGTTCCTCAGACTCTCAAGAGGTAAGCACTAATGGTGGTGGCAGTAGCACAATGCTGAGGCAGCTGGCTGCAAAGTACCATGTTCATTATCAGCATGTACTTAGGGTGCCAGCACCTTTGGCAGTGGTACCCATAATGCTGGGGCTATAGGTCATGGAAGAGCTTGTTCTCAGGCCCCATGAGGTGAGCTATAATAGTGGTGAGGCATGTCCTTGGGCCCCATAGAGGAGTGTTAGTAGCTGCATCTGAAGCTGAGACACTAAGGGTAAGGAGGGTGTGGAAGAGATGGATCTTCAGGCCCTCTTGCTTGAGATTGTCAGTTCCCCTGGTTGGGACCTGGGTCACCTATATCCTGAAGGGCAGGGTTCCATACGGACTAGTGTGCTAGAGTCACAATTGCATAGCTGGTTTTAGCTGGGTTCATGAAGTTTCATTCTTTTATGCAAGTATGGTAGAACACTTCTGGGACTTCAGGGATGGCAAGATGCAGTGGCTACTTATCCCTAGGGCAGAATGAACTGTTTTGGTATCTCAGTTGTCAGATGGCTTATGCTGTTAGCATTTTGGACTCCGCAAGTTGGAGGAGGGACTCAACTTGAATTTCATCTCTGGAGCATCTCTGGATGCAGTCACAACTGAAGCAGTTCTCCAAACTGACTTCAGAGCTAGTGAGGACTGTGGAACACTTGTAGGTCGTGTGATGATAGAGGGTCCTGTGGGGCTGTCCTGTTTACCTTCCTGGCAATGTGGAGTTATATCTGACTGGGGTGGGGGCAGGGACCCTACTTGCTGTAAGCTTTGTTCCTCTCTTTGTGCTTTGTTCTTGTCTCTGTGCTGTCTTTCCAGGTCTCCATGCCTTAGAGTGTTTTTGCCACTCCCTTGAGTTTCATTGTTCTCCCTCAGTCACTGTTCTTAAAGTATGGTCATTCATTTGTTGTCCTGGTTTTTCTCTATGGAGGAGGTGAGTATTGGGCATATTTTTTTAAGTGAAAAAAGGATCCTTTAAAATGTTGCTAATGCTCTTCTGTAACACAGCTTGGCTTCATTGGTATCTTACTCTTGATTTTTCTTCCTGTCATTTTGCTGGTATTTCTCAGTCTTTGTAGTTCTTTGCCTTTCCTATATCTATTCTTTATGTGTTAGCATTATTCAACTCTCTATTTCTTTTTGTTCATTATATCTGTACTAGAAATTTCATTTATTCCAATAACTTCAGTTACTACCTATACACGTTCTGATGACTCCCTGTCATTAGCTTCATACTGTATAACCAACAAATATTAATCATCGGCTTTTAGAAAGCTGGGCATGGTGGTGCACATCTGTAATCCTGCTGCTTGGGAAACTGAGACGGGAGTGTCACAAGTTTGAGGTCAGCCTCAGCAACTTAGTGAGACTTTATCTCAAAATAAAGTATAAAAAGAACTGAGAATGTAGCTTAGTGGTAAAGTGTCCCTGGGTCCAATCACCAGTACTGCAAAACAAAACAGAACAATCTACTTTTAGATATATGAGAAGTATACTAAACTCAGTGTGTTCAAAAATAAATTTGTGAACCGTAATGAATTTTAGTAGTGTATCCACGTTTACTCTTGCCAAAGTCAGAAACGGTGTCACTGTTTATGACACTTTGTACAATTATCTTACTGTATTCAGTCATTCACCAAGGCTTGTTGAGTTTATTTACTGAATTGCTCATTGCCACAATTCATACTAGAACATCATCATTTCTTACCTTATTATCATTTTCACACTAGGACATCATCACAGTAGCCTCCAAACTGGCCTCTCTACTTCTAGCTTATCTCCTGTTCATTTTGTAAAAATGATTCTGTAACTTTCCCTGTTTTAATGACTTCCCATAACTTTTATATGAAACCTAAACCAGTAGTCAGTAGAGTTGTGCACAAGATAATCTGCTAGGGTGCAGGAGGTAATTATTAGAAAGTCTATTTGTATTTACCATTTTTTTCCCTGAAAAACAGTAATACATTTATATTTAATAATTTGTACTGTTTACTAGTAGTCATCCCTTCTTTCATGTTAGATGACTACTTAATACTGAAGGTAACCTAAAGAAGTATTCTTTGTTCCCTTTCTGCATGTTACATGATACTGTAATTTGAATGTCTGTTTAATGGACATATGTATTATCTAGTTATTACTCTCAAATGGTTAAGTCAAACCAAGTATGTAACTGCAAAGATGTTGGTCATTCAGCTGGCAAGATACACAAAATCAGGCTGGGGATATAATTCAGTTGGTAGAGTGCTTGCCTCACATGTACAAGACCCTGGGTTCAATCCCTAGCACCTCAAAAAAAAAAAAAAAAAAAAAAGATACACAAACTCAAATCTCTTTCATAAATTAAAAAGAAAATATGCTGATTTTGAGATTTTAAGTGAAACTTTTTAATTCAGTCATATTTGTAATCCATGTCTTTTTAATGTGATAGCCAGTAAGATTCAGATATGCAAACTGATAGCTCTTTGAATCACTATCACAAAATGTTAAAATAAGATTTTCAGAAATGATGAAGATAAGATTGGGGATGTGGCTCAATAGTGGAATGATTGAGGCCTCTAGCATGCACGAGGCCCTGGGTTTGATGTCCAGCATCACATAACTTCAGGGAAAACAGAAATGATGACAATATGTAGTCACTTTTTATGAGAACAAGTGTTTGTACCATAAACAATTAAAAGTTTAATTTTAGTTTTTCATCCCTTTATGTTCTATTTTTCATGATACAGATATTTATAAATTTTATATGATTATATTATAAATCCTATAAAACAACATACAAGTAAATATATATCGACATGGGTACATAATTAACAAATTTCGAGACCATTATTTTAAATTATTATATAAAATAACTTTCAGGTTTTCTGCTTACTTTTCTAGCCTCTTACTCACCTCTTATGATTACATTTCATGCTTTAGTCATATTGGACTTTTTTATATTTTAAAAGGGCTACATACTCTTTGCTTCAGATATTTGTGCATTCTTAGTCCTCCTTTAAGTCTTAAGTTTAAACATTTTCTAGAGTAGTGCTACTCAGATTGTGGCCCTTGAACTGTCTCTTACCTATCTTTGACCAGTTAAGTAAAGAATACTAGAATGAGCATTTAGAAACCTGAACTGCAGCCAGGCACAATGGAGCACACCTGCAATCCCAGTAACTAAGAAGGCTGATTGCAAGTTTGAGGCTAGCCTAAGTAACTTAGTAAGATTCTATCTTGAAATAAAAAGGACTGGGGATGTACAGAACAGACTGATTCAAGTGTCATGGTGAGTTGTGTGCTAGTCATGCTCAGCAACACTATCTTCACCATCTACAACATTTTTATGTTAGCCATTTATAACTCAGAAACGTATAAAAATTGAAGAAAATGTAAGCATTTATTATTTTTAAAATCATGCTATTAATCAGATTTATATTTTGGTCTACATATAGTTAAAAAATATAATAATAAAAATAAGTAAAAATTATTTTCATTTTTTAAAGTTTCTGCTTTTATAAGTATTATCTAAATCTTAGAAATAAAACATTATTTTTAATTCTAATTTCCTGATAACAAAGCAAGCTTTACTGGTCTTTTTGGACCAAAAAAAGATAACATGTTTTCTGAATGTGACAGTAGTAATGAACTAAATGATGTCAGTGTGACAGTAGAAATTATTTTAGAGATATAAACCAAAGGAGTTTGCACTTGATTTTTTTTTTTTTGAGAAGCATTATCTCTCTTAATATGATTGAGATCAAGTTTTAGTTGTAATTGATGGAGAAGTGCTAACCATAGTGGATTATTTGAGGCTATGCTGGTTGCTGAGATAGTAAAACCACCAAAATTTAAGTGGCATGTATACATATGACATAAATATGTCTAAAACCAAATTCATTATTTTAAAAACTATTATTATTAAAAATTGATGAAAGCAGATGTTCAGGATTTCACATGTAAAGTGGTATTTTGTGAGCTTCAATAAAGTTTCACTTTAGATTGCCAACACTGAAAAAAAACTGCATATAAATAATAAAATAAAATGCTTGCGTGGAAATGTTGATTGAATCTGTAGCTGAGAAGGCTAACATAGCTTGATGCATTTAGGAGGATAGTTCTAACAAAAAATTCATTTGTCTTACCATTGACAAATAAGGAGTTTTGTTAAGATTTGAATGCCTTGATTTTGTTAACATGACAGTAATGTGAAGTAAGAATTTATTTTTCAGCTTCATTACTGGTAAACACAATCTGCACTAAAGTACATAAAACTTTGAAGGGCTACAATATTAATGAATGTGGTTTGAAGTTTTGCTTTGCTTTTGTAGTAATACATTCTAATTATACAGAGGTAGTGACAAAAATTGTGCTGGAGATTGACCCATAATATAATCAGTGTCCTGCTTCTTTGCTTGAGAAAGTCTTGCTGTGTCAGTTGAATGTATGCTTGCCTTATCAGCTGAATTAACAGTAGTTTACTGTGAATTATTTAAACACAATGCATTAAATTTGAGATTCCTAAAAAATTAAATATTAACTTGTTAACATTTTAATTAAATCAGTATTAACTGTTAGATGTTAATAACATATATATGTTAATAACATAATTGAAATATACGTTGGTTTACAAAGGGAAAATTTCAGTTGAGTATTTGAACTTTGAGATGAACTCTTAGTATTTTTGCAAGATAAGAAACCAGTTTGTGGGGGCTAGGGCTGTGGCTCAGCAGTAGCGCACTTGCCTAGCATGTGTGAGGCAATGGGTTCGATTCTCTGTACCATATAAATAAATAAATAAATAGATAGATAGATAAATGTCTGTCAACAAATAAAAAACATTAAAAAAAAAAAACAGTTTGGTCCCCAGCTTTTTATATATGTGAAATAGACTTATTTAACTGATGGCTTCATTTAAAAAAACAAAAATCTCAGCCTTCTATGCAAGGCAGAAATGTCAAATGCTTTTTAATGGCAGACAGCATCAAAGGACAAAAAAAAGTTAGAAATTTAGGGGGATGTTTCTGTGCCTTGCTGTGATGGATTCTATAATATAGCAGTAATCAGTAAAATAGGTAGTGATCTTGGTATTGCACATTTGAAAATATTATAATCAGATACACTACCAATTTGATATTTGATAAATAAAATTCCATAAAATATTAAATAAATTTTCTTTTCCATAAAATTTTTTACAAATTTCATTTTCCATAAAAATAAAATATATGAGTAGGAAATTCATAAATCAGGAATCCTTTTTCATCAGAAGTTATTTTAGATTTCACTATAATTTTTCTGGATAAAGTATTACAGCTGGCTCCTAATGACAGATCAAGCACAAATGTTAAAGAGCAAATATTCTGCATTTTGGATAAAAGTTCTTAAAAATGAATATCCTGAGTTTGCTGAAATCTCTTTAAAATCTCTCCTATTCCTGTCAGCATACTCCCATGGTATTAGTTTGTTTGAGTGCTATTAAAACAAAATATAGAGTTTATATACACGTTTATCTCTTGTGAGTAACACTGTCACTAGTCCAACCTAGATTAGATAAATTAATAAATGTTGTGGCTAGCCTTCAATGTAGCCCCCAATGACCTACGTCTTTAATCCCCTTTCATACCAGGATTAATATGTGTGGCAGATGTGTTAGTGTGTCACTTCAGAGGTTGGATTATAACACTGCAGCTTCTGTCTTGGTTGTTTGTCATTTTCCTCTCTGGATAATTTTTATATAGTAATAGATACAGCAAACAAACAAGAAACAATTCATTTAGTTCATTCAGATTTTTAAATATTGATATATGCTATTAATTCAGTACATAAATTGGTGCTTAATTTGAAGAGTTGCTTTTCACTCATAACTTTTGGTTAAATTAGAGGTGTGGAATGATAAAAGTTACTAGTGTGAGAGTAGGTTTACATGCCTATATGTATACTGTCAATGAAAATTCTTATATGATCTTTTTTACTTATATTTTCCAATATCATTTTAATTTAATTTTATTTTATGAAAATATTGGTCCATGAGCGATTGGGATTTTTTAAAAGAAAAAAGGAAAGGCGAGTGGTTATTCACACAGATTATCTAGATCTTCTAAGATCTATTTGGTCATAGTTCTTGTGGTACTGTATGCTGGTGTTATTTTTAAATGGTCTTATTGCTACTATATTATAATTGAATGTATTCCCTGTTAACTGAAAGCTAGAATCCATGTCTGTTTTTGCTTTTAACATCGTCAATACCCAGAACAATGTCTAGTACACGGTAAATATTGGTTGAAAGATTAATGTTCCTTTTACATTTTTCTTATTGTGTTAGAATGATGATTAATTTTTGTAGTTGTAAGTATGCCATCTATTATAACCATTTATTTGTCCTTGGGGAATGTTCATTGCGTCAGCTGAATAGAAAATATTCTTAGCATTTTTCTTGTGGAGTACTAGGGACTTTTATCAGATATATGCTTTTATATTTCCATAGCACAACTACTGCCTCTGAAGATGATGTCTCAAGTAGATATACCCGAATAGACAGAAGTGGGTTCAGTAGGTATAACAGAGATGCAAATGTTGCGAGTAATTTGGTCTCAAATAGCACATTGGAAAAGAAAATTGAAGATCTTGAAAAGGTATGCTATATAAATTATTTAAGATTGATAAAATTAATACATCACCAGGATTTTTTTTTCTTCAGTTTCAGAGCAGCTGAGAGAGGAAATAAATTGAAATTTGCTGGGGAGAGATAGTGTCAAAAAAGAGTCGGGGAGAGGGTACTAATGGGAGACACTAATATTGATCCATATTTCCATGCTAGTCAAATAGCTTTTAGTCACTGTCTTATGTTTTAGTTCTTAGATACATAGTGACAGGGTATTTTCTGAACTTCCCTTAACACTTTTCTTTCCAATTTTGATGATGTTTAAAATTTAGGCCAAGCATGGTAGCACACTCCTGTAATCCCAGTGACTTGGGAGGCTGAGGGAAGAGCAACACAAGTTATTCAGTTGGTAGAGTGCTTGCCTTGCATGCACAAGGCACTGGGTTAAACATCCAGCACCACAAAAATAGATAGATGGATAGATAAGCTCAGTGGTTCAATCCCCAGTACCAAAAAAAAAAAAAAAACATTTGAGAATGGAGAAAATTCTTGTATCCCTAATATTTAATGGTCATTCCTATTTTGCTAAGTGTGTAAATCTCTAATATACTGAGCAGTCTTTATCTGAGCTGGCAATATGTTCTACTGTGTGTTTATTATATTATATTATATTATCCAAACAGAATAATTGTCAGTAACTGGTAGAACCAGAAGTGAAATTAAGGACCATTGTTTTTCAGTTTAGAATTTTCAGTTGAAACCACTAAGTCATACCCCTAGTTTTGAAACTTTATACATTTAATAAAAAATTTTTGATCTCCTCAGTCAAGACTAATTTTTCATTTTAAAAAGTTCATAACTAACAGTAGTGATAAGTTAAATAAAGTCATTGAATCTTTCACTATTTGTCAAAGAATTGAGTAAAACATGGGTTTTATCAGAAACATTTGACAACTCCTATATTCTCTCCATTCCCTGATTATTTACTAGTGTGGGCCCTTCCTTCCCTTACTGAGTGTCTTAAGGAGTTCAATGGAAATCTTCATATATCTAAGATAACTTTACCAAACTTCGAAAATGTGTGTGTCCTTTTGCCTCTTTTTGAGATGGAATGTCCTTGTGTTGCTCAGTCTGCCCTCAAACTCATAGGCTCAAGTGATTCTCCTCCCTCAGTGTTCCAGGTAGCTGGGAGTACAGGCACAGACCATGTGCTTAGTACAAATTCTCTTTTTAGAGGAGCATGAAAAAATTAAAATTTACCTTTTCCTTGTTAATTTATAGATATTTTAAATTTTTTAAAATATCATGATTATAAATAATCTACTCTTTAAGAAATAAACGGCATTCTGACAATCTTGCACTCAGTGTCAGAATTTGGCTAAAAGGATCTAAGGATCTTTTCCAATGGTATTAGGCAATTTATCTATGTTTAGAATCTTTCACTGTTACCTATAGATGTATGCCATTTAAGATTATAAATAACCATTTACTTCCCAATTAATGCCATGTTATTATATCTACTAGGAAGTAGTAAGAGAAAGGCAAGAAAACCTAAGACTTGTGAGACTGATGCAAGATAAAGAGGAAATGATTGGAAAACTCAAAGAAGAAATTGATTTGTTAAATAGAGTAAGTATTTCACATACTTCAGTTCCCAGATTGCCCTTTTTTGGCAATTGGATGAAAATACATAAAGATGAAGAAATTCTTTAATTGCATTGCTGAGTTTGTTCTTTTGTTAATAAGATAGTAATTTATGGTGAGAACCAGTATTCATTTCATAAACTGATTTTCTCTGGGCAATTATCATTTACCTCACTTAATTTTATTTTTTGGTGGATGGACTGATGAAATATGTTTCTTTTGTGTTTCATTAAGAGTTTGGAGGTGAGAGGCAGCTTATATAAAAATGGATATTGGCACAGAATTGCATCAATAAAGAATTGCTATTTTATTATTAAGTAGAACTTCAGATATCTTTGTAGGTAACTTCACCAGTTTTTGTATCTAGTTGTATTTTATACATTTTCAACTTTAGGCTTAGGTTCCAAGCTCTGTATTATTCCTTTCTATAGCTCTATTTTTTTTTTTTAGCCTCCTACCCCAGCCCCCAAATTTACTTGCTCCTTAAGAAGCAGGCAGGTCAGACCTTTGTAATAGTGATGAGAAAAGATCCCATAATTTTGCTTTCTGCAGGAATTTAGATAAAAATGAAGGAAAGAAATGTTTGCTTCAAGGAGAAAAGGAGCAGACCCCCAATCCAGTCTTAACTACAGCCATGAAGGAAGAAAAGATAGCTCCATTATGTGCAGAATTGTTCTTATAGAGTTTGAAGGCAATAAGTACAGGTTATAGAAAAGGACAGTGATACTCCCAATTGAACTTGCTGAAGGTCACATATAGTCATTGACTGAGCCAGTATTTGATTTTATATAGCCTTTCATCTTGGTTCAACACAGGTGTTCCTCTATTTGTGATGGAATTATATTCAAAAAATTCTGTAAATATTTTTAATGTTCGCGATGTATTTGCACTTTTAGGCATTGTGAGCATTAAAAAGAATAAAATCTCTTGTTTTAACATATTTCATGATTTACTTCTTAATTTTAGTTAGATCTCAGTTGTGGTAATTTTAGGAATCCCATATTTTTAGTTGTTGTTTGAACAGATTTATTTCCTAACCTCATTCAGTTTGTAAACAAAAGCAAATTCTGATTTTTGCAAGTTTTTAAATAATTTGCCTAATTATCTAAGACAGTGTACTAAATTTATAAGAATGTTGCTTGCTATCCTATAGCATACTTGTGATTCAAATTGTGTCGAGTTTTAGCATTATAAATAGTAAGGATAAATCTATAAATGTCTTCTTTTCTAACAATGGATATATAGTCTGCCTTGAAATATTGTTTGTAAACTAAACCTTATAGAGGATTGTTTTAGTATTAACTAGATGATTGTGTATTTGAGACTAGGATTAATATAGAGAACATAGAGCTGGATCATATACTTTAAAGCTGGAGAGTGAATGCCTGCTTTTAGTGGCTTCCAGTTTTTTTCAGCTTTAAAACTTCTCCCTCAAACAAAATGACCATGAAGAAGCTCAACATATAAATTGAACCAGATCAATTGTGTGTATTCTAGATCCCCTCTTCTGATTGCCTCAGTTCTGTCATCTTCTTAGTGTCATTCCCAGATATACTCCTTTAAAGATTAGTGCCAGGCATGGTGGCATATACCCATAATCCCATCAATTTAGCACCCCTGGGTTCCATTCTTCCCCAGTTTTAGGAAAAAAAAAAAAAAAAGTGGTAGGAGTATGTCTAGAACTTGAATGTGTATTCTTTGATGCCCAATTTGACACATAATTGTAACCTTGGACCCTATACCACCTGTAGCCTACGTATATATTTTGTTTAACCCTCAGTTTTGAAGAGGTGAATGGAATTTAATTCTAACCAAAAAAATTAAGTTATTTACTGTAATTAAATATTGGAAATTTTACTATTTTAAAATCCTGTCTTTGGCTTCCTTTAAAAAACTGAGTGATCTGGAAAGAACCGACCCATATACTTATGATAAAAATGAAGACTCAAGTAATGGATGCTCATTTTAGGTGGGACATAATCCACTAAAATTATTTCTAGAACCTTTCCTCATTTTAAAATTAACAATTAAATGAATTATCTTTGTGTACTTAAAAATGTTTTAAAATCTCCTTTCAAATATTTTTAAATATTTTAAAAGTATTATTTTTCTTTTTTTCCTCCCTTTTTAAGGACCTAGATGACATAGAAGATGAAAATGAACAACTAAAGCAGGAAAATAAAACTCTTTTGAAAGTTGTTGGGCAGTTGACAAGGTAGAAGATTCAAGGCCCAATATGGAAAAATATTTTAATAACTACTGATTGAATGTTACGATTAATGCTAGGACAATATTCCTATGCTTGCAATACATTAAAGTAACTATGTATATTTATTTCTAGAAAATGGATGTTTATTTTCAAAATATTTCTTTTTCATTATTAGTTTCAAAAAAGCATCAATCTTTTATTTCATAAATAACATCTTTCAGTTATTGAAATGATAGATAATGTCTCTTTAGGTTTTGTGTGGTATTCAAATAATATATGGTTTAAAGTCACAGCCGTTTGAATATATTTTATCTGTTAGTACATTTTCTTCATAAAGGTATATCCATAGTCATTGTTTACATGAATTCAAATATTTGGGGGAATTACCTACAAATGCCTTATTTTGCTGTGTGCAGCCTTTTATATGTTGAAGACTTGGTCATTAAGGTCTTTGTCTACTGTCATTTGTTCTTTCCACTTATTCCAAATGATTTAGAGTAACAAGTAATAGTTGCAGTATTTTGTGTAACAGTAATCTTTTAAAGGAAAGCTGTTATAAAAAGTCACTTAATATCATGTCCTAGTTGGCTAAAATTCAGAGAATGCTTGAATTATGCTATAGTAAATGAGTTTACTATTTTGTCTTTGAATATTGAAAAATTTTTCAATTACTTCAGCTTCTTAAAAACACAGTTGTAATTTTAATCTGTAATTTCCTGTGTAAGTACTACTTTTTTTTTGTCCCAAGTTTTATTAGTGAATATGGTATATTTAAAAAGATGCTTATTCATGAGGCCTCAAAAATGTGTTTAATTTCAATGTTTAAGAAGAAAATTCAGCATTTTATTATCCATATGCATGAAAATCAGAAACAAAATATTTATCCACACTTAAGACATTTATACATATTTTAACAATATGTAAGCAGAAGTAGTACTAAAATACATTGCCTCATTTCTAAGTTGGAAAATCCTTTGACAGTGTTTCTCATGAGTCCATTCACCTATACCAGTTTTAAGGGCTTTTTCTTCCTAACACTGAAATTTTAAAAAAGTTATTTTTTTTTAAGAATTATAAACATGGTCTCTTCTATTAAATATTCTTAGGGTTGTTTTATATTACATTTTTATGTTGAGTAAGAGCTCACCTCCCTCCTTAACATACATTAAGGATGTCTGCCTGGTAGTGAATCTCAAGTAGCAGTAATGATGTCCTTTTATCCTGTCAATGTATGAAAGTGGCTTGAACAAAATCCATTTTAGTTACCCTTTTCTTTTTTTCCTTTACTTGCAAGCTCATGCATTTATTCACTGTTAGAAAAATAGGGAAGGTAAGACAGTTGGGAGAAAATGTGGAGTAATTATAAATAGCAAATGTTAAATTCTGAAAATTTCTATGTTCACCCAAGTTATCTTTTCCCACTCTCCACTTGAGAAGTTTCAAGATTGGGTGATCATCAAACTCACTTGAGAAACTACAAAGAGTTCCCAAGTTTAGTTCCTGAATAGGTTTAAGTTGAGATCCTGGATTCAAGAATTTTTAAAGCCTATCATCTGATGATTCTGATTATAACTTAGTTTTGGAATCAGATACTATTGTGTTTGTGTCTTTGCTCCAGTAATTCCCAGTGAAGATCCTGAAACTGACAATTTCAGTTACCTGTATTTTCCTCTTTTTTGTTTATTTAATGATTAATCTGGTTCGGGGAGCAGTTTTTATGTCCATATAAATGTTTACTGCTCGATATTAGATTCCAAATTTGGTATAGTTCCAGAATTACTATTAAGCACTTCCTTCCTAGATTTTTACTTAGTATAGGAACAGTGATCTGCTGCCCACATGTCAAAGTAGTGTGCTAGGCCTAGTTACCATGTTGGTTGCGAGGTACTCATCTCTCTTTAGCCATCCTTGGGTATATGACAGAAATGTCCCCATTTCCTAATTCTTCTTTACCTTTTATATGTTGTGAAGATGTTGTTAGTATTCAACCTCAAAAATATATTGGTATATTGGTTTTTCAGTAAAAGAATTACTTTGAATTTTCTACTTAATTCATTATGTAAATAAAGGAACAATTCATTTTACTTTTAAAAATTACATCAGTTACAGAAGTTTTAAAGACTGAGCTATTTTGAAATTTTCCCTTCTTTTAATGGGAAGATTTCAATTTTTGCTTTTTTATCTTAATGATACCAAGGGCATATACAATAATTGCCTGACAATTTAGGCAAAGCATTTCACATGCAGTCCTTCCCCCACCTCCTTAGAATGTGTATGTATTTCACATACAAATTTTTACCCTATTGAAAAATGAATAGGATCTGCTCCATTTCCTCTTTGAAATTTATTTAAAATGTTGAGACTTTAAAAAGGTAACTTAAGTAATGTGTACTGCCCTAGAAAATTTCATATTTTTAGTAAAGTACAAGTAATTTATGAAATTTAGTCCTATTAGGAAATATTGTTTCTCATATTTCCTGGGAATTTGTGGCAAAATAAAGCACATCCAGAGTTCTAATGTATTTATGACATCATTTTCTAAAAGTTTATTATCTTTAAGATGAACATGACTTGCCTCCCTAATTCATATATGGATTGCTTTAAAAATAACTACTAATCTTTATTTCATTTTCTAGAATTATTGATAATTTTATTGTAATGCAATTATCTTTAGAAAGGAAGGGGAAGGATTTGTGATTTTTTTTATCTGAGAGATTTACTAAATAATAGATTATAGCACTGTTACACTTATTCAAGTAGTTTAAAATGTAGAAAAATAAGTATTGGGGCAAGCACATGAAGCAGTGTAGTTATTTTTTTCTTAATAAATTAAAAAAATGTTAAATTGTGATAGAAGCGCAATGTGTTCTTAAGGTGAAAAACCTACCTCAGTTATATTTGGTTTATGTTTTCTGGAGTAATCTGGATTTTTATAATTAGAAATTAAATGTAAATTTTTGAGTCCACGTTTACTTTGTTGAAAACAGTACAGGTCCATGTAGTAGAAGTATCCATATGCTCAATACCATAAGACGAAACAATGAAGACCTTGGATTTGATATTGGTCTGATGTCCTAAACAACCTTCACATTTTGGTTTGTAGTTTTATGAATTTGAGTAACTAGTAAGTTCCAAGTAGTGTTGGTACTTACTTAATAACTAATCATGATTTTGTTAACTTGTTCCAAGATTTAGGTGTATATTTTCATTCTTGCAGTATATGAAACCAAGGACATCAGTTTTTCATTAGAGGGAATATGTTAAATGAGAAAGAATCAGCATTCAAGATTCAGACCTTTAAAATAAGAAGTTCAGATTTGTGTGAAATGTTTTCATTGTATTTGTACCAGTCCTAATATGTAACAGCAAAGCTTGAGTCCTTTTGCATTGGAAGTATGCTTTCATAAGTAAAGGACATCCCATTAATGAGAATTTTAACTTACACTAGTGAGACACTTTTCTTTTGTTCATTAAACTGAAAGCATAATATTAATAGCAAATTTGCTAAATAAGCACAATGACAGAGGCACCTTCCTCTAAGCTATTCAGATTTTCCTTGATGTATATAAGTTGAAATCATATCCTCTCCTTATCCCCACACAATAATTATGTGTGAGTTTGTAAAAGTATGTATGTGGGTGTTGTATTGCATTTTCATACCTATTTCAGCAAGTATTTATTAGTCACCTGAGTGTACTGTTACAGGTGTTAAAGAATTTTTAAATCAGTGGACATGGACCAACTCTTCTGTTTAGCAATGTACAATCTATATAGTGTGTTTCAGTAGCATAAAACATACATAGTCTTATGCAACATTAGCATGTCTGATCTGAATAGTTCATTCAAAAATATTTTGAATTAATTATCCAGAAATTGTCTTTTAGATGTAGTTACTGTAGGTACTGTTTAATTTGCTGCAACATTTACTGAAGAGTGGAGAGAAAGAACTGATGCATAATAAGAAGTATCTTAGCATTTTTTTAAGATAATTGTACTTTAAGAAAAGAACATTATTAAGGAATTTAAAGCAGTAGCGAAGTGAAAAGAATTCAGTGTATATCAGATACACCAAACTGTTGATAATATTCAAATTTGATTTCAAGTTAGTATTTCCATATATATTATTGATTAATGGTATATTTTTAAGTATGGAAATTGTCTTTAATCTATAGTTCACATACTGGCAGTCACTTTGATAATAATAAAATGTTAGTGATGATCACTTGGTGGACATTAAGTACTTGTCTTTTGTTTTCTCTTCTGGACACCTAATTAGATATATGACTTTTTTGGTGAACTTGTTTTTTAAAAGATTTGGCTGTGCTATGCAGGGTATCTTCCTTCATGTTGTTTTTCCTAAATTTAAGAAGTAGCTGTTGGTACCAGCAAAGACCATGTGAAAACAAAAACTATATTTTGTTGAAAAACCAGGTAATTCAGATAACCCAAATATTGGTGGGAAAAATCCAGATAATTTATTGAACATATTAGTATTGTTTAGACCTTTTTTGATCATTCCTATTGCATATGTTTTCATTGTGGAATAGTCAGGTTAATATAGATTCACTTTTAATATGCTTTGCATGTGAAAAATAATAAATAGTCAATAAAAAAGTAAGTTTTCATTTATTTTTTCAATGCTGGTTGTTTTTTGTCTGTTTTTGTTTTTCTCCTTCCTGTTCTATTAGTGAACTCCTCTCCATAAGTCTTATTTTTTAAGTTAATGGATAATGATAATCTAATTGGCTTTGTAAATCATACAGAAACAGTATGCAGCACTATAAGAATATTTACTTGATGTATTATTTTAGAAGAAGTAATATTTTAAGAAAAGAATACAGTGTTAAGATCTAAATACATTAATAATGGGCTTCTTGAATTGAGAAATGCACATATGTGTTCGATGTGGAAGTTTTAACTGTCTTTGTGTTTTTAAAGTACATGGTTTTTTAATTCAAAATTGGAACTGTAAATGAAATCTAATGCTGTTCAAAGAATTTCAGACCTCTCATAGTTTGAAAAAGATAAGTATGACTCTAGAAATGTGCAAATCTAGTCTTTGTTTCTTTAGTAAATGGTTTACATAACCTTTTGTCTCATGTCATTCTTCATACACCTATACAAGCTAATCAGTCTGCTTCTAGAACTTTAAGTCTTCCCAGTGATGTCATACATGTCTAACAAGTAAACAAGTATCCTTGTCAGTCTTTTTAGGTAATATCTCAAGTCCTTATATAAGGATGTTTTCCACTAGCAAGCCTATTGACAAAAATTACAAGATCTAGTAATCTTAATTGTCAGTGGAACCTTTTATCTTAGACTTCATTGAATCCCTATTTTTTCCGGTCTAGATTAACTCTGTGCATGCATGGGTGCACATACTTTATCACCAGCTGTAAAACATCCACATATTTTCTTACTCTCATCTCTCTAGTTTCTCCATCCCAACAAGAAGATACATTTTCTTTTTTGTCAACTCTTGGGGAAAAAAAATCTGTAATGTCAGAACTGTATGCTAAAGAGTTGGGACTAGTTACATTATCTTTTATGATCTTCATTTAATTTTGGTATTGAACTAGATAAAGTTTAAAAAGAATCTAGAGCAAACCTTCCCTTTTAATCCTGGCACAAATGCATAATTTGTTCTCACTTTTTAAAAATACCAATGACTAAATTGTGCTTTTTAAAATTTTTTGGTAGTGCTAAGGATTGAACCCGTAGGACCTCATGCATGCTAGGTAAGCAGCCCACCACTGAACTATATCCCTAGCCATAATAATGCTTTAAAATAAAGCAAAAAGTTCTGTTTGTGTCATGTATTTGAGCAACATGGAAAAAAAGATTAATAAAAAATTTTGAGGCCAATATATGAAGGTGAGTAGAACTTCTTTAAACATGTGAAGAACAAATTTTGGCTACAATGTGTGCTTTTTGTGTTACAGTTTGCTCACTTGTTCATCATATAGTCTTATTCCATATGTAATCAGTTGTTATTCTTTAGACATATCTGGGGACATGAAATTCACCATCTTTAAATTATGTTGTAAACTTCCATCCAAAGAAATATTTGAATTTCTTTAAAATGTGAACTATTTATTATGGCTAACCAAAGATATATTATGTCATCAGTGGACATTTTAGATTTATAGATAAAAATTATTCAGAGAAATAAAGAGAAAGATGTCTGATTTCTTTTATTATTCTTGTAGTTCTGGAATAAGAAGTATCAAAAATATAGGATGCCAGGTATGGTGGAGCATGCCTGTAATCCCAGCAACTGGGAGAGCTTGAAACAGAAGGACCAGTAGGTGGAGGCTAGTTTTAGCAATTTAGGTACGCCCTAAATAACTTAGCAAGACCCCTCCCTCAAAAAAAAAAATAGGAAATTCAGTCTGAAGAATCAATAACAGAAAATAAAATGATGCCAGTCATGTTCATATTAACTATTATTTAAATCTGAATTAGTGGCTACTTTAATGGAATGAATAGAGAATAGACACTTTGAAAATAGTAATTAATGAGCATAGGAGGCCTAAAAGTGCCTCCTGTTTCTTGTAATCCTTTTTAAAAAGATTAATGTGGTTTACATTCATCTAGACAACTCAGGTAACAACGAAGAATAGCTTTAACCCTACTTTATTATAGCATGATTGTATTCAGTAGTTACTAAGGGACCATATGTGTTAGTGGTGTGAGGTTCATTCTGTGTGTGTGTGTGTGTGTGTGTGTGTGTGTGTGTGTGTGTTTTAAATGAGTTTTGTTTGTAGTACTGGAGTTTGAATCTAGAGGCACTGTACTGTACAACTGAGCTACATTCTTACCCCTTTCTACTTTTCATTTTGAGATAGTGTCTCCCTGAGTTGCTGAAGCTGGCCTTGAACTTAAATCCTTCTGCCTCAGCCTCCCATCACTGAGATTTTAGGTGTGCGCCACCACACCTGGCTACATATTATTTCATTTGATGCTTTAAAATCTGAAGGATATACAGATCGGAAGGGTAATGATGCTTTATGGTGTAACACTCACTTTTGTGACCTAATCATTATCTGTTAAATATTCTGCCAGTGGTTCTCAAAGTGTGTTTACCACACCACTAGCATTCAGCTTCACTTTGAAATCTGTTAAAAATCCTAAATTCTTTGGCCCCACCCAACACTTGAATTAGAAACTTTTGAGTGTGAAGCCTAGCTAGCAATCATTTTAACAAAGTATAGGTACTTCTGAAGTGGCCAAAGCTTTCAAACTGTTACATTATGCATTTCTATGTTTTAAGCAAAGATCTTCATTTGTCTTTTTGGACATTGTATCAATATATAAAATGTGAACTTTTTTTTTTTTTTTAAAGGCCTTGTCTTTTGCTGTTTTCATTGCAAAAGATTGTTATCAGTAAAAACTTCATTGTGGACATTGGCAGCTTGACATAACCCCATTAGTTTAGTATTATCTCTGGAACTCGAATCAGTTTTCATGTCCAGGCGACTGTGGAATGATATCTTTGTTGTTCTGTATTAATGTTTATCTGTTATTGCCTGAAGGTTTTGCTAACTGAAATTCATTTTTTTCTACCTTTAAACCTTGACAAATAAACATGTTTCATAAGTTACAGGTTTGGTTTTTTAAAAAAATGTGTAGACACTGTGGGGTGGTCCTTGAGGAGTGTAAATCTTCAAGATTATTCCCTTATGAGCTCAGAAAAATCAGTGGCCCTTTCTAGCTAATGGATCAGTAGGGATAAATCCACAATTTGTATCCTTGAGAGTAAAGTATGTATTGATTCATGGTCATTATTTTTTATATATAACATTTAAATAACTTTATTTTTGTAAAACTTTAGAACACTTATAGATTTACAGATTATTAAAAGTGAAGATAATACAGTTTACTTGTATGCTACTGTATCATTACCCATATTAACATCTTAAACTAGTGTTACACATTTTTCACAATTAATGAACCAGTATCGATAGATTATTAAAGTTCACATTTGATTCAGATTTCCTTAGTTTAACTTGCTATCCTGTTTATGCTATAGGGTCTAGTCCAAGCTTCTATATTATGTCTCTCTTGGATATTACAGTTTTCAGTACTGGTCAAGTATTTTTCATGTTTTTCTATGGACATGTCAAATAGACACAAAAGTAGGGGAGATCATCAGTATCTCACCAATTTTATTTTGTTTAAACTAGGATGTAAATTCCATTCATCCTATTACTTCAACTTATAAATATTTTAGTATGAATCTAGTAATGAGGATTTGAAAACCACAATATGATCATACCTAACAAAATTAATACTAATTCCTGAATTTTATTTGTTTAGTCAGGGTTCTCTGATATGCAGGCATATAAAAGATTTATTGGGGAACATGCTTGAGGAAAATTTGAGAGGAGGTTGAGAGAGCTGTCAGAAATCAGTACAGGGCTGAGTGCTGAGGCAAAGAGATGGAGGTTACTTGGGATAATTTTTTAAAAGTGGTGCCCAAATTATCCTCCTTGTTAAAACAAGTTTAGCAGGGTTGATGAGTCCTCAAGCCAAAGGTGCATGTTCCTCTTAGTAGTCTCAGATCTTGGAGGAATGGACCTGCCATTGTATTTCTGTTATGTTCATTTGGCAGGGAGCAGCCAGTACAAAGTGTGGCCTCAGGTGAAGACCATAGTAAATTCAGACCACAGCAGCTGGTACTGTCAATTACCCATCCTGAAATTAGACATCTGAGATGTCTATTTTCATGACTGCCACATAATCTAATACATTATGTACAGATTTCCCCTGGAATCTTAAGGCCTTTTTCTATTGGTTTATTTAAAAAGGGTCCAACCAAATTTTATCCATTGTATTTGGTTATTATGTCTATTTTTTGTTAGCCTATAAATTAAATTGGTCCCTTCATTTTTTATGCCACCACTTTTTAAGTTGAAGAAGTTAAATAATTTGTAGAATTTCCTTCATTGTGGATTTGATTACATCCTTTGTGATATTAGAGATTGATCTCAGGGCCTTGTACAGGCTAGGCCAATGATGTACCACTGAACAACATCCCCAATTCAACAGACTGCATCTTTATGGTATTATTTATCATGCCCCTCTTTTACTCTATTTTCTTCAAGTTGTTAGATGTAGACAATCTATTAAATTCAATAGTGGTGTGTACTTTCTATTGAAATCACATCTCAAGGCACATTATGTCTAGTTGTTTCACTTTTTAATGATGTTAAGATTGATTAATAGGTTCAGATTCTATTAACTTGATTGCTGTTTGTTAAGTTTCTCATTAATCTTGTATATAATGGTTTTGGCAAACTGATATTATCCATTATATCATTAGAGGTTGCAAAGCGATAGTTTTCTAATTCTATCATTCCATTTACTTTAGTAGTTGGAATTCTTTAAAGAGGAATTTTTCTTCTTCGACTACTTGGTTTCCTTAAAAATACAAGAAAGATAAAATCATGTTGATTGTTTTATTTGCCAGTTTTGCAATTGTGAGCCAGCATGTTGGCAACCTCCAAAGGTAAGTCATGAGTTTGTTTTATATATTTAATGTGCTTTAATCAATTATGATTGTTAATTTTTTAAGTAAGAAACAGAACTCTAGTTTTTGTTTTTGTTGGCTTTTTTTCCCTTTTTTGTTTTTCTCATTTTGTTGTTGTTTGTTTGTTTGAATAGGAGGCAGATCTTAGATATATCTTGATTTGTCTTTGAAATTTTACATCTATTTATGCCTATTGGTAACATTAGCAGATTAATTATAAAAGTCAATATTTTTATTTTCTGAGTAGTTAAACCACTTTAAAGTTGTGTTCAAATTAGGACATAGTTACATAACTATAAAAATGTGTAGACATTCATTGAGTTAGCTGTGAAAAGAGAGCAGTGCTGTAGAATTTAAACCCATGATTTTTAAAATGTGGTGTCCAAATTATTCTCCACCTTAAAATTTGACCCAGTTTCATAGTATGAGTACAGAGAGACTAGATACATCTGAATGAGGGTCAATATACAGATAAGTACCAGTGATTGGGGTTTTCACAGCTGGTTTTAAGGTAGTCCTGGAGACGAAAGAGTGTTGAATGATGGCCAAAAACAGATTAATTGCCTTGTGACTGATCAAGCCACCAAGAGTCTCTGCAGTGCTTGGAATGAAGCCCAGTTCCTGGCAGCCATCACCTAGGGTCCACCTGATAATTAATATTGGCAAAACCCTTTCTCTGCTATCTCCAATACCTCCATCCAAAAAGAAGAATTCGCTGTTTTCTTCCAGAATGTGGAAACAAACTATAGCCTAGAATTCTTGGATTTTGCAACTTGGTTCACAAATATTTACTATGGTGCCTACTTTTTGTTAGGCTTTCTTATGAGTAATAGGAACATAGCAGTGAACAATAACAGCAACAACAAAAGTCATATCATGTTTTTCCTTAGTAATCCAATGAAAGAGTGTTATTACAGTGTTGAGAAGTGGTGGTTCCTTAATTAAAAATATTCTTTGGTCCCAACATAAGAATTGAACTCATTTAATGAGATGGCATTAGTACCTGTCATGGGCCATAGTTTGTGTTGTAAGAATCATGCTGATAGGTTAATGTTTATAAAAGACGTGTGTGTGTGTGTTTTTGTGTGTGTGTATCCCTAATTTTGAGAAATTGGGAGTGGTTGGGGATTGGGAATGCAAATTCATGTTTCTGTTAATTTATGACATAAATTTTATTTATTTATTTATTTATTTATTTATTTATTTATTTTAGATGTAGATGGACACAATACCTTTATTTTTATTTATTTATTTTATATGGGGTTGAGGATCAAACCCAGTGCCCCACACGTGCTAGGCAAGTGCTGTACCACTGAGCCACAACCCCAGCTCACAAATTTTATTTTTGCCACAAGTCATGTCTTCAATAGTCAGTGCTATTAAATCCTCAGTCAGGGTCAGAGCTCCACATTTTTCACTACACTTTGATTATGTGAAACATTAGTAATTGTTCAGTTTCTGTTCTTAGGTTTGTAATGGGTCTCTAAGTAACAATTCATAAAGCTTATAAAATTCCCAAAGTTACTCATGGTTAACGGTTTACGGTTACTCATGGTAGAACGGTTTTTCTTGTGTTTTTCTTCTGAGCTTTGCAACTGAGGTGGAATTAATAAGTACAGTATACATTTATAAGTTCTTGGTATCTAGTTCCATGAGAAACACTCCCACTGTGGTTGAAATCATCTTTTTACTTTTTTCCTGGTAATGGACAGGATACTTTATTTTTTTTGTTGTGATTCTTGTTTAAAGATTTATTTCATTTGGGAAAGACGTACTTGGGGGAATTAGAGCCAGTTTGCAGGATTTACTCCTGATTCTCTTAGAAACTTACAAGACTTTATACCTTGATTTTAAAAAAAACTCTCAAAACAAATTATTAAGTATTTTACTTCCTCAGGATACTTGAGAAAGAGCTGTTACTTGATCTCAGATGGATTTGTTTATAGCATCTTCCTGGCTAAGAGTAGAAATTAGCTCTAATTTTATACTTGCTTCTTTAGAACATGATTTTAATGTACTCTTACAGATAACATTTGGGAGTAATATTTCATTAAATGTGATGGTTTCTACCTCTGTATCAAATTACCTGAAATGAATAGAAATACTTAAATGAATCAGACTGTTCTCATAAAAGCTTACATGTGTGAAGAAAAGAATATACATAAGCAAAGAGGAGGGAGAGATTAGTTCCTTAAAGGACTGGGGATACTTCTTTAGAATCTAGCATTTGAGGCAAGCAGATTGTGAGGGGGAGGGTTGGTATTAATCATAGGAACATTTAGAAAATGATATTACACTTCTATACACATACCACTTAATGAAGTGGTGGCTAAGTTAGAGCCTCTTGAACACCATCTTCTAAATTAGAACTAGAATTCAACCCCATTCTAGCACTAGCTATGTGACCCTGGACAAGTTGCTTTATAATTTTGCATCTACAACAAGGACAAAATAATGGCTAATTTTGTTGCATCATTATGAAGAAAAAAGGAAATGATATGTGTAAATTAAGTGACATAATGTATACTCATAACGAGGTTTACAGCAATAAAGATTGAAAAGAGGCTGATGCAGGAGGATCACAAGTTGAAAGGTAGCCTTGGCAATTTAGTGAGACCTTGTCTCAAACTATCAAGATAAACAGGGCTGGAGATGTAGCTCAGGCGCACAGCACCTGCCTTTGGGTTCATCCCCAGTACTGTAAAAAAAAAAAAAGTTGAAAAGATTATAATGGTAGTCTTTACTGAATTAAAAAAAATAAGTTATGAAAAAGCTTCTGAATTAGTAATAAAACTACCATCTGGTCTTATATTTCTGCTTTTCTAGGAAGACTCTGTCCTTAGAAACTGAATAGAAGTGAATCATAACTTGGTCTTAAGAAAGAATGCAGTATGTGTTGACATGGATGTAATATAATCTCTGCAGCCCCTGCTAAATTGTAGCTATTCAAGAAACATTGAATAAAGTTCTGGGTAAGGGAAAACATCCTTCAGGAAGAAAAAGCTTCTTGAGTTCGTTTACTTGAGAAATTCAAGTATTTCCCAGTTAGATCTCTTCATCTCAGATCCCCAGGCTCAACAGGTCTTTACCTGAAATGTCTTCTCCTGAACTACTAAACAAATATATTCCAGGGCAGTATCATTAAACAAAATTATATGGAAGCTAAACAAACAGGGCAACTAAACAAACAGGCTTCCTTTTTTCAGGTTGAATTCACATGGGGTTGGCCACAGACCAACTAACAACTTGGTTTTTTGTTGTTGTTTTTTTCAGTGAATCTAATTAATAGTATGTCCTGATAGCAAAGAACAAGGAAGCATATCAAAGCAATAGAATGTCTACTGACCTCCTGTTAACAAGAAGCAGTTTTACTGATTTGTGTATACATACTAAGGCATTGGCGTTAGGAATGATGTCTATCGTTGGGGCACTTGAAAGAGTAGTAGAAAACATTTTTCTTTTTGAATTATGCAAGTTTGAAAGTAATGCTTGCTTTGTGCACTAGAAAAAGAATCCAACTGGAGTGTGGATAGTTAATTTGTCCAATTATATGTACTAATGTGAAATTTTGCACCCCAGGCTAATTTCTTTGTATTGTATTTTCAAATATGTTTACTCTTATCCATTCTTAGACTTCATGTCTGATGAATGTACTAGAGGATGATAATACTTTCTCTGTTTGTCTGAAGTGTGGTTAATTGTGACTTTTGTGGAAAATAAGAAATAAAATTCAAATCAGAGATAACCCCCTGCCCTCCTGACTCCAGTGAGTGAGATTGCACAGAAAAATTCAAGTGGGCAATAGAATCTTTTCAACTGAAAATATTTGGGACTTCAAATTAAACTGATAGGGATCACCAAAGTTAATAAATTTTAAAGACATAGATAGGTTTTCTGAACAGCTAAAATATGGCTGACTCAGCCATTACATAAGAAGAAAGACATTAAAAGGGCACCTTTTAGAATGGGAAAAAAAAAATGGCCAAAGGGAAAACATATTCCTTAGTGAAGTGCTATCTCTAGAAATAAAACTAGAATATCGCTTTGCTCTTGCTTCTTGATTTGTACCTTCTCTATGTCTACTGCAGAACTTCATTGGTAGAGACAAACATTGTAGGACTGTCAGATAAAAGTTTAGAAATAATTGAAATTTGGTGTCTAGATACATTTGGCTTCCTTTTTTTCTTTTTTCTTTTTTTTTTTATACTGGTACTGGGAATGGAACCCAGGGAGTCTCACTAAGTTGCTAAGGCTGGCCTAAAACTTGTGATCCTCAGCCTTCTGAGTAACTGGGTTTAGGTGTGTACCATTGCATCTGGATGAATGCCTTGACCTTCAGAAAGCCCATAGTATTCAGATACCTGTTTTGAATAAGTGAATACAAGAATGAATGAATGACAAACCTTGGATACTATTCGTTTTTTCTTTTTTTTAAAAAAAAATACCTTTATTTATTTTATGTGGTGCTGAGGATTGAACCCAGTGCCTCTATATGCAAGGCACGTGCTCCACCACTGAGCTACAGCCCCAGCCCTTGGATACTATTCATGACGACCCTGACTCTTTAAGTTTTCTTGTTTTAGCAAATTACTTTATATACCCATGGTGCTACTTCCTTATCTATAAGAAGGAGTTTAATAATACCTATCACATAAGCTACTTAATAAGTGTTTGTTAAATATCTAAATTAACCTTGATTTCCAAATCAAGATACTGATTTGACCCAAATTTTTTGAGGTGTGTGAGATCTAAGGATTTTCTCTTAACAACATCTGGTGACTTTTATGTACCTTAAGTTAGAAAATCACTCATTTAAACTCTGTTTGGAGGCAGGACACTATGTTAAATGTCTAAGGTTGTACTAATACAAATTTTGTCTCTATCTTCAGTAAGCTTAAATATTATGAAATGATTGACATAACGTGGGGTTGGGGGTGCTCAGTGGTAGAGAATTTTCCTAGTATGTGTGAGGCCCTGGGTTCAATCCCCAGCATTGCAAAAAAATAAAAAATAAAAAACAAGAAAAGACATACATAATGTGAATAATATGAATAAACAGGAAGGAGTGGTTAATTTCCTAAAGGATCAGGGAAACATCTTAAGGATCTATCATTTGTAAAGATTAAGATAATAGATTTTTTAAAATGCCTACACTAGCTGGGTGCAGTGGTGCACACCTGTAATCCCAGTGGCTCAGGTTCAAAGCCAGCCACAGGAATGGTGAGATGCTAAGCAACTCAGTGAAGTCCTGTCTTCTAAATAAAATACAAAAAAGGATTGAGGATATGGCTCAGTGGTTGAGTGCCCCTGAGTTCAGTCCCCTGTACTCCCCCCAACCCCAATGCCTAGACTAATACATGTCACTTGTCGAATACAAAATTACTGGTTTTATTTCCACATATGCTTTGTCTATCCATTCCGTACATTTCCTCTTAGTCTGAAAGGACAAATATTTTTTAGTAGACCTCCAGTCAATTTATAAATTTCTTGCAGTGACTAGACTACCTTTCCTGAAAGATTTTCATGATTATTTTACTGTTCAGTGGTGGGGTTCCCACAAGCGGATTTTTTTCTTTTCTTTTTTGTCAATTAATTTATGCATTTTCACCTTCATTTTGTAACTGGCTATAAAAAAAATTCATGAAAACAGAATTTTATTGTGAACTTATTTTGTGCCTTGCAGCTCTATCCTGAGATTCATGGTAATTGAAGAAAATTCATTTTCTAAACTACAGAGAAGATACCCATTTAGTTAACTCTAATTTAGGCAGAGTTAGGTTTTTCTGGCTTGAGGATTATCCAGGTGCTTTGCTTTTGCATTTTTACATACTGTTTTCCTTTTACCTGTTTTGTTGTTTATTAAACATGAATAGAGGAAGAAAAAGAACCAAAGGAAACAAGGTGAAAACAAGGCTCATCTTAGAGAATTCTATTGATATTAAAGAGGCTGTCACAGTTCTGTTTTGTTAGCAGAGGTGTGACCTAATCAGTCTGGCATGGTTAGGATATTAATCAGAGATTTTGACCTTTGATCCTGCTACTAAGTTACTTTGTAACTTGTGCAAATCAATCAGTCTATTGTGTAACAGGTAAAATGCCTACATAATTTTGGATTCATGGTCCTGAATGATGTCAGTAAAAGGAATTTAAAGAATTTACTGAATGTGAACTCAATATTTTAGATACTAAACAAGAAAACTAAAAACAAAATGCTGTTAAGGTATTGCATGAGATGAAACTCCCTTTTCAAAATTATCTCTTCCTTTTTAAAATTTTTATACTAATAGCACTAGTTACTAGATAAAATATTTTATGACCATTACTTTTGTACTGCTTTATAAAGTTTAAAAGATAATTTTTATGCCCATTTACTAGTGTGTAAAATGGAGGCACAGAATTTGAGGGACTCCCAGCTCTCTTGCTAAATAATGCTAAAATGGGAACGAAAATAGCTTTTTAAAATTTCTTGTTTACCTGCTGACATGCTCTAAGCAATGTACATTTTGTTCTGTTTATGGAAATCTGATATATTTGTAATCTGATGTTATTATGTTTAATCTTTGTTTTTAAACCAAAGGGGACAGATGATTTTAATATATATTCTTATTTTTTTGCAGTACTAGGAACTGACCCACAGGTACTCACTGAACTCCTGAGCTACATCTCCAGCCTTATTTTATCTGGAGAGAGTCTTGCCAAACTGCTCATGTTTGCCTTGAATTTATGATCATCCTGACAACCTTCTGAGTATCTGGGATTACAAGTGTGCACCACTGTGCCCAGCCAAGTGTTGTTTTTAAAGCAAAATGAAAGGTTGAGGACTGATTAGGAATCTTCAGAATCATAGGAGGAATTCTCCATGTTTGTAGCCTGGTAGTCCTAATCCCTAGCAAAGTGCACAAAAGCTTAAACTTAAGCTAAATTTAAATTGGGGAAATGTGGAACACTGATTTGATAGTCTTACAATTTGAATTCAGCTTCCTAAATGACCTAGGACATGTCATCTCCCCTTTTTGTGCCTGTACTTCTTAATATACAAAATGGCCATATTAATAGCGCTACTATTTCATGTAAGTGATTTTGAAGGCGAAAAATATTGTGGAAGTTTGTAATGAGCTATAATAATATTAGTGACTTTTCACTAGTGTAAAACCATATTACAGCTATTATTAGCTCTTATGTTGTTACAAGTGGCAGTCAGTCTTCAGATGAAGGTTTTTAATTCTTTGAATTAAAATAATCAAAGCTTTTGGTTACCAAAATCAAAAGAGAGGTTTTTAACCCAGCTTACTCAAAAAGTAAGAGCAGATTAAAAGTAAAGTTTATGTTCACAGATTTTGCAACATACAGATAGAATGCTAGAGGTGATGGAAAGTGGCTTCATTGCTGAACTGGGCACTAAAAAGGAAATACCCTCCTGAAATCACTACTGTTAAGATTTGAGGTCTCTATAATCGTTGAATGAGTAAATGCTATGCATCTGCTTCTTTGTTGGCTGCTTTTCCTGTTGGAAGACTTGATGTTTTACATTCAGATTCTACAACAAACATCTTACCCAAGTTATGTCTTTTGGGCCAGTTATTTCCATGCTTGCTTGTATTTTTCACATTCTTTTTTTGGCCTGCAATCTTATTCTGTGACCTCTTTCATGGATTCCAGTAGGTCATTCAGTTGGGACCCAAGGAAGTCAGTAAATTAAACTTGATTTGGAATAGAATACATAGGGTGTGTGGCTTGGATTAGAATCAAATTAGGTTTGGCTAATCTTATTTTGGTTTAATCTGTGTGGGAAAGAATAGGACTAGGGGAAAAACAAACAAAAAACAGGGAAAACTATTCTTGTATTATAAGTCGTTTTTCTAAGGGACAGTTCTGAGGGTCAAAATTATTTTTATTTGAAGTTTGGAGGACAAGATTCAGCAAAGGCATTTAAATTAATTTCTCCAGTCATCATAATTGGTGTTTATTTTTCCAGTTTTCCCAAGCCAGGATCTCCAGGCTTTTAAAATGTGGATGTTCCACAGACGGCATGTTACTTAATATAGTTCATGTTTTTAAATCTTTTCCAGGGCTGTGGAAATGGATAAGCCTAATTTCTGGGAAACCCTATCAGCTAGGGAAACAAAAGAAGGTTCGATGCTGAGTTTATAGTCAAATTTTTGAGACTTAGTCTTGAATTTCTTATGCAGTCCTAAGGAGAAGAAATGTTGAGAAAGTACAGTAATGTCATGCTAATGATTTTCATTAAACTGACTTTCTCTCCTCTTCAATTACTTGTAACATGCTGTGTGTTGGACTACTAAGATTTAACCTGGGTGAACAGAGTTCAGGAAATCCCCTTTTTGAACTGGCTGAGAGCCTTT
Organism: Marmota monax; assembly: GCF_021218885.2. Lineage (NCBI taxonomy): Eukaryota > Metazoa > Chordata > Mammalia > Rodentia > Sciuridae > Marmota > Marmota monax. Next base: position 2,528,348 of record NW_026694096.1, read on the forward strand.
GAATAATAAGATTGGAAACATTTTCAAAGCTACTGGGGAAGGAGGAAGCCAGGAAGAAACAAGTGAAGCCCTAAGAGTGAGCTCCCTTTATTTCAGAGTGGGGAATCATGAGTGGCATTGTTCTTGGAGGGAATTCCCTGTGATTGCCTGGTAAATTCTTACAAAGGAGAGAGTCAATATTAAACCATTCAGAAGTCTCTGAGATATAGTAACATTTGTTCCTGACAATTGAATTTCCTTTCCCAGAAGCAGGGTTTTGTTCACTTAGTAGAGAACATTCTGTTTTCATTTAAAAGAAGGAAGAGTCCCTACACTACTTTTAGTAGATTAAAGGTGTGAATTAAGGCTGCAAAATATGAAGATATAATATGGAATTTGAAGTCAGGGTTTGTTCATTTAATAGAGAAAATTCTGTTTTCATTTAAAAGGAGGAAGAGTCCCTACACTACTTTTAGTAGATTAAAGGTATGAATTAAGGCCACAAAATATGAAGATATGATATGGAATTTTTCCAGTACTTGATACAGGGATCTGAGTTTCTCACTTAGTCATCTTATATTAGTGAAGTCTTCACTTGCCTAAGCCCTAATAGAGGGGAATAATAATGGTTTTTTAATCTGTCTAAAGCAGATGATTAAATTATTTCATACAGTTTTTACAGTGTTCAGGTTAATGATTCCAAAGCAACAAGTGAATTTGGGTTTTGGTTAATTTTTTAGGAGTAAATTTAGTTAATTAGTGGCAATCTTCCAAAAAGGTGACTTTTATATTATTTTATACAATAGTTTCTGCATGTTAAATGATTATACACACACACACACAGTGTAGACAGAGGTTTGAAAAATGAGAAAATGAAGATCAAAGTGCTTACAGGACAGCTCAAATGTAATATATTCTGTACTTTTTTATTGATGTTAATAAGGTCTGCGTGAATGTGGTTCAAACAAAGGGATACAATTATTTCTGTTTTGGAATAAAAGAAGTTGCCATTTCATTTTGTTCAGTTTTGATTCAGACAACTGGCTTTTGTTGTTTTAAAATCAAATTTTAAAAATATAAACTTACTGGCTCCTGATGTCTGACTATCATTGCTAATAGAAAAGTGGCTAGATAAAATAAGCCTCATTCTAACCAGTAATCTTTTTAAAAGGGTTTATAAAAAATATGGACACACTGCAGATGCTTGAAATCTTTTGTGGAAAAAAAAATATGTTTGAACAAGTAAGGTTGAAAAGTACTTCATTGTTAAAAGTTTAAAAGGGAGGATAAAAGTTGCATGTTTGTTATAATCACAACTAATAATAGGAAGAAGAATTAAAAAGTTGTCTATTTTTCTGGGTTATAACAATTCTCTCTCCTGTATCTTCCTGTCATATTTTCCAAACTTTGTTAAGCATGTTTATTATTATAATGGAAAAGACCTCTTTTATTGTTAAAAAAAAATAGATCTCGTTGAGGTTTCCATGATGCTCATGCTGCCCTGGGTTTATTTTCAGTTACATTTTTAGTGTTCTTCTGCCACCTTGTGCTTCCTGAAATCCATTGCAATGATTAGCTAAGAAACAACAATGGTGTCATTTCTTTGGACAAATGTTATTTCATAGTGTGAGGTAAAGGGGAAAGGAAACACATTCAAATACATGGAATATATATATATAGAGAGAGGGAGAGAATGAAAAAAAAAATGTGTGTGAGAGATCTGTTCAAAGGTCCAGGGAATTATTTACTTTTAGAATACTCTATCCTAGGAACTGCAGCCTTGTTAGGAGAGTTAAAGAAATGGATTTTAGTGCTAACAGCAAAGATTTAAAACATATTTTGATACTTTCTGTCCTTGCCTGCCTTTTAAATATATTCCTTTCTGTATAAGAAAACTCAACAAAACAGTTGTGCCTAGAAAGCCCTGCTTAGCTTTTAAAATGCATTCCTTTAAATTAAAGGGCCTGCTGTGTTTGGGTGAATTGTTTTTCTCTTTCCACATTATCATTCCAGACAACATTCCATTTGCTCAGTGCCTCCAGCTGTTTATATGGTCTGCTGCCTTGGAGTTATGCTGGGTTCTAGAAAGGAGGACCTTTACCTGGAACTTTGGCCTCCCTGCTTGACAGTAAACAAGCTAGGTTTGATGACTTGTCTGAGAAGCTCTTAGATCTTCTTCTTCCTCCTCTTCTTCTTCTTTTTTTTTTTAAGGGGCATTAATTTAAATACATTTGAATTCAGAATGGTATTTAAGAAACATAGATGCAAGTAACATGTTTTCAGTGGCAAACACCTATTTTTAGGATGATAGTGAAATGGTCTTTCCTCCTCTTGATATTGAGATCACCAGCCTGATGCATATTTACTCACCCTCTGGTGTCATACTTTCATTCAACTATAGAGTTAAAACCCCAGAGGGCTTGAATTGGAAAGAAACAATATGTACCACATGGTAGGCCTAGTACAAGGCTTTTTACACATGTGGTCACATACAATCCTCAGCTCAAAACAGATATACATATTGTCTTCTTCATTTCTTATTTGAGGAAACTGAGATCAGAGATTAAGTGGCTAACAGTCCAAGCTTAGAAGTGGCAAGGTAGGAATTTGAATTCAAGCACCTGATTCTCAAGTCCATCCTACTTGATGTAGATAGATAGTAGACTATCTTACTGCAGCAAATCATAAAGGTCTTTATAATCACAGTTGTCTGGAAAGGGAACTTGCCTCTAGAATCTAGAGGGAACCATACATAAAGTTTGGATTAAAGGCAGGAATGGGGCCTGCAGGGAGGCATGCCTGCAGCCTCAGCAGCATCAGCTCCTGTTGAAGCCACATCCCCCAACCTTTTCTAAAGGTTTTCTTTTTTTTTTTTTTCATTTAGGAACAAGGCCTCACTAAGTTGCTTAGGGCCTTGCTAAGTTTCTGAGGCTGACTTTGAACACATAATCCTCCTGCTTCATCCTCCTGAGCCACTGGAATTTTAGATATGTGCCACTGTGCCCGGCTAGGACAATACTAGATCTTAATCTTGTACTTCAGTGCCCAAGACATTGAGAAAGTGCTTATTAGTATCTGTAGGGTGGGTGAGAAAACCCAGAGCATTCCTAGTTGCCTTGCTTGATAAATCCAAGAAATATAGTGACTGGAATGGGAAAAGATGCTCTGGCTGCCAATCCACAGTACTGTCACCAGAGTGCCATAGGATTTCAATACCACCCTAAATTGATGGTTCCATGGCTTTAATAGTTGTACCTGAGAAGTTCCCTGCATGGAGATCGGCATGGGTTCTCATTTAACCAGTTCAAAATGGGGAAGAACATACTCAACTCTGCTGGCATCTCATTCTGTGATTCTCAGGAGTCTTCCTATTCCAAACACATTTTCTGAGGGCATGTGAACATTGCCTAATGAGAAAACCATTCATTCTGGGTGAAAGTAGAGAAGAAAAAAGCAAAACAAAAGATCCTTTACTGGAAACAGATGGTCTATATCAATTATACATTCAGAATAATACAGATTGAAGCCAAGTTGTCATGTACTGAAACTACTCTATTTAGCCAAGTTACAACTGCCATCTCATCTACTGTTTACTCTTTATTTCCTTGCTCTCTATTTTTATTTGTCTCAGTGTGCCAAACCTTGGTTTTGTAAAGGTGATCTGGAAGAGATGAGGTTCTTGCTTCCAGATTTCCTGGGGCACAGTCCTGTAAACAAAATGCCTCTAAGAGAAAAGGCTAACATGCCTCCTGATACCGTCCCTGAGGCTGAGCAGGCCAGTGAGGGCCTGAGGTATCTGCTGCAAAAAAACTCCTCTGTCCAGCTCCACCCTTAGTCAACATTCCACCCAGTCAGGTTTTGCTAGGTCAGGAGTCATCTTCTCTATTAATATTTTCTTCTCTTCCCTGGAGGCCCTCTGTGCCACACTTCCACCCTTTGTTCTGTACTTTTACATCACTTTGCCTGCTGTTACAGTGTTGGCTCAACCCTGGACTCTGCTGCTAAATTGTAATCCTTAAACCTCAGGACTGTTTTTTTGCTCCACTTTTCCCCTAACAATGTGAATTTGTTGAGTTACATTCTCCACCTGCTTAGTTTCAATAAGCATTTTCTCAGGATGGGACTGTAGCTCAGTGGTAGAGTGCCCGCCTCGCATGTGTGGGGCATTGGGTTCAATCCTCAGCACCATATAAAAATAAATAAAGATATTGTGTCCAAATACAACTAAGAATATATATATATATATTTTTTTTTAAATATTTTCTCTATTATATTTTTCCTTTCAAAAACGTAGCACATGCTTGTGACTCTTTGGGAGAAGACAGGAAAAGAGAAGAAAGTCTTAGGTAAATAGTATTGGCCTTGAGTAAAGAGTGTCACTGTTGCTATATAGCTGTGAAAATACAAAAGCTAGACAAAATAACATAGCTATTGTCTGAATGTGGCCCACTTGAACTCTGGATAGTATTTCGGCATTGTAGAAAAATTCCAGAAATCCTTCTGTCTACAAATATTTCCTTTACCTTATCTGCCTCTGCTGATAAACCAAGGATACGCTTGACATCAGCAAATATCAGTTGTTTAAAGAAGTACAACACAAGTGCTGGGAGAGAATTCCCTGACCATGAAAAGCTACTATCTTTTACCTGATATTTTAATACTTCCTGATTTATAGTTCTAGCTAGGTCTTTAGTCAGTAGGCTAGTTTGCATAACTTATTGAAATACTAACCTGAGAGAAGTTAGTTGATAGTTTGCCCTTATACAAGATGCAAGGTCTGTGCCTTGGAGCCCTAGTTTGAACTTGAAGGAAGGGAAATTCTGCCCCCAAAGCCCAAGGCTTCTACAACAACTAGGATCAGATTTGCTGGATCTCAGGGTTTTTTTTGCCAAGCCTAAAGTGCCCATATTTGTGTACATGAACTGTTTGGACCAAATCAAATACTTATAACTTGAATATGGAAACGAAACAGAATCTTACTCAAATAGGCTGCGTGGAATTATTTATCTCTTCATTTCTTTGAGAGGTTCCTTTTGCTTTTAGGGAGAACATTTATGAGATATTCCAAAATTCAGGGAGAAATACAAATTTCAATTCTGAATTTTGAGTTGTGCTGCAAAATTAGGTAAAGTCATTCAGATTTACTTGTAACTTTGACCTGGGAAACTCATGTTGTGTGTTTCTGTGACGCACATCTGGATATATCCACCCTATGGCTGTTTGTTTACAATGGGAATTGAGGAAGAGTTCTGAAACTTCCTGTCACAGGATGTGTGGACTGGCTGCCTGAGTTCAGAAGCCAGAAGAAATCAGAAGAGTTTAGGTGAGCAGTCGTAACATTGCCCTCTAGTGGTTTGTCTGTGGCTTAAAATGAACAAACTGCAGGTGCGCCCAGTTCTCCAGTTTACTCAAATACCCAGATTGTGTATAGGAAGGAGAGTGGGAGGAGGGAGAAAAAAGAAAGAAGGGCCGAGATTCTTACCAGTATAGCTTATCTCAGCAACTCCAAAGTTCTAGTTGCTGGTCTTTCTAGAAAGGACTTTAGAGATTCAGTGAAAACACAGTCATGTAGGCATCTGGCAAATTATTATGGCTAAAACTGTTTAAGATTTGTGCTAGGGCCCCTTGTTCCTTCCCATCCACCATAATTTGGTCCCGCCCTCCCCTCCCCCACCCTCATTCCATTCCTGGGTGAGTCACCACTGAGCTCAGTGGTGGAACTTTCTGTGCAAATTGGCAAACTGCTTACTAGACCAAGCTCCCTCTCCTGCAAGCATTCTCCACCCTCCTTTGTGTTTCCTTTAGCCTTTGCACTTAACTTCCAGCTGGCTTCCCACAGAAGAGCTATTGGCCCAATTCTTCAGGTGCCTGTGGGCAAAAATGTTTAGAGCACTGCCTTAGGCCCTAGGGAACGACAGGAATGCTGAGAATTTCAGACACTGCTTTTCAGACCCACAGGAAAGAATGTTCAGCCCAGAGATGGAAAAGAGGGAGTCTTTTAAAACACCTCAGATCTCAAGTACAGAAACCTGTACAACTGGCCGGAAGCCAGTCTGCTCTTGGAATCCTCCCAGGTCTGGGAACAGACACCTCTGGGACAGGTGGTTGGTTGTGTAGCAAGCTATAGTATGCAAAATCACTTTGGTTTTGAATCTTAGATCTGAGTTAGTTTTGTACTGTTTTAGTTGTAATCAGTATTGGTAAAGAAAGTGGGATGACTACATAGCTATTTATGATCCATCTTTCAGTGTTGAATTGTTGGTTCAATAAATTGTTGGTTCAATAAATCCTGGAACTTCTCCTGAAATCATTTTCTGTTTACAGAAAAGCTATGGTTTGATTCTCTACTATCACCACAGTCTCTGGTTCTCAGTCCACATAATTTTTTTTTTTTTATTTTGATATATAACAATATGTACATATATAAGGGTACTGGGGATTGAACCCAGGGGCACCTTACCACTAAGCTATATTCCCAACCCTTTTTTTGTTTAGACATGGTCTCGCTAAGTTGCTTAGCCTCTCCTTAAGTTGCAGAAGCTGGCCTCAAACTACCTACCTCAGCCTCCCAAGTTGTTGGGATCACAGGCATGCACCACCATCCCTGGCTTATTTGGTTATATTTGAACTTGCATTTAACTCACACAATTATGAGGACAGTCATCAAGTTCAAACCTACATCATAAACTCAACAACTTCTGTGACAACTAGAATAATCTCATGGGAAGAACATGATTTCTAATGGTCTGATTTGGTTGGTTGAGACTTGGTCTGGTAACATAAGGCCCCTGTTTTGAATTATTTACTTACCTGTTATCCTAGGGCATGTCTGGCTCTTGATGAAGAATAAGTATTATCTTCAAACACTGCAGCCACTTCATACTATCTTTCTGCTCCACCTTTGTCTCCATGAAAACTTCCTTGAAAACAAATGTGTTAGGAGAGGTAAGGTTTCAGATCACATTCATAAAGTGCAAATGTTAACATGTATAACCAGTTTAGTGAGAATATTTGCCTGTAATAGGGTATAAACATGAAAGTGTTTAATTTTTCCCATAATTTCGCTACAAACTGTTTTCTATCAAGACTCTCTTTGCCTGCTGGGTTGTAAGCTCCCTAATGTCATCTAAGTCCAATTCCATGACTTGAGTCCCTTTCAGTTTATTAAAACATTGTCATTGAAATTGTAAGGCTAAGTAGTGTTCGATTTATTTATTTATTTATTTATTTAACTTATTTATTTAGGTGATGGGGATCAAACCCAGGGCCTCACACACGCTTGGCAAGTGCTTTACCACTGAGCTATATCCCAGCCTTCGCAGTGTTCATCCTTAAAAGTTTAAAGATCATTTTCTGTTCAAAGGAAAGCAAGGTGGCTGAAGTCCAACCACCTTTGGAGTCCATCAGAACTGTGAGAAACACTTGTATTCTTGCTACCCCAAAGATTAGCCTCGTAATCCTAAATTCTGAAATTCTTCCATCCTTGGAGGTCTGTCTGGTCTGTTCTCACAGACCAGCCCCCTTTCCTGTGCTTCCCTCTGGTGGAAGAACTGAGGCCCATGTTGACTCCTCTTTCCAGCTGGCAGAGGTTGCCTTGCACTCACCTCACCTCTTGGTAGGTGTGGCTGCATACCTGGCCAATGCTGACTGTCCTGTGGTTGAGTCTATGTGGATGGAAGGAGTCTGACCATGGTCTCTCCTGAGATACATCTGCAATTCTTCAGTGGGCTCTACAGGCCACCCCGCCCAGGCTCCCAGTGGAGGGCCTACTCAGGTGCAACACTCTTTTTCTCAGTACACCACTTAACAGAAAAGCAAGGTGGCTGAAGTCCAGCCACCTGTGGAGTCTATCAGAACTGTGAGAAACACTTGTGTTCTTGCTACTCCAAAGAGTAAGCAATGCTGCCTTCTAGCACTTACTCTCAACTTTTGTACCTCTCTCCTGCTCCTCCCTCTACTCTCCCAAGAATGAAGTGCTATGTCAGTTAGGTAATTTTGCACCTTTCAAACCAGAACCAATCTCCAGTCCTCAATTTGGTGAGGGTGGGAGGTAACGTTTTAATTTCATGGTGTGGAGAACACAGGTCAGATTCCTCCAAACAATGAGGGACAATGAGAAGGATAGTTGCCATTCTACAAAATGCATTCCCCCAAGCAGTAACCATTTTTCCCAAAATTACCTTTTCATCAGAAGGAATGGGTCTACTGAAATATTAACTGTCTTCAATCCCTGTGTGAAGGGGTCTGCCCTCTACATCTGTAAATTCTTTTAACATGAAACATGAGGTAAAGTTTTATTCTTAGCTATAGGCTTTCCTCAGCAATTCTTGATGTTTATCATCCAATACAGTGAGGTGGTAGTTCTCAGGTTTGGCTTTGTGTTAGATTCATTTGGTCTGGAACAGGGATCCAAGTGTTGGTAACTCTATTATTTCTTCTGCTTTTCTTTTTTTAATCACCTAATGATCACAGTGAGGATTATGAACCTTCCATGACCAGTGGAGAGCAGAATAGGTCACTTGAGAGACAGAATTCAGAATTCATTCTAAAGCAGGATATAGGGTAATGTAGGATCTTAAGATACAACTTAAAAAGCAGGCTCCTGTATGAGTGGTTTGAGGGATAAAGGATTTGGGGAAGGGATCCTTGAGTGGTTTTGTGCCCTTCCCAATTTTTCCTGAGAATCATTTTGTTGTTCTCTGTATCAAATACCCAAACACATTCTTTGTAAACAGACAAACAAAGAGCTGGAATTCTCACTCTTGAACTTTTTCTTAATACTGTTAGTTGGGCTGCCCAAGGTACCCAGTGTCCTAGCCTCATAACATAGTAGAAAGTAGAGATAAAGATAAAATTTCTGCAATTAGTAATCCTACAGAGCAACTGGTTTCTTTAAGAGGCTTAGCTCCTGACTATGAGAACAATGCAGCTTTCTCCTGTAGCACTTAAGTCTCCTACTCAGATCTCTCTCTATTTCTTTCTTTCTTTCTTTCTCTCTTTGTGGCTGTGGGAATGGACCCAGGGACTCTCATCTGTTAGGCAAGTGCTGCACCACTGACCTGCACCCCCAGACTTCTTTTTCTTTTTTCTAGGTTTCCTTTCTCATCTGCTAAAATGTTGCCCACTGTCTTACATTTAGCTCACTGAGGAGGTGTTGACCCTCAAGTCCCTAGGAAGTAGGGGAACATCTCTTTCTTGTGTCTTCTTTTTAGGAGAAAACTTTCTAAGAAAACTTTCTACTTACTCCCTTTTGTGTCTCACAGACCAAGATTGATAAAGCATATGTCCATTTTAAAACCAATGGCCAGTGAGTGAGGGGAACGGGATTCTCATGGATAGCTATTCATGAGGTGTGGAATAGATACTGGAGAGTCAACCATCATGAGAACTGCACTGCTGCCCTGTAGCATTTTAATACCATTTTGTAGTAATTCCTTTATTTTTCTGGTTTGTCTAATAGTTCACGGATCTTGTCCCATTTATCTTCTCTCTCCAGATTCTCCATAATTGCATAATCTAGTTAGGAATGTAAATCACCCCATGAAATGTACACACACATATGTTTTTGGTAGATGAATTTTAGGTGGGTACATTTCAGAGCTAAGGTTATGCCCTTGAATTTGAGTGCCCTAACAGACTCAGCAGTATAAATGGTTATTATGGCAAAGTGGACTGGAAATGTGCTTCCGTTTATTAAAAGTGGCAACAGCCTTCCAGTCTCTTCAATTCCTCTGAAGTCATGATCTGCCTCTAGCTATATTGTGTTGGTCAATCCTCCCTGGGTGCAGTGCTATTTAGGAGGCCTTTTGTAAAGTCACAGGACTTCTACAAGTTTCTTATGACCTAAAGAGCATTATTCTGTTTCTTTCAAGGTGCCTAGAATTGCGATAATACAGGTACTTGAAGGTTTCCTGTGATACTCTTTGTGGTTCCTTTTAGGAGTCACAGCACCATAATTTGGAGAGTTTTTGTCAGGCATTATTGGTCAGGATTGTTTGCAAGAGCAAAAAGAATAAATGGAGAGATGGTATTGGAATAGACAAGATACTTAACTCAGGGTGGCATGGTAGAGTGGTTGGTGGCTAAGAGAGTATAGTGTAGTCTTCTGTGCTCAGTGCAGAAGAGAAAATCTGTATCTAGCAAGTATAGGAAAAATAGATATAAACAATGATTTATAAAATGTTTCTGGAAAATAGTTCAGACAAATAGGCTTAAAAGGAATAGATACTAATGGAATGACTTGTATAATAGGGAACTAGCTTGGGGTGCCTGCTCAACTCACTTCTGCTTTTTCAGATGTAAACCACTAATCCTTGTTAAGAGAAATGGTTTTAAGTGATCAGGTTTGTACCATGGAATTCTTGCTGCCACAGATTATGCCAAGATAGAGGTGCCTGACCCAAGCTTAACTAATCAAATTTTCTTTCTCAGTGTCCTAATGACCCCAAAACTATTATCAGGTAGAGTGAAGTTAGACCCAGTATCCAAAATAAATAGTAGTTAGGATTAGGTTTGATTTTAAGGGGTAGAAAGAAAAAAATTATAATGCCTGAACAAGATTAAAGGTCATTTTTTTTCTTGCATTTAAATATAGACTGTCCAAAAATTGTAGGGTGAGCCATTTCATGATCACTGGGGACACAAGTCCCTTCTGTCATATTTCCCTGCCATCTTTACCATATGACTGCTATTTAGTAGTGTTCTGATAAACTGGTGCTCTGAAGAAAGTGGGGGGGGGAGGCTTGATTTGATTTGCAGCATTTGACTGATTTCTATGGTGAAAATACTCCCACGATGGCCAATTTCAAACTCCTCTGATTTTACAACCAACTTGAAACTTTTCTGAATGTTTAAAAATCTGTCCTCTCAATTCCACGTGAGCCAGTTTTAGCACATTTCTACTTCTCCCTCATAGTCCAGAATGGCTGCTCTAGCTCAGACAGTAGAATTTTCATTTCAACTAGTAGAAAAGAAGAGCCAACTCCTCCTCTTTTAGAATATTTTCTAGAAGTTGTGCATAGTTCTTCCATTTAAATCTCATTGACCAGAATTTAAACATACAACCATACCTAAAACGGAAATGTATCCTTTATTTGGGGATGCCATTTATCCACATTAAATTTGGATGTTCTGTTAATTAAGAAGAACAGGGAAATAAATTTGGGGGGAAATGAGCAGTTTTTGTTACTAATGGTAGCACCAGTTCCATATAAATGTTCAAATTAATGAGGAGCTAGAATCTCAAATTAAAAAGTAGTTCGTTTTCAGAGTGGAAATAATTTAAGCGGATTTACAGGAAGGATCGTAAAATATTCAGCACCAAATAAAGAAAGATAGGATAGTTGCCGGTTATTTAAGTTTTAGTGTGACTATTAATACCCCTTTCTTCCTTTCCTAAGATCCAATAAACAGCTGAGGCACAGATGATTAAGTCAGACTGATTGAAATAAAATTTTTCATCTTATTCCTGATTAAGCTCTTTGGAGAGTAACTTTAGTCTTTCAGTAACTAGAGACTTCAAGCTAGAAATAAACTTACCACCAAGTCAAAGTCAGAGTTGGAAACAGCAGGGCTGCTCACCTGTACCTGTTGTTTCCTTCTTTGGGCACCTCCCCTTGAATGTGCCCCACAGAAAGCACAAAGAGAAGAGAGATGAGGCTGCACTTAGGATATGTAGTTTCTTCTTTTAAACTCACCAGAGTATTGAAGGATATTGATGGAAAGTTAGGGAGAGACGTCAAGGTATACCCATCTATATTGGAACATGAGAAATAAATGCTCTAACTGAATACTTATGACTTTTCAAAACTGCAAGCTTAGCTAATCATCCTGCCATTGGCTTACATGAAACCCATCTGAATCTTCCTCATACCTCCTTGTATTTAAACTAATAGATTTTTTGGGGGGTGGGGTACTAGGGATTTAATCCAGGAGTGCTCAACCCTGAGCCACATCTCCAGCCCTATTTTGTATTTTATTTAGGGACAGGGTCTCACTGAGTTGCTTAGCACCTCACTTTTGCTGAAGCTGGCTTTGAACTCAATATCCTCCGGCTTCAGCCTCCTGACCGATGGGATTATAGGCATGTGCCACGGTGCCCGGCTTTATTTTTATTTTGAGATAGGGTCTCAATAAGTTGCTTAGGGCCTCGCTAAGTTGCTGAGGCTGGTCTCGAACTTGCAATCCTCCTGCCTCAGCCTCCTGAGTTGCTGTCATTACAGACCTACACCACTGTGCCTGGCCTAACAGATAAGGGCTACATTAAATGGTTCAGATACTAGATGCTGTTCATGAGAATGTTTTTAAGAAAGTTCATGAGAATGTTTTCAAGAAAAGACTGGAAAAAAGAAAGTATTTTTCATAGAAGCAGTAGAACTTGAGCTTGCTCTTTAAGTCTGGGCAGGAAGTTTGGTAGGCTGAGGGAACTGAAAGTGGTACAGTCAAGGGGAACTTTGTGGATGCAGTGAGAATTGGGGAGATGGATTTGGTGTGGTCCAGGTCTGGGATAAGACCACAAAGACTCTAGCTAAAGTTCCTGTTGGAGTGGAGGGAAGTCAGGTAAGACAGGTAATCCAGGAGGAAGGTATGGACAGCTCTAACAAAGGAGTATGTAGTTGATGGAGAAGGAAATTTGGAACTGTTGCGAAAATATGGTGTTTTTCACAGATTATTCTGGAGAGAGCATTATTCCATGATTTTTCACTTGCATGGGCCAGTAGATTCCCTTTTCTGCTTCATCCAGTTAAACTAAATTGCACTAACACTTCCCACTGAGGATATAGGAAACTGATTCTTAAACTTTTGGTGCATGGGGCTTGGGTTGTAGCTCAGTGGTACAGTGCTTGCCTGGCATGTATGAGGCACTGGGTTCGATCCTCAGCACCACATAAAAATAAATAAAGGTATTGTGTTCATCTACAACTAAATAATGTACTCTTAAAAAAACTTTTGTTGCTTTAGAATAAACTGAAGGCCTAGTTAAACTGAAGATTGCTGAGCCTCACCTCCACTGTGTCAGATCCAGTACATTTAGGATGGGACCCAAGAATTTTCATTTACAGAAAGTCTCAGGTGATGCTGATGCTGCTGGTCCTTGGGACTCACACTTTGCGAGTCACTGGGATTAATGTGGGCCTGTGATGAATCCTGTCTAATTTTGGACAAATGAATGAAATGAGAATGAATTCCCTAAATCATATAAAAAAGAGATTAGATGAAATGGTCTCTGCGATCTTTCTGAGTCTATTTCTGAGATTCTAAGTAACATAATATCCTTTTCATATTTGGTTCCCATATAGTAAAAAGCTTAGTGTTTACTGACACTACCTTCATCTCATTTCACAGAAGGAGCTCCTGTCATCTAGGTGTGAATCTGAAGGCCTGTGATTGGACTCAAGATGCTTTCTTAAGAGGGAAGAAGACCCACTTAACATGGGTCTTCCATATTTCTAGACACAAGGGGAAAAAATGTAGCAACTTATTCAAATCTTTCCCTTGCTACTTAAAAGGTGAAAAGAGAAGGGATGAGACATTGTCTCTAAGGAAAAGCACCAGACCCAGCACCAGAAACTTTAGAGAGCATTTACTCAAACTGTTAGAAAATTTTAGACTAAAGAAAATATTTACTCAATTCAGCTAGATGGCTGACCCAGGGGTCCAGGCTTCCTGGTGGGCTCACTCTCAATCCCTGAGTCCCACGTAGGCCAGTCCAGCCACAGGTGGAGGGAAGCCATGAACACTTGCTTCAGAGTCTCCTCACTCCAACCCATCTACTGTTGGCTGAGTGAAGGCTGGTCCATGCAAGGACAGTTGTTGGCAGCCACAGTGAAGACTCTGTCCAGACTCAGCTGTTTCCTGAATTTCATTTTGAGTGATCTTACATCATTTGCATAAATTTCCATCTAAACCCATTATATTGTAAATTGCTTTGAGGTTGGGCTGTATTTTATTCAATTTATTTCCTCTTGACTTCCACACTGTGAGTACATGTCAATATATTCTCCATACATATCTATATTCTTTTTTTTTAAAGAGAGAGAGAGAGAATTTTTTAATATTTATTTTTTAGTTTTCGGTGAACACAACATCTTTGTTTGTATGTGGTGCTGAGGATCGAACCCGGGCCACACGCATGCCAGACGAGCGCACTACCACTTGAGCCACATCCCCAGCCCATATATCTATATTCTTTAAATTAAAGAATTAAACCCTGGTACTACTTAACCACTGAGCTACATCTCCAGCCCATTTTATTTTTTATTTTGAGATAGGGTCTCATGTAATTGCTGAGGGCCCTGCTAAGTTTTAGGGGCTGGCCTTAAACTTGTGATCCTCATGTCTCAGCCTCCTGAATTGCTGGAATTACAGGCATGTGCCACACCAAACACATATCTATATTCTAAAACAGTGCTGGTAGTTGTAAGCAGAGTTCATAATACCTAAGGTCATAATCTTTTGGAAAGAGAAGAGAGGCGAATTAGAATCATACTATTAACATAAGGTTTTTACTCCACCTTACCCTGTTCATTTTGATCCCATTTGCTTAAAATGGCCTTTAACTATGTCTGCTGATAAATTCTTATTCATTCTCAGAAACCAAGTTCAGTTACTGCCTCCTCTGTAAGTTTTTCCTTTTTCTAATTCTGTCCTTTAAGTATCCTTGTAATTATTTAATGAATGAAAAATTGTTTACATATCTGTAAATTATGAGCTACATGAAAGAACAGTCTGTTTTTGAAGTTTGTAACAGAACTGATCACCACAGTGTAGGTGAAGCAGGCAGCTGCTGAGTGGCCCAATGTCACAGGCTCAGAGAGACTCCCCTGTAGTCCCCCGACCCCTTCACTTATTCTTGAAAACAAACTGTTTCAAAGCTCTGATTCCTGTTTGTTCTCCTAGCTCCTTGACAAAGGTCATCCTTGAAGTTTCTAGCAGACATTTATTTTAGTGCTAAGGAATTCAAATCTCTTGCTTTGAGGTTGTTTTGATAGGGAAAGAACTTGAGGGCTAAAGAGGGACAGAAACATGGGGGAGAGAGGAGATAAAGGGTTTATCTTGGGTCACCAAAGATAAGCTTTGCCTAGTTTCTAATTTCACCAAGACTTGAAGTCTCTTAATGAGTTAGTGCACTGAAAAGCCTAGTTTATAGTGAAGCTCAACTTCAACTCATGGAAGCTGGGGAAGGGAAGGATAACATTATTTTCATCCATCATATGTTGAAAACTAGGTCCAAAATGATTTTAAAATCTTAGATGGTAAAGTGGTGGACGTTAAATCAAACTATGCAATGTATTAAGTTCTAAAAAATGTTAAAATATTTCTGGGCTTTTTTGGGAGAGATCATTAACTAATTTCTGCACCCCATCTCCTGGAAACTGAGCCAGCTGGACATTGATTAGGTCTTGATTTGATGTTACTTGTAACTATTGGCAGCCTCATGAATGACCTTTTGTCCCTAGGCAAGGATCAAAGGATGCTAGTTAGTGAAAAATATTCTTTTTCTTTTAAAAAAAGGCATTGCTGCCTCTAGTAGTAGCTGAATCTCTATGCATCTAGATATAGGAAATCGTTTACTTTTAATTGTCTCATTTCTGGGTCTGACTAGAATGGACTTTGTGTTTTGTGTTTGTGATTTTTATATTGTGTCACAGTGTCTGCTGGCAGAGATAAAATACCTAAGAGAGAAAATTGCTAAACAGTTTTAAGTCTGCTATAGAAATCAGACGTTGGAAGATGGGAAGGAGAGCAAGTCAGTCATCAAATACTTACAGGTCCTGATTAGTATTTAATAGTTAGAGATTATTGTATCCAATCTAAATAAGAACCAAATGCTCTATCTTTTGGATATTATGCATGTGTTTTTTACAGACTATAATTTCTTATATTTAGTTTCCCAGATCATCTCGGTGGTCTCATAGGAAGCATTACCTACCTTGTATTATCTCCCTTCCTTGTTTTTCCACAGAGTGGAGCTGTAGCTGCACTATGGTGAAGCAGACAGGTCTCCAAAGATGAAAGATAGAGCAAATGATAGTGAGAATTGACCAGAAGTTTCTGTTTATCAATTGTCTGGAGAGAAGAAATAACTCATACTGTTTAGTTTGAAGAGCTCAGGATGTTGAAATCAGACTTTTAGATCTTAATCCAGTGGGAATGAAAGATGGATGACCTATAGTGTCCGCCCATGACAAGTCATTTCTTCACTTTGGGATACAAATCTCATCACACAGTGGCTTGAAATATTCCTTTCAAAGAGATAAGTTGTTTGTTTTCCAAAAAAGTGCCTTCCAGGTGTGCCAGTTCTCACAACATCCACATCTAGTATTTGTTAAAGAAGGCTCTTTGGTGGGCATAGGATTCAGCGAGTTGGCAGATGTTTACTGATGTGTGTGTTGTGCCAGGAACTGTTCTGGTCCTGAGAAAAGAGCTGAGGATCCATCAGCTGAGTCCTTGCCCTTAAAGAGCTTCCACTTTAGTGGAAGGTGGCAGATAATGAAATTGCAACCATGAAAATGATAAATAAGCTGATGTAATAGAGATTGACTTGAGGAGTGACCTCTGAGTTTAGGTCTAAATGCTGGGGGCAAAAAGAAGTCATTTGACAATTTTGAGGGCGTAGGGGGTAAGCTTACATGTTGGATAGAAACAAGGTCAAAAGATTGGGATGTGCTGTGGACAAGGGAGATGAGGGAGAAGGACTACAGAGGAAGTCAGAGCCTTGGACACTGATAGTCCATGGGGAGAAGTCTGAATTTCTTCATATTGCAGTAAATGTCATTGAGTGTTTTATGCAGGGAAGGGATGAGATCTGATGTAATTAGGAAAGTTAATTTGTCCACTGTGAAGAAGATGGACAAATGGGGGCAAGTGTGATGGCAGGGGACTTGTTAGTTGACTTAAATTAGGGTGATAACAGTGAGGGCGAGACATAGTCAGTTCAGAGATATTTTATTGTAGTCAGAGCTGTCAGGACTTATTAATGAACTGGATATAGAATATGAAAGAGAGACTCAAGGATGACTGCTAAGTTTTTATCTGATCAATGAATAGATGGTAGTACTATTGACTAAGGCTTCTGGTGATATTGGGGAGAGAAGGAGGTTTTACAAGGAAATGATTCTTTACATATTTCTTTTCATATTTGTGTAAAGCAATCAGTCATTCTGTGCAAAACTACTCCACTGATGTAACTATAAAGCTGAATTAATATTTTTAGCTAATGATAGCTATCCAGGACACTTTTAAGTGATAGTTTGTTTCCCAATTTTCAGTGGCCTATAATTTGTGGCCTGTGTGATGAATTCATATTAATAATATATGATTTCTTTAGTTGATTTTTTTTCAGACTAAAACAGTACTTAGGAAGTGAATTGACATACTCATCAATTCCCTAGTCAGTAGATGACCAGATTACCATTTTATTTTCAATCAAATGGTTTGTTTAGTTGACTCCAGGAGCTTTTGGAGTGATAAAAATTAGCCTTAAGGGTAAAAAAGTAAACATAAGTAAATCTATCACTTTTTTGGATTCAATAACCCCTACTGAAGAGAGCAACCAGATATACAATGCCTGATTGTGTTGGACTTTCAGATAGATAGATAGATAGATAGATAGATAGATTCTTTGTTAGTATCAATACTGATGCATATATATTAATTTTTCACCTATGAATATGAACTAGCAAATTTTCCATCATAACTGGACAGAATCTTATAAGAATGATGTCTTATTTATTAATTTCTTTGTTTGATTTCAGTGAGTAAGTAAATATCAACTTCTTTTTCATTTTTTTTAAAGCATCAGCTGTTTTTAAGCATCTCTCAGCCTCCATGGAGAATAAGACTTAATATAGTGTATTATTTTCCAGAAATTATTATTAACTCTTATGCCAGTTAAAATGAGTAATAGTTACTATTGTAATTTGATTAGAATTATCAAGATAAGTTTTGTGCCCAATTCTGAAAAGAGTTAGACATCATGTTGAGGGTAGTCTTGAGGATGGTGGGAGCTATGTGAGAATGACCCAATCTAGACTTGCATCTTAGAGCACTATGGTAAATGTATGGAAATGAAAATTAAGTTAATAGGAGTACCCTTCACCCTCCTGGATCTGAGCCCTCCCTCCCAGGACTCCCCTTTGTGCAGAAGCTTGTGGCTCAGCCACCATTGGTGTCTTCAGTACCTTTTAGGAAAGATAGATTTGGAATATGGGCCTTCCTGAAATTCCATTAAGAAATGCTCTACATCAGAGTAAGAAAATTGCCAAGTAGGTTAGTACTAGTAGCTTT
Source organism: Marmota monax (assembly GCF_021218885.2). NCBI lineage: Eukaryota > Metazoa > Chordata > Mammalia > Rodentia > Sciuridae > Marmota > Marmota monax. Next base: position 2,546,615 of record NW_026694096.1, read on the forward strand.
TTGTATCTCATAATTTAATTGCTATATTATAGGATATAATTTTCTATATTTTATGATATTACCTGAGTAATTATGGATATAACCTGAAGTATATGATTGACTATGTACATCACCAGCCCCTTTATTCCTCTAAGCCTTTTCTTATGGGGTCAAGCAAATGCAACTGCAAAGACTTGCAGTCGAGGTCAGGTGAGATTTCCTCCCAGAGTTTAAAGAACCCTGTCCAATTTACTGCATCTATACTAAGAGTCTTTCTTCTTTCTTTCTTCTTCTTCTTCTTTTTTTTTTGTTTTGGTTCCTTTTTTTTTTTTTAAATCCTAAATAGTTTTCTGGAAATGTCTTGGAAATAGCTTCTGAATTTTCTCTCTGATGGATTGTGAATCTTTTTTTTTTTTTCCCTTTTGGTAGGGTTTATGGACATTATCACTCAGATAGCAGTGAGCCAGAGAGAAAGATTAAAGGAAGATTTAAAAAAAATAGGAACAGTTATGTTTCAGATTTCTATTCCACAATACTTATATACTATCAACAGGTAAAAGAATGAGAACAATACGTTTTAGTAATGGGGCCTCATCAGCTATTTAGAAAGTGCCTCAGTGTGCCAGGCAATGTCAAATGCAGTTCCTACCCTCATAGCTAATTTGGCACAGGCTTGGAAATGGTTTAGAAAGCTCCTTAAAGAAATAATTAGGGCTAGAGATGTGGCTCAAGCCGTAACGCGCTCGCCTGGCATGCGCAGGGCGCTGAGTTCGATCCTCAGCACCACATAAAAATAAAAAATAAAGATGTTGTGTCCACTGAAAACTAAAAAATAAATATTAAAAAATTCTCTCTCTCTTTAAAAAACAAAAGAAAGAAATAATTAATTCCTTAAACTTCATCAGTAGGGTTTACTGTGTAAGTTTGTTAAAATATTTATTAATTTCACAAATATATTTATTTTGATTAATTATTGTAGAAAAGATTCTCTAGGCTAAGTTTCATGCTTCATGAAAGAAAATCAAATAAAGATGCAGCTTTCAAAGCACTATGGAGACCACTGCATTTTGATGGTTCCTGTGGCGTCAATAAATGCATCAGTAGAGTTAAATCCAATATAATAACCAGCAGTAGTTTGAAACATTCATTTGAAATGTCCTGGGGCTAGAATAAATAATGAATCATTATTATGAAGTGCTAGGTCCCTGGGGAGTATGATCTTTAGACCAGCCAAAGATGGGATGAAAAGCGTTTCTGGTCACTGAAGCCATGTGAGAATCCAGCAGCTGTAATAAATCCAGTCACATCTCAGGATACCTGTTAGGAGACTGCTACCTCCTCTCGCATGTCTCTGGCATTTTCTGTTTCTTATACACTGTGCTTTGCATTTTCTAAACCCTACCGAATTTTCCTCCCTGGCTGTGATGAACATTTCCCTCTAAAAATTTTTGATCACTATCACTCTCAGAGTCGCTGACAGATATCACAAATTTAAGGCCTGAAATGACAAACCATGTGCAAGTAAAGATGAAAAAAATGTTAGTGTCAAATGGCTGTGATCCATCCAACAAAATTTTGGTTTTGTTAATGTACAAAATAGTGCCACACCTTCAGGATTGTGAAGCTGGGAGGTACTGTTCACCATAAAAGACATCTGTTCAGGTGTCAAGTGTAGAAAGATCTGGAAAATGTGCACAGCCTTTTCTGCACGAATTCTTGAAAAATAGATTGAAGGTAGAAGATGAGGCTGCAAGATTAGACTTTGAGTACCAGAGGACTTGGGGCTATGAATGGCAGTTTTTTTTAGCATATGAATTGAAGAAGAGGGTTGTCTCTTTTAACTCTACAAGATAGGTTGTTTAAGATCCTCATTGTATGTACTATTTCCATTTATAAAAGTAGTTGAGGACCAGGTGTGTTGGTATACATCCGTAATCCCAGTTACTCAGGAGGCTGAGGCAGGAAGATCACAAGTTTGAGGCCAGCCTGGGCAAGATAGTGTAACCCTAACTCAAAAGATAGTGTAACCCTTTTAAAAAGGGCTGGGATTGTAGCTCAATGGTAGAGCACTTGCCTAGTACCACACATAAACATAAAAAACTATCTGAATTTTTAATGAAGTAAATGATTTAAATTAGATGCATGTGTCTAACAGATACAGTATAAGGCTAGGAAAAACACAAACTTTCCCATTAGCTCTTTTTAAAATCATGGCCAAGCTGCTTACTAAAATTATGTGATCATGGTTGAGTTATTTTGTTTTTTGTATCTATGAAACAGACTTAAAAAACCTGTGCTGTTACTGGAGGAAGTTCATCTTATCCTTTGGATAAATGGAAGGAGACTGTTACGACAAAGAAAAAGGTTATAAAATCTTTATCTGCCAAAGATAACAAAAACTGGGCATATATTAATTAAACTGGATATTAGGGGTGGTCCTAGAAAGATTTAATAACCTTCCCCCACACCCAACAATTTTTTTTCTCAATATAAAATATACATGGTTGATTTAATAATTCAAAACATTCACTAGTGTACAATTCTGTTCACTAATATGATCTCCATTAACAGTCTAATGTATACCCTTTCATCTTTTCCCACTTAAATGAAAATGTACAGTTTTTTTAAAAATGGAATCATATTATGCGCATATTTCTAGAACTTGCTTTTTAAAATATATCTTTGTCAGTTTGTTGAGTTCTATCTAGTTTTAATTTTTATTTTGGTAGCTGCATGATATTTCATATTATGATTACATAATGACTTATTTCAGTCTCCTACTGTTTGACTTTTAGGTTGTCTCCAGGATTTTTTTTTTCTAATAATAAAAGATACTGCAATGGACAACATTGTATGTTTTTCTCTAGGATATAGTCTATGAAATTCATATGGCTAGGTCAATACATTTTTAATATTATAATACATTAAAAGACATACTTAATTCAGGTTAGGATTTATTTTAACTTCCTTAAAAATAGACATATATATGTTATACATATAAGCATACATATTGTATATGTGTGTATACTTGTTGTGTGTGTGTGTGTGTGTTTTATGTGTGTGTGTGAGAGAGATATAGTCCTCTTTGACATGGAGGACTAAAAGGTACTGTAGTTAGGCCATTGATGCCTTTTAGTCCTCTGTGCCAAAGAGAGTTGGAGATCCAGTTTGAAGTGTGATCTTGGTTCATATCCCTAAGGAGAATGTCAGGATAACGCAGGCGATTTTCTCTTGTATTTTTAAGAGTGAGATCAGCTTGGAGAAAATTGATGTGGGAGAAATTTAGCATGATTAGTTATCCATCTTGTGTAACTGCTGGTTGTTTTAACAACAGGGAACCAGAGAGTCTGTGTTATCTACATTGTTTGGAGAGAGAACTGTAGCTGAGGGTTTTCTCTTTCTTTGTCCTCCAAGTTCCCTTATCTCCCCCTGTTTTAAACACTTTCACTGCCAAAAGCCTAATCTACCTCTGTACAAAGAGAAAACTACTATAGTAATTTTACAAGGAAAAACATGGAAGCCCTTGGAATCTTCTTGGGTGAAAAGCACTTGTATCAACTTGCTGATTTGCCTCAGAGAAAAATTCCTATTTTCTCCCCAGTTGCCTCCAAAAGAGGAAATTAATATCTAGTTTTGAATTCATTTTTAATACACATTTTAAAAACTTTTATCAAAATAATACATACACATAATTTAAAAACAAAATAGTACAAACAGACTCCTAATAAAAAGCAGTATTTACCCACCTCTCCTTCCTCAACTCTGGTCCCATTATTTATTTATTTATTTTTGGCACCAGGGATTGAACTCAGGGGCACTTGGCTCTGAGCCACTTAGAGACAGGGTCTTACTGAGTTGCTTAGCACTTCTCTTTTGCTGAGGCTGGCTTTGATCTCACAATCTTCCTGCCTCAGCCTCCTGAGCCACTGGGATTACAGGTGTGTGCACCATGCCCAGCATCCATTATTTTTTTTACATATACATACATACATACATACATATATGTCAATGAGCCTTTATTTTATTTACTTATCTATCTATCTATCTATCTATCTATCTATTTATTTATGGTGCAGAGAATTAAATCCAATGCCTCACACATGTCCGGCAAGTGCCCTACCACTGAGCCACAACCCAGCCCTGGTCCTATTTTTAACTCATGTTTCTGTTGATCACTACCTCAATCTCTCTAAATAATATTCTTGGACTACCACTTCTTTCTGTTTAAAATCAGTTCACTTTTATACGTGAGAATTGCTTCCCTTATCTTTTCTCCCCACTTTGATCTCCTTCCTTTCAGTATAGTTAGATCACCATTTTTAACTCTTCATCATATGTTAGGTTGTATTTACTGTCAGTTGTATTTCATTATTTAAGTAGTAAAATAAAAATGTATTTTCTTGAAATAGATGTCCCAAGATGCCAGGCATAGTAGTGCACACCTATCATCCCAGCTACTTTAGAAGCTAAGGCAGGAGGATTACAATTTTGAGGTCAGCCTGGATAACTTAGTGTAGACCTTGTTACAAAAATAAAAATTTTAAAAAGCAGGAGAGTGGGGAGGAGGCCTGGGGATACAGTTCCCTGGTAGATAGCGCTTGTCTGACATGTTTGAGGCCTTTAATTTAGTCCTTAGTACTCGGGGGGGGGGGGGAAATGATGTCTCAAGTCAGCTATTAAATCAGTTAAGTCACATAATGTCTAAAGGAGGCTGTTTTGATCCCTTCTAGAAAGCCAATGCAGATTCTGCCTCCTGGCTCTCATAAACCAGCAGAATACCCAATTACTTATAACAAGGGTGTGGAATTGTCACAATTTGATTAATGACAATTTATTCCTGACCATTCTGATCCCAAAGAATAATGTGAACACATGAATAAAATCTGGGCTTTGCTGGCAAGCAATGGGAAGGGTGGAGAACAGGTAGCAATAGGGCAGGTGTCGATAATGTTCACTATAATTAACTCTGAAGCTTTAGTTCACTTATACCTTTATTTATTCTTCTCTTGACTCTAAGTACCTTGAGTCCCCAGCCCTTTCCTTAAGCAGTTAGTTTCTCTATCCTTTCCACTCCCAGTATCCTCATCTGTGCTTTCTCACTGTCACTTTTACTAACAGCCACAGGCAGCTCTGTGCTTTGTTGGGGGGTGGGGTGAGGGTGGGGGACAAGGGATTTAACTAAAGGGCACTTGGCCACTGAGCTACATCCCTAGCCCTATTTATTTATTTATTTATTTAGCTTTTAAGTTGCTTAGGGCCTTACTAAATTGCTGAGGCTGGCCTTGAACTTGCTATCCTCCTGTCTCAGCCTCCAGAGTTGCTGGGATTATAGGCTTATGCAACTGCACTGGGCCCATTCTGTTTTTAACCTAATCCAAGCTGTGTGCATAGATTGATCCTAAAGATTGAAAATTGGTAATCAATGTTTGTATTACTATGATGTATAACTCTTTTTCTGTTTTTGTTTTTGGCAAAGGGGATTGAACCCAGTAGTGCTCAATCACTGAGCCACATCCCCAGCCCCTCCCCCCTTTTTTTGTGACAGGGTTTCACTAAGTTGCTTAGGTTGAACTCTTTTTCAACATCAGCATTCTTTTTCCTTAAGGGTAGACGTGTAGCTCAGTGGTAGAGTGCCTGCTTTGCATGAGTAAGATACTGAGTTCAAACCCTAGCACCCAGAGGGAGAGGGGAAGAGGGAGGAGGAGGGAGGGAGAAAGAGGAGAGCAGTTCTTTTTTCTCCAGGGATTTGCTTAAAATCATTGTGCCTGATACATAGCAGGTGCTTATACATATTTGCTAAATGAATGAATGTGACTGAGTTATTTATAAATGGATTCTACTATAATGTCATGTTCAGCAGGGTGGAGAGAGGGTGGAAAAGGGTGAGGGAACGGATGTAAGAATATGCCTCAGTTTAGGAACCTGACCTTCTCGTGTTGGGTTCTGATATTAAAATAGTTAAAAAGCTACTACAGAAAAAGAACCTTTGGCAAAAGGGAGGTCTCAAGTTGCATATGTAAATTGCAATGCCGTATGATTACTCTTCTAAAAATTGGAAGACTTTCTTTCAAAGAAGTGATCGAGCATGTGTTATTTCCTGCTGGTGATTTTTTTCTTTCTTTTTTATTTTTTTTTAAATTCTATACTGGTGTGTCCTGATGCAGGGTGCAAAATCATTCCTAAGCTTAGTGCTGACATCAGATTGCATACAGGAGATCATACAGACTTTCAATGGGGATTTCCTCTGTAGGCTACCTTCCTGTGATAAATGACAATGGGGAAAGACAAATGAAGCCTGGCACTGGGCAAGCTGTTCTCTGAGAATAACTGCTCTCCAGGTATTGTCAGTGAGAATTCCTGGTGAGGGGAAATGAATAGTGTTCAAGGAAATTAAAAAACACACACAGGAGGAGTAAGTATTACTGAGGGGACTGTGAGTGAGGAAGAGTCCATAGCAGATGGAGGGAGAGTTAGAAATGTGGGATTTATATAGAAAATCTTTGTCACTCTAATTAGAGGCAGAATATGGATTCATCTCAGAAAGCAGATCTGAAACACTTGCCACTCTATTTCGCTATTCATGCATTTCACATGATTTAGCTTATCAGCAGGCAGAAACCCTGGTTAGGATGACGCTAATTAGAATGTCGGTACTCACACCTAGTGGACCATTTCTGAGCTTTGCATCTCAAGTAGTGAATGGAAAAGGGAATTTTAATGATGTCCTATTAAGGCAACTAAACAGTGCAACAGATAGTTCTCGGTTACTTGGCTGGCATTGTTAAGAAAATGATTTGTTCTAGTGAATTCTAGTTCTTTAACAATTGGGGGTTATTGTTGGTTCTCCAAGGTCCACTGATTCAGATACCTCTTTGGATGGAAGTAAGGGAAAAAGTAAGAAGTCTGTGTGTGTGTGTGTGTGTGTGTGTGTTCTCTTTCTTTTTTTGGTATGGTTCACATAGAGGAGTAATTTTACTTCTCTCTTTGAAATTGTTTCCCTCCCCCTTATGATAATTATTTTGAACTAATTTTCTCCCACCATGTCCCAAATTAGGAATAACTGTGAAAATATATATTTAGGGAAGTGGTGAGCCAAAATTCCTGCATCAATAAATTTAGTATAAGAATATATGGTTACTGTAGAAAGTAGCCATTTAAGAAGCTACTGCCATTTCAAACCAAAAATGTTTGGTCTAAGTTTAGACTGACCTTAGAGATGCAGGGCTTGTTTGATCTGGTCTTAGGGCTTGTCTGAGTAGAACACTGACAACTCCAGTCCCCCTGCAGCCTAAAGTAAGGGTTTACCTTAGGTGAAACCCGTGTTAACCCTTTAGATTACTACTTCCAACCTGGTCATCAACCTCCTGCCTTTCCTGAACACAAAGACTGTTCTGTGGGTAGGCCACATGCTGGAACTCACTCTGATATGACATAATATTGGAGAAGCAGGGCTGTGGATAAAGGACACAATCCACCCCAATGCCATGGTATTCACCCTGAGTAGCTAACATTGCTTGCTGTTTGTACCAGTTCCATTGCCCATGTTTCCATCCTTTTTTGTTGGTTTCCTATGCCTTTCAACATCAAAACATCCATCAAAATAGCTTCTTCCCAGTCATAATGGTGATGTCTTCCTGAAACCAGTAGGGCCCCTGGTTGGCAGGAGGACTGCAGATTTTGCTCCATCTGATGAGGGTTTGAAAGCAATTTCCTTTGTTCTTTCACTGATGGCTGAGTCATCTCTCCTCTTAAGATCCATGCCTGTCATCAGGATTTTTAATCTATCATCCTTCTCTTCTACTTTTTCTTTCTCCTTCTGCTGGCTCCTTTTTTAGACCTAAAAATGTGTTTAGGTTTCCTTTAGAATTAGCCCAAACATATTTATTTCTGTATATATCTATGTTTTTATCTCTGTCTCCCTTTCTCAACCTAATGTCTCACTGAACTATGGCCAGAATTTTGGAGTCAAGCTACATTTATCACCTTCATATTTCATCATCCAGGTCTTCCTTGACCCTTTGCAGTCTGTCTTCTACCAGCCATGTTGATCCAAAATGGCTTCCTTCAAAGTAACTAGTGACTCTTTTTTTCCCGCTTTGGTACTGGGGACTGAATCCAGAGGTGCTCTACCACTGAGCTACATCCCAGGACCTTTTAATTTTTATTTTGAGACAGGATCTTGCTAAGTTGCTCAGGGCCCTACTAAGCTGCTGAGGCTGGTCTTGAATTTGTGATCTTCCTGCCTCAGCCTCCCAAGTCACTGGGGTTACAGATGTGCACCACTCTGCCCTGCTGACTCTTTTAATTAAAAATCTTTATTATGGGAAATGTTAAAAATATATAAAAGTAGAGATAAAAGTATTCTTCAAATGAATTCCTGGTGATTATAATATTTTAAAAATAGTCATCACTCCCTCATAGTTACTAATTGCCCGAATGCCTAGTAAGTATAGAGATTAAACTGTACATTACCAGAGAAAGACATTAAATATATCCATATCTGTATCTGTCACCACAGTACATACAACAGTTCCTTGATATCATGTAATTCTCAATTCATATTCAAATTTTTCTGATACTAGTTCTCTTGGTTATTTTTTTTATTTGTTTGGTGCTGGTGATTGAGCCTAGGGCTTTATGCATACTAAGTAGGTACTGTATTAGTGAGCTTCATACACTTCCAGATTTTAGTTATCTTTTGATTGTCTAAAATGATCTTTAGTCTTTATTCCTTTGATTTGTTTTAACAGTCTCTGTAGACCTTTTTAGTATAGTTATATTAAATTCTAGATATAGTAATGTCTTTGCCTCTTCTCCCATTGTGGTTGCTTTTCCTTTTCTTAAATGTGGGTTAAGGGCCAAGCATAGTCATTTCAGATTTTTTTTTTTTCCTCAGAGGATCTAACATCTCAAGGAAACCTTCCTCATCTGCCTTCACCTAGCCAGTCCCAATCCAACTGTTTGTCTCCTTGGTTCCCATTATTTAAAGGTTCTTGAAATAGTTCCCATTGGACAGTGAGCTCACATTCATACTTGTACCCTAATGCTTAGTTGAATAGTACTTGAACCACTTAATTTTTAGCATCATTATTACTAATACTGAATATTTATTGAGTGCTTACTCTGTGCTAGGTACATGCTAAGTGCTTTACAATGCTTTGTTTCATTTAATCCTGATAACTGTAAGTGAATCCCTTTTGTCATATTGCTGTACAGATGAGGAAGCTGAGGTTTAATGAAGTCATCTCTTGACCAAGGTAAGCAGTGGCACAGTGTAGAGAGATTGTATGGCAGAAAGAGAGGCAGAGCCAGATGACCGAGGCTTGAGTTCCTGCCCTGCTGCTCTTCACTCTTAAGATTAGGGACAAACCTTGCTAAACTGCCTGGGTCTCCACTTCCCTACTTGTCATATGAGGATTGAAAAGATACTTGCCATACCAAAAGGTGAGGACTAAATGGAATAATGCATTTGTAATCACTTAGAAACTGTGGGGTTTGTGAGAAATCATGTATAACACTTTCTTATGACCTACTCTTCCAGTTATGAAAATATTATGTTGCTCTATGTTTCTTATTGATCTACGTTTCTTCTTTTTATTGCTAAGTATATCATATATAGAAGAGTATATGAAATGTACATATGTACATTTTAAAGAATAATCTGAAAATTAAAAGTTATTTGTATGCTAATCAGGTAAAAATATTACCACACTTTGGAAGCAGTTCTGCGTCCCTTCCTGATGGCACCCCTTTCCCTCCAATTCAAGAGCAAACGCTTTACCAGTTCTGCTGTATATTCTGTATAGCTGTATTGCCTGTGCATGTATCTTTCAACAACATATTGTTTAATTTTAAGCTGAATGGTAATCAGAAACTTATCATGTGAGGAAGAGGCAATTTTCCCATTATTAGATGGAAACTTCCAAGAAAACCTAGCTTGTACTGAATCACAGGGTCAGAGCCTTCCCTCAGTTTTCCTCAAAGTTTCCAAGATCCATTTTGGGGGAGTCAGAGACATGATCACAAATGCCAAGAAATGGGGTTGCCACAGCTGGAGTGTCTGGCAGGCATGCAGAGAAGCCAGGTGCTGGTTGTCCAGTAAGAATGAGGGAAAGGCTGCCCTTTATTTTTTGCTTATGAGCTCTCTAGGCCTACCTTGAACTTTCAGGTATAGGTCAAAGCAAAATATTTCACCGGAGACAAAGGGCTATTCTCAGCTGAACCAAGTCAGGTTGTGGAGTGAAGCATCTGCACATGGTTCATATAAATTAGGTGCCTATGAAATTTGGCTGGGCTCTCCTTGGCCCTTCAGTCCTTAGGCAAAATGATGGCAAAAAGGCAGGAGGATCTCCCTAGTGATATCCTCAATGACAGTCTTTCGAGTAGGCTCTTCTGTACTTATATAGCTGTCATCTTCACATCTTCCTTCACTTCTCTCTGGGGAATTCCATTCTTCTCTTTCTTAACTTACTTCCTACTTTGGTGGAACATATTCATCAGTTTGACTTAATGAAAGGTTGTGGAGATAGTTTTTTTTTTTTTTTTTTTGAGGTTATGAATGTCTGAAAATGCCTATATTCCACCTTCATGCTTGTTTGATTGACTGAATATAGAATTCTAGGCTGGACATCAATGAAGCCACTTCCACTATCAACTAGTTTCCAGTGTAGCTCTTAAGATGTCCAAAATTCTTCCAGATTCAAATTCTTTGTACAACCACTGCCTTTTCCTTCTCTTCCTTCTCTCTCTGGAAACTTGAGAATCTTCTCTTTATCCCTAATATTTTGAATTTCACCCTAATATGCATCACTCTGGATTTATTTTCATCCTTTGTACTAGTAGTTACTGGATCATTTCAGTATTGGTTTGATTTTTTTTTCTAAATTATTTCATTCATAATTATGTCCTCTTTGTTTACTGTTTCTGGAACTCCTACTACTTCAGCATTGAGATTCCTGGATTGGTTTTCATCTTCTTTCTCCAGTTTTCATCTTCTTTCTCCTGTTTTCCCTGTCTTTGTGCTGTGTATATGTGTCTGTGTACAACTTATAGGAAACTTCTTCAAACCCTGCCCCCCCCCTTTTTTTTTGCTTTTGAAATCACATTTTTAATTTGAAAGCATTTTGTTTATCCACTGAAAATTCCCTTTAAAAATAGTTAACAAAAATAGTTTTTATTTTATGAATGCAATATTTTCTCTGATTAATAACCTATTGTTTGATGCATACTTTTTTATACCCCCCCCCCCTTTTTTTTCATTTTTCTTTTTACTAAGTTGTTTTTCTACTTTCTGTTCTGGGTCTCTATATTCTATATTCAATGAGCATGTTTTCAAAGATTTAAGGGCATTTGTATTTCCTATTCTGATCACTGTCTAGTGTTTTAAAATTGGCAATCAGTATTGGCATGAATACAGGAAAAAAATCACTCCCCAAAACTCTTGGAATACAAATTTATGACACTATTGTTGCAGACCAGTAGTTAGTATCTCTCAAAATTCAAAAGGTACATACCCTTTGATCAAGAATTCAGCACTAGAGAAATGCAAATTAAAGCATCACAGACAGTTTTCTGACCAAGATGGAATAAATGGACAAGATTTACCTTCTCACTTTAAAAAACTGGATAAAATATACATGAAACAACCATTTTTCAGACATTGGATAATCTTCCTGAGAGAAGGAAAATAAACAAGATTAGCTCTCTGACTATACCAGTTTAGTATCTGAAGGCAGTTTCTAAGCCACAGTACAGGGTGGGGGACCCAAGCAGAACCTCACACTCAGTCAAGTGGGAAGGCAGAGATTGGGGTTTGGGAGGCTAAGATGCAAGTATTTGTGGACCAGAGAACCATAAAGAATGGAGTTGCAGATTGGTGCAGCCAATATGGAAAGCAGTATGGAGATTCCTTGGAAATCTGGGAATGGAACACCATTTGACCCAGCTATACCCAAAAGACTTAAATACAATAAAATAATCACTTCAGGGACACAGCCACATCAATGTTTATAGCAGCACAATTCACAATAGCTAAACTGTGGAGCCAACCTAGATGCCCTTCAGTGGATGAATGGACAAAAAAAATATATATATATGTATATATATATATTTTTTTTATATATATTTTATATATATTTTATATATATTTTTATATATATTTAGGTGCTAAATATAGAACATTTCAAGGAAGATGCTCCAAAGCACACGGATACCTGAGGGGCATGGAATTTTACTCAGCAATAAAAGAGAATAAAATCATGGCATTTGCGGGTAAATGGATGGCGTTGGAGAAGATAATGCTAAGCGAAGTTAGCCAATCCACCCCCCAAAAATGCCAAATGTTTTCTCTGATATAAGGAGGCTAACTCGTAGTGGGATAGGGAGGGGGAATATGGGAGGAATAGATGAATTCTAGATAGGGCAGAGGGGTGGGAAGGAAAGAGAGAGGGCAGGGGATTAGCAGGATGGTGGAATGTGATATACATCATTATCCAAAGTATATGTATGAAGACACCAATTGGTGTCAACATACTTTATATACAACCAGAGATATGAAAAATTGTGTTATATACGTGTAATAAGAATTGTAGTGCATTCTGTTATTTATTTTAAAAAATCAATAAAAACAAAACAAAGAATGGAGTTGCAGATATGGAGGAAGAGAGGATGGGAACATGGGGGGAGAGAGAGGGTGCCAGAGAGATTTAGCAAACTAGCACACCTTGCAGAGGGGTCCTCTTGGGGCTGTGGCTGTGTATTGATTAGTGCACTTGTTTCTCTGAGATCAGAAAAGCAACCATCAGAATGGAATAGGATCAATGACTAGAGCTCTAGTAAGGCTGGGAATAATAGTTCAAGTTCCCACCAGATGCACTGGGAAAGGCTTCCAATATAGAACACATTTGAGTGGAAGCTTCAAAGAGTATTACCTTAGTCCTGGCACTGAATTAGTCCTTGACTAATGACTGCTCTGAATACACCGAACAAAACTTAAAAGTAAACCCTGAGAGCATCTGACTATCTGCATGCCAGAAAAGTTTTCAACTTTATTTAAAGGAATACAACAAACTCCAAAGATGAGGAAGTAGCAGAAAAGCATCTATTATAAATATACTCCATATGTTCAAGAAGGTAGAAGAAAATAAGTGCGTTGAGAAATGGAAGATATATATTCACATTTAAGACCTAAAAGGAACTTCTAAAGATGAAAATGCTATATCTGAAATGAACAGAGATTGGATAAGACTAACAGTGGGTAGGATGAGGTGCTAGAGGAGAAAAAAAATCAGTGTATTGCCAACAGTAATAGAAACTATCCAAAAGAAAGCACAGGCAGCAAGAAGCCTAAGTGATATCAAACAAGCTTCATGCACCGGGGGACTATATACAGCAGCCTAAACTGTGTGCAATTGGACTTCCAGAAAAAGAGGGAGAAAGGAGAGAAAAATATTTGAAAAAAAAAATGAAGGTTCAAAATTTTACAAATTGGATGAAATTATAAACCTACAGATCTAAGAAGCCTGACAAATCCCAAACATAGGAAACATGAATAAACTCATACCAACTCATAATAAAATTGCTAAAAAAGTAGTGGTAATGAGAAAAAAAATTCTTGTAAGCAACCAGGAAAAAAAAAAAGAAGCAGCATAGAGAAAGAACAAAGAAGGAGGGGAATCACAGAGTAATCTGAAAGGGAAAAACTAGACTAAAACCCACCAAGGACAGGAGCTGCCCTGAGGTGCCACACGTAGATGACACTTCCAGCTTAGGCTGTGTACAGTCATTGAAGGGAGCTTAGTATGGGGTTTCTAGTGCTCATGATCCATGGTGGACCAGGTCCAGGCTTGAAGTGAGCAGAGGTTTGCTGTGTCCAGGTGGTTCCAGGTGCTAAATATAGAACATTTCAAGGAAGATGCTCCAAAGCACACGGATACCTGAGGGGCATGATTCAGGACAATGTTCCACTTGTGCTGGTCTGAAGCTGTATCTGCTTCTAACTTCTTTTGTGTTGCAGGGAAATAGAGTCACAGTATGAAGATGGCAAATGTTCCATTGGCCTGAAGGACAGCTTGCAGCAGCCTTTCTCCTCCCAGCTACCACACTTGTCCCACTACTGCCTGCATGGGATGCAAGTGGAGGAAATAAATATATATCCTGTTAAGCCAGCAAATTTGGGAATGTGTCTCTTACATCAGCTACTTAATGATCTCCCCCATTCATCATCCTATTTCCTCCATGTTTTAGTTCATTATGAACTTGAATACTCAGGATTGGCGAAGTCACCGCAATGGCCTTTTTCTGCATACTCCTTTGATTTTCCTCCTTCATTCCAGTGTAGTATGATTTTTCTACTTCAAGAATGTTATAATATTTCTAGTCTGCTGATGTTGCTTTGTTCTATTTTCTTTATGTAATCCGAGTCATTTTTGGAATTTAGGGTTAAGAGAATAATTAGATTTGTGTGCTTAATCCAGCATCTTGAACCAATCTTCCTGTCACTGTTATTTCAATTTCAATTTTTTTTTGGTTCCTAGTAAGACTGAATAATTTCCCATATGTGTGTTTACTAATTATTTCCTACTTTGTGAATTTGCTGCTCATGTCCTTTGCTTCTTTATTCATTGTAATATTTATGTTTTTAAAGTTAAAAATTACTGCGTGGCTGCACTCAAACTTATTATTAATTCCAGAACATGACCTGTGCATTCCTGTTTCTCTGTATTTGTTCATGGTGGTCCATTCTTTCAGCTATTCTCTCTCTTCTATTCACTTAAATCATATCCTTCACAGCATCTCTGTAGTTGCATATCATGCTGTCAATTATGATTGCTCTAATACTTATTTATCTTGGATAGTATTTACGCATACTTAACTCTTGCCAAATTCCACAATAAGTTTTTCACATACCTTATCATATTTAACCCTTTCATATTTAAACCTCGTGTTGTAAGTACAATTATTAAATCCATTTTACAGGTGTGAAAACTGAGGCCTAAACAGATTAGGTAACAAAAATAACCAAAGTCACAGAGATGGAGCGGATTGGAACCGGGATTCAAGCCCCTTCTACCTGTTTACAAGGTTCTTAACCACAGTACTTCACTTATTCCTTTGGATTCCTAGAGTCCTTTTGGCTGTTACTTGCCTATAACATATTTAAAATCTATGTATCTTTGTTTTTTCCCCTATACTTCCCCTGCATTTTCTATTCTGTTGTAAAGTTTTTAAAGTTACATACTTTTACCATATAAATGTTTTTTCTATCCTCACAGTGTATTAGTGCTAACAAGTAAGAGCACTCAATACAATTTGGTAAATTTATCAATTACTCAGGATCTTTTAGGCCAATTAATTACTTCCCTGAAGGAGATTCTTTTTGCATGCAAAACTGAGAGGCTCCCTCTTTGTAATTTGCCTCAAGTGACTCTTGCCACAGATTGTTACCTCTCTTTGATGTCTTTCTCTTTATGGCAGGTTATTTAGAAGACTTAAGTGACAGCCTTAGCATTCTGTAGAATTCTGTTTATAATTATGAAGAGTAATATGCATGAAAATTTCCAGAATTGGGCTTGATTTCTCTGGCCCTTTTTCAATCAGGTGAAACTTCCTAAGTAAACCTGGATTCCATCTCATCGCTTTTCCACAGCTTAAAAATTTCAAGTCTCTATAGTTACCTCTGAAAATTGCAGGGCAATTTGTAGTAATGGCAATGCAGCCCATCTTTGACAGCACCTCAAGAGTAGTTTGGGTTATTGCCCTTCCATTCCTGTGTAGACTTAAAGAGTTCAGCTGTACCTTTCTTTTCAGTTGGCGAATCTGTGTTTAAAGAAGAAAAAAAGATGACAATGCCATCAAGATGATGATAATACTCAGCAATTGATATCTCCTTCATTTTACCATGTATTTTAGAGCTATCTATTTCCCAGCATTCTCAGGTCCAATCATGCTAGGACTGGGGCGAAGCCAAATTTTCTGAGCACCAAGAGAACAAAGTAGAAGTTGAAGAAGACATTTATCTGGATCATGGTATCTCATCCCAAAACTGTGATATTTAAGTGTGGCTATAGTTTTTACAAAAGGTAAAATTCTTACCACAAAATAGTTTTCATTTAATGTATTTTAATGTATAGAAATATATTACAAACATAATTTATAGGAGGTTACTTCTATAAATTAAGCAAAATGAGCAGATTTAGGTTCTTCAGTTAATATTTAGGTAGACAACTAGAAAGTTTACAGTGTAAAGCTTATATTGAAAATACCTAGGTTTTTGTTTGTTTGTTTGTTTGTTTGTTTTGGTTTTGGTCCTGGGGATTGAACTCAGAGACACTGAGCCACATCCCCAGCCCTAATTTGTATTTTATTTAGAGACAGGTTTTCACTGAGTTGCTTAGTGCCTTGCTGTTGCTGAGGTTGGCTTTGAAATTGTGATCCTCCTGTGTCAGCCTCCTGAGCCACTGGGATTACAAGCGTACGACATGGCACCCAGCAAAAATACATAGGTTTTTATAAAATCATTTGTACTCTATCTACTTTCAAGAAGGGCTGGAGGTGATTTTATAATAAAAGTACAAGAATAATAAACCTAAAATGAAGATCTCATTGCAAGATAAAAATTATATGAAATCTGATCTTAAATGTGACCCTTGGTTAGGAATGTGTTAAAAAGAAACCTTTATGGACAGTGGCTTAAATAAGAAAGAATCTTACTTTTTCCAAACAAAAGAAGTTTTAGAGCCCAGGGCAGACCAGTAATGCCTCCAGAGACCCAGGCTGTTTCCATCTTCCTGCTCCCCTCTCCTTGGAGTGTGGCTTTCCATCTCAGGGTTCAAGATGCTGTGCCTCAGAAGTAAGGATTGTGTTCCAGATAAGGTAAAGGGAGAGAGGCAAAAGGCCGAGTGGGCACACTGGTGGAATTAGTGCCTTGGAAGTACCATTTCAGGACACTATAACAAATTTGTTAAAACTTGGTCACCCATCCACAATGGAATCTAAGTTAAGCATGTTCTCAGTGGGCTAAGCATATTTTCACCTTTAGCAAAAAGTGGTTGTTTTGTTAAGGTAGAAAGGAAAGATGATTTTTTTTTTAAATGTACGATGTCTGCTATTTACCAACTGATTTTAAAAACAAGTTGATCTAAGACCTTTATGTCCAAGTAAACACTTTTTAGAAGAAAATTTAAATTTCGCAAGAATATCCTGCCATTATTTTAAAACAATATTTCCAATGTGCATTCTATGAGGAAAAAGTAGATATTAAAAAAAGATTTATGAGTCAAAATAGTTTGGGAATCTGGGTTAAGCATAATCAATTAAATAGCAAGAGCCATTAGTATGATAAGATTATGCTTTTTAAATCTTCAAAGAGGAAAAATAGGATGATACAGTTCCTAAACTTATTTGGCCACAGAAATTTTTTTGGGGGGGTAATACAAAAATTGACAAAACAAAAAGCTGGTTCTTTGAAAAGATAAATAAAACTGATAAACCCTTAGCCACCCTAACGAAAAGAAGGATGGAGTAAACTCATTACTAAAATTTGTGATGAAAAAGGAAATATTATGACAGACACTATTGAAATACAGAAGACAATTAGAAACTATTTTGGAAATTTACACTCCAGTCAAGTAGAAAAGCTGAAGACACCGACAAATTTCTAGAGGCATATGATCAATCCAAACTGAGTCAAAAGGACATACACAATTTAAACAGATCAATTTCAAGAAAGGAAATAGAAGATGCCATCAAAAGCCTACCAACCAAGAAAAGCCCAGGACCAGATGGATTCAGAGCTGAGTTCTAGAAGACCTACAAGGAAGAATTAATTCCATGAAATAGAAAAGGAAGGAATCCTTCTAAGCTCATTCTGTGAGGCTAGTATCATCCTGATACTAAAAACAGGCAGAGACACATCAAGGAAAGAAAATTTCAGACCAATATCCCTGATGAACATTGATGCAAAAATTCTCAATAAAATTCTGGCAAATCATATACAAAAATATATTTTAAAAATAGTGTATCATGATCAAGTGGGGTTCATTCCAGGGAGGCATGGTTGGTTCAACATGCGGAAATCAATAAATATAATTCATCACATCAATAGATTTAAAAATAAGAATCCTATGATTATATCAATTAATTCAGAGAAGCATTTGACAAAATATAGCACCCTTTCATGTTCAAAGCAATAGAAAAACTAGAGATAGTAGGAACATACCTCAACATTGTAAAAGCTATCTATGTTAAACCCAAGGCCAACATCATTCTATTTTTTTTAAAACAGAGAGAGAGAGAGAATTTTTTAATATTTATTTTTCAGTTTTCGGCGGACACAACATCTTTGTATGTGGTGCTGAGGATAGAACCCAGGCCGCACGCATGCCAGGCGAGTGCGCTATGGCTTGAGCCACATCCCCAGCCCCCAACATCATTCTAAATGCTGAAAAATTGGAAGCATTCCCTCTGAAAACTGGAACAAGATAGGGATGCCCCCTTTCACCACTTCTATTCAACACAGTCCTTGAAACTCTAGCCAGAGAAATTAGATGAAAGAAATTAAAGATATACAATAGGAAAAGAAGAACTCAAACTATCTTTATTTGCTGATGACATGACTCTATACTTAAATAATCCAAAAAACTATTACCACCAGAAAACTTCTAGAATTAATTAATTCAGTAAAGTAACAGGATATAAAATCAATATCCATAACTAAAATACATTTGTATACATCAGTGATGAATTCTCTGAAAGAGAAATTAGGAAAACTGTCTCATTCACAATAGCCTCAAAAAAATAAAATACTTGGGAATCAACTTAACAAAATAGGTAAAAGACCTCTACGATGAAAACTACAAAACACTAAAGAAAGAAATTCAAGAAGACCTTAGAAGATGGAAAGATCTCCCATGCTCTTGGATAGGCAAAATTAATATTGTCAAAATGGCCATACTACCCAAAGCACTATACAGATTCAATGCAATTCCAATTAAAATTCCAACATTATTCCTCATAGAAATAGAAAAGGCAATCATGAAATTCATTTGAAAAAATAAGAGATCCAGAATAGCCAAAGAAATCCTTAGCAAGAAGCATGAAGCAGGAGGCATCACAATACCAGACCTTAAACTATACTACAAAGCTATAGTAACAAAACAGCATGGTATTGGCACCAAAATAGACATGTAGACCAATGGTACAGAATAGGACATAGAGACAAATCCACATAAATACGGTCATCTCATAATAGACAATGGTGCCCAAAACATAATATTGGAGAAAAGATAGTTTCTTCAACAAATGGTGCTGGGAGAACTGGAAATCCATATGCAGCAAAATGAAACTAAACTCCTATCTCTCACCATGTACAAAACTCAACTCAAAGTGGATCAAGGACCTAGGAATTAGACCAGAGACCCTGTGCCTAATAGAGGAAAAAGTAGTCACAAATTTTCATCACATTGGATTAGGCCCTGATTTCCTTAAGACTCCTAAAGTGCAAGAAATAAAATTAAGAATAAATGGGATGGACTCAAACTAAAAAGCTCTTCTCAGCAAAAGAAACATTGAGGTGAAGAAAGAGCCTACATTTGGGGGGCAAATTTTTGCCACATGCACATCAGATAGAGCACTAATCTCCAGGATATATTAAGAACTCAGAATACCTAACATCAAAGAACAAACAACCCAATAAATAAATGGTCTCAGACACTTCTCAGAAGAGTATATACATTTAATCAACAAATATATGAAAAAATCTTCAATATCTCCAGTAAATTAGAGAAATGAAAATCAAAACTACTCTTCAGAATTCATCTCACTCCAGTCAGAATGGCAGTTATCAAGAATACAGACAATAATAAATGTTGGCAAGGATGTAGGGGAAAAGGCACACTCATACATTGCTGGTGGGACTGCAAATGGTGCAACCACTCTGGAAAGCAGTATGGAGATTCCTTAGAAAACTTGGAAAGGGACCACCATTTGACCCAGCTATCCCACTCCTCCATCTATACCCAAAGGATTTAAAATCAGCATACTATAGTAATGCAGCCACATCAATATTATAGCAGCTCAATTCACAATAGCTAAACTGTGGAAGCAACCTAGATGCCCTTCAACAGATGAATGGATAAAGAAACTGTGGTCTATATACAAAATGGAATATTACTCAGCACTAAAAGAGAATAAAATTATGGCATTTGCAGGTAAATGGATGGAGTTGGCTGAATGTTCTGTCTGATAAGTGGATGCTGATTCATAAATGGGGGGGTAGCATGGAAAAAATGGAGGAACTTTGATTTGGCAAAGGGGAGGGAGGGGTGGAGAGGGAGCATAGGGGCTAGAAAGATGGTGAAATGAGATGAACATCATTACCCTAGGTAGACGTATGCCTGCACATATGGTGCAATGCTACATCGTATACAACCAGAGAAATGAAAAGTTGTGCTGCAATTGTGTACAATGACTCAAAATGCATTCTGCTGTCATATATACCTAATCAAAATAAATTAATTAATTAAAAAAGAGAAATAGAAACCCAGTGAAAACAAAAACTAGTATAAAAAGACCTCTGGCTTGAGAAATATTGAGTAGAATGTAAACATATCCTTAGGAGGAAGGGGGGGGGGATTATACTATTACCAAAAGGAATTCCAAAAATGTTTTGAGTAACAGCAAAATCAGTGGACTCCTTTCTTTCTCTCTCCCTGCCTTCCGCCCTATAGGTTTTTCTTTTTCTTTAAAGAACTAGCCTTTCTATCTTATCCCATATTATTATTATTTTTTAATAGCGCATGCCTTTTCGTTAAGGCTTTCATCAAAGATCTCCATGTTTTCAGCTACAAGGGTCATAAAGAGAGCAATAATAACTCATAGTGAAGACAGTGACTTATAGAGCCACATAGGCTCCTAGATCCCTGAACTGCCACCCATCCTTTTTGCAGGGAGTTTTTAAAGAGGCTTGTGTTTCTTCTCTGGCAGAGGAGGGTGTGGGAAAGTGTAGGTGAGACTGAAACATTGAATGGAAGAGGAAGGATGGATGAATAGGTAATGCCTCAGGGGATTTGGGGAGAACTGAATAAAGACCCTGGTGCCCAAGGCACTTAGCAATTAGTTAAACCTGTGGCTCCTTTATTCCCCTATACAAAGAAACAAAACACAATCCCTTAACTAGTTTTTGAAACGAATTATATGTCTTTTGTTATAAACTCAGAGCATTACCTAGTGCCTGGTACTTTTAAGCACTTAGTAATTGCTTTCATGAAATTTGACACTGAAAGAAAAGGAAAAAGTCCTTCTCTCAAGGCAGTTTAGAGAATGTCTTTTTCTCTATTTGGAATGTAGTCTGTTGGAGATGAGTAGTATATCAAGAATAACTTTAACATAGGGAGAAAAAAAAATAAAAAGAGCATTTAAATACTAGTGTGTTCGGGACTTTATCTGAGTGAATTCCATTTTTGCTTTCCAATAGAGGTATCTTATTATTTTTAATTTTCAAAACAGTTATACATTAAAAAAAAGCTAAATAAAAATGGAAAAAAATACCCACGAGTTCACATTTCCTCTCAAATCAAACGTAGAAACCTGTTTTTATTTATTGGTAAAAACAACTCAATGTTCTAGAGAAAGAAAAGATTTTTAAACAATTAGGAGAGGAATTTAGAAATCAAATAAGAGAAACTGAAATGTCTGGCAGCTTAAGGTTTTTACTAAATAGATAGAGTGATAATAGAGAAGGTGGGTTTTTTTACTTTCACAATGTCCAGAAACATGTATTTGATTCACATCAAAATTGAGCATCTAATTGGCTATCCATCCCACCCCCCCCCACCCCCGCTTAAAAACAATCTGTTTGCAGCCCACTTCTCCCTGTCTACCTTACCCTGCAGAGGCTAAAGAAGCCTAGTACTTGAACACTTCCTTAGGTACTGAGCTGGTCCTGGGACTTCTTACTTTTGAACTTCATGTTATGTAAAAATGAACATCCTATGTTTTAAGCCTCTGTTTATGTTGTTTTGTTATTTGCAGCCAGAGAATACCTAGCAATATAGAATTTGTATTTTTTTGTTTTCAAGTTATTGGATGGTTTTAAAAACACTCTGAAATTCCATGGAAATGACTATTTTCTCATATATAGAATTCTCACAAATATTTTGGTTTCTTTCTGGACTTTCTCTTTTGTTCCACTGGGGTATCTGCACAGTATGGTCACCATCTAAGTTTTAATATCTGATAGGACAGGAGTTAGTACTGCCTTAACTTATGAGTTGTGTTATTCATTTTCAACTTTGTAATACTCTTCTTAGGTCTAATTTCCCTCCTGTGATTCAGTAGGACAGTTTCTTCTACTTTTTTTTTTCTTTCTTTAAGGATCATAAAACTACTGTTGGATAAAAATGTAGACATTAGGTCAAGAGTTTTATAGACAGAAGATGAAGCCTATTGATTAGAAATTTTTAAAAAAATATGATAGTTCTGCATGTCAACAAATAATGTCAAGTGTATTGCAATTTTAAGAAAAATAAAGTAATGGAAGATTGCCCTTTAATGTCTTAAACATCTGGTATTTGTGTAGGCTGAGGAAAAAAATACATTTTGAAAGTTGAAACCCAAAACTCCAAAAGAATTAGTGAACAGAGTAATAGAGTTGTACAGTAATAAGAAAATACAATGCCCTTGTTCCCATTCTGC
Organism: Marmota monax; assembly: GCF_021218885.2. Lineage (NCBI taxonomy): Eukaryota > Metazoa > Chordata > Mammalia > Rodentia > Sciuridae > Marmota > Marmota monax. The sequence goes on from NW_026694096.1 coordinate 2,569,286, forward strand.
ATAAATGATAAGCAATTAGTTTGCTCTCTGAGACAGCCTTGAGATGTGACAGCAGCCTGAGCAAAGCAGACCCTTTACTTTGCTAACTGAGGCTGTCAGTTGGGAAGGATGTTTTGCTTGACAGTTGATTAGGGGTTAAATGAACTGAAAAAAATTGGTAATTTTTTCTGCTTTCACATTTATTATAACAGCAATTATCTGCGTTTTTTTCTCCTGCCAGTTCTAAAGACTAGATTTAAATAATTATCCATGTAAGAAAACCGGATTTTGAATGGCAGAAAGGCAACTAGGATTTGAAACCACTAGCTCTATGAAGGATAAGATCCTTATCAGGAAATTGGCTAACATGGTTGATAGGTCTTGAAAGATTCTTTTGAAAACCTGCCAAAACTAAAAAAAAAAAAAAAAAAAAAAATGCAGTGCTGGGGGAAAAATATTGAACATATGTTTATCTGGCTTTTTCTTAACTGTATATTTATTGCTCCGAATTTATGGAGTTTCTACTATGTTCCAGGCAGTGTTCTAGATGCTGAGGATACAGTAGTGGACAAGCAAATGAAAGGCTTGGTCTCCATGGATACATGTCTTAAGAAGAAAAACAGGCAATAAACAGATAAGCAGGGGAATATTTAGTATGCCTGGTGGTGATGATATTTAATCAAGGACATGGATCAAGTGAAGGAATAAGATCTGGGGTCTCTGGAGGACGAAAGTTGGAGTAGAAGGAATAGTAGGTGTGACAGGTGCAGAAGCCCTGAGATGGAGCATATGTGGCTGCCTGAGGAACACAGGGAGGCCAGTGTGACTGGAGTGGAGTGGGCCACAGAGAAAGTGGTGGGTAATGAGGTCAGAGTGGTGGCTAGAAGCCCACTGTGTAAGGCCATGTAGAGCACGGTAGGAATCTGACTTCTCTTTCTGAGATGGAAAACCATGGGAAAACTTGAAGATGAGATGTGATCTGTATGTCTTAATATGATCACTTTGGCTGAAAAGGGTAACCACATGAGTAGCAGGTTAGGAAGGTGAGTGGTAGGATACTGATGAAGGGTAAGTGTTCAGTTTGAGACAAATTCCATTCTGATGCCTATTAGACTTCAAAGTGGAAATATTGAGTAGGCTGTTGGATGTATGAGATTATAGTTCAAGGGTGAGGTCTAGGGTAGAGACAAACATTTTGGAGCCATTAGCAGTTAACTAGCATTACAGTCATTAGAGTGAGATCATCCAGGATGCCTGTGGATAGAGGTCTGAGGTCTGAGGCACTTTTTGAAGTTCTAATACCATTATTGATTTGATCTATAATTCTTGACAAACTTCTTAATCTCTGTTTCTCAATTTATTGTCTAATTTCTGATAGAAATATAATATGAGCCACAAATGGCATTCCTAAACACAATTTAAAACTTTTTAGTAGCCACATTTAAAAGTTTTAAAAAGTGAAATTAATTTTAATTATACACACACACACATACATACATACATACATATGTATATTTGTGGTATTGGGGACTAAATGAACCCAGAGGTGCTCTACCAGTGGGCTACATATTCCCAGTCCTTTTTATTTTTCATTTTGAGACAGCGTTATTAAATTACTGAGGCTGGCCTTGAACTAGCCATTCTCCTGCCTCAGCATTCCAAAATCATTGAGACTACAGGCATGTACCACCATGCATGACTTAACTATATATTTTGTTTTACCCAATGTGGTAGGAAGAATAATGATCTCAAAGATATCCAAGATCTTTGAAACATGAGTTTTTCTTACTTGGCAAAGGGACTTTGCAGATGTGATTAAGGGTAAAGACCTTGAGATTATGAGAGTATCTGGTATTATCAGAGTGCAACAATTTAGTCATGTGAGTCTTTAAAAATGGAGGATCTGGACTTAGTTGTGGTCAGAGAGATGTGTGGATAGAGGAAGGAAGAACTAGAGAAATGAGCACTGATAAATTTGTGTTGTCTTAAGCTACTTAGTTTGTGATAATTTGCATGGCAGCAATAGGAAAATATGACTTTCAGTGTGCTCCTAGAATTATCATTTCTAGGAGAAATCAATATACAAAATATTATGATATTTTATATTTTTAAATATATTTTTTGAAACCTGGTATGTAAATTTACAACTTGGACTGGCCCCATTTTATTTTATTTATTTGCAAAAATTTTTATTGGTGTATCATAATTATACAGAAGTGGGTTTCACTACAACATATTTGTAAATGCCCATAACATAATTAGATCAATTTTATTCCCTAGTACCTCCCCTTGCCTGCCCCTCTCCTCCCTGATTCCTTTCCTCCACCTTGCTTGTCTCCTTTCTTATTTTTTATGAGTTCTCTTTCCCCTCATTTTCTTTAGCTTCCACATATAAGAGAAAACACACAACCATTGACTTCCTTAGTTTTGTTTATTTTACTTAACAGGATGCTCTCTAGTTTTATTCATTTTCCTACAAATGACATAATTTCATTCTTCTTTATGACTGATTGAATAAAACTTCATTGTGTATATATACCATAATTTCTTTATCCATTCATCTGCTGATGGACATTAGGCTGGTTTCATCACTTGGCTATTGTGAATTGTGCTATTATAACATGGGAATGTATGTATCTCTATAGCATGCTGACTTCTGTTCTTTTAGGTAAATACCAAGAAGTGCTACAGCTATATATATATGTGGTTCCATTCCTAATCTTTTGAGGAATCTCCATGCTGTTTTCCATAGTGGCTGCACTAATCTATGTTCCCACCAACAGTGTATTAAGATTTCCTTTTGGGGCTGGGATTGTGGCTCAGTGGTAGAGCACTTCCCTAGCATATGTGAGGCACTGGGTTCAATTCTCAGCACTGCATATACATAAATAAAATAAAGGTCAATTGACAACTAAAAAAAAAATTACAAAAAAAGACTCACATTCTCTCTAGCATTTTATTATTATTATTATTATTATTATTATTATTATTATTATTATTATTATTTCTATTCTCTTTTGGGGTGGGTGGCAGTACTGGATCAAACCCAGGGGTACTTTACTATGGATCTACATAGTAGATCAATTTTTCCCCCCACTAAATTGGTGAAGCTGGCAATCCACTTGCCTCAGCCTCCTGAATAGCTGGAATTACAAGTGTGTACCACTCTACCTGGCTTGTTATTTGTATTTTTGATTATTGCCATTTTAACTCCAATGGAATGAAATCTCAGTATGGATTTGCTTTACATTTTCCTGATTGTGAACTAGCTCCATTTTAAATGTTCAATAACCCATGTGGATAGTTGACATTGAAGTTCTACTTAGCTCGTTGAGAAAGGGTAAAGTAGTTTAGTATAAGGAAGAAATAAGATAGTTTATTTGTCAATTTGGCTGGGGCACAGTGCCCAGATATTTGGTCAAATATTATTCTGGATGATTTTGTGAAAATTTTTAAAAATAATTTTAAATTAATATTTTTAATTGAAGAGTCATAACATTTATGGGATACAATATGATGTTTTAATATATAAAGAATATAGAATATTCTTTAAGCTAATAAGCACATCCATCACCTTGCTTGCTTGTTTTTTGTGGTGAGACATTTGAAATTTGCTCTCTGAGTATATATGGAGATATATTATACATAATTGTTGACTATAGTTGTCCTGATGTATACATTAGGTCTCAAGGTTTATTCCTCCTGTCTGAAACCTTGTATGTGAACGTGTTTGGAGATGAGATTAAAATTTAAGTCAGTGAACTCTGAGTAAAATAGGCTATATCTTCCATTGTTTAACTGGGAAGACTGACCTCCCCAAAAAGAGGAATTCTATGTGCAGATTGCTTGTAGACTTGAAGTGTAACTCTTCCCTGAGTCTCCATCTTGCTAGCTTACCCCATCGATTGTGGGTTCGGCAAGCCTCCACAATCATGGGAGTCAATTTCTTAAAATCTCTCAATTTTTGTTTCTGTGTCTGTTTCTTTCTCTCTATATATAGCTGCTCCACCCCCACCCCATGTCGGTTCTGTTTCATTGAAGAACCCTGACTAATGCAGCTTTCATCTGAGAAAATGAAAGATAAATGCCATATCTAACACCCCAACCCCCAACTCCAGAGTCTAGAGTTTGTCCAATAGTGGAGAGAAAGCAGTGGATTGGGAGGTGTAAATGGGGCAGGAGAGGGGGGCACTTCAGAATCCAGGGAGTGGAGGAGGGGAGGAGGGGAGCATGGCATGTGAGGGAGGGGTCTGCTGCTGCTTGTGGCTGACTTTGGAAAAAAGCACATCTGTTTCAAGAGGCCTAGAGATCTGCAGCCCTAGGAAAGCTGCATTCTCTTGGAGAGAAGTATTTTGAGTTCTGTCAGGGTAAAGAGATGGGTCCTATATTGTTTTGCCTTAACAAAATACCACAGCCTGAGTAGCTTAAACAATAGAAATGTATCTTCCCTACAGTTCTGGAGGCCAGAAGTTCAACATCAATTTGATGGAGAGTTGTTTGCCCTGCAGTCTTCTCCTTGGTGCAAAGACAGTTAGTTGCCTTTTGTTGTTTGTGGATAGGGTCATCCTTCTGTGCACACAGGCTCTTGGTGTCTCTGTGTGTCAAAATTCTTTCTTCTTATGTGGATACGAGTCAGAATGATTAGAATCCACCCTCATGGCCTCATTTCAAACGCAGTCACACTTTGAGGTATTGGGGCTTCAATATATGAATTTTGGAGGAACACAATTCAATCTGTAACAGGCCCCAAATGACCCAACTTAAGAGCCTCATAGATCCCCAATCAAGAAACTGGCACTTGGTTCAGAGTATTGAGGAAATAGGTGGAGATGGTGGACCTCTTCCTACCCAACTCTCAGGATGCAAATGAGGCCTGGCTGAGTCTGAAGTCACAGGCTTTCTGGGGCATAGGGAAGCAAAAGGGGCCTCTTGGGGGCTGGGGTAGTGGCTCAGCAGTAGAGCGCTCTCCTAGCATGTGCGAAGCCTGGGTTTGATCCTCAGCACCACATAAAAATAAATAAATAAAATAAAGATATTGCGTCTAACTACAACTAAAAAATAAATATTAAAAAAAAAAAGGAGGCCCTGTGGTGCTCCCTGCCTGGCTACCGGACATAAGCAAGGATTGTCCCAATGAGGGACAGAGTAAAGGTTCACTGATACTCTGCCCATAAATTACTGTCCCAGACCTGCCTAATTTGGGTCACCTGGATCAGAAAGCCAAGTACTCATGGTTTTAGGGAAATGTGAGAAAATGAGGCAACTATGACAGTGACAGGAAATCAGGGACCTATCTTCCAATTCTGCTTATAAATCATCCTACTGCTGCACATTTGCTGGAGGGAGCAGGGCTAACACATTCTGAAATGTGTTCATTTTCTCCTGAATTCAAAATATTCTTTAATATGCTCAAGGGATGTGGTGAGGTTTACAGGCATTGTTGTTCTAAAGGATGTTGCTGTTTGCCTAAGGGACAGTGGCATTTGGGAATACAATGAGCCATTTGTGGGCTAGAACATAGCAAAAATGAACTAGCCTTAAGACCTCAGGTTGTACTTCACAGAGAGAGTGACAACCCTGTGCATTTGGAAACAAACAGCATGTCTCTCCTCCCCCAAACTGCCTGTGTATGCCTCTGCACCTTCCCTTCCTTCCCACCTCACTCACTCACTCACTTGCAGAATTTTATCAGGAAATGTCAGGTGGAAGGGATGGCACTAGTGTAGGCATGGAGATGTGATATTCAGAGAATTGTTTAGCTAGAAAACAGGAGAGGGCTTGAGGGAGTGTGGGGAATAGGGTATTTGGGGCCAGATTTTTTTTTTTCTTTTTTTTCTTGAGAGAGAGAGAGAGAGAGAGAGAGAATTTTAATATTCATTTTTTAGTTTTTGGCGGACACAACATCTCTGCATGTGGTGCTAAGGATCGAACCCTGGCCGCACGCATGCCAGGCGAGCGTGCTACCGCTTGAGCCACATCCTCAGCCCTTGGGGCCAGATTTTAACATTCCTTTTTTTGGTGTGTGTCCTTGGGATTTAACTCCGGGGCATTTTACCACTAAGCCACATCCCCAGCAATTTTTTATTTTGAGACAGGGTCTCACTAAATTGCTTCAGACCTCACTAAATTCCTGAGGCTGCCCTTGAACTAGCGATCTTCCTGACTCAGCCTCCCAAGCCTCTGGGATTATAGGTGTGCACTACCGTGCTGACCACCCTTTATCAATCTGGCTAAAGAATTTAAATGGAAATCTGTAAGAAACACGGAAGGATTTTTTAAAAACACAATGACATGATTTGAATCTAGTTACAAACTTACAATGGTCTCTATTTTGTATGGCCTGTGAGTACTAATAGTTTTTATATTTTTTAAATGGCTGGAAAGAAAGGAACAACAGAAGGATGGACAGATAGATGCAAGGACAGATGAATAGAAGATAAGATGTGATAGAATTTATTGCCCAAAAGCCTAAATTATTTACTGTATGATTTTACCAATATTTGTCAAATCCTGGACTAGATTCAGATATACTAAGTTTTAATGTCCATTATCTTTTATTCTCAAAATTTAGTGATTTGTTCAGGTTTAAGCAGCTAAGTGAATGAACCAGGATTTGGGCCCAGGGCCACTGGCTCTAGAGCTATGTGCTGTCTCTCCCACAGGGCAAACTGGAGCCACCTGAGGCTGGGAAAGGAAAGCCTCTCTTACACTGGGCAGGTGTCATGCCAGCCTGAATGCGGGTGTGATGGTAGATGTAGAGAATAGGGAAGGAAGGACCCAAGAACCTTCTCAGTGCGAAGTCTGCAGGACTGCATGTGAAGATGAGGTGAGGGGCCACGGGGGGTGGTGGTCCCATTTGGCCCATCTTTGTGATCCTCTCCTTCCTGCTCCTCCTCAGGCTCTCTACCAATGCCTTTCTTGTATCATTGATCTTTGGTTTTTGAACAAAGCTACCTAAAGTAGTGAGGAGGACTGTGGGTCCAGAGTCCAGAGGTTCAATATCTGTCATTACCTAGGCACATGGCCTGGCACAGTGGCATTCATTAAAATTACCATGCCACAGCTGGAAAGCCTGTGGGGAACTAGAACACGTAGTACCAGCAGCAGTGTGTTTTGGTAGAACCTTCTAAAGGACCAAATTTGCAACTGTGAAATGGTCTTCTCCCCAACAATCTTAATTCTGGAAACTCATCCTAAGAAAATGAATAGAAAGTATATTTATGTATCTCTCTGTATCATTTACCTACCTATCAATTCATCTATCTATTGAAGTATCCATTGCAATGTTATTTTTATAAGAAATAAATTACCAACAGTTTAAACAACTGATATTAGAAAAATGGTTGAGTAAGTGTTCTACCTGAAGAAAAGTCAGGTAGCCATAAAAATTAAAATTATAACGATTCTGTAGCAACAAAGAAAAAGTTTGTTTTTCCACATTGAGTGAAAGAAATTGACATTAATTCTATGAGCACTATGATTGAAACTATTTATAAGGTGGATAAATGTGGACCAAAATTGCGAACACATGTGTAAAAGTAAAATTTTAGTTGTTATATAGAGTGATATTTTTCCTTCCTCATTTCCCTTTCTTCCTGTTTTTTATACTAATAAAATTTTCTTATGAATTCAGGAATCTAAAATTGTGCTTATAGCCAGGTGTGCTGTTGCATGCCTGAGATCCCAGCAGCTTGGGGGTCTGAGGCAGGCAGGATGATTGTGAGTTCAAAGCCAGCCTCAGCAAAAGCTAGACATTAAGCAACTCAATGAGACCCTATCTCTAAAGAAAATACAAAATAGAGCTGGGGGTGTGGCTCAATGGTTGAGTGCCCCCGAGTTCAATCCCCAGTACCAAAAATAAATAAGTAAATAACTGAAATAAAATTATGCTTGTGTCTCAATGCTTTTTTTTAAAAAAAGCATATATTTAAAATATATAGCAGATTATTGATTTCTCCTTGCTAAGATTAATGAATGTTTTTAGGTAATTAAAAGATGATACATCTTTTTTTTTTTTTTAGAGAGAGAGAGAGAGAATTTTTTAATATTTATTTTTTAGTTTTTCGGCGGACACAACATCTTTATTTGTATGTAGTGCTGAGGATCGAACCCAGGCCGCACGCATGCCAGGCGAGCGCGCTACCGCTTGAGCCACATCCCCATCCTGATGATGCATCTGTTTAAAATTTCCTTCTTTTTTTTTTTTTGGTACCAGGGGTTGAACTCAGGGGCACTTAACTACTGAGATACAGCACTGCTTCAATTCACAAGAAGAACACCAGACTGCCTCTGTGGCTGACTTGCTGCCTTTTAGGGATGAGGTGTACAGGGGCCAAGGAATAGATGTATGTTGCTTTTGTCTCCCAGCCTCTACTTTTCTTATTACTAGCAGTCTGGTTTTCCTTTGAATAACTATTCTTTCCTTGAGACAGGGACAAAGGGAAAATGCACCATGGGACTTTGACTTGTGTACTGACAGCAGACCCCAGGAGGCTTGATGTGTACCATCCTCAACCAGTGTCAGCTTCGCATCACTGAGGTCAGGCTGCCCACTTGTATTTTACTGAATGACTGCATAGCTCATCTTCAGCAAAGGACAAAATACAACATTCCCACCCCTGCAAGTAACCAGTAAAATGAGCCCACTTCTTTCATTTGGGGAGACAGTCTGAACCTTTCTTATTGAAGTTGTGTCTCCTTTCACAAGACTTCCCAGTGAAAACTTGACCTGTGTATTTGTAACCATGTGACTCAATTTCATTTCTATTATCATTGAGTCAAAGTTCTTAGTAACTAGTATCAACCCCATCCATGTGGCTCTGGGTCTAGGGATATGGTATTTTGTCAAAGCAAACACTGTATCATATGGCCACAGTGGTTATTTTAAGAACATCTGACCCAAGCATACAAGCAAGAGATGGGTATTTTGATGTCTTAATTGTGAAAGAAGCACTTTCTGCAAGCATGCTACACTGGAAGAATATATATTTGGAGGTGCCAAGGGCCATGAGGTGTTGCCACATGGAGGCACAGAAGCTTGGCTATGAAGTCAATACTGAGGATTGCAGAGTGTGAGGGTGTGTTTGGGGATTGATGACACTGAGTCCTTGGTCCAACTGTTCCTGAATGTGATTGAAGCCAGATTTAAAGTTAGGTAGTCAGTGTAGTTAGGTAAATCAGGTCTAATACCGAGTGAAATCTAAAATGGAGGCCATGCTGGCAATGATTCCGGGAAACGCAGGACAACTCAAGGAATGTTAATGAAGTCCGAAAAGGCCCTAGGCCAAAGTCCACCTCAAAGAAATGTTAATGAACAGCCCCCAGCAAAAAGGTGCTGACTCAGTCCTTCCTGACCAGATTACTTCTTTGGCCCACCTGTGTCCCACCCCTCGGTCCTTCCCACCTACATTCCATTACTGAAAGAACTATAAAAAGGGGAGACAACATCCCTTCCATGGATTCCACCTCTTGGGTCCCCTTCTTCCTCCGGGAGAAGTCTTTTCTGCTGTCCTTTAATAAACTTCTAATTTCTACTCTGACCTTGCCTCGGCGTGCTTCTTTGGTGTTATTCTTCAACATTGGGGAAGCAAGAACTCGTCACCGGTCAACAGCGGTAACATATTGGAGGTCCCACCGAGATTCTACACCGAGGTAAGTGCACGCACCCCATGTCTGTTTGAGGTGCATCTTTCTCTTTCTTTCTGGAGGGTAAGGTGGGCACCCGACGGCTACTTAAACGCAATTAGTGCAGCCGCCACTCTTCAAGACTCGGGTGAGAGGTTTCCCGGCCTAGGCAGCTCTCAATCACCTGTTCAATACAGAGCAGGCATGTTGGGTTCTGCCAAAGCCGCTTCCAACTTTTCTGTCTGGGCCTGGAGAGCAATTGGCGTAAGTACACAGTGTCCCGAATCCCGATCTGCCTCGGATGCGTGGAGGTGGAGGAAGGAGTTTGGAACAACTGCGGAATTCCGGTCTGGGCTACACTCAGAGGATTCCTAAGGTTCCTTTCTCTTGAGCCCCCTCCCGACAGCCCTCAGGGGTATCTAGGGTGATCGGTAGATGAATGGCACTGAGGGAAAGCCCCAATCACTTTTGCCTCCGTATGGGCCATGCAACACTCCCAACCCCGCATCCATTCCTCCTGGATGCTCCCCTTCCTTCGCAGGTCAGAAATGTTAGCAATTCAGGTTGTAGGACTGAGAGAAAGGCATGGGATAATTAGCAAAATCTGCCCAGGTTCCCTAAGATGCATAGGTAACTTTAACTAGTCTGTTTTACCGCCCCAATGTTTAAAATGTGTTGTGTTCCTTAAGCTGCTAGAGCGGCATTTTTAGAATCAACTCCTCCGGTAATCTGCTACCTTACAACCAGTAGATATCCCTTAACACTTAGGCGGCTCCTTCAGTCTACAGAGCAAAGGCAACAAAAGAGCACACGATTCTCTTTTGCAATGGGTTTTTAGTGGCCGGGAGGATAAGCAGTAATGCCCTTAAGTCTGAATCCTCCCAGGGTCTCTGGCACAGGGCAAACTGAGACCCTAGCACTTTGCTAAAGGGGACCAGAAACCCCTTGGCAAAGCAAGGTGAGAGACGGGTTTTCTGGACCGTTTAGGAAGCTCAAACTTAGGGAGACGTCCCTAATGAGAACAGTTTTCTCCAGTCCTGTTCTTCTCACTCAGACGGGAGCTTCTCTCTCTCCAATATGCCAGGTGCAGCACTAGCCTGCGTATTGAAAAATTGGGATAAATTTGAACCTCAGACGCTCAAGAAAAAGCACCTTATTTTCTTGGCCTGGCCTCAATACAAACTCTCTGATGAAGAAACCTGGCCACCAGAGGGAAATATCAATTTTAATACAATTTAACAGTTTGATAAAATTTACAAAAAAGGAAATGGTGTGAGGTGCTGTATGTTCAGATTTTCTTTGCTCTAAGGGAAAATCCTAAATTATGCCAACAGTGTAAAGTAGACTTAGCTATGATATCTGCCATGAAGAGAAAAAATCTTGGACTCACTGAGGAAAAAGAATCAAGAGAAAAATTTGGGCCAATCAAAGTACATACCCCCTTCCCCCTTCAAGACCTAAGGCAGATAAAAACTGACTCTACTGGAAAGTTAGGAGATATGCCAGATTGCCTGGGATTGGATCTATCCAAAGGAGCTAATCCTGTAAGTAAAAGGGAAACTGAGGATTCCCAGCAGCTGCCAGAGCCATTTTCGCTTTGGGGAATTTCCTCATTCTTCCCTGCACTGTAAGGATTGCTCCATCTCTGTCCACTTAAAAAGAAGGGACACTGAATGCAGTAAAGTCAGTCACACTGAGACCCTTGATTTTACACCTATAGTTGCCCCTCTGTGAAAACATCTGGTCCACTCATGGGAAATCTAAGGTGCCACTGATAGGAGTCATAATTAAATGGAAGTTAAAAACCCGGAGAGTTTTCTCTTATCTGGCCTATTTTAAAGGTTATTATAGATTGTTTCTTGGGGATGATCTAGGCTAAATGTGTGTCTAAAAGATGATGTTTCATTGTAACATCTGGTACCTAAATGAGTTTGAAGCATTGCATAATCTTGCAGTTAAAAGTTGGGGTTAGGTAATTGTTTAGTTTGATTTCAGATAATTCATGCCAGAGAACTTAAATACTTAGGATAGAAAATTGGAAGTAGTAACTCCCAATCATTTAGTTTTATTTTGAACTGGGTAGCCTGAGAAGATTTCACTAGGTGTACCAGTGCATTAACTTGGGCAAGGATAGTAAATTATGATATGGTATCTGTTCCCCTCAGTGTGTAAGATTTAGGAAAAACGTTGAATTGGAACGTTGGTCTGGCTTATTGAAATAACATTGAATAGCAACAGTCTTAAATTTTTAAAGCTTAATTTTGGATATACATGGTAGTGTGGTTCTCTTTTAAGATTTTTTTTCAGGTGATTTAATGTAACTTAATACTACTTCAGGAACTTCAGAACAAAGGAAGTGACTTAATGATCCTAAAGAAATTTCTTCTGATGGTAGAGATCCTATTTTCAGTTTTGTGTGAGCAAGTTTTTCTAGTGTAGGAAAATGTAAAGGTATGAAATTTTGTAAATTGTATCTTAAACTTGTATCATAATTTTCAACATCCAAACCTGAAAATTGTGACTTATGGTTAAAATGCCTTAGGCATGAGGTTTCTGCTCAGAATTCCAGTTTTCCCAGTTCCTTCCAGACCTCAGCCAGGACTTAAGTTGATATGCAAATAGAAGAAGCCTAGAGCACTCAGTATGAGACAGATCTGAGGCCCAAGAAAAAAAAAAGAGTAAAGTGTCTTTTTATGGGAACTCAAACTAGATTAAACCAAAGAGTAAATTGTATGGCATTTACTAATTACTGGCCGGTCAATTTTTTCTAGGACTTTTGCTTTTTTCTTAGATTCTGTATTTTTTTTGAGCTCATGATTTTGATCCTACAGACAAAGTTAATGTTTTTCTGATAAGTTCTATTTTTGATCAACTGGAGTTTTTTTTTAAACATTGCAATGAGATTTCACCTGAAAAAGCTAAGGCCTTTACTATTGTGTTGTGTTACACTTGTGTTACGTGTTGTATGTCGGTATGTCTTTGTGTATGTCTGTATCATGCAGGGATATGACAATTGACAGATGAGGAGCGCTCATGAAAAATTTTTAAAAAATGGATCCAAATATCTTTTGATTCATGTGATTCAAATGGTTCAATTTAAATTGGGTAAATAGATGAAAGTAAAGATGTCTTTAAAATTAAGCTTATAAGTTTTTCTAGATGTTCAAAAAGGCCCTAATAAAATGTTAAATCTGCTTAAATTCAAAAAATTTACAAGTATTCAAAATGTGAACAGAAGGTTAACAGATAAAAGAAACTAGAAGGTTCTAGATATGGATTTAATAGAGGGAAAATGTGTTTCTGGATAAGAGTATATGATTAAGTAATTAAGAGGGTTTAAGTAAATGATATAAAAAAGGTCTGTGTAAGTTGCTTAAAGTGTAGGTTTTTGAACAAGTAATCTTAAAGAAATTAAACAGCTGGTCAAACAAGTGCTGTTGTTTTAGAGAATTGTGCTATGTTATTTCTTTAAAAAGCTAAACTTGATTAATATAAAAACATCAATGTAATTGTGGTGTTAATGTGTCCATATCTTCCAGGTATAGAAGTCTATAAGGTAGAAGCTTTAGAAAGAGCATTATATCAAGCTGGTGTTCTCAAGTTGTATGGTAATTTTAGGCTTAAAAAAGAAAAACATGTTGGAGATTTATTTATATCATTTGTGTTCTATAACTGGACTTGTTATCAATAAGATATGTAAAGTTCTATGTTACTTTTTACACTGAGATACAATTTAAATGTATTTTTAAGTTAATGAGAGCCTAATCTTTGTGAAGGTTTTATTGCAAAACACAAAAGTACTTTGCTACTTTTCTACAAAAGGTTAAAAGCTTTCAGTCTTTCTTTAATTCATGTTTTAGATGTGATATTCATGTTGTGTTTGCTCAAGTTCACAACAATTTATGTAGGCTTTGTAAAATGATGTTTGAAAAGCAAAGATCAGTGATCAGTTTCAGAACTACAGTACTTAAGATTTATGAAAAGCCCTGCCTTACTTGAGATAAGGCTCTGTCCCATCTCACTACATGTGAAAGTGACTATGGAAGAAGTAGGCCAGATTTCAGTACAGTTAAAGTTGTGTCCAAAAGTAGTTTTTTGCCAAGATTATTAGGATCTCAAACAGGGAATTATGATGTATAACCCTGCCAGAATTCAAGGTAGCTATTATATAAGCTAAATGTTTTTACTCTTGATAATTTTATTTTGTAGTTTTCTTAAATGATTTAGGATTGCCTGTTAATGTTTTAAAGAGGTACTGCTTTAAGAACACAACCTGGGTCAACATAAGATAAGGAGTTATCACCTACAGGATAGAGAGATAGACATTAAAGCCCAGTGCTCTTTAATATAAGGCTGTTAACTTATTTGCTGGATGTTTAAGATTAAGTTTTAAAATTAAAGTTAAATTAAAAGGGCCAAGAAAACCAATATTTGGCTCTTGCCCTCTAAGTCAGTCTGAATCAGGGAATAGGGGACTTCTCCAAAGGGCTCTGCAACTCTAGGCCACATAACCTCCTGATCAGGGAGATTAATGAGACCAGTGGAGGACAGAAAGCCAATCAGTGCATTTGCTGTGAAGAGGAGGGTCATCAGAAAAGGGAGACATCCCTGATGCTTCCAAGGGAAGCCACATGGTCAAACAAGGCCTGGACCCATCCTAGTGCAATGGCACTAGCAGAACTGAGAAGCTGCTGTGAAGTTCCCGAGGACTCCCAGGGAAACTCAGCTGACTGTTAACAATAGATAGAAACAAAAGTCAGTTTGACTTGCTTCATCTTAAACACTTAGCAAAGACAGTCAAAGCCAAAGCACAGCTGTTCCTGGACATTTTAAATAATAATAATAGTTAAATGTAACTTCCAAAAATAAGTAAACTGGAGGCTACAAAAGAGATTCTCAGACAGGAATGCCTGATAACTATCAAAAGGAAATGCCAAAGTAGTTTTTAGTTTAAGGCCTTTATTTCTAACTTACACAGGTAGGCTTAGTGTTTGCAAGTATGGTTATCCAGCCCTAAGTAACAGAATTAAAGATTTCTCTATTAGACACAGGGGTCATACTAGTAAAAGGATTTTACAAGACCAGATGACATTAAATTATTAAACTGTATCTTAAGGAAAAGGACATCTGTAACCCTAAAAGTTAAATGTTGTGTTTACATCCCTGACATTTCTCGCAATGTGACAAATATCCTTAAAGATTTACATGCTCAGATAGAAGCCATGTCCTCAGCAACTTTGTCATGGAAACAATATCTTAGCTCCTAGTTCTTGGTACTTCCTGGTGGAAAACATTGTTAATCTTTGTCTTTGCAATCATACTCATTGGCATATTCCTGTGGTATGGCATTTATTGCTGCTGCATCGATATGGTTCCAGTACTAATGAATTCTTGTTTCTCTTATAGACCATCCATCACTCAAATGGCCCTCCAGCCTATTACTTCTCAATCAGACGTCTATCATGGACCACTCGATAGACCCGATTTTTAAAGGGGGACTCCAAACTGCTTGCCCCACACCGTCCCTTTTCAGCCTGAAGAAGCCAGAGAGATTCTCTTCGCCCCCCTTCCTTACAGCAGTAAGGAGTTCCCAACTTAGAGGGGGGAATGAAGCCAGATTTAAAGTTAGGTAGTCAGTGTAGTTAGGTAAATCAGGTCTAATACCGAGTGAAATCTAAAATGGAGGCCATGCTGGCAATGATTCCGGGAAACGCAGGACAACTCAAGGAATGTTAATGAAGTCCGAAAAGGCCCTAGGCCAAAGTCCACCTCAAAGAAATGTTAATGAACAGCCCCCAGCAAAAAGGTGCTGACTCAGTCCTTCCTGACCAGATTACTTCTTTGGCCCACCTGTGTCCCACCCCTCGGTCCTTCCCACCTACATTCCATTACTGAAAGAACTATAAAAAGGGGAGACAACATCCCTTCCATGGATTCCACCTCTTGGGTCCCCTTCTTCCTCCGGGAGAAGTCTTTTCTGCTGTCCTTTAATAAACTTCTAATTTCTACTCTGACCTTGCCTCGGCGTGCTTCTTTGGTGTTATTCTTCAACATTGGGGAAGCAAGAACTCGTCACCGGTCAACAGCGGTAACATGATCATACTGCATACTTCCTGATTAGGTGTGCTCCCTCCCCTGCCCCTCTCTTTCTCTCTTTTTTTCCTTAATGCAGCTTTTGTTGGGCTTCTGCAACTCAAGTAATCTTCTCCTGAATGGTGTCAACTGTTTGCTGAGCTCCCAATACAGAGAAGTGGGAAGGTGACAGAGATAAAGTGGACAGTGGAAAAGGAAGTGAGTTCCAACTTTTTCCACAGAAAATGTTTTTTAACCTTGCCTGTGCCCTGCACAGAGGATAGGCTTCAATGGCAATGCAGTTACTGTCAAAAGAAGAAGGATGAATGTGGGAACTCAGGAGGCATGTTTGGCTGGGGAGGGTGAAGAAATCAGGGTGGCTGAAATGTGGATTATAAAATGCAAGGCCAGCCTCAGAACTTCAGTCACACAAATCAGCAGGCTACATGGTGCTTTTGCTACTCTTTTGATGGCTCCTCCTGCATAATTATTACTCTATATCCTCTGGAAAATTTCTTTGTACATTTAGTACCAAAATATTTCTCATTGTTATTTTCCTGTTTTCTTACCTTTTGTATTCCAAAGTCACCATCTGACTGTTTAACAGTAGGGATTTGTGTGTGGCATAAATCAGTTGCTAAACATCAAAGAGTCCTGTGCATATGTAATAAAGATAGTTTGCAGAGATGGGGAAACAGCAATCATGGTTGGAATTTTCAAATCCATAAGCATAAAGTCTCTGCATAAATAGAATGAGGTGATTTCTATGCATCTGTTTCATCAGGTGGGGGATAACCTGTGTGGTCCAGGAACATATTAATCCTCTGAGGAAAAAACTGCTGCATTTAAAAAGTGTATGCAGCTGATCAAATGTTTCCTAATGTGTTGGTCATCTGTTGCTACTGTCAGCCCACTCTCTGTTCTGTGATATGCCTGAGGTGGAGTCTTGGTGTTTGAATATTGTTTTATTAGAATCCCTTACCAGTTGCTGATTAGGTTCTGCCAATGACAGGCACCAGTTGAGGTCAAAGGAGGAGAGGAGAAAGGATCTTCTTTCTGCTTCTAGCTCTGTTGGCTTTCCACCAGACATAGTGAGCAACCACAGATAGGGATCTTCTTTCTAGCCTTCCTAGAGCCTTCAAAGTGGAGTCCTCCTTGGCCCCTTTAGCACCTGATACCTTAGGGTAGTGCTGTCTCCATGGGGCCTCCTTGCCACCTTCCCCAAGATTCTAGCCCCTCCTATACAGTTCTGGGCTCCCTTCATGCTGCAATCTCCATTTTTTCCTTGTAGCCTTGGGGCTGGTATATACTGATATCTGTGTTGCTCCATTGACCACTTTCTCAGTCCTCCCTATGTGGTCAATTTTCAATATTCCTTCTTTGAAGTATCTGAAATGGTTTTCTTTTCCTGACTAGTACACCTAATAAATATCCTAAATGTATGTGCATTAGACATATCAGCTTTTTGGACACTGGGAAAAGGATTGTTGATTTTTTAAAATAATTCATTAAGAAATATTCTTGAAATGATACTGGACCTAATTTTAAGGAATTTTTTAAAAACCAGATTCTCACTCAATAACACTATTAATAACCTAGACCTAATTGACATATATAGAGTATACCACCCAACATCAAGCAGTTACACTTTTTTCTCAGCAGCACATGGATCCTTCTCAAAAATAGATCATATATTATGTCACAGGGCAACTCTTAGACAATATAAAGGAGTAGAGATAATACCATGCATCTTATCTGATCATAATGGAATGAAACTGAAAATCAACGATAAAAGAAGGAAGGAAAAAGCATACATCAATTGGAGAATGAACAATAGGTTACTGAATGATCAATGGGTTATAGAAGACATCAAGGAGGAAATTAAAAAATTCTTAGAGATAAATGAAAACACAGACACAACATATCGGAATCTATGGGACACATTAAAGCAGTTCTAAGAGGAAAATTCATTGCTTGGAGTTCATTCCTTAAAAAAAGAAAAAACCAACAAATAAATGATCTCATACTTCATCTCAAAATCCTTGAAAAAGAAGAGCAAAACAACAGCAAAAGAAGTAGAAGGCAAGAAATAATTAAAATCAGAGCTGAAATTAATGAAATCGAAACAAAAGAAACAATTGAAAAAATTGACAAAACTAAAAGTTGGTTCTTTGAAAAAATAAACGAAATCGACAGACCCTTAGCGATGCTAGCGAAGAGAAGAAGAGAGAGAACTCAAATTACTAGCATACGGGATGAAAAAGGCAATATCACAACAGACACTTCAGAAATACAGAAGATAATCAAAAACTATTTTGAATCCTTATACTCCAATAAATTAGAAGATAGTGAAGGCATAGATAAATTTCTTAAGTCATATGATCTGCCCAGATTGAGTCAGGAGAATATAGACAACCTAAACAGACCAATATCAATTGAGGAAATAGAAGAAACCATAAAAAGACTACCAACTAAGAAAAGCCCAGGACCGGATGGGTATACAGCAGAATTTTACAAAACCTTTAAAGAAGAACTAATACCAATACTTTTCAAGCTACTTCAGGAAATAGAAAAGGAGGGAGAACTTCCAAATTCATTCTATGAGGCCAACATCACCCTGATACCTAAACCAGACAAAGACACTTCAAAGAAAGAAAACTACAGACCAATATCTCTAATGAACCTAGATGCAAAAATCCTCAATAAAATTCTGGCGAATCGGATACAAAAACATATCAAAAAAATTGTGCACCATGATCAAGTAGGATTCATCCCTGGGATGCAAGGCTGGTTCAATATACGGAAATCAATAAATGTTATTCACCACATCAATAGACTTAAAAATAAGAACCATATGATCATCTCGATAGATGCGGAAAAAGCATTCGACAAAGTACAGCATCCCTTTATGTTCAAAACTCTAGAAAAACTAGGGATAACAGGAACATACCTCAATATTGTAAAAGCAATCTATGCTAAGCCTCAGGCTAGCATCATTCTGAATGGAGAAAAACTGAAGGCATTCCCTCTAAAATCTGGAACAAGACAGGGATGCCCTCTCTCTCCACTTCTCTTCAACATAGTTCTCGAAACACTGGCCAGAGCAATTAGACGGACGAAAGAAATTAAAGGCATAAAAATAGGAAAAGAAGAACTTAAATTATCACTATTTGCAGATGATATGATTCTATACCTAGCAGACCCAAAAGGCTCTACAAAGAAACTATTAGAGCTAATAAATGAATTCAGCAAAGTGGCAGGATTTAAAATCAACACGCATAAATCAAAGGCATTCCTGTATATCAGCGACAAATCCTCTAAAATGGAAATGAGGACAACCACTCCATTCAAAATATCTTCAAAAAAAATAAAATACTTGGGAATCAACCTAACAAAAGAGGTGAAAGACTTATACAATGAAAACTACAGAACCCTAAAGAGAGAAATAGAAGAAGATCTTAGAAGATGGAAAAATATACCCTGTTCATGGATAGGCAGAACTAACATCATCAAAATGGCGATATTACCAAAAGTTCTCTATAGGTTTAATGCAATGCCAATCAAAATCCCAACGGCATTTCTTGTAGAAATAGAGAAAGCAATCATGAAATTCATATGGAAAAATAAAAGACCCAGAATAGCAAAAACAATGCTAAGCAAGAAGTGTGAATCAGGCGGTATAGCGATACCAGACTTCAAACTATACTACAGAGCAATAGTAACAAAAACAGCATGGTACTGGTACCAAAACAGGCGGGTGGACCAATGGTACAGAATAGAGGACACAGAAACCAATCCACAAAACTACAACTATCTTATATTTGATAAAGGGGCTAAAAGCATGCAATGGAGGAAGGATAGCATCTTCAACCAATGGTGCTGGGAAAACTGGAAATCCATATGCAACAAAATGAAACTGAATCCCTTTCTCTCGCCATGCACAAAAGTGAATTCAAAATGGATCAAGGAGCTTGATATCAAATCAGAGACACGCCGTCTGATAGAAGAAAAAGTTGGCTACGATCTACAGTCGGTGGGGTCGGGCTCCAAATTCCTCAATAGGACACCCATAGCACAAAAGCTAATAACTAGAATCAACAAATGGGACTTACTCAAACTAAAAAGTTTTTTCTCAGCAAAAGAAACAATAAGAGAGGTAAATAGGGAGCCTACATCCTGGGAACAAATCTTTACTCCTCACACTTCAGATAGAGCCCTAATATCCAGAGTATACAAAGAACTGAAAAAATTAGACAATAAGAGAACAAACAACCCAATCAACAAATGGGCCAAGGACCTGAACAGACACTTCTCAGAGGAGGACATACAGTCAATCAACAAGTACATGAAAAAATGCTCAACATCTCTAGCTGTCAGAGAAATGCAAATCAAAACCACCCTAAGATACCATCTCACTCCAGTAAGATTGGCAGCCATTATGAAGTCAAACAACAACAAGTGCTGGCGAGGATGTGGGGAAAAGGGTACACTTGTACATTGCTGGTGGGACTACAGATTGGTGCAGCCAATTTGGAATGCAGTATGGAGATTTCTTGGAAAGCTGGGAATGGAGCCACCATTTGACCCAGCTATTCCCCTTCTTGGTCTATTCCCTAAAGACCTAAAAAGAGCATGCTACAGGGACACTGCTACATCGATGTTCATAGCAGCACAGTTCACAATAGCAAGACTGTGGAACCAACCTAGATGCCCTTCAATAGATGAATGGATAAAAAAAATGTGGCATTTATACACAATGGAGTATTACTCTGCATTAAAAAATGACAAAATCATAGAATTTACAGGGAAATGGATGGCATTAGAGCAGATTATGCTAAGTGAAGCTAGCCAATCCCTAAAAAACAAATGCCAAATGTCTTCTTTGATATAAGGAAAGTAACTAAGAACAGAGTAGGGACGAAGAGCAGGAGAAGAAGATTAACATTTAACAGGGATGAGAGGTGGGAGGGAAAGGGAGAGAGAAGGGAAATTGCACGGTAATGGAAGGAGACCCTCAGGGTTATACAGTGGAGGGGGTAGAGAGAGAGGAGGGGAGGGGAGGGGAGAGGTGGGGAGGGGGGAGGGTGGAGGATGGGAAAGGCAGCGGAGCACAACAGACACTAGTATGGCAATTTGTAAATCAATGGATGTGTAACTGATGTGAATCTGCAATCTGTGTATGGGGTGAAGGTGGGAGTTCATAACCCACTTGAATCAAAGTGTGGAATATGATATGTCAAGAAATTTGTAATGTTTTGAACAACCCACAATAAAAAATTAAAAAAAAAAAACAGATTCTCACCATTGACAACCAAACAGTTCTATTTACAATGATGATGATTTTCTGTTCCTAACTCTTGTATGCCTGAAATTTTTCTTTTCTACCCTTAAGTTTAGTACTGTTTGCCTACTACATCCTCACATAGTCAGTAATTAAATGGTGTTTCCCCTGGGCATCTAAGCAGTTTGGGCTTGGTCCCTCTCCTTATTTGGCAGTGATTAATAGCGTTGATTGAAGGAAATATGATGTAGACAGCCATCAAAGACCTTATTGTAAACAAACTTGTCAAATGACAAATTTTAGAGAAGTTTTGCCCACTCCTACCAGTTCCTCTGGTACTTTCCTCTGTTGTGTTACCTTCTGCAGAAAATTCTTCATGAGATCTCGTCCCCCAAAGACTGTGTTGTAGCGTGGGATTCCCCAGGATACAGACTCTGGCATGGAGCTGTACAGGAAGGGGTTTTATTGGGGAGGGCTCTTGGGAACCACACTGGCAAAGGGATGGGGGAGCTGGGCAGAGGGAGAAATTGAGATGCAGCACAGTTGCAAAAGCAGTTGATGCTACCCTTTGGTGTTGCAGAGAAGTTCCAAATCAGTCATGGAATGTGGACTACTCCAGGGAGGAGGTGTGCACTCAGGTGAGACAGTGTTCAGCAGTTGAGGGACTTACTGTCAGCGGTAATGCTTCTAGCATCTGCAGGATGAGCACGGAAGTGGATCAGGGTGATATAGCATGGTGTGCACTATGATTGGTCTAATAAAAGTTCTTGGGGGCCCAATGCCCTTCCTTTTAAGTACATATGGGAGTGCATTGTGATTGTATGTTCACATGTCAGTCTAAGACCAGGCTCCAGCATCCAGAATAAACATTGTACAGAATAGGCCCTGGATAAATGTTGAAGTTTGTGTAGGAAAGGGGTTTATTTGTTTCTCCTAACTATTGCAGTAAGCATGGAATTTAATGTGTCCTACTATCCTCCAAAAATGGGGTCAAAACAATTGTTTTCAGTTTCGTTCTGGAGAAGCTGTGTGACTTAAGCTCTGGGGAAAAATCTGTGGAGGACACATTTTGGAAAAAGTGGAAAACCTCAAAAAATACCTACCAGGTGCCTTGATCATAAACAGGCACAGAGAAGCAGAGGCTGAGAGGGACAACTGCCCACAGAACTGGATAGTAATGGCCAGATGTCCCAAGACATTGTTTCCCTGCAGTTGCTCACAGGTGTGACTGACTTTGGCTGGCACTTAGTGAAAGCTTCCATAGCTGTTACTGATTTCAAGTATCCCCAAAAGTCAACCAGTTCTTGACTCACCACCAGTCAGGTAAGAAAAAGAGTTGAAAGGCGGCAACATCAACAGGAAATAAAACATTTTTATTGAATATCCAGGTCATATGGTAAGTCATTTTTAACAACGACCAGAAAACTACTGTGGAATTCACTACACAAAGTGAAACAAAATTTAAACCACCTCATCAAAAAATGAAGGTAAAATACAGCTAAAGTAGTGGGCTCGCGGGCCACGAGCCTTATGGCAGAAGAAAACACCCCAACATTTCTACAAGACACAGAAAACCCACACATAGAAACACTCAAGCAGGCAGTAAATATACACAAAGGCAACTAGGATCTTTCTATGGCATCAGATTCTAATACTTTACACAGCTTTGTCAGAAAGGTACATGTGGCTTATCTAAAGATGAATCCTGGTCATAAAGCAGGTTTGGTCACCGACTTATGAGAGATGACATAGTACCAACTAATTCTACGGTGACAATCCCCTGTTGGCAGTGTTGCAAGAGAATGCATTACCAGTACTTTCTTGCGGGAAGTAATGTCTGCTCAGCAGCTTGAACCTGCTTGTTTTAAAGTGTTGTTTCATTGTGCACAACTCAAAGCTGAAGACGGTGAAGTTAAATGTCAGTGTCTGGTATTTAAGGAATTTTTAAAAGTCATCTCCCCCTCTTTGGTAGGGTTTGGTCCTTTAAATTGGAATGAGTCTCATTTGAATTGTGTTCAAACTGATGTTTGATCTTACATTATGACTTGTGCATTTTCTATTGTGTGTGTGTGTGTGTGTGTGTGTGTGTTAAAGAAGTATGAACCATCAGCAGAAGGAGATGTCATTCTTCTTTTATCCTTTGTGTCTGTTTCATTAGTTAAGAGTTTGATGTGATGGGTTAAAAGGTGAAAGGGCTTGCCTCTTCTTTGATGAGGAAAGAAAAATGACAGGGATTCTTATTTTATTGAGAAACAGCCAACCCCATGTTTAAAGTCTACCATCATCCCTTTTTGAATTCTCTTGAGTTTTTTACAAAACATGGAGTGATACTCTTGAAGACTGAACATGAGACCAATGCTTGGTTCTCCTCCATTTGATTTTGGTATGTGTGAAGATAAACTCTGGCTTTAGAGCATCACTGTTTTCTATGACCTCAAAGTTTCAACTGGTCACAGAAGCAAGTAAGAGAAAAGACTAGAAGCAGCATGGGATAGATAAAAGGCTGCCCGTCCACAAGTGGCTGTCTACTATAGTGGGGGAAAATATGGAATATTGCACAGTGCTTGACAAAATGCTGTGTGTTCCACCGCAGTTGATGTGTCCTTCTTGTCCTATGCATAGCTTTTCAGTTCTGAATTGGTCCTTTGTAATGAGAACTGTTTGTGCTACACACACCTTGGGCAGTGCAGTAGAAGGGAATGGCAGTATTGTTACAATATCACTACGGAATAAATTGAGTGCTATCCACTGAGGAAACTACGTGTCTAAGCACACACGGCAGTCACAGTGTTACACAGAGCAGTCCTTTAAGACTCGTATGGAATGACTAATAGCTTCATAATAGTGCCAATTACTACATAATAACATTGAAACATTTAAAAACTCCTCCTAAATCAAGCATCTAGTGTACATAAGAGGTTGCTTCAGTTTTCTAGAACTTGTTCTTGGTTTTGTTTCACCTTTGTTTAAAGGACAAATTAAAACTTATTTAAGTAAAAAGAGCATATAAAAAGATCACTAGCTGTCTGTTTTGGCTTAATTGAAGTGCATTCAGAACTATGGCTAATTAGTTTTTTTTTTTTATCTTTTGATGGGATTACAATACTGTCTGTTTACCACAAAGTAATTTTGTGTAATAAGCACAGATTGCTGTGTTAAAAATATTCTGCATTCCTTCTAATCTGGTTTTGTATAATAAAATATTTTGTTACAAAGTCTAATGTGCAAACCTTTTGGAATCATTATAGGTGTGAAATCTGGAACAGAATTCACAGGATGCACATTTTGTATAAAGGTGATAATGGAGAGCTATTTTTTTCTTTTTAAATAGGCAATATTTCAGAAATGCTGACTTTTCCCCTCAGTTTCTCCTCCCCCACCCATCCCCAAACAAATGTGTGCTCCACGCATGCACACAAACACATACACTCACACGCTCATACGCCCTTGCATACTCACTGAACACCATATCCTGTCATTACTCTACATGAAGTAATGTGAATTCATTGACTCCTGTTCTGTTGCTTCCTCAAATACAAGAGTGAAGCCATGATTTTAGCTTTGTAGAATGTACAGATAGATGCTATTCTGGTTTGTGGCTATGCTTCCTTGAGGTCGGCCTGGATGCTGCTCAGATCATGCTATTTTGCCTGTGAAGGAATTCTACAAAATTGGATTCACCCACCGAATATGTGGTGGAAGTGTATCTTGGTACTCAAATGACTCAATAGAAAGCTCAGGTTTAAGTTGTCCTTTAAGATGTCAGTTTAACTGTACTAGTGCCTTACAAGTTGATATTTTTGCTGGAATGCAGACGATACTATATTTACCATATAATATATTATCAGCTCTCCTATATCTCAGTCAATTTACATAGTTTAAAATAGAACATCTTATTAAAAACATCTAGATATACACATATTAGGAAACACAACATACAAATACACAAACTAGAAATAAATCTTTAGCATACTGGTATATACAACAGTGTGATACAATAAATAATTTCCGTCATGCTCTATCTACACATCATATTGCTTAAAAGAAGAGTAGATTTGGAGGGCAGTGGTATGATGAAGGGCACAGGGGCTCTCTACACTTAAATTTGTGCAAATTAAAACAGGATTTGAAGTACCACTGAATTGTGTTAGGAATGCATGGCTGGAAAGATGAAAGGACCCATATTACTGAGGTATTTACAGATACTGGCTAAAGAGCACTATGTGGGCAAATGCAGAAAGGCTTCTTCTTCCCTTTACTTCTTGACAGCCAGCATGGCATCGACTTCCTCCTCCACCTGTAGGGTGTGCCACTGGGCAATAGGTCGCCTGGGGTTGGCCAGCATGTCTGACCAGTGTCGCAGCTCCGCGCCAGTGCTATTGTAGCCCACAAAGACTTTGCCGATGGCATCGTTCTTGCCAATCTTGTCATAGTCCAAAACAGTTACCACCACTTGCACTTTCTGAAAGAGGGCACAAAATGAATATATATCACTTGCTCTAGAGAAACAGCCCTATTACAATGCTTCTTTGAGATCTAAGGGAACAAAAATAAGAAGAATCAATCTACAACCACCAGGATGAGACTGAAAATGACCTACCTGCACATGAAAACTTGAGTCCAATATTTATTTTTCCTCTGCTACCTCATCACCACCACCACCATCATCATGGCCATAATCTCAATATTTGAATGTTCATTTTTATTATGTGCGTTGCATTATCTTGAATCTCATATATATGAACTCAATTATTTCTCATGGTAGATCCTGTTGACTTGCTATTATACAGATAAGGATGTCAAGAGAAGCTATCTAACCTGTCTAAGATTGCATAAGGAATGAGTAAGTTGTTTTCCAGATCCTGGGCTGTAAACTACATGAGCCATGTCACGTCAGCCTCTGAATCCCCTATCTCTTCAGTGAGAATTCCAGAATTAGCAATAGGACATTTTTGCTGTTGCTATTAATTTGATTAAAATTCTCCAAGTAGCCATGTGTTTATTATCCCTTTTCAGGAAGGAATAGCTAGTATTTTATGTGAAACTAATATAGAATATCAGTTAATCATGATTATGAACATAAAATGTGACAATATAGTGAATGTCTTTAAAAAATGGTAACAAAATAAGTTTTTTTTTCTCTATCATACATTCTCTCAATAAACAGTTATGAAGTAACTACTGTGTACTGACATCAAATTGATCTTATCTTTCAGGCCACACAGGATTTACCTCAATGATTTAATCAAATTGTAAAGATAAATTTAGTTTTTTTGGACTGCCTGAACTGATGAAAACAAACCCATATTATTATGGTATAGAAGATACACTTTTTAAAAGCACATTTCAGTTCTGCTCTCTAAGTAATGAATTTATTTAGTCAAAATATGTGACGGCTCCTATCTAAAAACTGAGTGTAAAGAAAAAAGGAAGAGTTTAAAGTAAAATAGAACATATAACATTTTGTGGTCAGAGTCTAACTGAGCAGAAAATGTAATTATAAACACCAGGCCCAGATGAAGATCCAGCAGAGTAATAGCCCTTTGTGGACTTTGTACAGTGAAGACTGAATTATTGTCCCAATGTACTGAGAGATGACACTGTCGTACATCTTCTGAACAGAGAAAACAATCACTCTGAAAGTGGAATTCAGAATGTAAAATGCAACCCACTGGCAATAAAGGAGACAGTGTTCCTTGTGCTGCCTTGCAGTGATTCTATTGTTGAGAAAATTACTATCTACTGCTGGTACTGAAGCCAAGGACAAGGTGGTATTTGTTGGCTATCGATTCTCTGAACTTGTCCCAAGAAAGTTCATCAGGATGTAATCGTATTTCAGAGAGTGTGGTGGGGGATGTTATGCACAAAGAGTTTTCAGAGTTTGCAGTAAGTCCCGATTATTCCATTGAGTAATAAATTGGTTAGTGGCACTGAAGACAAAATATCCTTCTGATGGTCTTGGTTTATTATAGCCTTGAATTATAATTTATTATAATTATAAAATAATGCAGTTTATTTTTCTTTTTTATGGTGGAAGGTGAGGGTAACATTTTAAATGATTTTGGAAATTAGCACATTATGCTTTTTCTCATAATATATTTCAGAAGGATTGAGAAAGACAGGATACAGAGAGATAATTTTATACCCCCCGGATCAGGAAAACCTAAAACACTCTTTATCATATGAAAGATTCAATTATTTTCTCTAGGGAAATGCAAAGATGAGGAAAGAGCAACTGGCCCAAGGAGGAGGAAAGGAGAGATGCCCTCAGAAGAGATTTCCTTCTTTCCATGCCTGATGCAGTCTCCATTGGGCTCAGGCTCCCCCTCTTTGCTTTAAAATGTTACCTCAAAAACCCCAAATATGTCTTGTTTTTAATATGCTTCAATTTCAATATATTTGTATTTGCTGAGATTTGCAGTTGAAATTTATTTTTAAAGTACAGAATGATAAAGGAGAAGAGTTTACAAGAGGAGTTTTCATCTCAGTGACCTGCTTTGTCTTGTTTTGTGGAATTAAAAAATAAAATGCCACAAGGTGTTAGTTTCCATAGGAATAAGGTCTTGGAATGCAAAAGAATTCACTGAACAAATACTGCAAAATAAATTCCTCAAGAAAATTGATATCTTAGCGGGTTGCCAGTGGATTCAAAGCAGTGTGGGTTTACAGGTCCAGGCTACTAAGAACCAGTGTCCCTTGTGATGTCATTTATTTATATGAAAACTGTTGAAAGTAAATAATTATGCATAATTTGCCTCCATGTGAAAAATGTGTATGAGAAAGCTTATGTAAGTACATGAACTGATTTGAGGATGCTGGGGTTAGTTCTTATTTTTGGTCATTTAAAACTGCCCTACTTTCTCTTTGGATAATAACACTATGTCAGTTAAAAAGAACTTTTGGGAGTCTTCTATTGTGGTCAATTGTCAATAAACTTTTGCTGATTGTTTACCTTCCTTAAAAAATAAAAAAAATAGGGCTGGGATTGTGGCTCAGTGGTAGAGCACTTGCCTAGCATGTGCAAGGCTCTGGGTTTGATCGTCAGCACCACATTAAATAAATAAATAAATAAATAAAGATATTGTGTCCAACTACAACTAAAAAATGAATACTAAAGTAAGTAAGTAAGTAAATAAATAAATAAATAAAACTGCTTTATTAACCACAGGTAGCTTTTGAAATTTCCTTCTCAATAAGTTGAAATTAAATAACATTCCTCAATTAGTGACTAAGTTAACAGTTGTTGGCCACCATATTGGGCAGCATGGGTCATAAAACATTTCCATCATCACAGAGAGTTCTGTGGGACAGTGATGATTTATATACTTAATCTTATTGTTAAATCCCTTTTTTAAGACAATGTTAATTTGAAAAAGAGATGACATTAATGCAGAATAGTAACAATGATGAAAATTCTTGAGAGTATTCCTATGTGCTAGATTGTTCCAAGTGCTTTTATATGCATAATCTTGCTTTGACATAAATTTTGTTATTATCCCTATATTTATATATGAGAGGAAATTCTAAGCCTCAGTTTGCTTGTTGATACAATTAGGACAGTATTCATATGTGTAAGGTTATCATAAAGATGAGATTATCTATGGAGTGCTTAACTTGGACCTAGGCACATAACATACAATAAATTGAGCTATTGTAGTAGCTTTCTTCATTGAATGAAAATGTATTTCATTCATAAGATGATATATTTTAGGAAAAGATTAAAAGTAAATGAAGATTTGCTGATTTTTGTTATTCTGAATATTTAGAAGTTTCCATGTTCTATTTATTTGTGTTTGTTCTTCTCCTTTAAGTTATGGATAAATAAATAAAAACTGCTCTACTAATCACAGGTAGCTGTTGAAATTTCCTTCTCAATAAGTTGAAATTAAATAACATTCCTCAATTAGTACCACTGTTAATACCACTGCAAACATAGAACCACATCAATTATTTAATAAAATGTAAAAAATAGTGTTGTTTTATGCAGTTTGACTTCCTGATACCCATTAAAGACTAGCAAGATAGGCCACAACTATTGAATGTGACCTTTGATAGATGTGAAAATGGGGCAAGAAAATTTAAGTATTTTTTGAAATACCTAAATAAAAGTATTGTATATTATCATTGTGGCTACAAATAGCATCTTATTTGTATACATTAACTATAAGATCTTTTGGCTACTTTCTACCATAATTGTTTAAACAATTAAGTCTCCTTTGTTACAAAAATATGTATCTATTCCAAATCAGTCATAGGAAGCC
Source organism: Marmota monax (assembly GCF_021218885.2). NCBI lineage: Eukaryota > Metazoa > Chordata > Mammalia > Rodentia > Sciuridae > Marmota > Marmota monax. The sequence goes on from NW_026694096.1 coordinate 2,598,503, forward strand.
AAATTTAAACAGCTAAGATACAACTTAGCCTATTTTTTTCTCTTGTTAATTATCTTTTAATAAGAATTCAAGTTACTGCATATTTAGCATCACTCAAAATTTCTTCTTATCTCTGCTTTTTTTGTTCTAAAGATGTCATAGGAAGAGTTTCTTTTTATGGCTGGAGAATAAAGACTGAAAACTCATTTTCTCTTGACTTTTAAACTTCATGGATGAACTTTTTGAGTTAGCCAAGTTGTTCTGCTGATTTTCTTTTCTTTTCTTTTTTTTTTTTTAACCTTGCTTCTGTTGAGCAGAAGGACAGCTGTTTTTGGCTGACGTTCTGTGCTGTGTATTTTGTCATATGCCTCTTGCTGCGGCTCAAGCATCAGATGTGCAGGGCAATAGGAATGGAAGTTCAAAGCATGACACGGACACTGATAACAGTGTGTATCATTTGTGTGGTCTGAAGAAATGAAATTGAATGGGGGAACAAAATTATGTCTGACATTTACCTGGATTTGCTCAAAAGGTACTTCAAAGCTGAAAGACTCATTGTAGTAGGGGTTAAGTGTGTTCTTTTTAATTGTTGTCTTTTTCTTCTTCAGCCTCTTGCCATTCTGCATCAGATGAATCTTCACATAAGGATCTGAAAAACAGACACAAAAACTTTAAATGACCAGAGACACAGATCGTAATTTAACTTATAAAAGGACCATGTATTTTCAACAGATAAATAATTGTATAGCATGTATTTGGTATTTTTTTAAAAACTTCAAGCAAATTTTTATTGAAAGATTTTTAAGTAACCTATGGGGTATGCTTTTTACCATGCTGTATGAATATTTACAGTTGAATTTTGAAGATGAGAGAAGTGGTGTGCTGGTAAACCAGCTCTTTGGAAAAAATAGTCTTGACTTAGCAATTTGCAGATTTCTGTGGTATAAGTATGCTCACCAGAGCTGATTTCAAGCCACAAATGGCTTAACAACCAGCTTGTAAAGTCCCTGAAAATTTAACAATTGACTTTTTGAGTTGGCAGAGGGCTTGGCTGCTGCCCACGACTGAATGGGAATAGAACTTGACCAAGGAGAGGACAAAGAAGCCATGCTATTCGTTCATTTTCCCACTTACCAACCAATATTAATTGAGTGCCTAAAAAGCATTAGGTATTGTTGAGTCCCAGAGGTGCAGCAGTGTTCAGAAAAACCTTTCTCTATCCTCAGGATGGACTTCAGACTTGTTGGGGGAATAAGAAGCTTGTAAAGAAACTAAATACATACGAATTAGAAGTGGAAGAAAGGAGCAGAGATCTGATAGCAAATATGGAGAATGATACAATGAGTGATAAATAGGAATGAAGTTGTGAAACTGCTCAGGTAAGGCCTCTGTGCAAGTAACATTTCAGTCCAGATGTTGTGACGGGGGAGAAGTCAGCATGCTAAGATCTAGACCTCGTTCCCGTCCCCTAACTACTAAGTCCTTTAAATGGAAAAATAAGCACCTAACTGTGATCATACATGTGCTTGTGTTTGAGAGAGAGACAGAGATAGAGACTGAGAGGAAGACAGAGAGGGATGACTGAACATTCCTAGGTAGGAAAGGGCTTCCTTCAAGTGTGCAAAGAAAAGAGAAGAGGCCACACAGAGGTAACAAGAAAAGGGCTGAAAGACTCTCTGAGCATTTTCCCTGAAGCCTTATTAGGCAAAGGTAATCATAAGCAAGTCCCTGGAGGGATGAGGGAGTTTCCACTGACAGCTCTCATTACTGACGGTGGAATGACACCTTCAGGAACCAACACCCAGGATGGAAAGGAAAATTTCCCCACTGTTTTTCTTAAACATTTTTCCATTTCATGTGTAATGCGTGTTCATTATAGAAAACTATCAGAAGGCAATGGTAAACAACCAAAAAAAAATTCTTTTATATCAACCAAAATAACCACTGCTAAGCCTTCCAAGTTTTCTCTCTTCTCTCTTGGAACACCAGGAGTTAGGAGAAACATTACAATCTAGTCTAATGCCCACATATTTTTAGAAGAGAAAACTGCAGATAAAAAAGGGCTGTTTTTATCTCCCCCTCCCTACTCATGTTCCCTCAGTAGAACATAACTCCTGAAGGACAGAAACTTTGCCATATTTGCTCTTTGAACTTACAAAAATAGGAACTCACACAAAGGCAGTTTTTTTTTTTTTTGGTGGCGGGGAGGGAAGGCAAGGGTTACGGTAGGGGTGGTGCTGGGGATTGAACCAAGGGCCTCACACATGCAGGTGGCCCTGATCCCTTGCTTAGTTCATTGGTAACTTTTTCCCTGACATTTAGACCTTGTTCCTGTCTCCCTACCTAATAAGTCCTCTAAATGGAAATATACGCATCTAACTGTGAGTCATACATGTGCTTTGAGGACACAGATTTTTAAAAGCAAAGTTAATCTCTCCTAAAAAGCAGGCCTCAGAATAATTAAATTTGTTCTGTTTTGGGGGCTATTCCGAAAAGCTAGTTCTTGTCAGTTCACAGTTTCTTGGTGGCTTAGAAGTCCTGATGATTGTATAAGATGGCATAATTTTATGGAAATGATAAAATAGGCTGGAATGAGACTCGCTGATGTTGTGGTTACTCTTCCTGAGTATATCTGCCAGACAACCCTCATGGCACCTAACACCCTTGGGCTTTTTGAAAAATGTAATAACATGGGGAAGTATGCAAGCTACTAAAGTGTGCTCCTGATCTCAGCACTCAGTCTCTGTGGCTTGTGGATTCCTTCTGCTCCTAATATTGAGCACATGGAAACCTTCACCACCTGTGCCCTGACAATACTTTTTCAACACCGTTTAGATAATCCATGTTGCCACCCAAATGATACAAAACCAATGCTTGGGAGAGTTGACTTCTTTCATTTGTTTAATTTATCTTTAAAAAATAGTAGAGTTGTTTTTTAAAATTTGGGTAAAAAGGTCTTTTTTTTTTTTTTTTGATGTCTAAGATGATGACATATGACTGTAAGTTTTCCAAAAAAACATGATAAACTATGATCAGAAAGGAGGCTCTTCATTCCCAAAAGAGTGATGAGTATATTTCCTGGCCTTGTTCTGGGCTGTTTTCAGGCTGTCCCTTGGTTTTGGTATGGATGTGTCATTCCCATCCCTCGCCCACTGTTGTCAGGCTTTTTTTATTTGTTTATTTGAAATCACATTGGCTGGACTTTATCTCCTCTGTGTCTTAATAGCTCTTCTGACTTAGAGGTTTTCAGAAGGCAGCACTGACATCATTCTTAAACTTTTGTTCTTTGGTAAGCCTTTTTAATATCACAGGTTGAGTTTTTTTTTTTTTTTCCCTAACATTCACAATTATGGAAGGCAGTTCTCCCAAAGATGCTACATTCTAACCCTCAGAGCCTGGGAATGGGTTATATGGCAAACACAACACAAAACAAAAAAGAACCCACAAAAAGCCCCAAAACAAAAACAACAAAAAACAAAACTCCCAAACCTAGATAAACAACAAAAACAAAACAAACAAATGAAAAAAACAAATCCAAACCTTTGCAAATATGATCAAGATCAAGGATTTTGGGATGATATCATCCTAGAGTATCTAGGAAGGCCTGATCTAATCTCCTGAGTCTTTGAGAAAAAGAACCTTTCCTGGCTATGCTCAGAAAGAGATATGATAATAGCAGAAGGGTCAGATCTGTGGGTAGGTAGGAAGAGTGGAGGGGGAATGTGGAATGAGAGTGGTATTGGTCAAATTATATAGTTATATTATGTGCATGTATTAATATATAAAAAATTCCACCATTATGTACAACTATAATGCACCAATAAAAAATGCTTCTGATAAAGCATCAGTTCAAAAAAAAAAGTGTCAGAGGCATGCTATATTGTTAGCTATGAAGATGGAGGAAGGGGCCATTAGCCAAGAAATGTAGGTGGCCTCTAGAAACTAAAGACAAGGAAATAGATTCTGCCTTAGAGAATTCCAGAAAGGAATGCAACACTGCTGACATTTTGATTTTATGGCAATGAGACTTGTGTCAGACTTCTTTTAAAAAATCATTTAAAAATGATTTAATCTTTAAATTGACAAATAGAGATTGTCTATATTTATTGTATATAATATTATGTTTTGAAAAATATATACAATATGGAATAGCTAAATTCAACTAATGAACATAGGCATATTATCTCACATGCTTATTTTTTTTGTGGTGTGAATACTTAAAATCCATTCTCTTAGCAATTTTTAAGAATACAATACTTTTTTTCTTCTTTTTTCCTTTGGAGATTGAGTCTAGTACTCTACCACTGAAATACATCCCCAGCCCTTTCTATTTTTTATTTTAAAACAGGGTTTTGGTAAGTTGCTTAGGGTCTTGCTAAGTGGCTGAGGCTGACCTTGAACTTGGCTCCTCCTGCCTCAGTTTCCCCAGTCCCTGTGATTACAGGTGATTACATGCCTGGTTAATGCTTAGTCACTTTGTTGATATGGTGACTATGGTCACCATGTTATACAATAGATGTCTTGAACTTTTTCCTCCTATCTAACTAAAGAACTAAAGATAATAAATATGTGTTGTTTTAAGCCACTGAGTTTGTGATAATTTGTTATGGCAACAATGGAAAACTGATACAGCAACCAAATTTGAAGAAATAATTCTATTGTTTATCTAGCTAAGTGTGAGAGAGTCAATTTTTAATAGGTCTAGAAAATGATCTTTTGAAAAATTGTCAATATTTCCACTCTTAGAAAAATGATTATTTTGTCCTTCAAAGAAAAATCTTCAAAAAGTTCCAGTCTTTTCAATTAAAAAAGAAAGAAAGGAAAATAACATAGAATGTACCATCTGAAGATGATAGTAATATACTTTTCAAGATTATAGTAAAACAAATGGCATATAAGTTGAGAATGAGTTTTACAAGGCTTATAAATATTAATGTTCCTTTATATTTGTAGAACACTTTATTGGTAGGTATATATTTAAATGATATCGTCTCCTTTAATCCTACAACTGAGCCTTAGAAAAGCTGAATTTTTTGAAGAACTCAACTCCATGTCTTCTGTCTCCAAACCTGGTGTTCTTTGTGCTGTGTTGGGGAGACACTTTAGTATAGAGTGTAAGGTAAAGACTCCAGAGCCACGGTCACTCAGATCTTGGCTCTGCTACTTACTAGCTGTGTGGTCTTGGACAAGTTATTTAACCTTTTTGGGCCATAATTCCTTCAAATCTAAAGTGGTGAACATGAAAATACTGAGCTGACAGTCGTGAAGATGAAATGGAGTTACTTCATGCAAAGTGCTTGAGAGCGAATCTGGCACATATTCCTGTTGGTTATTCTGATAGTGCGGTGGAAATGAAAACCTCTAAGACAGATGTGTGAATCTGACTCCCTCAACTCACTCTGCTGACCTGGTGGCCACCCTTGGTGAACGGGGTAGGGGTGGGGAGGTGGGGGTGGGAACTGTTTTCATTTGCTTCACAAGTAAGACAAGCTCTGCTAGTGTCAGTTTTTTTTTTTTTTTTTTTTTTTTCTGGAAAGTAATGTACCCATTCTAAGCAACTGGCTCACTGATGAAGAATTTAATCATGTAGGTGATAAAAGACAGAGAATGTCTTTCACTACTGCCATATGAGGTAGTTCTGAGGGGTGAGATCTGAAGCAAACTCGACATACTGCATGGTTTCCTCCCACTCTCAGAGGCAAATTATGCATAGCTGAAAAGTTAAGCTTAGAGTTATAAATGGAATCTTATTTTTGAGCCTCTTGGACAGTGTGAATCAAAATTATGATTTATTAAGCTTTCTTTCAAGATTCTGAGTCCAGCTTGCGTTGACACATTTGGATATATTATGTATGAACTGTCTACTTTCCTTCTGTGGCTAAACAGGAGGACATGGAGAAAAGAAATTCTTCAGCTTTGAGATTTGTTGTGTTGTCAGGGATGAGGTAATATCCCTTTTGGGGAAGAAGTAATATACATATACTTCTTCTCTTTTCTTGTTAACTCGTTTCTATTGTGAAAAACTTCAGTCTTATTTCTTCTTTCTGGTTTCCATTTAGCCTTAGAGTTGATCCATTCATCCTCCCTTCCTTCTTGCTTTCTTCCCTCCCTTTCTTTTTCTTTTTTTTTTTTCCCACTGTTTCCTACCCAGAGTGAAGGACAGGAAATCACTGGGTTAAAGCTACAGTGAGAACATTGGTCAAATCATTTATAGTACTTCAGCACCGAGACAATGGAAACTTAGAACATTGACTCTGAACCCATGTAAGAGGGCAGCAGAGAATCCCAGATAGTGACCAGATAAATGTTGTGGTTTTGCTAACTATTTTCAAGGATTGGAATATAGACTTTGTTTGACAAGTTTTATAATTGCTTTGTCAACTCTAGCCTATATAAGGAACTCTGAAGATGAAAAGGCAATTTTATGACTCTGCCTGTTGGGCAGCCCATTCTGAATGTATTATGGGGTGGACAGTCTGTGGTCTAGTGCCATTGTTTTTGTTTATTGTGAATACATTCAAACATTAATTTTGAGTGAAAGACTTCTCACATTTATTCCCCATTTAAATGTAGGAGTTTTAAATGTACTGGTTTCCAATAACCAATTTCTAGAAGGTTGATCTAGCCCTGATGCTCTAATATCTAGCTCTAGGTGGAATGAAATATCACCTCCACATAATCCTTGAAGCATTGCCGTCCATTCCACCTACCTAAACCTGTTATGTCCTGGATACACTATGTCTGCTATCCTATCTTGGTCAGGGAGTAAGAGAGGCCATGGCACATATATTCCTCTATTTCTAATTACTCCTGAGTACTGTGCTTCTCAGCCACACAACCAGGTTGTACAAAGGCTTGGTTGGTTTGATGAATTTGTCTTTGGAAGGGGTGGAGCTTGGAAGGAGCTTAGGGTTGGGGATCAAAGGACCTCTCTTGGTAGCTGCCATACTACTCTTCCTGCTAACTCACCCTTGTTCCTTGATTTCTCTCTTTGAGCATGAGCGGATACTCTTTCATTTCTCCTTTCCTCTTTCCCAATACCCTTAAGGACATATTTTATGAGTTTGTCAAACTTGATATAATTTTAACACATTTAATAGAATTTTTCTCTGCTCTTTTTCTCAGACATTCTACAATACAACCTTATGCTTCCCTTATTATTGCTCCCTCTGTTAAACAAAGTTTCTGACCTCAGAATCTGACACTGGAATGCATTGTCTTTACCAACTCTGGTGTTACTGGTGCCAGTGTCAACATGTAGGGCTACATCTCCCAAAAACATATAAAGTCAACTCAGAGCTAAGTACAAAAATTCAGTATAATTAGTTTTCTTCAGTTATAGACACCCAGTGGGCAAGTTTTGCTGAAACCTAAGTGTAGCCCATGTGCTGTACTATAAGGCCACAACAGTCTCGGATCTTCTATCCTTTAGTGTAACCACTGAGCCTATTCTCTTCCCTTTAAGCTTGTCTAGTGCTATGATTTCAGCTTCCTGGACCACAAAGTTACAAAATATGGGGCTACCTTTCATTCCTTCTCTATCTTCCCCAAATAGCCATTCAATCTCTGTTGTAATTATGTCCTCAATTTCAAAGCATTCTTCACATAACTGTTAGAGCTATGTTTAATCACACCATCCTCTTCATTAAAAATCTTGAGTGGCTTGCATATCCAAACCCCACGATGGCATTCACAGTCCCATCCTGAGTTATGTGTCTCCTCAACTCATACTAGATACTCATTCTTCCTCACAGGAAATTTAAAATGCTGTGTCTTCGATTGCTATCTGAAATACGCCTCTTTCCTTTTCCCTTCCCCACTTGAAGCTTTGCTTAAGGTTGCCTCTTCCCTGAAGATTTTACTGATGATTTTCTCAATTAGAACCTTCAGACAAATCTTTCTTGGCCCTGAAGCATTTTCTTTTGTACTATATTACTTTTTTGGTATTGGAAAACTTCTGTGGTACTCTAACAACTGAAAAATGATATTCCTATGAGAAAATGCATTTTGAATTCAGAACTATGGGCTTCAAGATAAACTTTGGAAGCCCATTTACTTACAAAATGGGAATGTCCTCCATTACTATTCCCTGCTCTTAGATCCTAGAACAATGTCATCCCCTTCTTCCCTTAGGCAGTACTAATGTCAAATTATACTAACTCCACAGAAATATAATTGCCAAACAGCTGGCTGTAAGTAAGGATCCTTTTGTGTGAGATATAAGGGAGCCATTAAAGACTTTTTGTATTTACAATGAGCGCTAGAAAGCAGCAGTTCAAAGCAGAATAATGCAAGATGCCCACAGTTTTTATCTTTACAATTTTGCATAATGATAGTGTCTTCTTTCATAACCACCACAGTGACCTTGGGCCCTGGTGCTCATGGCCTTTCCTTTCCAGCCAAAGATAAGAAATAGACTCATTTCAGCACTGTCTTTCAATCCCTCTGGGCCAGGAAGCAGCTTCTAAGTAACTTCAGGTATTATTCTTTTCATCCTTTCTACTTTGGGTAATGTTCACTGAATTTCAACTTACAGTGTTAGATAAAGAGAGTACTAATTATATCAATTAGGATTCTAAACTTCAATGGACTGAAAGTACATTTCAAAATGGTATAAATTATTGGCTTAGAAGACGGAAAAGTTCAGAAGGGGGACCGTGTGGAAGAGATAATGAATATCCCCTTAAATCTACCCCCCCCCCCCATTTTGCAATAGAACCTCTGGTGTTTTATCTTGGAGCCAGTTTATCCATTTCACAAAATTTCTCCCAGATTCTCTGTCTCAGCATAGCCAACTGATCTCCTCTGGCTCTTAGCTGTGAACAGAAGTGATGTGTGTAACCTCTGTAACATATCTTTAAAACAGTTATTCTCATAACTTGGATGCTGGATGTTATGGAAATCTAGGGGTAGAGGCCAGGAATTTTGCTAAATATCCTACAACATACATAAGAGACCCCAGTAGAAAAGAATGATGAGGCCCAGATTGTTAATAGAGCTGAGATCCACAAACTCTACCTTAAAATAAACTCTTGTTCTCCACTCTTCTTTTTTCTTATAACTGAAACAAGGATGTGATGGTAGGGTGGTGAATGAGTTTTTGCCTAGCAATATCAAGACAATACTCTAGGGGATAGCAGAACAGATCCTGGGTCCCTAAATGACCTCCTGGCTCCAAACTGCCTACTAGTCTTGGCTACTCACCCTGTGGGCATGAAGGAGATAGAGAATTAAAAAAAAAATTGTCCTTTTGAGTTCCTATATTTTGGGGTCTCTTTGTTACACCAGTTCAGACTGTTCCCTATCTAATTTAAATTTAATAAAATAAACAAGTTCCAGGTTTGCCTGTATCTCTGCTCTGTTTTCTATAGAGTCCTCCTAAAATTCCACACGGTTGCCTTCTTTCTAGTCTTTCCTCTTCGGAAAGCAAATAACAAATAACAGCACCAACTGCAAGACTCACACCATCACACAATACTATCTAAGGGAAAAGATAGTTCACACCCAGAGTTCCCAAGGACAGTCCCCAGTTTAAGATGAAGTGTTTGCTCTGTATTAATCCCTGTGTCAAAGAGAATGTGATGAGCCAGGTGTGCCTGAACCTGAGTTATGTATCCATCCTCAGATAGATTTGGGGAGCCAGGAAGACCTACTTTGAGTCTGGGGTATGCTCAACTCTATTTGAAGGTTAAGGCTAAGAGTAGAAGAAAAGGAACAATAATCGGAAGATTTTTACCAAATGAAGCAGGAATGAAAGATAGGAGTCAACCAATTAATGTTTACATAGTTTCTCAACCTACGGTTGCCAGGATTCTATCTCTGCCTAAACTTGAAAATGTGCATATATTTATTTGCCAAGAGACTTTTTTTTTCCACTTTAAATCAGATTCCTAGAAATGAACCATCAAACACTTATATAAAGTGGCCAAGCAGGAGCAGAGACAGCTGAGTTAAAACATGGTAGATTTAGGATTCAGTTTCTTTTGCCAACTGTGGTTTTTTCTTACGCTCTTATCCACTAACCCTTATTCCATCAGGAAGCCAATCATTGAACAGTACACAAATAATTAAATAGCAATAAGATTCACAGAGCAAACAATTTCCATTTTTGTCTCTGGCAGTTTCAACATATTTACTTGAGGGGATCTTTATAAATAATTTACAAGTACTTAGAGAAGACTACATTAAAGAGTTTATGTGTCTTTATAGTCTAAAATGTCTGTATAGATTAAAATGCTCCCTGTTATGCTATAGTAAGGTTGCAGCATTAAAAATATATTCTGGGAAAATTTTCTACATGAGCAAACAATTTAAAACTAAATTTACGTTAGTTAAGTGCAGTGCTCCCTAGAAGAAAACAACATTACATAAGTGACTACCACAGAGAAAATCAACCCCATTTTAATGAGACAGATCATAAAATAGCAAAGGCTGATTTAGTTCATTAATGGTGGCAGAGGGCTTTGAAGAGACAAAAGACATTAATGCAAAATACTGTTATTATGAACTAAATGGAAAGCATTTCTCATGGTGGTGGGGGAAACCACTAAATTTCAACCATCATTTCTAACATTGTCAAATGGTCTTCATGTGACTGCAAGCCTCTTGGCTAAAAATGTGGGAATAGATGTACAAAAAGTGGAGAATGAGGAGACTCAAAGAAAGGTTTCACAGACAGGGTGGGCTGATGGACAAACGAGATAGCAGTGTGTGGTTTGAGCTCCTCACTTGGTAGAGGAAGCAGTGTGTTATGTTTACATAATTTGAATTTCTTCTGTCTCAGTTTTAAGGAGAAATTTCTCATCTGTAATTCAAGCTTATTTCTCCTGTACTTTGGAAAATCTCTCAAGAAGGGCAAACATATGAGAGTAGGAACAGTAGTAATCATGTTTAAGGCTTTTTGGATAACTCCAAAGAGTTTGGTGGAACGACCAAGGATAAACTGTTTGCATGAACTGATTAACAAAAATAAAAACCAAACAAAAAAGTCAAATGATTCAGTAAAGCAAGAAAAATTTCAAACAGCAAATTCGACTTGATTTTTATTCCCCCTCTGGCGATTTGAGTTTAGCCTCTTATTTATGCCAGAGGAAAGGTCACCAGTGAGATGGTTCTTAAAATAAATAGATAAATATTTCGATTTGATGAAACAGCCTGGGTAATACTGCTAGGATTTTTAAGTACATGTAATAGGACAAATGGCTACCACTCCTGATGCACAGTTTCCGGGAAATTCAACATGAATTCAAAATGAAATGAAAACAATTGAGAACGGAGGTGCTCTCACACATTCATGCCTAACTGAGGCCCATGCTCTTCAAGGAAGTTACCCCAGCCTCACCCAGTTCTGAGGTTGCTTTAGCCAGAATCAGTTGCCTCTCATTAGCTTCCCATTCCTTGCAGGTACTTGCTTCAAAATGTCTACATGTCTTGTAGACATTGTGCCATCTAAGCATTAGGAAATTTATGAACAGAAATGCTCTAAGGATAATGCTGTCAATACTTTTAGAAGGAGTTCAGGAATCTCTCTTCACTTCCTCATTTTGAATTGTTTCTAGAACTAGTCCAGGTTCTGGGTCAATCTAGGTGGGAGGTAATGGCCTCCAAGTTTTCTTAATTGGAAATCTCTCAATGCTGCTTTCTTGGCTTAAAAAAGAAAACATATTTATCTTTCAGGGGACTTGTTTGTTTTCCCTTTTCTTCCCTGCTTCCTGTCCTAAAGTGACACTGCTGAGCCTGTGGACCTGAAAGAGGATGAACAATTGCACCTTTGATTTCCCCATTAGAAAAAGAGATGATTTTTTTTTAAGATGCATAGGATTATTGATAATGCACACATCCTACCTTTGGTTTGGGATTTTGCAGTATGAATAATGCATATTCTATGCTAAAAAACAAATTTTGAACACCTTGGTTGGCTTGTTATTAAGTTTTTTTTATTTGAATGCTGATTTCCCTTATCCTTCCAGAGAGATATTTCATTTGGTTCATTGATGGCCAAATATGGTTCTCTTCATAGGAAACTACAAAACTCTGAAATAAACTAGCAGTCTGCACATCAAGAAGATAAGTAGCTTTGCAGGAGAGATCAACGTCTAGAAAATAAAAATAAACTATGGCTTCAATATTATACTGTGTATAGGAAAATTACATGGAATAATACAATTCTGTGGTGATTTTACTGTTTCTCATGAAGCAAATTTGTGATGAAAGTCAATCACCTCACATCAGTATTTCAGATCTCAGTAAAAACTCCAGTAATGTTATTGTATGCACTTATTTCTCTGGAATTGACATTATATAAGATACTTTGTCCCTGGGTTGTAAGGGTAGGAGTGTTAGTCAAATTCCTTATATAGAAAATTTGGTGTCTACGAATGGTTTAATTCTTGGCAAGACTCACATACTAATGGCCACAGAGATGGCCCAGAGGAATGAATATTAGAACAGGTCGTATCTTTCCCACATTTTCCATTTCCTTTATCACAGACATTCTGCCAGGCTAAGATAGATTAAATGGTTATTCCATTTTTCTTGATATTTCCCCTATTTCTGTGGTACAGAGCTAGCTCACTCACTTGTTCACTCACTTAGGGTCCATTATGTGTCAGGTACTTATTTTTTATCCAGTGAATAGGACAGAAATGGTACTGAGGATTGAAATGGTACCCAGTGTTTAACCACTGAGCCATATCCCCAGGATGTAAACAAGGGTTCAGTTAGTTCTTAAAACACACACACACACACACTCACACACACACACACACACAAACACTTGGAATTTAGTTGGGAAGAGAAAACATAAATTCCTGAAAACCTAAGCTTAAATTGACCTGCCTATTTATGTAGTAGGAACCATACCCTAGGACACTGTATATTTCCTTGCTAAATGATTCATACAGCAATAACTGCAAGAAGCATTCAGAGTAGGCAGACCCCTTTCACTCAATGGAAATGCTTAATTTGAATTTGAGGCTCCACTCTGAGAGTCCAAGAAAAATTTCATAAAGAGAGAAGTAATCTTTTGATAATTCTAAAAGTCATCAACTTTCATGTCTACTTCTCCTTCCACCTCCACATAGGGATGTACAATTTTATGAAACATAAATTCAGTGACATTTGGCTAGTGTTTATGCCTAAGTAGGTAGGAACAGAGGTCACGAGATGGAGTGTCTTCCTTTGAACTTGTTTTTCTCCTTGGCTTTTCCCAGTCTTCCTATTCGTAATAGAAATTTATGATTTACCCTAATGTGATTTTCATGAATAGGAAATCCATACATCTTAAGATAGTTTCAGTGAAATGGGATTTTGTATGATAATGCGGAATTTTATAAGCTATAGGATCAAACCTGCCTGTAATATTCACCCAAGCTAAGAGTACAAAGGCAAGCCTGTGTGCCACAAGACTAACTCGTTAAAAGTCATAAATTAAAGATGCAAACTGTTAAAATGTATATTTTCTATTTTCATATTTTGACAAATAAACATTTATAATGACCAGGGAGTGCAGCTGTGCATAGGGAATGCTAAGGCGCCTGGGCCACAAAGGCACATGATGTATGGACAGAGTTCACTCTTGGCCCTGCCTGTCCCTCTTCTCTCAAAGTCAGATCCTGTGTACCCTATAAGAAGTTTCACATACATATATGTGGACATGCCAGCCTGCATGTGTCCTCCCCTCTTCCTTAGCCACCCCTGAGATATCTCCTTAGACATGGAGTATGCATATTCATAGGCACTCATGCTCCCCCTTAGGCTTCTACTCAATACCTCTTTAATTAAGCTCAGTTCTAATATCACTTCTTCATGGAAATTTTTTTTTTTTTTTTTTTGGTACTGGGGATTGAACCCAGTGGTGTTTAACCACTGAGCCATATCCCCAGCCCTTTTCATTTTTAATTTTGAGACAGGGTCTTGCTAAGTTGTTTGGGGCCTCACTAAGTTGCTGAGGCTGGCTTTGAATTTGTGATCCTTCTGCCTCAGCCTCCCAAGCTACTGGGATTACACCTGGCACCACTGTACCTGTCCTTCATGGAAATTCTTTTGACTGCTCATTCAGCCTCCTTTTTGATAGTCCTCATAAAAATCTTACTTCATTCTTGCATCTGTGTAATTTATATTTTTTTTTTCTGCAATAAGCCCTAGGTTTCATAAGGACAGAGATCATTTCTACTTTTAATATTTTTCCCCACCATATCTTGGCACAAGCTGTTATGGTGCACACATAGGATGGGTCTACGATATACACTTCTTGAGTGAATAAATGGTTTCTGGTTTATCCTTTTCTCGTTTGAGTGAAGGCTCTAAGTATTGTGGGGACTTCTTGAATGCTGTCCCTGGAAACTTGAAATCTCACAGGGATAATTTGTTCACTGGACACTGAAAAGATGGCTGATGGGACTTGATAAAAATAGCTAACAGTCCCCTCCCTGAACTTCTCATTAGGAATACTCTAACAGGTATTCTACCAGTTGAATAGACCTTGATGAAAATGACCAGCTGAAATAATTGCAGGGAGTTAATATTTTTAACCAGAAATCTTCAAAAAAATTTTTTGTTAGAAACATAAATATTAATGTTCTGGGAGGTGACTATATTTTTTTCACCTGCCTTATCACTTTCAGATGGCTTCCTGGAGTGAGCAGTTCTGCAGGTTATCAATATTAGATTACCACCATCATACAACATCATAAATCATAGAGGGTATCAATGACGTGAATCAGATAGCTAGTAGTTAAGGACATTTGCTGTTTAAACAGGAAATAAAACACTGGAATCTTCCAGAAGAAAAGCTGTTCTACCTCATTTTCAGAAGATCATGCCCTATTTGTGAAGCAAATTTATCTAATGAAAGGCTGTGAAATGTGTTTTTTCCCCTTGAATAAGTGCCTGTGGTATGGATGAGGTTAGAACACTCTGTTCGCATTCTTCCCAGTTTAGCTTCAGGGTGGGAAGGGTTGCTAGGGCTAAATGCTGAGCAGAGCCATCTCTAGGAGTGAAGATTAGACAAGGAAGAAATATCTAAAGCAAGCTCATGATTAGCCTGGAAAGTTCATCTAAGAGAGCGCAGTGAATTAACTTCATGGAGTTGGGCAGAGGCAGAGGTCTGATTTTGAATCTTCTCTGGAGCTACTCTGGGTGATTGGGATTCCAAGTCTGGTTTCAAAAGGCTAATTTTCACTAGGCAGTGCTGGATGTGTTCATACTTCCAACAACTTACAACTTGTTACTTAATCTGAAGGCCACTTTAGAAGGACAATTTAAAATCTTTATTGAATAAGTGAATAATAGGGTTGACATAATGTTCTAACAGAAGCTACCATTTATGGGTTCTGAATTACAAGTTCCATGTTTTTAATGCCACTTTCAGGCAACAATACAAACGAGTCAAAGGCCATATGCAATAAGCATTATTAATGCCTTTTAGGTAAAACAGTTCCTATTCAACTCTGATTGATGGAAGGAAGTCAACATTTTACACAATCAACTTGACCTATTTTGGATAACACTTGGCTAATATTGTTACTTACTGCTTCTTTGAGCATAATCAAAGAATGGAATTTTAAAAGTGCACATTAAAGCAGCATCAAAAATTTCTTAAAAACAACAACAACAACAGAAAAGGAAGCAGCTGAAGCATTAATCTCTGTGAAGAACAGAACAGTGATTAATGGAAAACACTTAAAATTTCAAAAAGCCAGATCTACATGTAATCACAAAAACACATTTCCCAGAAAAATAGGAGACCAAATAGAGGTTAAAGTGTAGACATTGTGGAATAATTTTGAGGGGGGAATCAAATAGCTATTGAGTAGTTATAGTTTCTTTATGAAATATTAATGGCCAACCACTTGTCAGTCACACTTCAGCACCCCTAGGAAATGCTCAAAATACAGATGCTGAGCAAGGGGAAAAAAAAATCCACCAAAAAACAACTGTGCAAATGGAAAAAATGTTAGCACTGCTGAAAAATCAATATAAATCATGGTCATGCATTTAAACTTGAAGGAGAGGAAAGACGTCAATGTATCTATGCCTGGTGTTTATACTGCCTTCTTTTCTCTTGAAGTGCTTAGAGACAGCTAGAATTTCACAAAAACCTTTGCAAATCCTAATTACGAGCAAATCTACATGCACCCCCCCCAACACACACACACAAACTACAGTACAGCTATGGCATTTGTTTGTAAAAGCTTTTTCGGGGAAAGAGTGTGATTCATTTGTAAGGCTCTCTCTGTGGCTAGTTGTTTTCTGGCAATGCAGAAATTCCTCTAAATAGGTCATCATAATACTGATAGTCATCTCTACAGTAACCAGTTTTCAAAGCAACTGGCTGAGGACTGCATTTCTGGAAGGGGGAATTATATTAGAGATATGGTAGTAGCACAAGAAGCTGCAAGCTAGTGTCAAGCAATTCCCTTATAAGCACAGAATTCATCAAATATTCTCTTCATTATTTGAGGCGAGCATAATTTACTTGGTGGGACATTGATAGGTACTGCTCAATCTTTTACTGTATGATATAAAGGGCACAAGTGTGGTTAATTCCTTTCATGTTTCGCAAATAGATCTAGGTACTTGGGGTTTCCAATGTGAACCCAGGGCCTGAATCTTGGTAGAAGTTTAGGGATAGGATGTGGCTACCAAGTTCTTAGAAGTACTCCAAAGTTTAAGTCCTTGAGCTGTTTTTCAGTCAAGAAAAATCAACTAAGTTTCTAAGTGACACCCTGCATCTCCTAACCCTGATCTCCCTCTCTGACCTCTCTCCCTGCTCTTTGGAGCCTCATTGGTGAATTTATGAAATCTTAAGATCTCACTGTTGCTCTCAAATCTGGAGAAATGCTAACCGAATGACTCTCCTTATTTCCCCCTTCTTATCTGAAGGGAGGTAGATTGGCTACTGGGCAGAAACGGCTCCTTCTTTCTGACCCATCACATATATCAGAAAAGATTACACTTTGAATAGAGACTCACGGGAAAGGAGGGTTTTGTCTTGTGTGTTCACATGGCTTATTCTCGGTGCCTAGAATAAGAATCGTGTCTTGTAGAGGAGAGAGACTCAATAAAAATTTGTTGAATGATTGGAAAAACCTGAACAAAATCAAACCCTAGCATGTTCTCCTTCAGGGTAGGTTGCTGTCCTGACTGAAGAGAGGGGTTAAAAAAAATAAAAAGGTTCAAAATACCTAACACAATCCAGAGCAGGAACACCATAGTCCCGTCCCTTCCCTCTCGACCCCCTTCTCCATTCCCTTCAGCTACATCACAGTGGATGGTATACACAACCATGTTCTAGCTTGAGGGAAAACAAGGGAAATGGAATCAACTGAAGTCATCAGAGTTGGATGCCTGGATAAGAACTGTTCAGGTATGAACCAGCAAGGGGAAAACCCTGACAGATATCCAACATGCCAGGGCAACAATCCCAAACAAAAGCTAACACAGCCAATCAATCCTTAAAAGGAAGGAACATGGTATTCAAAAGAATGACAAAACCCCCACTTTAAAAGAAAACATAATCCCAAGAACAAAACAAAATTCCTCAGAAGTGCTTTGGACCATGATTCAAGTTAATGAGAACACAAACAGAGAAAAATATGACCTCAAAGGTGAGACAATGGATCAACAGGAAGGGGGCAGAACTAAGGGAGGTCGGGGATAAAACCAACATTGCAGAATGAATTAATAAAGTTGATATAGCAAGGAACAAAATAAACAGGGCTGCAAATAAAATCACTGACCTAGAAGAATGGCTTGTAAATACAAGGGATCAAAGGAATTAGAAGGCAATGGATTCGAGTTCAAAGCCTGAAACAGGAGGAAAATTGTTGTCCCTGAAGGGGATTTTATAACTGCAACAGGATGGGCGAATGCTGCATGCCTGTGTTCCTAGTTGCTCAGGAGGCTGAGGCAGGAGGATTACAGGTTTGAGGCCAGCCTCACAACTTGGTGAGGCCCTCAGCAATTTGGTGAGACCCTGTCTCAAAATAAAAATGGGTTGGCTCAGTGATAGAGGGCCCAGGGTTTAATCCTGTACCGAAAAGCAAACAAACAACAACAAAAAATGGATGGAACAGGGGACGCCTTTACAAATCTCATGCAAGGAAATTTCACTAAGGAGGAAGAACAGCCACATTTGTAGACTGAAAGGGCTGACCATATTTTAGGAAATATCAATAACACAATGCTTAATACTACAAACATCTCTGATTGAAGATATTCCTCTAGCATTTAGGCAGATAAAACAAGTCACATATAAGGAAGCAAAAATTTGGCTGGCTTCAAATATCTCTACAACATCCAGCATGAGGACCATATGTATGCTAAGCCACATGTCAACACAGACTTTCCTTTGTGCAAACAAATTTCAGCCACGGAAGACATATAATTGAGTCTTGGGAATTTCTGGTCACAATGGTTAGGAATAATGATGTAGCCAACCTCAGAATACCTATCCTAGCATTTTCCAAAGTGCATCCTATGAACTCTAATCCTATGAGGTATTTTTTGAAACAGGGAACTGTGGTCAAACAGTTTAGAAACACAGATTCTGTAAAAGTCCTGCCTTAGAGATTTAAAAAACACTTTTAGAAAGAATCTGAGACATTACAGAAACCTTTCTTTTAGACTATTTTTTTTTTTAGTACTGAGGATTTGAACCCAAGGTCACTGTACCACATTCCCAGCCCTGTTATTTATTTATTTTTATTTTGAGACAGGGTCTTGCTAAACTGCTCAGGATGGTCTTGAACTTACCATCCTTCTGCCCCAGCCTTCAGAGTAGCTAGGATTACAGGCTTGGAACACATTCTTAAACTCGGTACTTTTTCTGGAAGTGACTCTTGATTCCTAGAATACCTGTTCATATCTTGTTGAAAAAGTTACAAACCCCATCTGAAGAAAGTTTTATCTACCACAATGGAGGGGGAAAGATTTAATAACTCAAAACAGTAACCAATCTAAAAGCAATTCATATTGATGAGTGGTCCCACGCTGCAGGACAGCAATGACATTTTATGATTCATTCATCCATTTGTTGTAAAGGAATGAAATCTTAATCTGATTTCAGGAAGAGAAAAGTACTCCTGACAGAGCGGCTGCTGTAGGACCACTTTAAAACGATTAGCAGCACATTGCCTTCTAAAGCAGCTGTTTCCAATCCTTAAACTCACACCTACTTTGTTTAAAGAAATGCACCTTTGAGCTGCTTTGCCACCCTGGAACTCTGGGCGTGGCAGAACTTCAGCTTAGTGCAAAATGAGAGAAATTCTAGAAGGTATACTGAAACCAAACTCTTGTTTTCTCTTCCTCAGGGAACCAGGAACAATATAACTGAGAAGGCAAAGGATTAAATACTTCTTATTCCAGAAGAAAAACAAAGCCACCCCAACTTTGCCATACCTTTCCCTCCTCCTCTGTATTTCTCCGATTTACATAAGCAGTTTATGAGGGTGTGAGGTGCCTTCTAATCAGATTACGTGCCGCTGCCCCAGAATTGTGGAACACTTGGCTGTCGACTCACATCATGTCTCTTTTATGCTACTTTGAACTGGAAAAAGAATTTCAATTCAAGACTGACTTGCCTCTATTTCCCTCCCTTCCTGTTAGAAGACAGAAGTGTGTGAGGAATGTGGAATAGAAAAGTGGGAGGGAATTTTCAGAAAGTGTTATATTCATCTGTCCTTCAACTGCTAGGAACAGACCAAGGTGAGCAAGTGGGTTGAACAGTAACTGACTTAGAAAAGGTCACAGGATTTCCAGGAGCAAAGAGAGGAGGGACCCAGGAGCTGGAATGCAGTGGAAAGGGCAGCAATTGCCAAGATATACTGCCCTCTTCAGGATTTTTAAGAAAAAAACATTTAGCAGTCTGACCACCGAGGTGGCAAGGTTGTGAGCAGTGGGCAGGCTCACACACTTCTGGTCTGAGTGTTATTTGCTCAGGTCTAGAAAAGCTGACGATGTGCATACCCTCGGTCCAGCAATCCCACTGGCATGTAAATGTCTTAGAGATGCTCACCCACATTTACATAAGGAGACAGGGGTCGGAATGTTCTTTGTTACTTTTTCTGTGACTGCAAGGAACTGGAAATAGCTCAAATGTCCATAGACAGATCAGACGGATATTTACCTGCCATAGAATGCGACATAGCAATAAGAAGTAACAAAGTTATATCAGCGCACATGGGCACAGCTCCAGAATATAGTCTGGAGAATATAATTTGGAAAATATAATTTGCAGCATAATATAATGAAACCATTTAGATTAAGTCTGGAAACACACCAAAAAACCCCATAGAGTATAATATTATTTATACAGGCAAAAAAACGTGAAAAACAAAACAAAACAAAATCCCTGAATGTGTATGTAATAAAAACAGGCATGGAAGTGACTGACATGATGTGAAAACAGGCCTGAGAATTGCCAATACCAAATTCAAGTTAACAGTTACCTGTGAGGAGCAAATGGGAGCGAGGAGAGAGGGTGAGGTATGCAGGATATTTTGAGGATATAAGTTGTGTTGGATTTCTTTAGCATGGTGAGTATTCATTTAGTTCACTTTATTATTTAGACTTATGGTATGCATGACCTATTTCATTAAAAACACTGAGGATCTCTAAGTCAGAGTCAACTAAAATTTATTAGTGCCTATCATGTGGTTGGCACAGTGCCCTTCTGCATTCTGCAGTGCAGCAGTCATACTGGAGAAGTCTGTGCCTAGCAATGTAACTGAATCCCACTATCTGGAAACTTCCACATCAAACCTTCAGATCCTTTTGCCAGTATGATTCCACCTGAGCTGTTGCCGAGCTGCTGTGAGCTCACCACTATGACTGATGGATTTGTGGAGAAAGGAGCAGGTGGAGGAAGAAGGAAAGCAAGGTAGATTATTAAGACTTAGAGGAAATGAAATGAAACTGATTGGGGATTCTCTTTTCTAAGTTAATTCAACTTCTTTCCTCACCTTACATTCTCCCTCAACTTATCAATTTCTCAACATAAGCTATGTGATGGGAGATGTGGGTGGAAATAAAGAAATTCTTAGCTAATGCATCATTAGTAGTGCGAGGTCCTGGGTTCAATTCCTAGCATGGCAAAAACAAAACAATAAAAAACAAAACAGAAGCATTAGTGTGTGCTGCATGGAGAAAAGGCAAAACTTGCTACTACTTTTATTTGACCTATAGTGATGAGACTCAGGCTGGCTATGAGTGGTTGAGCTAGGGCCATTTATTCTGAGGCACCCATAGGGGACTTGGAGCATCCAGTGAAGTTAATACCTCTATCGGTGGCTGTCAACTCTGCCTTCACATTCTGTCTCTGCTCACACCTGCTAACATCTTGGAGGTGCCAGGTATTGCACAATCTGTCTATTCCTTGTGCTTTGGCTCTTTAGTCTTTTGTGGCAAGGCCAGGTGTTCTGAAAACAAGCAGGGCCGTGCTGTGCAGGGGTAGGTGATGAAGGTACACACATGGCCACAAAGGTAATTGGGTGGACTGTCTAACAAGCCTGGGCTCCTTTAACTAGGCTCTAAACTTACACCCTGGTAAAAAGAATCACAAATTGAGTAGCCTCCTTTTCTTCTATTCCCCACAATCATATAGAAGATACTGGTAATGACTTGGGGGAGAAAACCCCATGAATTTGGGAGTAAGAATTTAACTTTCGATTCAGCAGACAGCTTTAATAACACCAAGAGATGGCCACTTGGGCTTTGTGTAGTTCAGCTTTGTAGTAGGGGAGTTTTCCACAGAGGGAAGGATGACAGAGTCATGTTTTAGAGCCTGTTGTCAATGTGTGTTCCCAGAGTTACCTGGAAACTTGTTAGAAATGCAGACCCTCAGGTGCTCTTCTAGACTTGCAGAAGCAGTTGTCATTATAACAAGAACCCCCGGGAAACTGAGATGTACCAGGAGGCCAGAGGGGCACTACTGTAGAGGATGAGCTAGGTTGCACTGGGGGCAGGTGGGGAGCTGGGAGGGGACAACGAAAAGAGCACCAACAACCCCCAAAGCTTTGATATGTAAAGTTGTTACAGTTTGAGAATAAGTACATGAGGAACAAACAGGCCACTGGAGGGGTGGCCTGGGCCTTGTCATGAAGGGGCTTGGAGAGCATTCTAAGGAATTTGGATTTCATCAAAAAGGCAGTGAGAAGCTCATTAAGACCAATCAAACACTTTAGATTGGAATGACATCACGAGATTTTTGGTTTAAGAAGATGTCACTGACAATAGTGTGGAGGACAGGTGGCAGGGGCCAAGGGGACTGGGCTTTTGGGGGGGGCTGTGGCCATCACTGGAGAAGTGGGGAGGGCTTTCACTGAGGCAGGGCCCTGGAAAGGAGACTGAGGTTGAGGAAGATATTTGGGAGGCCTGAGCAACAGTGCATATTATTACATCACCATTCACATGGCCTTAAAAATCCTTTGACAAAAATGTTGTATGTAGTTGGAAAAAGAAAAACCAACCAGTCAACAAAGAAACCTCCCAAACTCTCAAATACATAGTCTTATATAAAAGTAAAACTTACATTAGGAGAAAGACACAAGTTTCAATGACAAATTATAGAAGCAGAGAAGACTAAAGGAAAATGTTCATTATTCTACTGTTTTTGTGCTGCTTCAAATTGTCAGAGACACTTTTGATGACTGATGATTGATGCATGTTTTAAAATTTAGATTAAGTTGTTAAAAATACATCACTGTTGGTATCGTAGGAAACTTGAAGAATAGAAGAATTCACATACACACATTCGTATTGGGAGTTTTGTCGCGTTTTTGTTCTTTATGAACTCCAGGTTTCAAACATGAGTTTCTTACCGACCAACAAAGAAGCTAATTCTTTTGTATTTCTTTGAAGGTGTAACCATTTCCAAGAGCATATTTTGCCTTTTATATTTTGTTTCTTCATCAATAGCACACATTTAATAATAGACTTTATTAGTTCCAAACTTTTCTTTAAAAGCAAAAGCGAATTTCTAATGGATTTCTGTTTAAAATATTAACATGGCTGATTATTTTTTACTCACTCTTTTAGCAAAAAAAAAGAAAGAAAATGGGATTGAATCTTTATCTTTCTATTTTTAGATTTTAGTCAATAACATAAATTATGTATGAGAAGGTACAGTACATTATTAGCTTGTTTTTAAAAAGCTATTTGACAAAATATGAAATTGAATTACCAATGCTGTCACTTGTTTATCCATCATATTTTTTACAACCTTGAAAATATAGTGATCATCTGTTATTTTAATATAAAAGTCTGAATATAAACCTAAATTCTATTTAGAAGAGTGTTTCATACATTCAAGAAGTGAATGTTAATGAAGGTGAAACTGTATGTGTCCGAGAAACATTTAAACATGAGATAAAAAGAGCAAAGGAACTACCTGAGGGGGTTTTCAGGCAAATATCTACCACACCTTTTGCTTCTTGAGACCTAAATGGTCATGTGTCACATAAGGTCCTTGCTTAACTTCCTAACCTCGTCTCTCTGTCTTGTTTCTTTTTGCCTTCCAGACAGCAGTAGCTCAAAGTTGGCCTTCACAGTTCCCTTCTCTATTAATAAATTTGCTTTCTTATTAGAATTTTCTTTGGCTTTGGAATGGGAACACTTTAAGAACAATGAACACTTCTGAAAGCAAAAACAAATATGGTGACCAATGTAGATGAAACCATGCCAACCCACAGTTAAGTCACATTACCAATGCAACTTGTTTTGAGCTATCAAATACTCAGAGAAGGCTGAATTTATAAGCATGATTGGGATCCTGGTTGCAAATGGGTAGGCAGAGCATGAGACTGAAGCCAGCAGAACTAGTTCCATGGCAGCATAGCTCAGCACTTCCTACAAGGAAATCTTAAAGTTTGTCTTATGCATTGACTATAATTGGAGATGTTTGGGAGAGCAATTTGGCAACATCTATCAACATGGGAAATGCACATTCCCTTCCTCTCAGCAGTTCTACTCCTAGGAATTTATATAATAGGTTCCCTTGCATAAGTATCCAAAGTACAAGGAGATTACAGTGGTAGTGTTTATGAAGACAAAAACCCTGCATTCAATCTGTATGTAGACTATTGGGAATGATCAAAAATATACAGACCATTCACACAATAGCACTGTAGGAAATTATATGTGGGTTATTATACAAAAATGTTGAAGTGATAAAGACAACAATTGCTTGGTGGGAATTTTCATGTCCCCAAATTTCCAACAACCTCTTTTCTTTGATACAGATGATAGATATCATTTTATATGTTTCTTGAAACACAGCTTCAAGATCCTCTTTTTAGCTAGATTCCTCTCAATGAGTCCCTCCTATATCAATATTACAGCGTTACCACTCTAGCATATAAGTTCATGGGAAAAGTAAAATAGTATGATAGAATTTATACATAATATATATTATGCATATATGTGATAAGAATTTCTGAAAGAAAATGAACCTAAAACAGTTCAACAGTGGTTATCTCTGAGTGGAAGGGATTGACCCTTCAAGTATGGGGGAGTGGAAAGACAGACTTCATACTTTTGGTCTATTTTTACTTTTTTGTCATGAATGTATACTACTTTTATAGTTTAAAAATGAATTTTAAATAAAAAATTGAATAATTCTACCTAAAAGAGTAAACAAAATGGAAAATCGATAAAGGGGGCATTTTCTAAGTCTTTCAGGTACATGTCTCCTAATAAGGCCCTGTGAAACAACATGGCCCTGTGGTGGTCCATGAGACCAGAGCCTTGTATGTTTTGCCTGTTCTTGTATCCCGACTAGAAATGGCTTCCTGAGTCTTGCTTCCACTTAATTCTCGAGGACTCTGAAGGTGATGCTTCAAGTATGGCAGGGACAACAGACATCACCTCCTCCCAGAAGCCTCCTGTAATCCTCGAACTCCTCAAGGTCTCTACCTTCTTCCACTCTTATTAGAAAAAAGATTCATTGCTTTATATTAGCTGCCTTCTGCCCTTTATTTGTATTTATCAGATTCCTTATATCTCCAGCTCTAATTACAGCTGCTTTTAGTGTTCCCTTTGTTTCCCTGGAAATCTGCTGATAAGAAATACAGGTTTTACCTCTCTACCAAGATTGCAGATAGAGGACTTTTACGTGCATCAGAGGGGAGAAGATCATGTAGATTGTGCCCATTGGTTAGAGTGGGACATTACTTGACGGTATCTGCAATGCTCCTGGGAGATTCATGCTTCAAGATAAAGTTCCATTTTGCGATAGCAGAACATATAAGGGTCTTTACATGCCCCTGCTCTGCCAGCATACTCAGAATTCCCATCTGCTGCCACTTCCTGGTGCACACCCATACTCCAGCTTTACTGAATTGCTTGTCTTCCTGGTATGCACAATGTATTCTTCTACCCACAATAATTTGTACCAACTGTGGCTCAAAATGCAATTAGTTCACATTCATTTTCTCCTTCCTTCGCATTTTGATTTAATGATTCTTGACTCTAAATAGCTTTTCCCATACAGGGAGAAAAATAGACTCCAGCGTGGAGGAGGGGCACATCCTACAATGTTTTACAGTCTTATGGGATTACAGTGTACTGTGTGCTTGTCCACTAAATTTTCACTGGGGTGTGCTCCAAGTGAGTCACTGTAAAAGGCCCAGCCTAAAGTATAAACAACAACAAAACATGTGTATCAGTTTTTCTTAAGCTTACAGAAAAGAATTATTTGACTTACAGAGAAAAAAAAATTGTAGTTCACTATTTCATTTTTTATTTTGTAGGTAGAGGTTAATATTTATTGTATTCCTCCTGTTGGCATTTGTACCTTACTATTTAGGCCTGCAATTATTTGAAGTTTTGTCCTTATACTCTAATAGGGAATTATCTTACAGTACTCACACTATTCTTATATCGCCTCTCGATTTACTGCTTAGCTTTTGGGCAAAGAATTAATTATTCCAGAGTAATTTATACAACATTGAAGTAAGACAATATATCCATCTCATTTACACATAGCATGTGCCTAGATATTTGAAATTCTACTTAGCAAACATCAGGAAATGATCCAAACAGCTATTTGACTGGCATGTTGTGATCTGGCTACTTAATGTACATCCCCTTGCCTTCAAATGTAGTGAAACATAACACATCATCAGCTAGTTAAAGGCACAATGTTGTTTTCAGCTGTTACGAATTTAGATGGGAAATAACCCATTTGGCATGAAAGTAGTTGAGCAGACACATCTTGTGGTTTACTGCTACTTGGATTAAATTGGAGCCTCTTGGAATCTTGACTTGCCATTCGGCTGAAGTGAGAGCTTGACAGTCAACTCAAGGGAATAATTGTGCTGGGAGAAAACTCACAAATCAAATATGAAGCAATGTCCTTCAAGTTCAAAAACACCTGAGACAAGACCAGGGTGGCTTCTTTCTTAGACCATGGAGAGAAAAGCTGGGCTACTTTCCTTGAAGAGGCCAGGGGCAAATTCGTTGACTGCCCCTAGAAATGAAAGAACAACCTCTCCTTTTGAATTTCCATTCAGTAGTTTGCAAAAGAATGACTTAAGGGCCAAAGACTGGTTTCCACAGCTGAAGTTAGTATTTCCAAATTTGAGTCCATAAGCCCTTTTCTCTCCTCTCATATCTTTTCACAACAATGAAGACTAAGTATAAGGGAGTGGTCGTGGAAATGTTAATGTAATCAAAGACATGCTAAAAATAAGACTGACCTGTTGGTCTATCAAAGTGCCAAGAACTTGAAAAAAAAAACATCATGTTCATTGTTGGTCACAGGTCAACATTCTCAGAAGGGAGGGTGACTATATAAAATATAAATTTTTCTGGGGAAGAAATGACATGTCAAAAGCCTTAAGACATACATATTATTTGAACAGAGAACTTCCTACTAAGAAGGGTAATTGAGAATATGAGCAAAGTTTTAGTGACAAAAATATATTAATTATAATATAGAAAAACTTGACTGAAATGTTCAACAGTAGGGCATTGGTTAAGTACATTATGGAATGATCATATCATGATTTGATCAATAGCAATTTAAAAATAATGTTGAAAAGACAACTGATGTAGAAAGATGGTCTCAATATTTTGTTTCTAAAAAGAATGTTTTGTATGCTCCAGATTTATTCAGGAAAGCAAATAGATATACATGTGTGCATGAAAACAGTCCTGGAAATATGTACCATAAGAAATCAACCCTTCTTGGGCTGGGTTGTAGCTCAGTGACAGAGCACTTGCCTAGCATGTGTTAGGCACTGGGTTTGATCCTCAGCACTAAATAAATATGAATAAATAAAATAAAGGTATTGTGTCCATTTACAACAAAAAAAGAATTAACCCTTCTTATCTTTAGGTGGTAAATTTTTATGGTGGCTTAATTTGTTTTCCTAATTATCTGCATATTCAGATTTTCTACAGTTCATATGGATTTATGTTAGTGAAGCAAAAAGTTATTTCAAATTTGAATAAACATGACTATGTGTGGAGTAGCCAAATCAATCTGTGACTCTGACCATGAGAGCAAATTAAAGAGTCAGAGAACCCAACTATGAAGGAGACTACATGTCCCCTACTAAAGTACCCATCTCATCCCTTGCCCTTAGTTTGAGGACCCCAGTTTATAGCTGAGTCCTTTGTCCACCCAGAATTAAAGACTATATATTCCAGTTTTCCTGTAGGTGGTCAGGATTTGATTCTCACCACAGAACTGTAAGTGAAATTACTATGTGGGGTTTTGAGAATTTTCAAAAAGGGGCATGGATTAACCCTTATGTTTCCCTTTTTCTTTCTCATTTGGCTACATTGACTGGAGGGGCAGCTACCACATCGTCTATGACTTGAAAGTCATGCTTTGAATGGCAGAGAAGCAAGATAGCATCCTTCTGATAGATGGAAACTCTTGTCAGTTTCGGACTGCTTATCTTCACACTAGTTCATATTATAGAGAAGTAAATTTCTTTTTCAATATCCACACTGTTATGTTTGTGTTTTCAATTATTTTCAGGCAATCCTGGCCTTAACTAATACACTAATTGTGTTCGTGGTTGCTGCTAACTAATCAGAATCCTTTATTGAAGAGCTTCTCAAAATTAGTTGTCCAGAAAAAGAACATATTTGAAGTGTCATTAAAAACTATACTTTTACAAGTATCTGTGTTGAATTTCAAGGATTTCTAATTAATGATTTTCTTTTGATGCAGGAGCAAATAATCAGGTAGATACTGACCTCAAATGTTGATATAATCAATTTGGAATCCAGAGCTGACAAACGTATTTCTTTTGTTTGTTTTTTTGTGTTGCTGGGGATTAAACCCAGGGCCTCAAGTGTGCTGGCCAGTGCTCTGCCACTGAACTACATCTTTAGCCCTGTAAATCTTAACTCTACAAAAATAATATATTAAATGGGATATGAATAATGATGAAAATGGTGACATTTTGAAAGCAATGCAAATGGATCTTATTAAAGTACAGAGGTGCCTAGTAAATATACCCAGGGAAAAGGAGCCAATTACTAAATAAAAGTTCTTCATCTGGAATACATTGTTTAAGGAATTTCTACCAAATACATATTTCTGTAAAATAATTTATGACCTTGAGAGAAAAACTGTGTTGATCGTCTAATCGATACGTGGGTAGGCAATTAAGTAATTTCTTTAACATTAGTTCATATTGTGACCAAAGAGTACAATCTGTACCCGGTGAATAGACAATATGATCTGCCACTCTTTCTCAGAGACATGAAACTTTTCTCCCAGATTCATAATTACATGACTCATTTGTGCGGCCAGGGTGCAGAGTTCTTCAAGGATTGAACCTTGATTATGATAAAAACTTTGTTTTGGTAGAATTGCCTCTGTAAAAACACTCAGATATTTCAAAATGTTTCTTGAAGTGGTTATAAAAAGAAAAGCAATAAAAGAATACAGCATTAATTCTCTCACCCCCCAAAATGAGAAGTATTATATGTGAAAGTGGCCACAAAAGAAAAAGAAAAATTAAGAGAGATATTTGCTTCTTCCTGTCCTTCATTTTCTTTTTCCTGTATCAATGCAAAGGCTCATGTTTTCATCTCTGTAGGATTCTTTCCTCACTGCATTCCACAAGCCCAAAGAAACTTGCTGGAACTCGTACAAAACCCTCTCCTGCTACCATATTAGGAATCAAAATGTGTAGCAGAAACGCACTGCCAAGTGGAGATAACCAACAGGGAATGTCTATGCCTTCAAGCGAAATGAGTGAAGGAAAATGATCAAGGCAGCAAAATAAATAATAAAACTGAGGACTGGCTTTAGATTATGGTCTTGTTATTTATCCTACTCTCTATTAAGGATGTGCTGGAAATTTCTATGCCTCTTGGCCATTCAGGTATAAGAACCTGGTTAAGTATAATTTTACTATGTATAAAACCTACTCTGGGTCACAAGGGAGCAAAGGGAAATAATCTGTCTTTACCTTATTAACCACATCAACAGTTTTTTGTGGTTTCATGCTCATAAATCTTCTTCCATAATACCAGATTGAGTCTGAAATAACTCTTAAGTTTCAGGTATTTTCCCCAATGTTTTAAAAGGGGCTGAGTAGATGGCAGTTACCAGGAAACTTTCTGGTTACATTATTTTTCCTTTAAGTGAAATTGGTTATGATTAATTATATTTTCCTTTTTTTTTATACACAGCATTTGATCTATCACATACTTGGCTGGAAATAAATTTTTAATTAATACATGAGCCAAATTAATAGATGTTTCAAATCACAATCTCATGGTTTTAGAATCAGAGCAAGGGACAAAATGGGGGTTATATAGTGGAGGCTGAGCAATTATCTAGTGGCTTAAATAGACTATTGTGGAACTAATGGCCTGCTTTATTAAGACAGTAATGATTACACCTGAGAATGTAATGCTGTAATGATGAGAAATTTGACCTTGCAGCCACATTTTGTAAGTTTTAAAGGAGGCAGAGGTAAGAAATGAGATCAGAGAACAGAAGGCTTCATAAATCAAGACAACAGATGACAGGAGCATGGGTGAGTGCATAATTGTAGACTCAGGATGAAGCAAAGAATTTAAAGCTATTACAAAGTAATTTGCGTGCCATAACTCTCTGGGAAATTGTAATTATCAGAGTAATAATAGATCCCTGGTCAAACAGCTTCTGGTCATATAACTTGGACAAAAAAAAAAAAAAATCCTTGCTCTTTCCAATAAATCCACTGATGTCGACCTAAGTAATAGCATCTGCTTACTTTCTGGAAGGCTCTTCCTTTCCCTTGTAATGAGACTTAGTTACAGTTCCCCACCTTGTTCACTTGGTTGTTCATCCTTCAATTTTTACAATTTCTGATTCTTCAACAGTTGTAAGAATCAGAAAGGCTGGGACCTCAGGCATGTTATTTAGCCACCTTGGGCTTTGGTAAGGCAAAGTTGCAGCCCAGAGTTGGCAATCAATGACGGGAAATGCCTTCTGTCAGGACTGGGAAAGAGGCGTCCAAATCCTTGGCTGCTACTGCCATCTCCTGTTCAGAGTGGTTCACCCAGAACTGTCTTTACATACATGTGCTTTAAATTCAGTGTAATGGGCCAGGCCAAAATGATTCCAGGTGAAAGGAATATTCCCCATGCATTAGAGGTCCCTTAGTCAACCTCTTCTGGAAGCAGCATCTTCTGGTGGTGATCAGTTTGAACAGGATGGAGGGTGTGAAACTACTGTTTGTAGGAGGAGGGACCTGGAAAGAAGAGGTTGTGATAAGGGTAGAGATGTGGCTAATGACTGAGGAGAACAAGACAGCAGTGTGTTCCTCCTCTGGATATGCTGAATGAAGGATAAACACTTCCACTCTGCAACTAAAATCCTTCCTTGCTTGAGAATTGAAAGGATCATAGAACATTAGACACTCTTCTGATTTTGAGAGGGCCATTGATGTGCCTCAGAAACACAGACTCTAGGCTGTAGAAAGATGCATCCCACCTAAAGTGAGGTCAAGAATTGGGTGACAATAATACACCAAAAAATGGATCTTCTTTGAGCTTAGTATTTGCATTTCTGAGAATATGACAATCAAAGCCACCCTAGTGGTATGGCAGATGGGGGTAACTATTCCAGGACTAAAGCAGTTCTTTGCTGTCACAGTTGCTCAGGGCACTGGGATATGAGGGGGTAAGTGGGTCTGAGAAATGGTAGTATATTTCTGGTGCTAAGGAGTCATGGCAGGTGTCAGTACCCTACCTCTCTCACCATCAAGTCCCTTCCACATTTGCTGGATTGCCTCTTCTCAAAACCATACGATGCTACTCTTATGAACCTATTTTCCTTCCAAGATAGCTCATGATGCTAAATTTAAGTTTGTTTTACTCAAATAATATTAATGGGAGAAGTATACAGAGTATGATTAGTCACAAGTAACAAATCACCCCAAGGGGAATTCCAGTGATAAATCCAGAAAAAAGAGTGAGTCATAGAAGAGGAAGAAAAAAAAAAGACAAATTACCTGACTATTTGTCAGAATCTGTGCTAAGCACTGTCATATGCCATCTTATTTAATATTTGCTGTAGCCCCATAAAGGAGGCATTTATCCTCTCCTTTTAATGAATGAAGAAACTATAGCTGGGGATAAGTAATTAGTTTGTCTAAGGTCCTTATGATGGTAAGAGATAATGCTGAGATTTGAATCAAGGTCTTTATGACTTTTAAAAGCAGTGTAATTAGCCTCTGCATAGTATCAAAATGGCAGCCAGCCGTCCTAAAAATAGCAGACATTCCATGAGTGTTGACATGTGCCAGGCACTTTTCAAGCACTTTCAAGTATTAACTCACTTTCTTCCTCACCACAATTCTAAGGGTACTGTTGGGGTAACCATTTTACAGAAGAGTACAGAGTGTGTAAACATTGCCCCAAGTTACCCTCCAGTATACGGCAGAACTGGGACTCAAACCCTGATTCTGATTCTGAAGCCTGCACTAGTTCATGAACATCATTAGAGACCAGAGTCAGTGACACTTAGCTGCTCAGTTAGCGTTTGCAACATGAGTTTTCTGTTTCTTCTATAATGTGGACAGGGCATAAAGAAGTAGCATGACAGTAAAGATAGCACTGGAACTGGTCCCAGCTCTATCTCCTAGTTTCTTCAAACCTTTTGGCCTAAGTTCATTTCTGCTGCCACCAACTTGGCCATGAGATTGACTTAGGTAACATGGAAATTTTGGAGAGTATACAGAATAAAGTAGAAATCAGGGCATGGGAGAGAACATGAGTAAAGATAGATGTAAACTGATACTGTGTTCTGTAGACAGAGATGTGCCTATGTCAGGACTGTAATTTTTTATCCCAGTCTTAATTTTCAGACCTCTTTTTGGGTAGGTTGAGAGTCTGTACTGTGTAATTAATGAGAGCTCATAGGCAAAGTCTTACCCCAAAGACTTCTCTGTGCCATGGATAGTCCTTAACAGGTGGCTGCAGATACAATAGTCATCAGAGTGAGTACAATGTACACTATTGCTCAGGTAGTGTCTGACCACCTGTCCCTGGTGTTTTTCCTTTCATGAATACTTTTATAAACTAAGCTGTCCCCAACACTTCACCTAGACCTTCATGATTCTAATGCCAGAATTATATTAACAATACCCACTTGGTCCTGTAGATTCCCATTCTCCCCTCTTTCAGGGCCCCGTTAATGTTCCAAACCCTTGCGCTCCTATTCCATCTCGTACTTAAGAGCCAGCCATGATTGTCTTGTTTTGGTTTCTCATTTAGCCTTTCCAATACAAGTGACCCTGTGTCTCTCCAGCTTAGATTCAAGGGAGATGTGAGTGGAATTTCTGGGAAACATTTTGCTTTCTATAAATGGGGAAGACAGGGCTGGAACTTCCATTGTCTTCAGTTGCTGAAGTGAGTGGACACCCACGGGAGCAGAAGATGGTGTACTGAGGATGGAGATGCTGAAAAGAAAGAGCACCAGCCCCTGATGGTATCATGGAGTAGGTGGACAAATGCCTGAACTCTGACTTGTTATGTCCCAAAGTTGGCTACTTACTGCTTATAGTTGGGTTTTCTATTACTTGCAGCTTACTGCATTCTTAACTAAAATATATACAATCTACCCTCAACTCTGCCTTGAAGGCAGGAGAGTTAGTGACTGCTTATGACTACAAATGTGTCAAATTCCTGTGTAACACCTGAGATCACAGCAGGGATCATAAATGTTTGTTTAATGGGTCCATTTTTTTATTTCCCACAGATGGACCCATATTAGGAATTTATATAATTCTAGTTAAATTGATTGACACTTAAATGATGAGTCTCTGCTTAAGAAGGTGTTCACTAAAAAGCCCAAGAATCCTAGGGAATATGTACTCTGGAGTGTTTGGAATTTTAGGAATTAAGAATTCTCATGTTAAAGAATACTTCTTTTTCTGTGAAATTCTATGATTAAAAAAGTGCAAACATTGCAAAAGAATAGGTAGAGTCTCTTGCAGACCACATTTGATCAGGAAGAAGTAAAATAAAATTCAGATCAAATATTTCCAATTCCTTAGAAACCTGGTTACAAACATTCTCTTTATTTAAAAATGATGGAGCACTGGCTTCCACAAGTGGGACTGCTCTTGTTCATGTGGCAATAGACATCAACCTTCCGATCGATGGCCTGATGGTATAATTGCTCACTGTGAGAATGCTCTGGGTTCCATCTGGACACAGTTAAATAATGCAACTGGCAAGTAGTTCTGAAGTTTCACTCACAAAGGGCCTGCCCAAATGTATTAATTTCACAGTTGTCATTCTGTGACAGAAAGTCACAAAGAAGGTACAATTAGATTCAAGACCAAATGAAAAGGCTCCCTGACAGTCTTTTTCTTGATAACTATATTAAAAAAATTAGGTTCTACAAATAATAATCTTTTATCCTGAAGACCTTGGAAACACTTGACATGTGATTTACATAAATAATCATGAGTCTTAGCTCCAGTTGCATTATGTAATATGCAAAGTTCTCTGCTAAGAACTTTAGGGGTCTACCTTAGTGGCATGTACCTGGTCACCAGGTAGCACATATGCCTTAAATGAAGCTGACTTCTCCAGCTTAGTTGGTCATGTGTACCCTTGTTTGCAGATCTGAATACTCACTGAGGCCTGGGAA
Source organism: Marmota monax (assembly GCF_021218885.2). Lineage (NCBI taxonomy): Eukaryota > Metazoa > Chordata > Mammalia > Rodentia > Sciuridae > Marmota > Marmota monax. Next base: position 2,632,599 of record NW_026694096.1, read on the forward strand.
TGACTCACAGGTGAATTAAAATTTTCTTCTCCAATGCTGGATTCTCAAAGGACAGGGGGGAGAGACTTGTTTATTGGTCAGTGAATTGACAGAGGCTAATGTGGTGAGGGTGTTTGGGGGCATAAGATAAGTTTGGTTCTTGCTCAAAAGTGGCCACTCAATAGTTCTATGTCTAGTATTCCTTTTTAAAGAAGGCGAGTAGAATGCATTTTATAAAGCTCAACCATTATAATTTAGCCTGCCATTCATGGGAGTTGCATAAGGTAATTGAGGCTTCCAACCAGACAGACAGCAATTAGACTGCTCTGGTATTTGTTAAATTAGCTTTACTGGGTACCCACAGTTTTGCTTTTACCCTGTGAAATCTGTATTCAGAGGCCAAGTTCCTTTGTAGTGTTGTTATGTTACTTATCCTTGGAGCTCTGGCTTAATTTCCAATTTACAAGAGTAAAGTGGATCCAAGGCCCATTTAGAAAATATGACTCAGTATAGTAGTTAAACCAAAACACAGTTTAAACAATCTTTACACCTATGTGTGTTGGAAATTTTCTCAGGTAATCAAGCAAAGAAATAAGAAATTCTTGTAATTAAGCAACTTCTAAGATGGTTATACTCAAACTTTAGCCTTCTTTGGAATCACCTGGAGGGCCTATTAAAATCACATAGCTGGACCCCACTCACAGACTCAGTGAATCTCAAGAATTTGCATTTCTAATATTTCCCAGGTAATGTTGATGATGTGGGCCTGGAAACACACTTTGAGAATCAGAGCTCCAAGGGAAGAGAAAAAAAAAATCTTTACATCTCTCTCTTTTTTTTCTAATTTCTAGATCATAATAAAACTCTTTCAGGTATCTTAGGGGCTGAATTATTTCTTTGCAAATTTATATGTTGAAATCCTAATGTGGAGTATTTCAGAATGGGACTTTGGAGATGGGGTCTCTGAAGAGGTAATTAATTTAAAATGATGTCATTAGGGGGGGCTCATCCAATCAGTTTAAGGCCTCGAGAAAATAAGACAACCCTAAACCCACAGGAGGAGAAAATTCTGCAGCAGATAGACTTGGGATGAACATCAACTCTTCCCTGGGTCTCCAATCTACTCATTTACTCTGCAAGTTTTGGACTTGCCAACCTCAGTAACTGAGTGCACAAGTTCCTTAAGGTAAATTTCCCTCCAACTGCCTGTCCCCACTCTCTCTCAATTGCTTATGTTTTTCTTGGGAGCCCTAATACAAATTTTTATTCTCAATCAAGTTCTCATTGAAGCATGAGTTTTCTTATGAATATTTTCAAGAAAATAAAAGCATTGGGAGAATCATCCCAATAAGGTGGGTTTTCTCACACACATCTGCCATTTAGTGATTATCATCTATTCAGGTGCTCTGGTTATTCATGGCATGTGCCACTGCTGTTTCCTCATGAACAGTCCCCAACTGTCTCTTCATCATGGGGACCATGCTTTTTTTTTAATATTGTTTTTAGTTGTCAGTGGATCTTTTCTTTTCTTTTTTTATTTTTTGTATGTGGTACTGAGGATTGAACCCAGGGCTTTAAACATGCCAGGCAAGTGCTCTACCACTGAGCTATAACCCCAGCCTGGGGACAAGGCTTTGAATTCTGTGTTTGTGTGTGTGTGTGTGTGTTTTAATGGTTGGTTTGTGCTCAACAATAGGACGAAATTAACTCTGTCTTTCAAGCATCTATGGAAGTATTAATGTAGACTAAGGTTTAACCAGACCCTTAATATGCTGGAAAGTCATGTGGAATTTCCTTGGGGTATTTTGATTACTGAATATTTTACAAATATGCAGTATGGATGGAGATGGTGTCTTGTTATCTTCATTTTGATTTTCCCTAACGCTGTCTCACACACCAAGGATTTAATGAGCTTTCACAGAGATCTAGACATCAAAACAGCTCTTGGGGAGTCATGAGCTTTACTGAGCTTTCTCTCTTCATCTTTTGTTGCAGGCTCCCCCCAACCCCCGCCCCGCCTCCAGCATTGATGCGATTGATCTTAGGGGGCTCCTGAGATTTGCAGCATTGAGGAAAACACCTATGAGAATCTGTTTCTTAGGCTGCCCATCCAAGAGGGTGTTTCTCAGGCTGCCTTGTGTTTAGTTAGATTGAAGGACAGAAATCAGAGCCTTCAGAATTGATCAATCCTAGATAACTACTATGAAAAAGATTTCATCAAACTTGAAACCCAGATTAATTTCCCCCAAAGTTTGAAACCTTGCATTTCTGCTCAGACTGGAAAATGGAGCATGTTTACAGGGCAGCACCTACTGGCCAAGTGGGATATGACATATCTATAAAGTGGCTGCATTCTGGCATGAGGGGAGTCTGTTCCTGAGGGGTTTGCATTGTAGGTCAATGGAACTTAGGAGAAATTGCTATCGTCTGAGTAAGTGGTGGAATGTAGATCGACTCAAGCTGGAGCATCAACTCCAGTGTCAGAAGGTTCCTGAAGGGCTCCGCTGTTGAGAAAGTGTTGCAATAAGCATTTGACTACCAGTGCTGAGGCACCTGTGACCAGTAAGCCCCAGGGAAAGGCTGCCTAGTAAACCACTTCCTCCGGAAGAAGCTTGAGTTTATTATGATTACTTTTAATAGCTTTCTTTCATGTGGTAATCTCTTATTGGTAAATTAAAGAAGTTGAAAAGTAAAATTCCGTTTACAGAAATCTACTGGCCAAGAAAAGCACTCAGAAAAGACATTTATCCCAATAGTAGCAAGAGGCAAACCCAGATTTTGTCACAGGCTATATCATCCAGGGGCACACATTCCTAACTTAATGAATGTTAGGTGAAAGCATTGTGGGGCTATTAGGGCACATTCTCATTCCTTGGTTTATGTGAATGTGATTGACTTGCTTCTGGTTAATATCATTATTCAACGTTTTTAGAACTTTTTATTTTTCAAAGCATTTTTTCATATACTATAACAATAATGAAAGGTAGATTAGCCAGGTAGCATTGTATCCATCTTACATATGGGGTCACAGACAGGAGAAATTGAGGTTTCTTCAAGGTCACATTATTTGATAGAGTCAGCACCTGGATGACCTGTTCCTAACTTCAGGAGAATCATCTTTTGGTACCTGTGGGAGATTGTCCCAAGACCTCACAGATAATCTAAAGATGCTCAAATCCCTTATATAAAATGATGTAATATTTTCACATAACCTATACACTTCTTTCTGTATACTTCAAGTCATCTCTACACTACTGATAATGCCAAATACAATGTAAATGTTATGTAAATAATTATTACAGAAATAATGAGAAGGAAAAACTTTTGAGTATCCTCAGCACAGATGTAATCCCCCTCTGCCCCCGGCCCAAGTTTTTGACCCACAGTTGGTTGAATCTGGAGATGTGGAACTTGTGGACACAGAAGGCTAACTATATAGGGTCTGTAGAATTATTTGAATCTGTAGATTATTGTGATTTTGAATCTGTAGATTATTGTGATTTTTTTTAAAGGAGTGAATGATAATAAGATACTTATTCTACTTTTTGTTTTCTCGAGTTCATGCATGAACCTCATGTAGACCAAAGCATGAAGCAACATGTAGAGACCAGAAGTTCTAGGAGGATGGAAAGGAAACTCCCCTTTTGCAGGTGATAGGAGAAGAGACCTCCGATGTGCTGGGCATTATGCTTGAGTCTATTCACACCTCATCTCATCTAACCACCCAATAACCCCATGAAAGGTAGGTGTTATAGGTCTTTGTACCTATTTCTTTCTGTGATATGATATTATGTCTGTAAGTATAAAGGATAAGTAGGTATAGAGGAGGGAGAGAATATGGAGGGACATTTGCATTTTATGGAGAGAGCATGACTCATGTATTCTTGGAGGAAAAATAGAGAGCCAAGAGGAGCAGGAAAAAGGGAGGGGGTAGCTATGTTCTAGTCATCTTGGCTTTAGAGACAAAAGTCAGATAAACTCTACAGATTTGCTGTAGTCAGTCTGGTGTGTCCAGCAGTGCTACTCATGAGCTTGATAAAAGGTCTATAAAGCCTGTAATCCCAGTGATACCGGAGGCTGAAGCAAGAGGATTTAAGTTCAAGGTCAGCCTCAGCATCTTAGCGATTACCTAAGCAACTTAGTGAGAACTTGTCTTAAAATTAAAAAATAAAAAATAAATGGCTGGGGATGTGGCCTGTGGGTTCAATAAACAGTACACTCCCACCCTCCAAAAAGGCTTCTTCTTCTTTTTTTTTTTTTTTGGTGGTGCTGGGGATTGAACTCAGGGCCTTGTACATGCAAGGCAAGCACTCTACCAACAGAGCTATATCCCCAGCCATAAAGGCTTCTTTTAAGTGACATTATTCTTGTGAAAATTACTGATTAGTTAAAAAAAATTTAGTTCTCAACTAATAAGTGCAAAGTATCCTTTGTTCCAGTGGTTCTCAAAATGTGGCACTATATCCGCCACATTGGCCTCCCACGGGGACTTGTTTAGACTTGCACATTTCTGGGTACTACCCCAGACCTCAGGGACTAGGACCATAAATTTGCATTTTAGTGAGACCACCAGATGTTCTGAAGCTACACTAAGTTTGAGAGCCTCTTCTTTACTCTGTGATATCTTCCTAACTTATATATGGAAAGGCAACTTTAAAAACAAATCCCTTAGCAATTATCAAATGTACATGAAAAGACTTGTCTGTCCTCTTTCTTGATTTGCTATGGAATATGAATAAATGTAACAGTATAGACTGTTCTTGGTACAAACAAACCAATGAAGGTTTTATTTTTTTTTCCTTTTGGCAATATAGTTGGATACTTTAACTTATAAAGAAAATATTATGTCTAAATAATAAGAATATTACATCTGAAATTTTACTTTCTCTTTTATCATAATATTACTTTCTTTGAGAGTATCTACTGAAGACAAGGATTGAAATTTTAAAAGAAATTCAAAATACCACAATTTCTCACAATGTCATGTCATCATCTGCATTTAAGAATAACAATATCAAAAACCCTCTTAAAACTTCAAAAGATCAAAGAAAAAGATAACTATTTTCTCTTCTCTACCCTCCCCTACTCCAATCCTCCAAGACACAGAAATGGCAAAACTTCAAAGGAGACCAAGTGCAATACTGGACCATGTATTAATGTCATCGCTGACTAATTAAATAGGCAGAAACACAGAGAAGGCAGTCAAGATTACACGATTTGCTCAAACCTACAGTACTGGTTATTTGTATGATCATGTTGAGCTGGACAGTGATTTGGAATAGAGGACTGGAGAGAATTGGCTACAAGGACTATGATAAAAATATTGTAAAGGATTTGCTGTTGAACAGACAAATTGTTTTTTGGTCCCCAATATCAATTCTCTCCTCTCTCCTACTCAAATTGCACTGTTTGTAAAACATGTCCACTCTCTATATGAGAACTTTTCTATTTAAAATAGAAATTTAGATGAGTTCTCCCTGAAACATCCCTATCCAAAAATTACGTTCGTAAATGTTTTAATACATGTTTATTACTAAAAAAATTATGTGTTAATTTATATAAGATAACATTAATCATATTGAAAATCTATTAAATATATATATATTTTTTTGTGGGGCGGTAAGGATATTGAACTCAGGGGCACTTCATCACTGAGCCACATCCTCAGCCCTCTTTTGTATTTTATTTAGAGACAAGGTCTCACTGAGTTGCTTAGCACCTTGCTTTTGCGGAGGCTGGCTTTGAATTCGCAGTCCTCCTGCCTCAGCTTCCTGAGCCGCTGGGATTACAAGCATGCACCACCACGCACGGCTAAATGTATGTTTTATCCAACAGCTCTTTACTGTTTTCCCATTGCATATTTTATACCACAATAGGCATAAAGATTCCTTGTCACATTAATATCCAGTCCCTGTCATCAGGAAAATTAATATCAAGTTGGCTGACAATACAAAGTCAAGATAAGTTAAGAATTGAACAGCATAATTCAAAAGTTAAACACTATTTGTTTAAAAGCTCAATTAATTATTAAACACAATATAGCATCTGGTAGAAACCTGGAACAAAGTTCTTAGTATTCTGTCTACCTAAAAGATTAAATTCACTCAATGATATTTGAACAAGTGTTCCTACTATTTCAGAGGACCTCAGACTATCACAGCAAGGCCCTTCCTACCCCACTTTCTTCTCATTTTGTGTATCAACCCAACCTTGCATACTGATGACCCTTTCTGAAATGTAGTAGTAACAAATTTTATATAATTGGTAGAAATATAAAAAAATATTTTGTACTTAAAAATTAATTCAATGAGAAGGTTAACTTTTAGCTTTAAGCACTAATTCAGAATCTAATGTTTGTAGCATGAACATAACTTCATTCATAAGACTGAAATATTCACCAGAATTTTCTGTGGAAAAATGAAATCTTTAGGGATTTTAATTATACATAGTAATAAAGAATTTACAGTTGACAATGGACAACTTAAACTTTTCTTAAACCTTGGATTAGAATATCACATATATTTAGAAAAATATACTGGGACAGGGAATAGTGGTGCATGCCTGTAATCCCAGTGATTAGGAGGCTGAGGCAGGAGGATTACAAGTTGTAGGCCAGGCTTAGCAACTTAGCAAGGCCCTAAAGAATTTAGCAAGACCCTGTGTCAAAATAAAAAATAAAAAGGGCTGTTGATGTAGCTTAGTGGTAAAGTGCCTCTGGGTTCAATCCCCAATACCCTCCCCCAAATATGTGGAAGATATCTTTTTACATGAATCATGTCTCCTCTACCTCTACCTTTAAGACTTGAGGTATAGGGGTTTTGACCCCGCAAAATGATAAAAAGATGGCATGACTTGTATTATTTAGAGAATCAATTAGGATTTTCCCAGTACCATGCCACCATTATCATGCTGCGGTAGGGATCCTGACTCTTAATTTTGACCTCCTTGCCTGGATCATCTGTCCCACAGCAACTAGAGGAGCATTGCACAGTGCAGGCACATCCTGTCATCCTTTCATTTATAAACCTCTGATGGCCAGCTCCCCCATGTACTGGGACTGTAAGCAGCTTTCCCACGGATCCTTCCCACCTCTGGGACCTCATTCCTTCTGCTTTCTTAGTGGTGTCTTTGTTCTGGCCACTTGGCCTTCTGGGTTTTCTCAAACATACAACATTTCTTCCCATCTCTGGACATCCGCACTAACTTTTCCTGTTGTTTAAAAAATTTTTTGGGTTGGGATGTAGCTTAATGGAAAGCATCTGCCTTGCATTTGCAAAGCCCTGGGATCGACCCCCAGTTCCAAAAAGACCAAAAAAAAAAAAAGATTATAAAAAAAAAATTCTTCTTCCAGGTTTTGAAATGTTATCCTTTTGAAGAAACCTCTCTGTTCATCAGAGCTAAGTCCACACCCTGCACTCACCCTGTTAACTCTGCTTATCTTCTTCATAGCACCCCCAGCATCCAAAATCATTTTTTCATGCTTATTATCTCCCTTTATGGGAATATAAATTCCCTAAAGGATACTATCACATAAACCTCCCTATTCTCAGAGTTGATAGTGCTTGGCACTAAATAAATGCTCAATAAATATTTGTTATATACTATCTGAAAATATCCATCAACTAACCATACAAAGTATCTGAGTCAGAATTTTCTCCACTTAACTTATGATATGTCCCCTTTGTCTGGACATACATCTTGTAAAACTTCCATTCTTTGAATAACAAAGTCTATTCATTTACCTTCAATCAGAAAAGAATAAGATGATTTCATTTAACACAATTTTGTACTGGATTAGCATCACTTGGGGAAACTGCAAAAAAAAAAAATTGTTGCTTCCTGTGGACTTCAACCAACTTGGATGGAGCTCTGGTATCTGAATAAAAACCACCCAAGGTGATTTGATGTACTAAGAATATTGAAAAACACTAGACTAACATTTAAATTAATATGCAAACATTTCATATTTAAATTAATATTTACTTTCAATATGCTGTAGGATTATCAAACATATTCTCTTAAATTTGTATTCAGGTGAAATAGAAAGTCTCAATTTAGGGCAGAAATCACATCAAGCAGTCTTCCTGCTTTGAGGGTGGTGACCTCCAAAGTGGTCAACATACTACATATTTCACTAGGTAGTAAAATATTACAGCATTCAGTTTGTAAATGGTTGCAGATAACTTCATGTCTAATTATCAGGCAACTAAAATGATTTTTTATGTATAGTAACATTTAAGATATAGAATATTACTGGATATTTTGAAACCACAATATGATAATGAAAATAGTTGGGCTGGGATACTGGGTGACAGAGCACTTGGTCTAATGCTGCCCCATGAATTTAAGTGTCTTTAAATTTATTAAAGATTGATTTAGAAAATTGTGAATTTTGGGTAATGCTTTACTAAATGTGCTATCACAATTTAAATTTAATGTTATTTTTGATAAATATATCAGTTTAAATTAATCTTTCTCTTTGATGTGATCTCTGAATTCTTATTACTCTTTCATTATACTCTTTGAGTAAGGTATATACTACACATAGGATCAAGTAGACTCACATCAAAGTCTGTAGTAAGTGCTGAGTTGTTTATTTCATTCATCTATAAATAAGAGACATGTTTGAATTGCAAACATGGTTGGTTCATGTCTCTTCCATAAAGTCTTCTTTCTTCCTCTTTTTCTTTCTTCTTTTCTCCCTCTCATTTATTTCACAAATATGTTTAATGCCTGATATGTTTCATATCCTTTACAATTATCTTGGCATTAAAAAATATAAATATAATAAAACAGTGTGGTGTTTTAAAGGTTTCAAATTCTGGGATTCTCACGAGAGTCATCTGCTTAGCTTAATTCCATTCATAATGGTAATTAGGGAAGTAATTTTAGGTGGACAAGCTAATCCATCTAATGGCCACATAGCCTTGAGAGCAAAACAACTTTCTTGTTCAGATATGTTACCAGTAGGATTAAGTTTATAGACCAGATGTTTTAGCACTTGAAAGATGAATAAGAATGAACACATCTTCTAGTTTTTTGAAATGTTGTGATGGAAACCTGTTGTGGTGGATCATAATTAGGCATTACATTTTATTGATGTGAGTTGAAATATTTAATGTAAAAAAAGCCAAGAGGATCAATTCCTATCCCAACAGTCAAGCATCTACAAATGTATGAATTCTGAAGAGCCAACCTTTAAGATGAGAATAAAGGGTGGGCTATGTGTCATCAACTTTCTTGGGTATTGATCTCTATGAGTTTAAATGGGTTCATATTTGGATATTGAATCATCTTGCAGTCTCTGTTTTGTGTATTGTCATAGCAATCTGTCTTTATCAGTGTTTATCAATTGCCCACACAGGTTAAGCCTGTCACACTGTTTGAGATTCTGCCTGTATTTTTTTTCTAGCTGCCTCATCACTGTTGTCAATTTTTCCTTCCCAGTAAAAGCAGTATGTCCATTTTTATGTCCATTCCACTCAAGTATATCCCACACCATGCTCATTATCTGCTGGTCTATTGCAATTCAAGGTAATACCTAGCTACACACCTTTAGCACTTACCAGGTGCTTATCACCAAGTTCTCTGGGCTACATGAACAGTGTATGCATTTGACTGATTTTAAATAATACACACGGCCAGATGTTAAACTACTAGAGCAAATTACAGTCAAATACATGGTAATATATTACCTCTTCAATGCAGTCTTTGCCATAGCCTCCAGGTTTGTCAGAAACGAGGAACAACACATTGACACGGTGGCATTTCTGGCCCTTCTTCTCCAGAAATGGAACGTATGGAGGATGTAAGGGGTGAGCAAGGGAACATGTCAAATGGAGTTGCTCAGAATCCATTTCTTTCCCATAGAGCAGAAGAAATCAGAAAGAGGGATGGGGTGGGAGAAGGTAGAGTGAGGCAGACAGAGAGTCTAAAGAAATGCTTTTAGAATTGCCCATACACAGAATAGATAAATTGCTTTCTGTATTAACTAGGCCCCAATAATCATAACTGACTGAATTATTAATTTATTTTTGACTATAAGTATACCAGACATAAATATTTCTTTTAAAAAAACGTTTGTATTAGCCTAAATTGATTTATCTATTTTGATTTTTTTATGTACCCCTTTTCTTTCTCTTTTATTCTTCATATAAATTGAATACCACACACAGGGTTAAATGGGGAGTAAAAAAGTATCTTCCATCTTCCTGGTCTCATTTACTATGAAGATCAGTGTATATATTTACTTAAGTATCAATAATCTGTAGTATTGGATATATTCTTATATAATCTTTATTCAGTGGATAGTCTTATACAAATTATGATGTATCACTACTTATTTCTTACTTCATGTAGTTTTTAACATGGCAAAATGTTCATGTGGTTTTTGTAGATGTTGTTAGAAAAAGAAAAATTTTTTTTAGAAAATGGTTTGCAATTATTACTTTATTTTCAATTTGTTGTCCACAGTATACTTCCAAGAAACATGTCTATTTAGAATATATCAAACATATATTTTAAAAAGACTGAAATGTGGCAGTCACTGAGATACTCTCACAAAAGAATATCCAAAGTGTTCTTTGAAGACACAATGATTAATAGCAGGTGCCTATTGGTATCCACCCATCCTCAAAGAACATTATTTTTTGTGGGGATATGTGCTATTTGTGTGGTATGAATGTGGCACATTTTTTGGTAAGAGTTTAAAATATACATGGAGAACTCTCAGTAATGGAATAATATTTGCTATGTAGCTTGAAAAACTGCTGTCTTGATAGCCTCATTTTTAGTTATGACATCTAGCATTCATCCCATTGTCTCCTAAACCTCGAGTGCAGGTTTGCATTCCTTGGTATTTTAAAATTCTTTGGTTTCTAATCACAACAAATCAGCCATTGTGAATAAAAATAAATCCATTTATTTCTTTCTATGGCTTTCCCAAGAGGTATAATCATGTGTAATTCTTACTGTCTAACTGTTGGAGGATCAACTAAAGAGTCTATTTCAATGAATACAAAAGATGATGTCTCTCTCTCTTTTTTTTCCCTTTGCTCTTGGCAAAATCTTTTCCAAATTCAGAGAATAATGAAAATGGGCCACTTTAGCTCTTGGCCATCTCCCTGATACATCCTTTAGAGTTAATGACCTATGGATGATGTGTCATTCTTTATTAAATTAAGTTTTTCCATTTCTAGGGAGCTTTTCAAAAATTTTAAGTATTATGATTCTGATATCTCAAATGTGTACATTTTGGAACTGGGAAGGAAGATTTGAAGCTTTTTTAACTATTGGCTTTGAAAACCACTGTTGTCTTCCGCCCCCCCCCCCCTTCCCACAGGTCTTTAAGTTGGTGTTTCTCCTTTCCATAGAATTACCAGGAGGTATTAATATGCAGATACCTAAAGCCCTATCTCAGAGCTGCTGGGTCAGAATCACTCTGGTGGGCCTGGGCACCTGCATTTAAAACAAATATCCCAGGAAATTATAATGCACTGTATTGATTAAAAACAACAGCTTTATCTACTGGGTTTAGCGACTATAACTGATCTTGAAAGCAGGAATGTATTACTTTGCTCTTGATGACACAGTTTGCATTGGGTAGCTGGAGTGAAACACATTGAATACTTAGAATTCACCTTAAAGAATTTGGAATTAAGCTAAATGATCTTAAATGCCACTACAATTTCATTTAAAAATGCATGTAATTACTCGTGTTTGAACTGAGTTGAATCCCTTCAACCATTAAGATGAGGTGGTAGCATTTTATGGGAAGATAGCAAAAGAAACCTGAACATAAATATGCAGCTAGGGTGTAGTGTAGAATAATGATCTGGGAGTCCGGAGAAGTGGATTTGAATTCTAACTCCACTTAAAATTATGGGCACATTATTTAAGCTCTCTAGGTTTGATATTCTCATATGTATTGTGTAGGGTGTCTACTTCATAGGATTAAAAGAGAGAGCTCCTAGATTTCCTTATGCTGACCTAGATTTCCTTATGCATGGGGCCGCAAGGAGGCTGAAAGTGGCATGTTCTCTGGCTGGCTGAATCTACTTGTGTGTATCAGCTGATTTTCGTTTCTAGAAATTGTAACAGCTCCTGTGGGACCCATAGAGAAGCAATTTAGTGCTTTCCCCCAGTTGGATCAAATTGCATAAAATTCATTTTCCCTTTTTCTATCATTCGCCTATTTCTTATGCAGGTGGGTAGTGAAGGGTGCCTTGGCTTGGTTGCCAGTGATAAGATTACTGTGGGGATTAGATGGACTATTTTATATATTCTCTATAAAATACTTAGCACAGCACTTGATTTATACGAAGTACTTCACCAATGGGAGTATCTTAAATTTCTTTCTTAACAGAATGTTCTCAGTTTCATTGGCTGTATTATTTATTTTGGGGCTTATTAAATAGGATACAATACTGTGAAAAGTATAGAAGCTCATGCTAAAATTTTTACAATGGGATATGGTTTCAGTGTCTTTATACAAATAGTTGACATATGTGTTGCCAAAAGAAACAATTAGTAAGATATCCTATAGTCCATTGAGAATGTCCCTTGAGTTTGAATTGATAGTCTACATTTTAATTTCTCATAAGGATTTGTAAATATGAATGAGAACAACTTGATTACATAGAATTCTGTTGTAAGGAGAGAAAGAAAACACCTATGGAGAGTAACAGACAAACTAGCTGACTTATTGAGCATACTTTTCTAAACATGATGGGGTGACAAAAAAAAGTGTAGATATGCACTTTTTTTTTGTACCAGGAATTGAACCCAGGGGCACTTAACCACTGAGTTACATCCTTTTTAATGTTTTATTTAGAGTCAGGGTCTTGCTCAGTTGCTTATGGCCTTGCTAAGTTGCTGAGGCTGGTTTTGAACTAGCAATCCTCCTTCTGACATACTCTTAAAGGTATTCAAAGATAGATTCCTTTGGAGTTTGTTAAGCAGCAAGGTTTAGGCACATGCTACAGGCTGGAATTGTGTAAGATGTGCACAATGTGGATCATGTCCTGTGCAATTTTCATGGCATGTTTAGCCTAGGAATTAGGATTCCTAGGTATTTGCTTCTTTCATAAGTCTTCCTATAAGTAGAACATGGAAATGCCTTCTTAGAAATTTCTACCACTACAAAATTCATAGATTTTCAAAGATATAATCTTTCCCCTGAATTAGTAGTGGATTTTATTTTTTAAGCTTGGAAAAAAGCAGGACCACAGGTGTGTATATATGTTGAAGAGAAAAGGGACAGAGGTAAAGTCACTAGTGTTTCAGCTGGTGAACAGAGAACTAGAAAAGCATTACAAGGGTACAGCAGATATTTTCTGGCTTAGCATCACCTCTAGCCTCCTGCAGCTATGCACACATGTTAAACTATTTGTTTAGTTCAGTAGAAGAAAATGTAAGTGTGCACAGAATGTATAGGCCCTTGTTTTATTATAAAGAATGACATTTATGTGTTTATGACACACTGATAGTCTTTGTGAGACAGCAATATTTTTGGATTAAATATGTTTTCTAAAAACATTCATGCAACAACATCCCCAGCTTACTAAGAAAACAGTTAAAATATGTCCACTTAATTGCATGTATTGATCAAGCCATTCTAATTCCCAGAAATTATTGTAATTATTATTATTATTATTTTTTTTGCCAAAGATGAATAATCTGGATCTATAAGTAATTAGATACCATAGAAATTTTCAAGACCATTTACTGGGCATTTTAACCTTTTAACTATAGTTTGGGTATTTTTAAAGAATATATCTACATTATAACAACTTCTAAAGTAAGTGAAGAGTTCTTGTTATCCCCAATGGAATGCATAAAAGAGGTAATTTTGTATACCATCTTTACTCAAATGCTTATAGAAAGAAAGAATAAGAAAACAATGAGTATGAATTAGCCAGAAATATTTTAAAAAGTCCATACAGCTGACATATTTGAAAAGTTTTTTAGGTAGAATTTTTATTCCTTAGAGTAAATTCATTTGATAGGTCAGCATTCTATTCTAAATTTGATTTGGTATTTTAAAAAAAGTAAAATCATTGATTGAAACATGAAAGGGACCTTGGGAATCAAATATTTTATTTTTTCCATTGAGAGACAAGATGCCCAGACAAGTTTGGTGACTTGCCCATGATTATGATTCTAAATAAGTTAGAACTGAGATTAGAACAGTTTGGTTCCCTCTCCATTAAATTTAACTGAGGTAGAAAACAAAGAGACCTATCTTGACTTGTGAATTATCACTAGGTTTCCCATCTATTTTCTGGGCCACTGCTGTCTCAAAGAATTACTATCACTTCATGCAAAAATGTATAATATGTGCAAAAATGTTCCTCTTATGACAGAGATACAATATGCAAATATTTAACGTGGGCAGGAGAGGCTAAGTGCTGAAATGGAGGTAAACTGAGATAAATTAGGATAAAGACAGGTTAAGATATTAGTCATGGTTGTGGTTTGCAATGATATGTGTGTCTATGATCTCAAGCTCATTTCCTTTATCCCCTATAAGCAGGAGACTGGGCAGACATCTTTATGTCAGGTGTGCTCAGAAAGACTATTAAATTCAGGGATAGGTTATTATTCTAGCAGAATGTCTTTCACATATGTGAGGTTCATGTTGGGGAAAAAGAAAGATGAACAGATGGCAGGACTGTAGAAACTTTGGCCAGGTACAGCATTGTTGGAAAAGGGAGGTAGGAGGTGATGGGGAGTTGGAGAAGCTGTGAGAATGCTACAGGGTTGTCACAGACCAGGGCTGCATCAGGCTCTGAGTGGAGGATGCTTAGAAACGACTCACTTCAGGAAAGGGCACCAAGCACCTCTACAAAGCATTGTTAGGTTACAGAAATTATAGTCAACATAGATATTTAAAGACCTAAACACTCTGCCAGAGTTATTATTATTTTTTTTTAAATAAAAGTATAATAGGCATGGAGGACAGTTTATGCAATAGACAGCAAGGTATGGGAACCTCAAAAAACATCTATGGAGAATTTTGTTGACATTTATTGCTCATATAAATTTCTTTAAGAAATAAATTACTTCTTCTCTGAAGGGAGATGTGGTAGCTTTCTTTGTGAATGGTTGAAAGCAATCATAGCAGGGTAGTGGTACATCCCACCTTTAAGAGACAATCTAAGATCCAGGATGAGCCAGAATTAATTCCAAATAGCAGTTCTGTAGCGCCAGCAGTGACAGAGTCAAGGCAATGACATTCACTGTCACTGCCATGCTTCACCTTCCATTTTGGGCCAGGCTGAATATCCCTGGAAAAGTTTGATTTCCTTTTGACTGTAGGATTTTCTAGCTTATTTATATAATGCTAAACCACTTTATCCTAGTTTGACAAAAGTAATCTTGGTGAGTTATGAATTTTGGTATGTTTTCATTTAAGATACCAGTGGCACATTCTATTCTTGGCCTTTTCTTTGTTTGGTATGCTCATAGGCAAAAACTTGCATAAAAGAAAAAAAGAAAAAAAAAACCACTTGACTGATGTTCCCCCAGTTAGTAACTTCAATTCGATATACCAATTTATTCTAAAGCCTATAATAGCCTGCATATACAAAATGGGTTTAGTTTATAATTTTGCCCAGACACCATTTTGAATTGGACGACCTAACACTGTCACCAGTAATTTTAGTATCATGACTGTAATTTTACTTGTGGGTGATATTTGAGGGGGGATGTGCATAAAGATTTGTTATGTTTTTAAGGATGATCAGACTTGAAAAAATCAATGAATATACATAAACCTTGATTGGGCCTCCACAAATAGAAAACAAATTGTATGTATAAACAATCCTGAAAATTCATTCCTTGTAACTGATTATGTTTTCCTTGTCTTTGTAGAGTTTGGGGAAAAAAAATTTGTTTTCAATAGCAGCATGTTCTACACTAAAAACCAGTTGTCCCCCCTTTCCCAAATTAGCTCTTTATTATAAATTGCTTGGTGGGAATAACCACTGCCAAACAAGAGTAAACAACAAAACAATAATTCAGAGATTTGGGCATTACACACCTGTATATAAACAGATTAGGAACATAACGTCTATGTAATTCCAGAGGAAGCCAATTAAACCTACCAGAGAATAAGGAGTGATATTTCCTCTTATCTGACAGCACTGCAGAATCAACTTTCACTCTTGTTTGTTGATATAATTCTACTCAAAACTTGAAATGATGGCTCTATAACTTAAAATCACTATGGCTCTTAGTGTATGATGCTCTGGATCTCCCAGGATAGATCATCCGTCAAAATGTTTGTCAACTGTGCTCGTTCATCTCAGTGCCATAGCTTCATGTCTTTAACCCACTCAGTCTGTAAACGCAAAACTGTTTAAAACTTATTTTGTGTGAAATTTGCATACATTTTACATGCCAGAGTTAAGCTGAATTTTAACCATTCTTATACTTAGTCAGTCTGGTTACATGTCCCTACAAGTTTCTACTTATATTAATACTAAATTGTTTAATTAGTCTTTTTTTTTTTTGACATCCAAGAATTAGAGAAGTGTATGTTGTCTCAAGATTCTTTTGGCATTAAAATCTAGTCATATAATATTTGGTTTCTGTTTTGGGTGTAAATGTTATATAAACTTTTACACAAAAGCCTTCCTATTAGCAATTGCCAAGAGCATATGTTTAAGAGGAGGTTAGGGCAAACAATAATACTTAAATCTGCTGGATATTTTCAAAACTGGAACTTTCCTTCAGTTGCTGTTTATTGTATGGTTCAGCAGTTAGTAAAATACAAAAACATGGGGCATATGGGCATACAAAAATGCTTAACATTACTTTTCAGAAACATGGAGAATTTGCTCTAACTACTAAAACTCAATTTCCTTTATTTATGAAAAATTATCCAGATTAAAAGGATCAGTCCACAATCTACCCTCAATATAACATTTTCTAGAAGAGTGGGGAACACTGCACTTGAATAATAAGTAGGGCACAAATATTTCCTTCAGATCCTACCTTCTCCAGAGAACTTCCAGATAATAGGTATGATCAAGGACAGGTGATATGCTTGCAGGCCATTTTTCACATTTTATTGTTTATAATGTCTTTAGAGATAAATTCATCTTGTTAGTACATCAACATAATAAAGAGGAATTTGCATCTCTTAGGCACAGGTGCTTCATGTGATTAAGAACTGAGAAATGCAATGTACAGATTGCTCTCTGTAGTTGTTTTTTATTGTCATGTGTCTGTGAGCAATCTAGGGATTCACTTCTTTCTAAGATGAAAGGATGTGAAAGCTGTTGCAACAACAAATAAACCTAATTAAATTCCAATCATTCCACCATGTGCTTCATTTAATATTTTAAATTCTGCAAGGGACAATGTCAAAATATATGTAAAGTATAGTTAGAGAAGCAAAAGGAATTTTTGTTTTGTTTTTAGGAAAAACACTTTTTATTTAAAAAAAAACCTCATAGATCTTGAATAGCCATCTGTCTGAGTTTATTTTGCTCTTGCACCACATTGAACAGGGTGATCATATCTCTGTTTTCTCTCATCTGTCAACACTATGGAATCAACTTTCATTCTTTGTTGATATGCTTCTACTAAAAACTTCATGGTTATTAGGGAGGAAAAGGAAATATGTCTGCTCTATAAGGCATCGGAAGGGCTTCTATTATATACCAGGAATAAATATTTCAACGGCTGTGTTCAGGTAGGTAATCTTCCTTTAGAGCATCTGTAGAAGATGTGGCAAGCAATTTTAGATTTATTATCTAGGATCCCAAATACCATACCACCTACTTGGGAGAAAATTTTACATTTAGGAACAGTTGAGAAATACCTGCAATTTTATGACATCCAAGTTTCTTTTAGCAGGGTAGAGTGGGAACTGCAGTATGTTTTCATAGTTCATCAAATATCCAAAATTTCTCCTCAGTACTTGGAGCACATTTCACCTGCCATTATTTGAAAGTGATAAAACTATTGTCCCTCTGAATCTCCCATACATGTAGTGAAACTAAAAGGTAAGCATTTAAATGGTATCATTTAAATAAGATGAATCATTTCAGAAGGGCAGTGTTTTATGGTATCAGATTTTTGTTAAAGCTTTATTTAAGCTTCTTTAACAATTATTGTTATTTGAACTGAAAGATAAAATTGTTTATATTTACATTTCTGAAAAAAATGTACAAACAGCCAATAAGTATATGAAAAAATGCTTAACATCACTTTCAGAAACATCTTTTGCCCATTTTTAAATCAGGTTGTTTGCTTTCTTGCCACTGAATTATTTGAGTTTCTTACATATTTTGTTAGTCCCTTATCAGATGTATAGTTTGAAAATATCTTCTTCTATTCTATAGGCTGTCTTTGCTGTTGTTTGTTTCCTGTGCAGAAGCCTCTTGGTTGTAATTAGTTCCATTTGTCCATTTTTGCTTTTGTTGACTGTGCTTTTTGGGGTTATGTCCAAAATGGCACTACTGGATTAAAATCATGGAGCTTTCCCCCTGTGTTTTCTTCTAGTAGTTTCATAGTTTAGGGTCTCACATTTAAGTTTGAGTTGATTTTTCAGATGGTGAGAGAGAGGAGTCTCCTTTCATTCTTTTGCATGTGGATATTCAGTTTTCTCAATACCTTTTATTGAAGAGATTGTTCTTTCACCATTTTCTGTTTTGAGCACCTTTGTTGAAAATAATTGTCTCTAAATGTGTTGATTTACTTTTGGGATCTTTATTGTGTTCTATTGGAGTATGTGTGTGTTTTAATGACAGTGTCTTGCTGTTTTGATTACTATAGATTTGTAGTATATTCTGAAGTCAGGTATTGCAAAGTCTTCAGTTTTGTATTTTTTCTCAAGATTTCTTTGGCTGTTTGGGTCTTTTGTGGTTATATAAGAATTTTAGGATTATTTTTTCCGTGTATGAAGAATGTCCTCTGGATTTTGAGAAAGGTTGTATTGAGTCCATTCATTGCTTTTGGTAATATGGAAATCTAACAATACTTATTTTTCCAATCTGTGAACATAGGATACCTTACCAATTACTTTCTTTCATTAATATTTAATAGCTTTCAGTGCACAGATATTTAACCTCTTGTCTTTTTTCTTTTTTTTCACTACTAACTTTGAACTACCTTCTGCATATCAGAGAAACCATTGGCTTTCTGAGTCTGGCTTATTTCGTTTGGAAATTCTACTAATTTTTACATATCAATAAATTCCCAAAGTGCTAAATTTGTTTATCAAATCTAACAAATTTTTTGGTGGAGTCTTCGGAGTTTTGTATATGATTATGTTTTCTGCAAAAGGGACAATCTAACTTCTTCCAATTTAAGTGTCTTTTATTTCTTTCTCTTGCCTAAATGCTCTGGCTAGGACTTCAAGTATTATGTTGAATAGAATTGGTAAAAGTGGGTATTCTTGTTCTGGATCTTAGAGAAAAAGTTAGAACCTTTCTCCTGTTGACTATGATGTTAGGTATGGGTATGTTACATATGGCCTTTATTATTTTGAAGTGTATTCTATCTAAACAATTTACTAAGAGTTTGTATCATTCAACAGTGTTGAATTTTGCCAAATGCATTTTCTGCATCTTTTGAAATAGTCATATTTTTTCCTTAATTCTCTTAATGTGATGTATCACATTTATTGATTTGCATATGTGGAACAACTGTCTTTGCATCCTTGGAATAAATCCCATTTGATCATGGTGAATGATCTTTTAAATGTGCTATTGAATTTGATTAACTATTACTTTGCTGAAGATTTTTGCATCTATGTTCAGCAGGCATATTGACCTATAGTTTTCCTTTTGAGTTGTGTTCTTATCTGGTTTTGTCAAGGTAACATTTGCTCATAGCATGAGTTTGGATGTTCTCTTCAAATTTTCAGGAGTAATTTTTTTTGAGAATGATATTAATTCTTCTTTAAGTGTTTGGTAGATTTCAGTGGAGCTATCAGTTCCCAGGCTTTTCTTTGATTGGAAACTTTTTATTACTAATTTAATTTCCTCACTTATTATCAGTTTGTTTAGATTTCTTATATCTTCATAATTCAATCTCAGAAGATTATATGTGTCCAGAAATTCATCCTATTCTTCCAGGTTATTCTTCTAGTTTATCCATTTCTTTCCATATAATTATTTATAATAGTCTCTCATGATCATTTATATTTCTTTGCATAAGTTTTTTTTGGGTGTATTGGGTATTGAACCCGGGGGTGCTCAACCACTGAGCCACATTCCCCACCCTTTTATTATATTTTACTTCGAAACAGGGTCGCTCTGCATTGCTAAGTGCCTCACTAAGTTGCTGAGACTGTCTTTGAATTCACGATCCTTCTGCCTTAGCCTCCTAAGCCACTGGGATTATAGGTGTGCACCAAGCCTGGAATTTTGCATCAGTTTTAATGTCTCCTTTTTCATTTCTCAGTTTTGAGTCTTTTCTTTTTCTCTTAGTCCAGCTAAAGGTTTGTCAATTTTGTTCTCAAAAGAACACCTTTTCATTTCTTTGATCATTCATATTGTTTTTCAAGTTATATTTCACTTATTGCTGCTCTGATCTTTATTATTTCCTTTCTTCTAATTTTGGATTGAGTTTGTTCTAATTTTTCTTGTTCCTTGAGGTACAAAGTTAGGTTGTTTATTAAAGATCTTTTTTTGAGTAGGTGTTTAGTGTTATTAGGACTGTTTTTGCTATATCCCATAAATTTTGATGTTTCCATTTTAATTTATCTCAAGAAATTTGAAAATATTTCTCTTTATTTCTTCAACACATTGGTTATTTAGAAGCACATTGTTTAATTTCCATAAATTTGTAACTTTCCTAAGTTCTTCTTGCTATTAATTGCTGGTCTTATACCACTGTGGTCAGAAAAGATACTTGAGAGAATTTAAATCCTCTTGAATTTGTTTAAACTTGTTTTTGGCCTAACGTATGCTCTATCCTTGAGAATGTTCCATGTGAAGTTGAGAAGAATGTGTATTCTGTGACTGTTGAGTAGAATGTTCTGCAATGTCTTATGTCTATTTGGTCAAGGGTGTAGTTTAAATCTGATTTTTATTTTGTTATTGTCAATTTCTGTCCTGATGATCTGCCCACTGCTGAAAGTGTGGTATTGAAATCCCTATTCTCATTGTATTACAGTCCATGTCTGTTTAGATTACTATGTTTGCTTTATATAACCACTTCAAGGTTGGATGCATATATTTATAATTGTGATATCCTCTTGCTGAATTGACCTCTATATCACCCTGTATCTTTTAACGGAGAAGTTAAGCCATTTGCATTCAAGGTGATTATTGATAGGTAAAGAGTTACATTGCCATTTTGTTAATTATTTTCTAGTTTTTTTAAAACTCTTTCTTTCTTTCATCCTCTGTCTTCCCTTGTTTGTGTTTAAGTGATTTTCTGTAGTGGTATATTTTAATTTTTTGTTAGGCATATAGGAACTCCCTTCTATGTTTTTTGCTTCTTTTTTTTGTTGTTGCAGCTTTCAGGATCCTCTTTGTCTATAATCTACCACAGTATGATTGTAGTATGTCATAGTGTAATCTTATTTGGATTGAATCTGAATGGAGATCTTTTATTTTTCTGTACCTGGATATTTATAAAATTTTCCAGATTTGGAAAGTTTTCTGCTACTATTTCTTAAAATAAGTCCTCTATCCCATGTCTTCCTCTACTCTCTCTTTTATGCCAATGACTTATACATTTGCTCTTTGATGTTCTCCCATAAATTCTGTAGCTTTCTTCATTCCTTTTTATTCTTTTCCTCCTCTGATTATGTTTTTTTTTTAAAATAACCTGTTTTTGAGTTCATAGATTCTTTCTTTTGTTAAAAATTCTGTTGTTGGTGCTCTCCACTACATTTTCCATTCATTCATTATATTTTTTACTTCTAAGACTTCTGTTTGATTATTTAAAATTATTATTTCTATTTCTTAAAATTACAATTTCAGTCTTTGTTAAGTTTCTCTGATAAGTGTCTGAGTTGTTTCTCTGTATTTTCTTATAGTTTGTAGAGCTTCCTTAAAGCAGCTATTATGAATACTTTGTGGGACAGTTTATACATCCCCATTTCTTCAGGGTCAGTCACTGGCACCACAGTTTCTACTTGGTGATATACTATTTTCCTGATTATTCTTGATCTTCATGTTCATTCATCAATATTTTTGCACTGAATAAGTAAGTACTCATCTCAGTCTTTGCAATATAACTCTCAGTGTCTGCACTTCAACAGTAAACCTGTCTAGTGATTCTGGGAAGATGGCCCTTGCTCCCAAAATCTATAACCATTGCAGTGCTAAGGGTTATTCTAAGCCAAGGTCTGTGATGGTTGATGCAACTTAGGCTGGAATCCTCTGATCTCTAAGGCTGACTTAACTCTGGACTGGAATCCTGCATCTTCCAAGGCTGGCACAGTATAAGGGGGCACCTGAATCATGGCTGCTGAGGTTTGTCTGCAAACTAAGGCCACTGAAGACAGGATGAAACTCAAATTTACTTTACAGAGACCATGAATTTATGTCTGTAACTGGGGCAGGTCTAGAGGCAGTCTGCTGGTACCAGCCTGGAGCCAGGAGTGATATGAATCTGCCAGATATTGGGTTTTACTCAGGTGGGCCTGGTATTGGGGAACACTTCAGAGTCCTATGTTTATTTCTCTTTTCTTTCCCCAAATAGACAGTGTCTCTCTCCATACTGTGCTGCCCAAAGTTGGGAAAAAATGTGATGTTGGTAATATAAAACTGCCTTTCCCACCCTCTTCAACACATTTTTTTTTTATTATTAAGTTATAAACAAGTGCTGTCATCTTTACCTAATGTGTTAGATTTTCATCCAGATGCATGAGATAAACAATTTAAATTAGGAAGAGTTTATTATGGTTTATATTTTCAGAGATTCAGTTCATGGTTGGCCAGCTCCATTGCTTTGGGCCTGAGATGAGGCAGAGCAACATAGTGGAAGGGAGTGGTGGTGGTAAGCTGCTTACCAAGATAGCCAGGAAGCAGGGTAGGGAGGGAACATTGTGGGATAAGAAATATCCTTCCAGGGAATGCCCCAGTAACCTACTTTCTCCAACCATGGCCCACTGCTTATAGTTTCCACCACTTCCTATAGTCCATTCAGCTATTAATGGATTAATCCACTGATAATAAGAGCCCTCATGATCAAATCACTTCTCCAAAGACCTACCATTGAATATTACTGCATTGGGGACTGAGTCTCTAGAGGCTCAACACAGGAGTCTCTGGGGGACATTCTATACGTAAACAATAACACTCAGTCTCATTAGTTCTTGTGAAAGCATTTTCATATATGAAGAGTTGTTCAAATTGATTTCTATGAGGGGACTATCACTAGAGAGTCCTGTTCTGCCATTTTGCTATGCCTTCTTTATTCCTCTGTTTAGTTTTCTTTCACTTCCTTTCTTCTCTGAGTTCTCCATTTTTTTGTCCTCCCCCAAGAAATTTTTCTGCAAATAACAATGAGAAAGAATTACTGCCCCTTTTTTTTCTGGCAAATTCAATTAGGGTCTAGGGGAAGGAAGCAAAGCACATACATGCATTTTAGTCCTTTTGTAAATAAAGCCCCTGAGGGAAGTCAGTATATCTCTTAAACATTATCCAGAATCACATAGGAACTTGACTCTCAATTGTAGGAAAAATAATCTCTCAGGGAACTTGAGTGCAGTAAAGAAACTGACCCTCTCATACCAGGAATAGCCATTATAGCATTATAGACAAAGGCATCATATATTTACAAATGCCTTCCACTTCAACCTGAGAAGCCATTTAGTTACTTCCCTGAAGTAACAGATTCCATGGCAGAGAATCACTGTGTCATTTTCACATTCAGCACTTCTTTATCTAGGGATGGGTACCTTGACAACTGATTGAAATGCACATTGACTAAAATGGTCTTAATAAGCATGCCCCATGACCCTCCTCCCCTGTGGTCTCATCAGCAGGCAATAGACTAGGCTCATCACCCTCCATTCTCACATAAAAACCTATCTGTCAGAGAAGTAATTACCTACCCAGAGGTACACCCCTCTGAGGCGAAGCCCAGAAATCATTATAATACTCTGTAATTAGTGTTTATTATTTTATCTGTTCATGTCAGTTGAAGTACAAAAAAATGTGCCCCTCAGCTGGACAATTCTATCATAACAAGATGTAGAAAGTATTAATGTAAAAGCTTTTCATTGTCTGCATTTTCTTTGCCATGGCAACTTAAAATCAGCTTGCTTCCAAGTAATTTGTAGCTCAACCACACTCCTACCCCTCGCACAGCAGACCCGGCGTTTCTAAGTCTTTAGCCTAACAACAGGTGTAGGTATAACCTTGACAAAGACCTGAAAGATAAGCTCCTCATTTTTCTCTGTAGGGATGAGTAGTACATTTGGGGATTGTTCTTGGCAGATGTTATTTTAACAGAAATTCAAAATTCAAATCCTTCAACCCCTTGCTATGTTGTGTACTAAGATGGGGAGCAAATACACAGGGGTGCTTCCTGCATTTCTTGACACGCTGTTAACTGGACCACGGCTTTTGTTGTGCTGTACTTTGTAACCATGGTGGTCCATTGATCATCTTCAAGGAGATCTGATGAGAATTATCTGATCCCATAGGAACTTGAGACCAGCATCAGCTACAGTTTTACAAAATTTAGGTATACAATTTTACTTTCAAACAAAATACAGGTTCCTTTGGGGTGAGCAAAAGAAATGCATATAAAATCTTAGAAAAACTGAAACTGTTGTGTTTTGAACTAGGAATCAGGGAATTTGCTTAATAAAGGCCATTGATCATCAATGTTTCCAGAAATAAAAGTGATTAAATGATAGGAGAAAGTATAGCAAAATAGCTAAAGGCATGGACTTGAGATTCCTTAGGTCTTTAAAACATAGATATCTTAGCTACAATAATTGATAATGATGGTATTACCAAGAGTTGTCATAAAAATTAAATGAGGCAAGGATTTTCAAATGTTTAACATAGTGCCTAGTGTATAGTGAGCTCTGAATTCAGGTAGCTGTTACCTCTACTCTAATAAACCACAAAGTATCATGTGTGGTGCTAATCTTATTCTTTGGTGGGCTTGGCATTCTACACCTATCTGATTCATTTTACATATAGGACTTCCATAGCTTAAGCAGTCCCTCAGGAAATCCCCAGGGGTTTCAGGAAGTAAGACAACATTTTATAGGTATTTCTAGGAGGTAGTGGGATTGAAGGGAAGAACATACCTGGGAATCACAAGGGAAGTGTCTTCTGGTCCTACTAAACATATCTTCACTTTCTGTTTTGGGGGGTAAGTGGGTATTGGGGATTGAATCCAGGGGCATTTACCACTGAGCTACATTTTTAGTTCTTTTTATTTTTTATTTTGAGATAGGGTCTTGCTAAGCTGCTGAGGCTGGCAAACTTGCAATCAAATTTGCAATCCTCCTGCTTCAGCCTCTTAAGTCACTGGGATTACAATTGTGTGCCACTGTGCCTAGCAAACCTTCACTTTTAGGAGAGAACTTGCTTGACCCTCAGCACAGGCAGAGGTGTAATACAAATTTGCTGACCGACTGACTGAATAAGACATAAATATGAACAAACATGCTGAAGGACCACATTTCATATAGCATCTTTGTCAAAGAGTCTCAACTGTTAGCCTTATTTGTCTTTCAGTGTATGCTATTTAGTTCTTGCTGTTAATATTTCTTCAAAAGATCTAAATGACAGGTGCTGTTATTTCCTCTTTTTTGGAGGGTGGGTGGGTATATGGAAGGAATTTTGAAAAAAAGTCCAAGATTAGAGTTAAAATTTTGGGTCAATCTTCATAGCAAATGGAATCTTTTTAAGTAAAATAATTGGTCAATTCTAAAAGTTTTCAAAAAACACCAGATTGTTTCTGGAAAGGAGGTTTTAGACTCACAAATCAGAAAATAGTACTCAAAACTGGAGATATATAGCATGAATTGCATATTTACTTTCTGGCATGGCCTTTGTCAAGTTATTGAGCTTTCTTAGCCCTGTTTCCTCACCTACTCAAAAGAATAAATTATGCCTACTTCAGGTTTTTTGTGAAGAGAAGGTTTGATGGTGCTTGTGAAGTATTAAGCACATGTAAATAAATCCTTGGCACTATCTCTTGTTATTTTTATTGCCATATTCCTTTTTGGATGATTCTAGTATTCTCTTAGTAAACATATTCATCAAAGTTAGAATCTATTAGATGATAATTTTGTAGAAAAACATAGATATGATTACTATATTAGGAGGTAAAACACATAAGAGAGGGTTATTTGAAATCACAGTTTTCCAGGGGTTTGCTACTGAGCTTGGAAATAAAAGATCTAAACCAATCCAAAAGCTTGGGCTAACTAGGACTTTCCATAAAACATCAGGAAGCCTTATGTGGATTTAGTGTATTATTGTGTAGACTGCTCTTTGAAATGTTAAGATGATTAACAAAGCCCATATGTATTTTCAGGGTTCCCAGAGGGCTCCTTGGAATGGTACACAGCTGGTACTTTTTGGTAACCTTCAAAAAGGTCAATTTTTGCATTCTTTGAAACATTACCCAGAAATACTTTCAACTGAAGTTTTTTAAAAAAATGACAGTTTCATTTTGTGGCAGTCTTGCTAACCTAATTAAGTAATCAAGTGATTTGTTATTTCAAGCATATCCTATTGTCTTTCTTGCATTTTGATTAATGCACTAAAATATTCTCTGCAGATATGCTTATTGGTTCTGAGGACCATTTACAAAACCATAGTCTCAGAACTGAAAATTAGGATGTAAATTGTCAGAAACATGACAGGAACACTAGAATTAAATGCATTTCATTTCTCAAGAGAAAATTGCTATGGAAGGATTTAGAGGGTAGCAGATCCCCAACTCCCACCCCTATTTTGAAAAGAAATTCTTGGACCCAAACCCAGTTTTTGAACATGCATTATTTTGGTATTTATTTTGGAAGTAAGTATCGTGGCTTCTGTAAATTTCCTAGGCTCTCTTTGCAAGTAACTGATAAAAGAACTTTCCCAATTTGGGCTGTAAATTCATCTAATGACCATTTTTAGTTATGATGTTTAGTGCTCCCTCAAGTACTGTCTGTATGTTGAGTCTGCATCTGGGCATTCCAGCATGTTCCTTGAGTTAATCCCTACTGATCCAGATTTCAATCTTGGTATTTTTGTTCTTGGCAAGAATTAGTGATTTAGCACTAGTGTCTCGTTAAAAACATTTGCCCAACTGTGGGTCACGTTTTATTTGTTTTTATAACCAATGAGGCTGATAAATTGTGTTTTGACCTTTACAAGTGCTTCTTGGATCAGAATAGTAGGAAGATCACAGCCAAATCAGGATCCAGACTTAGCTTGCTCTTGGTGAAAGTGCATATGAGGCCACCAAACTAACCTCTATTTGGTTGATGCTTCATGACAATTTTTTCTTTACCAGTTAATTTCTCTAAACTGGCTCTGTAGGCTATGTAATCTAGCCTATTTGGTAGTAAGAATATCAAAACAGTTATTTCTAATGGACTACTTTCTTTCAGGTTTTAAGAGTTTGCCTTTCTATCACAGCTTACATAACAAGCATCAAGAGTTTTTCTAACTAGGTCATACTTGTGATATTTCTGAAGGTTTCTAGATTTGTCCTGGTAATGGCATGTGTCAGTAAATGGGATGAGGTTGGAAGGATTTCATGAAAGAAATCAAAAGGGAAGGGGATTTGAGTTTGCTAATCTGACACATAAGCATTTTAAGTATGTTGTGTGGCATAAAGAAGGAATGCAAATCAAGGTTGAGGATTAAATGTGACATGTTTTATAGGCTGTGTTTTTTAAGACTAAAAGCCTTAAGAATTATGTAATATGAAGAGTAAGCAAGAAAGATACCTTTGCTGACAACTTCCAAATGTGGTGGAATGGAAAAGATAAGGAAACATTTCCATGAAAGTTTAAAAACTTAAATGAAGTAAGAAGTACACTAGACATCTCCATTAGTTATCTGACTTTCCTAACTAAGACATATTTCCAACTCTCCCTGAACCTGGACTATTGCAGATTTCTGCACCACAGAGTTTGGCAATTCCGTCCCTCCAGTTGCTTAGGCCAGAATGAGTATACTTGTCCTTGGCTCTTCACTCTTCCATGAAGCAAATTCTATTGGTTCTTCTTTCAAAATATACCCAGAATCTGACCACGTTTCCTCAATATTCCCAGCTTTGATCTTCTCTTAAGCACTTATTATTGAACTGACTTTGTAATTCTCTTTTCACCTAGAATGTCATCCTTATGAGAGAGGATTTTTGCCTGTTTTATGCACTGCTGTATCCTTAGCCTCTCAAACTGCCTAGCATTCATAGTAAGTGTTCAAAAAACACTTTCTGAGTTGAGTGAATAAAATCGTTAGAAGAGAAAGAAGGGACAACAAATACTAAATTGGATTTACCCTTCATTGATTAATTCAATAGCTAACAGTGTACCAAGTACCTACTTGAATATTAATTTTTAAAATCTTGTATGTACTGCGTACATTTCACCAAAGGACTAAATTATTCTTAGTATTTTTGATGAAATAATTCTAGAATATATATTATATAACATAAAAGCATAAAATATGTATACATGGCATTCAATAAATAGATACATCTCTGATTTTTGGTTCAATAAATTAGTAAATGAAAATTAAAAATTCAAAACTTCCAGAGCTCTTGTTACATTTAGACAGTTTTATTAGAAATGAAATTTTCAGATATATGTTTAAACTATCTGTTTCCTCATATAGACTGTAGACTTTTCTGTTTAATTTTAATCAAAATTGGCATGATGACAAAATGTGTAAGTATAAGAACTTCTTAGAAAAAACAGGATTTTCCTAAATAATGGATTTCAGATTTTGACTAAATTGTATATCATTTTAGTATCCTTGATGTTTTCAATTTATAATTAGTGTTAAAGAATTCTAGAATTAAAACGAAGGAAGAGAAACTAAGTTGTTGATACAAAAGACAATATGGACAAAGTCTGAATTTTCAAAAGCAGGTCTCAAACGTAAATGAGGTTAATTTTGGGATGCAGTTATGTTCCTTTGAAAAAAGAAGGCTAACAGAAACTCAATATGGTGCTTCTTAAAATCTGTGTGCAATTTAAATAGCCCTGCAAACTTTAGATCTTACCATATCACTAGAATAGTTCGGCTTTTTCTTTTGCTATCTAGGTCATGGTTACCCATACATACAATAGGAAAAATTAATTGATGATGAAGATTTAAGCTATTTAGAAGGTAAACATGTTATAAAACATAAATATATCCAAAGGGAAAGGTTTAACAGAGCCTGGTACATAGTAGGTATTCAATAGATATTTATTGAATAAATGAATGTACTTCAACAATAAGGAACAATTTGAGTTAAAATTCAACAGGAATTTTATTGCTTTCTGGTTTGCACTGCAACAAAAGTCCTGAAATTGACATATATTTATAATTTATGATGCGATGTGATGTTGGGTGGTGAAATATGAAGTCTTTTGGCAATTTACATAAGGAGACATATGTACAATAGTAGATCATTTATGAAATGAGCAACTTATCTCTGAGTTTAAATTAAAAAGTTAGCCTGATGAATTGTGTATTGGAAGGATTTTGTTTCACTTCAAGTTTAATGCAATATAAACTAGAAAACTGCCCTTTTAGATTAAGAAAATTTATTGAAGGAAATGCAATCTCAGTGGGAGGGGGCAAAAGCCATGTATCTGATTAAAATGTAATTAGAACTTGCTCAAGAATATAAACTTATTATGGATAAGTTAGTTGAATAGAGAATGAGTCATTTTTTTTCTGAATACCTTTGTTTCATATTTTAAATAAAAACGATGCAACATATTTATCCTCGTAAAGAGGAAGCAAGTACAGATAGTGATAGAATAAGATGGGAGAATGTTGGCTTCATATCTGCTTTTTTTCCATTTATTCATGTACTATTTTTGAGTCATGCTAGGCACTTGGTAAATATCGATGATGATACAGTCCTGCAATCTATCAATCTGGTGCAACAACAGAGGATAGCTGACAATGCAGTAGGGATTATCTTTGGTTTTCAAATGAAAGAATTGAGATTTGGAGAAGATAAGAAATAGGTTTGAGGTTATATGCTAGTTGAATGTCAAAAATGGAAACTCAAGCAAGGCTGATTCCATAGCTGGTATTGCTGTCATAGAATCCTAGATGCTGACCATTCTGAGACACACTTCCCATTTATACCCATCTGCCACCAGAGCATAAGTTTCAATTCCTTAATGAGGCCCTGGTATCTCTATCTTCATTTCTCAGTTGTTCAGTACTCCCCAGTCTGTTTCATACAACCATGCATCTCTCATGCTGTCCTTGAAGCCTTGACCTACATAATGCCTCCTCTCAGCTGTTTCTTCAGGAAGTGACCATGACATTCTCGGATGGGGTTGAGTATCCTTCCTCTGATCTCCAGTAAAATGCTGCTAGTCAGCAAATGACTGCCAGGGAACCCGATCTATCTGTTGCATGTAGGATATAAGCTAAGAAGGTTTTCTTATCTTAGAAAGGTTGGAAAAATATCTAAAGAAGATTGATATTTCATAAAATGAAATTCATAACAGTGTCCATAAATATAGTCTTATTCAAACACGGCCATCTTATTTGTTACATACTGTCTGTGGCTGTTTCTATGTTTCAATAATAGAGTTGGAGAGTTATAAGAGACCATATGGCCTGGTTTTCTGCAGAATAAGTTTGTCAACTTCTAGTCTAAGCCATGCACAATTTTTTTTTAAAGTGTATCTCTCCAAGCTAGCTCCAAGCTCTTTGTAGGTAGGCCCCACATTGTACTCCTCTCAGCATCTCCTGCTCCTAGCCCATGGTGGCATGTAGCAGGGAGGTATTTAATACATATTTGCTGAAATTGTGATTCCATTCTATTGTCCCTAAGACAATTCAAATACCTGTGAACAGTCATTCCATTACCCACCCATTTTTCTCCTTTGTGAGTTCAACATCCAGCCTTTCTAGTCCTTTTGTGACACTGACAGTTCTAAGAGTAATCTGGTTTAGTACCTTTTTACCTGTGATTTTCATTTTGAAACATTATTTCTGAAATTTATGAAAGACTTGCCTTTTGTTAGACTATGTACATTTTAATGAGAAAATCAGGCATTTGTTTTTTTTTCTGATTGAATAAGTAATTGATTTTTAAAGGAAAAAAATTGAAGCAATATGATATATTTTTCTGTCTGTAGTAAGAAAAAAAATTTGGTACTGCTGATAGATTTTTGGTTTATAAGATAAAAACTTTCAGTGTGTTCTGCAGTGTGGATACATGCTCTCCTTTGAGGTGTAGGAGGAAGATATTAGAATTTCAGCTTTATTCTTCTAAAAATGAGGAAGGATTGGACATTGACTAAGATTTGATGGAGCCCGACTCACATGCAGTACTCATGGGCTCCTGAGGATGGTATAGAGGATGGGGTGTGGAGGAGGGCCCTTACTTTATTTACTTGCTTTTGGCATTTGGCTATGAACTATACTTTGTGGGAGTCCAGTTAAATTGATTTATGAATTTTATTATTTAATTATAACAAAACTGATCCTCACAAAATGAGTTTGTTACTTAAAATGATTCCTGAAAAACAACTATGCTTGAAGAAAAGTTGATAATGCACCACACAATTGAAAAGATAGAACACAGATGGAACTCTTCTTCCTCAGTTGAGCTGTACCAATCGCACTTGGATGTGGAAATGAGGATCTATTTTAGGTTGGAAAAGTGGACTAAGGTTAAGAAAAAACAAACTTCAGTCAATGTGGTATACTGGCTTATATTTACTAGACATCTCAAACTAAGTCCATATTAGATATATTGTTCATTTGTGAGGTATTTCACGTGACCTTTAAAACTAAGCAAAATAAATGAAATCTAATTGCCATGTCACAAAGTAAAATAGGTTAAAATGATGATGCATATTTACTAAAATAATAGTAATTACTAGTAATGTTTTAGGTCAGGTGTGGTGGGGCATGCCTGTATTCCCCCTACTAGGGAGGCTGAGGCAGGAGAATCACAAGTCTGAAGCCAGCCTTGGCAACTTAGCAAGATCCTGTCTTAAAATTAAAAAAAAAAAAAAGAAGATGAACTGGACTGGGGATATAGCTTGGTGGTAAAGTGTCTCTGTGTTCAATTCCCAGTACAAAAAAAAAAAAAAAAGAAAAAGAAAAGAAAGAGAAACTTCTGTTGCTAATAAGCCAAATAAAATAATTGTACAATATTTATTTTACTTTTGTTTTATCCTTTACATTTATGAGTTACTAATGTTCACTTGATGCTACTATAGTAGTAAATATACTACACTTATAAGCCAACAAGTAGACAGATAAAGGGGAAGTCCTCCAAAGACTTTAATGATGGGTAAACATCATCAATATTTGAAGATACCTGATCCTATGAAACAAACCTATGTTAGTAATACAAGCATAGGTTTTGGGAAGGGTATTCTCCTTCTCAAAATAATTTTCATTTTAATAAAATGTTTCTTTTGACATGGTTATAAATAATTTCTTTTTTGATGAAGGGATATGAGAAAAGAATGGTCTGTGATCCTAAGTCAGAGTCTGCATGCTTGGGGCCAGGCCTTCATCTTTCCTTTACAACTCCTGTTAATGTTTTCAATGCAGTTTGTGGCCATTGGTTTTCTTTTGCACTTGTTTATGATTGTTTTCCTTTTTTGAGACTTTAGGCTCCAAAAATAAATGCCCATTTTACTGATAGATGCTCTAGTGCCTTGCAGGAAACTCTGCCCAGATGGGATGCACAGTGTGCACAGATTGGGTGGTGTTAAGAAGCTAGAGATGATGAGGAGAGATGAGTGAGGAGCTCTGCTGATTTGGCTTCTCCCACTGAATCATGGCAGGTCTTGGACCAAGAAGTTGATTTAGCTTGGAAATGAAACTTCAGATCTATTTGTTTGGGGGATCCTTCTGTATAACCAATGGTGTCAGTTCATATTACTTAACACATTATTTACTTTTTGGGAAATATTGTAAACTTTCTAGAGTTTCCCAGCCACTCTTTTAATATACAGTGATTTTGACTGTGTCAACCACTGGGGTCTCAGTTTAAAGATCCCACTGCAGTATTAGACCTAAAAGTTGTTCTCCTTTCCACTGCAAGAGCATCCATCACCTGAATTACACAACATTGTAACCAGGTTGTCAATTTATTTGTCTATGAATTAATACAATCTGGATGTTACTCTGACATCATAATGTTTTGCTATATTCAATTCAGTTCATTTTGATCTGATTCTAGTTCAATTCACTTCAGTTTATACTATGTGCTCTACACTGGGATAAAATGAACTGTTGACATCTTAATTGTATTTCCTTGTGGGGGCTTGTATATGCTTAGTACTGCTAGACGATGGCCACGTGAAAGTGAATTCAATAGAGTCTCTGGATAAAGGAGTTTACAGAGTAAGAGCCACTGAGATCTGCAGTGTGGGAAAAGGCATGGGGAGAAATAACTCCAGCATGCCCTGGGAGCCCAGAAAAAAGAATATGAAGGTGCTTGGCAACCCTGATGATGAAAGAACTCTGGTCTCATGCGTGAGAAAAGGCCTTTATAGGACGAAATCAGAGAAAGACAACAGCCAGCATTCATTATGGATAGTACTAAGCCAAAGGATAATAGGGACAGGGCTAGGACATCTATGGAAGTTTCCTGGAGAAGTAGATACTTGAGTTGAGACTTTTTTTTTGCTACTTTATGCCAAATTTAAGAAGGAAGGGCAAAATAAGAAAAAAAGACAAAAATGCTATGTGCCTTTCAGCTCATACCTCTGAGGCATGACTTCTGAAAT
Organism: Marmota monax; assembly: GCF_021218885.2. Lineage (NCBI taxonomy): Eukaryota > Metazoa > Chordata > Mammalia > Rodentia > Sciuridae > Marmota > Marmota monax. The sequence goes on from NW_026694096.1 coordinate 2,666,458, forward strand.
GATTAAAAGTAAATTAAAACTGCCCAGGAACTCGCTGGCTATATGTGATTGTCTTCCCACCAGGAAGCTGCAGCTTGGGGTTTCATGGCTTGCTCCTCTTGTATTATGTAAACTTGCAAACCCTAGCTTTTCCTTTCTTTCCTTTATTATTTTTGTCATTGAAAAGAATGCAAATTCCTTCTAGACATTATTTTCCAGAAGAAATAAGAAACATCCTTAAAAAATGAATAAAGAGCAGTTGTTTTTTTTCCTCATTAGGGCATTTGCTGTTTATCTATGAAGTCACAGGGATTTGCATGTTTTGGCATTTGCAGGCACAGTTGGATAGTGTTACTTTGTCAAAATAATCTATAGAGGGTATTAATTGTGAGTCAACTGATGATCACTTTGTGGCTCAAAAGCGTTTATCATCTTCTAGAGCTGAGGTTTCTAGGTTTAGGGATTAGAGCCAATTGAAATTACTATGTGCACAGTCTAGACAGTGGGATGTTGTGGGTAAGCGGGCAGGCTGGTACTGCTGGTGCCAGGAGCTGGGACCTGCCATTTCTTCACTCTGTGACTTTGAGCAAGTCACTAAACTTATCCAAACCTTCGTTTTCTCATTTATATATGGGATAATTGAGACCGAGCTCATGGAATTATGATTAGGATTAAATAAACCAAATTCGTAAATACTTAGCATCATCTGGATTCTAGTTATTATTTTATTAACAGTACTAGTCTTTAATTCCTATTTTAAGAAGAATAGAGCTCATTCTTGATAGAGATAATTGTTTTTGATAGACATGTTCTTTCTTGTGCTTTAGGCCAGGTGTGGTCTTTAGAGCTTTAATTCTCATGCAGAACACAACTGTTTTAGGAGATTTAGCAAGGTAGCATCCCAACCTGTGGCAGGTGGGTAGGTTACCCCATCCCTAACCCTAACCATTTTCTTTTTAATTTTTTTAAATTGTAGATGGACACAATATGTTTATGTTATTTGCTTTTGTTTTAATATGGTGCCGGGGATCAAACCCGGTGCCTCATGTATGCTAGGCAAGCGCTCTACCACTGAGCCACAACCCCAGCCCCAGTATTTCTTTTTTGGTGGTACTGGAAATGGAAACCAGAGCCTTGTATATGCTAAGCAAGTGCTCTACCATTGAGCTGTACCCCCAGCCCTCCTAACTAGTATTTGTGACACTCACTGCTACCCTTTGCCTAGCAACTAATAATGAAAGATCCAAGAATGGATTGCCATTGTGTACACACATTGATCCAGTATAGATCTTTACAGCTAACAAGAGTAAATTCAGTTCTTTTCAGACATATTTCCAGGCAGGTATGGTGTCTGCTCTAAGTCTTTTCTTTTGGAGTTTGTACATCTGCAGTTCCTTGAATCATTTCTTAACTATGATTGTATCTGTCCTCTGCATGACCCCGGGTTTCCTGCTTGATTTGCTTCAGAAAATTAATGTCCCTCCTCTTCTGTGTGTTTCCAGAAATGAATATAATGTTCCAGGACTTCAGTATAGAGTGTAGGTGCTCTGTTGCTGGAGTCTCATCTTTGAAATGAATAATCTCAGTTGGTAATAAGATCTCACTCTTGTTTTACATTTCAGATGAAATAATTTTGGAATTGAAATGGAAAGTTAGAGAGGCAATGTCAAGAACAACCCATATCAAGAGTTTGTTTTTTTTTTTTTAAAAAAGGATCTTTTTGCTGACTCACCCAAGATAAAAATTCCATTCCTGAAATCTTACTTGCAAGCAAATATTAAATCCTTGCAACTTGAATAACTAGTTCCTTCTGTAGCATTAAAGATGGCTGGACTAATTCAGATTTGACAAAAACCACAAAATTGCAAGAATCAAATCTGTATATGCTGTAATAGTAGGTGGGCAAGTTCTTAAAGATCTCTCTCTCTCTCTCTCTCTCTCTCATATATAGGCCAGATGTGGTCTTTTAGAGCTTTATTTCTCATGCAGAATGCAACTATTTTAGGAGATTTAGCAAGTTAGCATCCTAACCTGTGGCTGGTGGGTAAGTTACCCCATCCCTAACCCTAACCATTTTCTTTTTAAATTTTTTTTTAATTGTAGATGGACACTATATATATATAATCTGGCTTGAGGTTAGTATGTTTTTCTTTAGCTTGGGGTAAAGTTACTTAGTTTTTAATCATTGAATTGATTCCTCTTATATGAATGCTAAAGACATCTTCATAAAAAAAAAAGCATTCCTGATTGTAATGTGTTTGTAAAGAATTTTTCACTTAGGCTGATTCATGCCTCATACTTTCATTTTTATATCTTAACATCCTGTGGAGCTTTGACACTTTCATCCCTGGAGTCTGAAATATAGAGTCTTTAGGTGCATGGCTTCACAAAAAATATTGGCTTTGCAATTGGCTTAACCTTGGGGCCAGCTGGCTAGTTGTTTGAGACAGGCACAGTTTAACACTACTGATGTGGGCAGATTTAGCACTTAGTCAACCCCCAAAACAAAACACAACAAAGCAAAAATCCAACAACCACCCACCCCTCAAAAATACAAATCAGAGTAGCCCAAGGAAATCATTTCTATTGTAAGACTAATACACAACAAAAATTTCATGGTTTTTAAAAATTATTATTTTTATTTTTTTTTCTTAATTGTAGTTGGACACAATACCTTTAATTTATTTATATATTTTTATGTGGTGCTGGGGATTGAACCCAGCGCCTCGCATGTGCTCTATCGCTGAGCTACAACTCCAGCCCCAGTTTTCATGGTTCTTACCTGGATTCTTAGCAAATAGTTTAATGAGCTGCTTTTCCTATTGGGAAGTTGAGCAATCATTTAAGGTGAAGGCTAGAGAGCAGGTGCATAGTCCAACCAGAGTTTTCTCCTTTTTTTTTTGAGATGTCAGTATGGGCCCAGACTGAAAATGTACTTGATATAGAAAATGAAATTTCAGCTAGAGAAAAATAAGCTGAAGAGGGTCAAAGGGTCTTGTGGGTATTTTCCTTGTTTTTGGTGTTGATTTTGCTTGTGGAGATTTGAGAATTGTGGAGATTAAGTGTGAGTTGAAGTCTTGACCACTCAATTATGCATCGACAATAAGCAATGACTGTGGATTCATATTGTATCCAATTAGGCACTTATTAGTTAGGGTACAATTATTAGGCAAGACAACAGGGAATTGCTCTGGGACTAGGCTCTGCCACTTCTAGTCAAATTAACATAGCAACTGCAGGTTCCATCTCGTGGTATTTCATTTTAGAGAGGAGTTTGTCCAGCAACCAGGCACGAACTTGATAATTAGAATGACAGAGGTTCTATTCTTCCTCTTTGTTCCTACTTGTTGGCCTAATTAGCTGTGTTTGTCTTGGGCCCATTATCATAAAAAAAAAGCACTTGAAAGAAAACTCTGCTATCTTAAATAATTCAAATTATTAGCTTTTTAAGAACCCGAAGGTCCAAATAAACTAGTCAGCCCTTTATATCCATGGATTCAACCAGCTGTGGATTGAAACTATTTAAAAAAATTACATCTGTACTGAACATGTACAGACTTTTCTTGTCATTATTCCCTAAACAATAGAGTATAACAACTACTTGCATGGCATTTATACTGAATTAGGAATTACAAGTAATCCAGAGATGATGTAAAATATAAAGGAGGCTATGCATAGGTTATATATGCAAATACTATGTCATTTCATACAAGGCGGGGAGGATGGAGGAGCTTGGAATCAATTCTCCAAAGAAACATACTACTGGTTTTATTTCATATATCCTGGGAACTGTGGCCAAATAGTAACAGGAGAGGGGAGGAGAATTTTCTGGTTAGCATTTGGATGTCCTCATAGGTTATTGTAAGTGGATAACTGCCATTCAAATAGGGAAGAGGAATCCGTTAAAGACACGCACACATAGTGTATTTATATCAGCCATATAGAAAAACAGGTTATCCAAGAACCAGGATACAGTGAGAAAAAATAGGTATTAACCAAGAATTGTCCTTTGCTTAGAACTAACCAAAATGTATATGATACTTTCCTTTCAGCTTCCACCTAATGTTATTTCATTTGTTTATCAGCCACATGGGCTGTCTTTCATACCCCAGTTTTATAAATGAACAGACTGAGGATCAGAAAGATTAAGAGCTTCAGTCCCAGGTTTTGCAATTCCAGTTGCTGTTCCCTTTCCATGCACCCTGCTGTCTCTCAGGTGAGGATGTGTTTATGGCTGAGTTACAACTCCACTGGAGACCAAGGAGGCAAGGACAAATGCTGGCATTTTCTGATAGGTATTTATTATTAGGCTTTGCCCTGTAATACTTGCTAAATCATGCCTTAGATATGGCTCTTGGCAAGGTCAGGGCGCATATAAAGCATTCTATAAAGTTAAATTCCTGTTGGGAGGCTTTTAAGGTTTTTATATTTTAATGAAGTTATTAAAATGAAAGTTCAGACTTGCATAATTCATAAGCATTTGCTGCCTCTTTTAAAATCTCTGCCAGTAAATATTTTTTTGAAATTTTAATATAAAATATGAACACGTATTTTGGTGAAGAGTAAAATAGATGTCTAGTTGTAGTAAACTGGAGCTTACTATCATATAACTCTTTAGCTAGTTTCATTTACAGTATTTTTCCTGCATTAAAGATGGGGTTATAAAATTCAAGATTTTTTTTATATAAACACCTTGAATTGGCAAGCGTTAGTAAAAGCAGATTAAAAATGTTCAAGTGGTTTGGTAAAGTCTAGAAATTGGGAGATTCTTTGAAAAATGCTGGCTTTGACTTTTGTAAGGGCATATAATTTTACAAGTTTTAATGACTGTCATAGGTATCTTCAAGTTGCTATTGTAACAATGCTGCTGGATTGAATGTTTGAATGGATTCAAACTCTGACAAATATAGCTGATGACAGTCTGAAAATCTACAAGCTAATGACCTGATTTTCTTCTTCTTCTTCTTCTTTTTTTTTGTACTCTTTGCAATCAATCCAGGTTGTCTTTTTAAGCAACACATTTTTAGGTTTTGAACTTAGGGTAATTGCATTTTACTTTAAAATCCTTTCTTATTTAGATGCATGATGAGACTGGATAAATGTAACATTTACTTCTCAACAACAGAACCCAGTAGTAGAAGCAATAGCTAGTAAATTTTAGGATCATTAAAATAACGAAAACTTCCCCCATTATTTTTCTTTTTCCTATTGATATGTAGGAACTCTTTGTATCATAGGAATATTAGTATTGCGTATATTTATGGAGGGGAAGCCTTGCTTCAATCTGTTATTTGTATTTTAATTTCATTTTTGGCTTTAACATTTGTGAGAAACTGACATCTTCATTATATGATTTCCCTGTCCAAGAGCACATATTCTTATCTTCTGGTCTTGAGTCCTTTGGTGAAATTAAATAGTTTTCCTCATTAAGTTATATTGATAAGGAACTACTAATCATATGATTATATATGCAAACAGATGTTATGTAACTAGTAGATACAGTGCAAGATCAATATATGTTGGCCTGAAAGAGCTCTATTATGTATTGGTATAGGTGAAAAAAATTTTCAGAATGTTTTTATTATCCCATTTTTAAAATGCACATATACTTGTATGTATATATGTGTGGCTTATCAATATAGATAGAAAAGAAAATCTGCAAGAAGATAAAATTTCAAATAGCTTCTTTGTCAGTAGATAACCATGGGATCTTGTAGTTCTGTATATCTGTACCTTAGTTCGGCAAGTGCACTATCACTAAAAATGCATTCAGCTCTTTTTTCTGGGAATAATTATTTTACCTAGGAATAATTTGTTAATTAATTATACTGTCATATTGTTGTCATCTATACATCTCTAAAGTCAATCAATTCTGTTATTTTCCTTTTGGGTAAAGGTAGTTTCAAAATGTTTCAGAAGGTATAAATGTGCTTATTTCATATTTTTAAGTTAAAAAAGCCAATTTCCTAAGTAAACACTTGAAATCACTTATTTTTGGAAGAAAAAAGTGATGGAAGCCTTCCTAGTTTTCCAGCAATCACTGAGAATAATGTGCATCAAAAGTTAGGCCATTAGTAATTCAAAAAGGCAACCAGCTGCTATGGTCTTTTGACTTCCTTTTATAAAGAGCTAGTCTATAAAGCAATGGACAAGGAAGATTCTGAGTCATTGCCTTATCTATTCATTCTGGGCAAAAGATGTGACCAGGGGATCATTCACTGTCTTTACTTCTTCTCTGGAAAATGTCTTTATGACAGCCATTGAGGTATAACTACAGTAATGTGTGCATTTCTGTGTCACTCTCTCCTTTTATCTTTTGAAGACAGTCTGCTACATTTTTTTTAAACCACTAAAGGAGGTGGTGGAAGGGGCTCCTAAAAGGAGGAATGAGGTAAAATCTCCTGATAATGCTAGCTAAAATGACCAATAAATTTCAAGAATTACGTTTTCTGGTTTTATTTATTTCCCAGTTGCTATTTCTATTATAATAAGATTAATACTGTGTGATGCCAAAAGAACTTCATTGAATGGAAACAAGTCAAATCAGTTGGAAGATGAAGACAAAATAAGCAGTTAGATTGGTAGAGCTTAAAAATTCATAACTGGATGCTCAGGCAAGGTATGTGAGATTCATTTCTCCACATATGTGCTCTGGGCTCTGAGAATGTAAACAAATTGACACAATCCTTGTTCTCAAAGTAGTTATTAGTACAGCAGGTGGCAGACTATGGAGAAGAGGGGAAGAGAGTATGCATTTGTAACTGAGATTAGGTATAAAGGATTAAGGGGCCAAATATAAGAGTATAACCTTTCAGACGTGAAATTACTATAATAAAGTACAATTGTTAAAAAGATTGTTTTTGATGTTTCTTCTTCTCTGAGCATTATGACAGTGTTTGCAACTCAGAACTCTGCATTTGTTTTGATCATGTAACTATTGTAGCTTTATTAGCAGAAATCCTATAGCTTCATAAAAGGAAGAGAAAAATGGTATAGACTTTCATATGTTTTAAATAGTTTTTTTTTAAGGAAAAACTCTTTGCCAAACATGGACAATGTATCTTGTAAGAACCTGCTTAAATTTTTTTTTTAAATGAGAGTATTTGGGGTACTATTTCTGTTCACCCAGTGATCTACTAGAATTGTGACCCTCTCTGTTCCTTTTCTGTGTACTGAATGGAGAAGGGTTGAGGTTGTGGCTCAGAGGTAGAGCTCTTGCCTAGCATGTGTGAGGCACTGGGTTAGAAGGGGACAGGCACGTCCCCTTGGCTCAGGATGCAAATGCAGCCATTCTAGGTTGAATTAGTGAGATGCACAGCTGTGGGGCTGTTTCTGATGGTCTCATGTGAAAGCACAGGAGGTTCCTTCGGTACAGCACAAAGTAAAGGTTCAGAGTTGTCCCTTTTTAAGTTTATAGCACAGGACACACTCATACATTTATTTTCTGTCTTATATTTCAATCTCTTTCAGCTCCTAGAGCAACACCTCTTTACTACCCAACTGCAAAGTAGCAAAGAAAATTTGACAAAGAATTTTTGAGTAGAAAAGTACCTTTGAGATCATCCTGAATGGCCCTCCCTTTTATCTGTTCCCTTTCAAACATCAAGGTCACTTCCTAAGCCTGGTATTGTGGCTGATGATGAACAGGTAGGTATTACTCTAGCTTTACCTTTCATGATTTTTAGACTTTAATCATATCTCTGCTCAGCCTTCCTTTTCCAGACTACAAAGTCCCAAACTTCTTAGCCTGTTCTCACAAACAGTTCCTTCATCCTTCTGCTCTTCTCTGGCAGCAGGTTCTCTAACATCTCTGTCCTTCCTGAGGTGAGCAACCATAATCCCTGGGCAAACTCAAGTCTTCAACAAGGGTAGGATATTCCCCAGCTACCCGCCCTTATTTATAAAATATTCTAGGACAACGTCTCCCTTTTTTGGGGGCTGGAAGTACACACAGAGAAGGTCTCCCATGTATGTGCTATGTGACCTTTTTTTCCATTGAAAACGGACCCTCTTATTCTACACTCTAATTTGGATCGTCTTTTTCTTTCAATGTATTAATTGGAAGTTTGCCCACCATAAAGCTGGTGCCAGATTTCTGTCACTGACAAAATACCTGAGACAAACAACTTAGAGGGAGGAAAGGCTTATCCTGGCTCACAGTTTGAGTGGGTCGTCAGCTAGCTCTGTTGCTTTTGGGCTTGGGGTGAGCAGAACATCATGGCAGGGACACAGTCACTCAGCTCATGGCAGGCAGGAAGCAAAGAGAGAGATTGGAAGGGGCCGGGTCCCAGTATCTCCTTCACACAGCTCAGTGAGCTAATTTTCTTCCACCAGCCCTACCTTCTAAAGTTCCCCCACCTCTCAATAGCACCACATGCTGGTTACCTTTGGGAGCCATTTTCAGATCCAAATTGCAGCAAAGCTCATCTACTACATTTTAGCTTGCTTTGCCTTGTAAGATGTTTTCATTTGCCCACTGAGCTTGGCATTTCAATGCCTTGAAACATTTATGTCACCTCCAGAATCAGGAGTTTCAAGGTCACTTGAAAAATGTCCCAGTACAGATCTCTTTGGAATTCGCTATTTCTACTTCTCCATCTGTGGATTTCTCTTGTTAATATATTCCAGCTGAGCTCTATTTCCCCAGGAAGTTGTCTATTGCAAGTCTGATTTATTCTTGTTTGTTTTCAGTCCAACATATTCAATTTTTACATTTATATATGTAGCTTTGACTCACAAAATCCTATAGCAATTTACAGGGGTCGTAGGCATTTGAACTCTCATATCATATTGTCACTTCTTCCTAGGGCAATCACATACAACCTTCTGGAATTAGCCCGTGATAACACACAGTGGGATGTCAAGTTCTTCATCAGTATCTTTCTTTCACATGAAAGGCATCCAGATTCCTTAGACTTGAACCCTTTCGCCTCATGTTGAGCAACATCTCTTCCCCTTTACCACTAACTCAAACAGCTGGAACATCACAGTCTTATATCTCATCCTCTTTAGTGTACAAAGTACCAGTCACTAAAACAACACATCAGTCTCTACACAAGGAATAAAGAGAGAAGATCCTTTTCAGCTTGGAAATAATCTATTAATATTCCAGTCTTAAGCACCTATTGATCCTGCTTTTACTGTCTAACCAAATAATTTTAAGTGACTAACTATTTGTGACTTTTACAATGGAATTTTAGTTTGGATATAAAGGATATTTGGAGTCAGGTAGGCTCTTTGGACAGCTTCCAAACTATAGCATATAGTTAGCCACCTGCTCTTTAGGTTGACCCCCATGAGAAAGAATAAGGACTTATAAGTCATGTTTTATTCATGTAGCCTGAAGACAGACTATTGGGTCTGACATCTCAGCTTTGCCAAATACTAATTCTATGACCTTGGGCAAGTTATTTACTTCTTTGTGCTTCAGTTCCATCAATAGAGTAGCCTAAAAAATAGTCTGTACTTCATAGGTTTATAATGTGGATTAAATCAGTTAGGATTTGTAGGGAATTTAGAGCAGTTTGTTCTTACATTGTGCTATGTAAGGGTCTGCTATGAATTTCATTCCTACACCTAAGGATGGGCATGGTGCCTGGCACAGAATAGGTATCACTCTTATTGACCCCAGGTATGGTGAAGGATAGATGTCAATCATCTGCTGGCCAGAGGACTGAAGAGGCTTTGCACAAACTGTTCTCAACTAATACATTTCAGCTTGTCACTTGTTTCTTTTATTTATCTGCTTTTCTCATTTCCTTAAAATGACTATGCCTAAACTTCCTTTAGACAGTCTATCTCTCCGTATGGTAGCACCAGTATATGTGTCTGGCCTGATTATAACCTTTAAAATATCTCACTGTCTAGAACAATGAAGTGTCAAGAGCTGTCATTTCTTTTTTAGATCAATATGTTCAGATTTTAGGGATTCAGATTATTTTATCAATATCATAATTAAGCACTTTGAAGTGTCCCAGAATTAATTTTATAATGTAACATTCAAGCCTAAAATCATGGTGAAGCTTCTGACATCATGGCCAACTTATTATGCATATTCCTGCCCCATTAGCTCAATAAGATTCCAGTTTATTTGCATATTATTGCTTGACCCCGATATCATGGCCAATTAATTTGCATATCCCTATCTAATTGGCTCAAATAAGATTTTGCCATTTTATTTATTGGCCTAGCTCCCAGACTAGTGGCTTTTAGTTCAAATCAATTGAATTTGGAGTGGTTTTCTTTGTTATGCTTTCTGCACCAATGCAAGGACAGATAAGGGTGGTGGTCAAGGGCATTAGGGAATGACTTCAGAATGTGTAGAGGAAACATCTGCTTTTATCTTCTCTTTCAGAGGAAGAGACTGAAGGGGGAAAAAAGAATGATTTAGACAGGTAGGCAAAGTATTTTTCAGGGAGGAGGATGCTGGAACTGATAAAGAAAACAGGACTTGTTATTTGAGAAAATTCCAGTATATAAGGCAGAGGATGTATTCTATATCACTGACAACAAAATTCTGGCTTAGAACTTGGTTGATCTGGCTCTCTGCTAAAATTATGATATAGCATTCAAGCCTCTAGAGTGTAGTTTTAAATTTAAGGCACATGAGAATAACAGAACTGGGAGGGGGAGGCTTGTTTGAAATCTTTGAAATCTTAAATTTTAACATGTCCCCTGGGCGATTTTAATGGAGGTAGGAAAAATATCACATCTTCATAAATATTGCTTAAGGGAATGATCTGCCTCTGCTGATTGATGGTTTCTATGTGGAATCCAGTGGTTACCTGGGTTTGGGTGAGTTCTTTCCTAAATGACTTCAAATGTTTAAATCTGGCTGTATTTCCCAAATTAGATTTTCTGCAACAGTAGAAAGGTAGCTAGAAGAAAGACAAATCCTTGAGCAATTTATTAAAACAAAAAAATGTTTTATTTTAGAGAAAGGAGAGAGTAATTGTGGGAAAGGGGGAGGGAGACAGGGTGCTCTGTCTCTGCATACTGACAGTCTGACAAATGCTGACTCCTAGGTCTTCCTCCGTACATCCTTTCCTTCAAGTAGTTGCTGTCATTTTTGAATTTCACTGTCCCTTTCATTTGGAGATGCTTTGGGAAACCTCTCCTATACTCCCTCCCTTTGTTTTTTACAGTACATATTTCATAGTGGTAAGGCAGGACTAAGCTTGGCCAGAAAGAAGTCTGGGGTTAAGCACAGGACATAGGGAAAGAAAGATGACAAAGGGGAATACTTCCAGCCACACTCTCTCAACCCCTATTGCTCCCCAGCCCTCGGGTGTCCCTGACCTGATTCCTCCTCATAGCCACCTCTTCAGCTCCTTGATGTGCAGGAGGCTGATGGAATAAATGCATATGGTGATTTCAGTCCATTACATATGCTTTCTCAGCACCCTCTTGACCCCATTCTTGACATACTTTTATTTAATTTTATTTTTCTTACAATTTAGGTGATTACAAACCTTATCAAGTGGACAGGAGTGCAAACTTTTTGCCCTTGTTGATTTGCTTTGGTTCTTAGTAGTGTAAACACTTGGAAAAATCTGTAAAGAACTGTGTGCCGGCATCTGGGAACAGGGGAAGTAGAATAGGTCTATGAGGCAGCATTCTGCTTCATATTGACCCAGGCAAGAAGGGCAATATGCCAAAGGCACAAGAGAGGTGAGAAAATCAATTTGTGATTCTGAGAAGACCAGGAAGGGGGTGCCCTGGAGTTGTTAGGATTATTCATAGAGGTTTATATGCAGGAACATTTCCCAGTTTCCAAGAATGCCTCAATTTCCAACAATCTTTGCAGCCTCCATTTCTAGCCTTACCTACCTTGAGAACCTCATCTTGGTATTTCGCTCCAGGTAGAGGAGGCACCTTTAGTAGCAAGAGACTTGATTTTATTAGGCAGAAGATTTGATTTTCCTTTAAGTACCAGGCAAAAACCAAACAAAAAGAAAGCTTACTCATATTACTGTGTATTAACTTGCCCCTGAAAAACAGTATTGTTGTCCTAACTTGATGTGGGTAGGGGGTTGTGGGGAAAGTCAGATGGTACAGTGGAAAATGTTCTGCATTGGGTATCAAGGGACATGAACTTCAGTTGTACCTATAAATCTTTTAACTTTGAATGTTAGCTAATTGCAAGTATTTAGTTTCAGTCTATGTGCCACATGGAGCAAGATGTTTATACACATCATCTAAAATCTTCAAGTTTTAATTTTCTCACTGGTAAAATTGATAATAATACCTTCATAAACTACCTAACAGGTCTATCATGAGAACCACAGGAAGGAAACAAAGAAAAGGATTTCTACATTAGAAAGCATTCTATAATTAATAATGTGATTTTTAATAGTTAAAAGTATTATCTGATTTCAGTTGTAAAATAGAACTTCTACTTCATTGTGTCCATTTTGCGGATTCAGAAGTTTACCTTTTTCTTTATTAAATAAAAAATTTGGAGAATTTAATTTTAATAGTAGGAACTTAACTTATAGTCCTCAGATTTCTCATTAACACTGTATTTAGAAGTCCCAAATTTCTGAGATAACCAAAAAAAAAAAAAAAAAAAAAAAAGAAAAGAAAAGAAAAAAGAAAAGAAAAACCTCAAATCAAAACAGAACTTGAGGAACATAATTCCTGTGACATCAATAGGAACAAAAAATTCAATTAGGAGCAAAGTGTCTGATTACTTTCTGATGTGGGAATCCGTACAGGTACAAATTGAATCTTAAAAACCAGTAAAACTTGAAACTATGAGACATACAATCTCAAGCCTTTGGGAATTCTCAACTTTTCTAAAGGCTTCATTTTCTTAGATCTCTTAAGTCTCTTTCACAATTTTCCCTAATAGAAGAGAGTTATAATTTTTAAAAATCATTTCCTGAGAGACTTATTCCTAACAGACAGGTATATAAAAGGCAGTGAAGATCATGAGAGACTCGATATTTATTAGGCAGAAGACTTGATTTTCCTCTAAGTACCAGCCATAAACAAAACAAAATAACAAAACAAAATCTACTCATATCCTTCTGTACTAACTTCCCCTGAAAAACAGTCTTTGTAGTCTATAAGATCTAATATGAATAGTTAGATTTAGATATCCCCTTCTTTTTTTTTTCTTATAAGTTCTTGGGAATTGGAATGCAAAGGATTCAAAGCAAGGATCTACAGTAGAGAAGCTACTAGTTCGATTAGGCTTGTCCCTGTGAGGTAGGAAGGCCTCAGATTTGTATCATTTGCTTCATGGATATATAAGATAGAGGTATAATCTTTGTGCAGTGCATTTTGAATTCACTATATAGGAGGAAAATAAACTGACCCTGTCAGAGAGTAGTAAAAAAGTTTTAAAAAAGTTTTCTGCAATCTGTATTTGGGGTAAAAATGGGAGTTCATAACCCACTTGAATGTAATGTATGAAATATGATATGTCAAGAGTTTTGTAATGTTTTGAACAACCAATAAAAAACAACAACAACAACAACAACAAAAAACAAGGTGCTAAAAAAAAAAAGTTTTCTTGGATCCTCCAAGTATAGAATCATGTCCTCAGCAATTAATGATGTTTGAGTTCTTCTTTTCCTATTTGTATCCCTTTAATTTCTTTTGTCTGTCTAATTGCTCTGGCTACAGTTTCAAGGACTATATTGAATAGAAGTGGTATAAGGGGGTATCCTTGTCTTGTTCCAGTTTTTTTTTTTTTTTTGCCATTTAGAATGATGTTGGCCTTGGGTTTAGCTTTTACAATGTTGTTTTACGTAGATAGCTTTTACAATGTTGAGGTATGTTCCTACTCTTCCTAGTTTTTCTAGTGTTTTGAACTTGAAAGGGTGCTGTATTTTGTCAAATGCTTTCTCTGTATCAATTGATATAATCACAGGATTCTTATCTTTAAGTCTACTGATGTGATGAATTATATTTATTGATTTCTTTATGTTGAACCAACCTTGCCTCCTTGGAATGAACCCCACTTGATCATGGTGCACTATTTTTTAAAATTTTTTTTGTATGTGATTTGCCAGAATTTTATTGAGAATTTTTGCAGCAATGTTCATCAGGGATATTGGTCTGAAATTTTCCTTCCTTGATATGTCTCTGTCTGGTTTTGGTATCAGGATGATACTAGCTTTATAGAATGAGTTTGGAAGGATTCCTTCCTTTTCTATTTCATGGAATAATTTGAGGAGTATTGGTATTAATTCTTCCTTGTAGGTCTTCTAGAACTCAGCTCTGAATCCATTTGGTCCTGGGCTTTTCTTGTTTGGTAAGCTTTTGATGGCATCTTCTATTTCCTAGCTTGAAATTCTATACTTAGAAGATTCAAAACCTCCACCAGAAAACTTTTAGAATTAATTAATGAAGTCAGCAAAGTAGTAGGATATGAAATCAATATCCATAAATCAAATGCATTTCTGTACATCAGTGATGACTCCTTGAAAGAGGAATTAGGAAAACTTCCCCATTCACAATAGCCTCAAAAAACATAAAATACTTGGGAATTAACTTAACAAAAGAGGTGAAAGACCTTTACAGTGAAAACTACAGAATACTAAAGCAAGAAATTAAAGAAGACCTTAGAAGATGGAAAGATCTCCCATGCTCTTGGATAGTCAAAATTAATATTGTCAAGTTTTAATTTTAAAATGGCCATACTACCCAAAGCACTATACAGATTCAATGCAAATTAAATTAAAATCCCAATGTCATTCCTTATAGAAGTAGAAAAAGCAATCATGAAATTCATTTGGAAAAATAAGAGACCCAGAATAGCCAAAGCAATCTTTAGCAAGAAGAAAGAAGCAGGAGGCATCATAATACCAGACCTTAAGCTATATTATAAAGCTATAGTAACAAAAATGGCATGATATTGGTACCAAAATAGACATGTAGACCAATGGTATAGAATAGAATTCACAGAGACAAACCCACATAAATACAATTATCTCATACTAGACAATGGTGCCAAATACATACATTGGAGAAAAGATAGCCTCTTCAACAAATGGTGAGGGGAGAACTGGAAACCTTTATTGCAGCAAAATGAAACTAAACCCCTATCTCTTACCATGTATAAAACTCAACTCAAAGTGGATCAAGCAAGGACCTAGAAATTAGACAAGAGATCCTGTGCCTAATAGAGGAAAAAGCAGGCCCAAATCTACATCATGTCATATTAGGCTTTGACTTCCTTAACAAGATTTCTAAAGAGCAAGAAATAAAATCAAGAATTAATGAATGGGATGGTCTAAAACTAAAAAGCTTCTTCTCAGCAACAGAAACAATGAGGTGAAGAGAGACCCTACATTTGGGGAGAAAATTTTTGCCACACACATGTCATATAGAGCACTAATCTCCAGGGTATGTAAAAACTCAAAAAACTTAAAGGCACACTCATACATTGCTGGTGGGACTGCAAATGGTGCAACCACTCTGGAAAGCAGAATGGAGATTCCTTAGAAAACTGCCATTTGACCCAGCTATCCCATTCCTCGATCTATACCCAAAGGACTTAAAATCAACATACTGTAGTAACACAGCCACATCAATGTTCATAGCTACTCAATTCACAATAGCTAAACTGTGGAAGCAACCTAGATATCCTTCAGTAGATGAATGGATAAAGAAACTGTGGTGTACATACACCCCAGCATTAAAAGACAATAAAACCATGGTATTTGCAGGTAAATGGATGGAGTTGGAGAATATCATGCTAAGTGAAGTTAGTTAGTGCCAAAAATACCAAAGGCCGAATGTTCTCTCTGATAAGTGGATGCTGATCCCAAACGGGGAGGAGGGAGGCATGGGAAAATGGAAGAACTTTGGGCAAAGGGGAGGGAGGTTGAGGAGGGTACATGGAGGCAGGAAAGAGATGGACATCATTACCCTAGGTACATGTGAGACTGCACATAGGGTGTGACACTACATGTGTAAAACCAGAGAAATGAAAAGTTGTGCTGCAATTGTGTACAATGAATCAAAATACATTCTGCTGTGCTATATACCTAATTTAAATAAATAAATAAATAAATTTTTCTTATTTTCTTCAATGTATTGCTGATCAATTCCTTATCTTGTCTTAATTCACTACTGGGTCTATTCAAAACATAGGGCTACTGATTTGCCTGAATTGATTGGACAATTCTATCAAATGGATGAATTGTTTTTTCCCCAGTGAATCAAGCAAGTTTTTAAACCATCTGTTGTTTTCACATTTTGCATAGTTATCCCAAGATTTGATAAAGTCAGTAATAGAAATAACTACAGAAATATTTAGTGAGCACTTAGTTGTTTCAGGTTCTGGGCTGTCACTTAGTTCTCAAAATAAACTTTTCTGCAGTGTCCCCTTATCACTCTGCTTCATGGATAATGCAAGTGAGATTTAGAAGAGCTACATAACTTGTTCAATGTTAAATTGCTAGTAGTGGCAGAGTGGGGTGTAAACATTGGCCAAACATCCCACTTTGGTTCCAATTAACTAGCCATTTCCAGTAAATGCAGTTTGGCGTTTGGATTACCTGAAATGATCTTATTATATAATTTTGGTCTCCTTGTACGTAGGTCAGCTTACTCTGAGACAGACCATTCAAATGCTTAAAGTTGTTTTAATGGTAAGTAGGTTAAACAAATTTGAAATGCAGGACTTGTTTTTTCAGGCCATACCTCCTTTGTAAATAATTCATTATTCATTCAGCAGCTATGCTCAGTGCTACCAGTCAGTGAGAGCATTGTGAGAGACATAAATACAGAACGCAGCCTAGTGAGAGAGAAGTGCGATGTTACAGAGGTGTGAACAAACTGCTAGTGGCATTTAAAAAAGACAAAGATTTATTTTAGTGGGATAGATCAGAAAAGGCTTCACAGAGTCCCACCACCTAAAACTTTCTCTCTCCCCACGCAATCCCATGCTTCACTTCTGCTCCTCTTCCAGGTTGTTTCCAAAATGTCACCTACTCATCAGGCCTTCCCTTACCACCCCATTTACATAACTTCCAACATTCTTTACCATCTTACCTGCTTTACTTCTCCATAGTACTGGTCACCTCACTATATGCTTTTTCATTTATTGACTTCTTATCTGTCTCCCCACGTTAAAATACAAGCTGTAGGAGGGCAGAGCCTTTTGTTGGTTTTGTCCACTAAAGTGAATCTAGTGCTTGCACAATGAAGGAAACAGTACTTCAACTGGACCTGCAGAATGGGTAGGATTGAGCTAGACATTGGTTGAAGAGAGGGAATTCCAGGTAAAGGAAACCTCCTAAGCAAAGAAAGGTAGCAAGTCACACTGTGAATTTGGAGAAGAGTGTGATTGTCCATTTGGTTGCAGTGAGATATGGTATGACATAGTCTGAAATTACCTACATTATGTGGTTACAGTGGTTATGATTTAATTCAGCAGGCAGCAGGAAGCCCTTAAAATTTGACCTCTTTAAGAGTATTTGTACTTTAATTATTAGATATTAAATAAAGATACTTAAACAAAATCAATCCAGGTAATTCAAGTGTTGGGGTGGAGCTAGGTTGTGTGGGTTCTGAAACTAATAAAGTTTTGATGATTTTCTTTAGAGAAAAGGATACAAAATTATGAATCTTAAATTAGATCTGACCTCTGAGTGTACCCCTTTCCTGTCACACTGGTGTGTTAGTACAGTGGGTGGTAGGAGCCATCCCGGATTTCCTTCCTTTGCTGGGCTTGTTAGCAGTAAGTAATATATGTAATATATGGCTATGAATGGAAGCCACGTACATATAGCCTGCTAGACCCAGGTTTCCTTAGCCAAATCCTGAAAATGCCCGTAGCTTCTCTGATATAATGGAATAAGAAGGGATGGATGATGAAGGAAAAGTCATGTGGAAAGAGACAGCAAATTGTGATTAAAAATGGCAGCTGAAATGTCTATGACCATGGGAACTTTACGAACTTGAGAGAAGCCAGTACAAGTAAGGCGCCCTGAATCTTTACTGCCTTCATGGAAACACTGCTGTGGAACTCTGCTGAAGGACCCAGGGTAAACTAGAAAGACTAGGGGAGTACTGGATGTGGTGATGAGAGGATGGTTGGCATGGAAGTTAGGAAAGGAGCCTATGAGGAACCATTACCGGAACCATTAATGGCACATGGCTATTGAACCAGAAGAGATGGAAAGGTCAAGGTATGTGAAGACCTTAGGATACTAAGTAGTAATCTGAGAGCAAACTGTAATTGTAGTAAAAAAATTTCTCTGCATGTTTTTCACTAGGCATATTAAATATTCTTCATATTTTCAGAGGAAACTGCGCTCATTGCTCCAAATTTGCTTTGTCATGCTGTTAAGGCAATGAAAACAGGACATTATTTAATAGGGTCTTGGTGATAGGAAAGAATTAGTGTATCTTCCCCAGGTGGCTTATTTATAAAGAGAAGTAAACTTAGGTACAAGGGGAAATTGGTTGACAAATTAGTGGGTTAGTAAGTGGAAATTCAACTTTAGCATTTTTTAGCTGTTGTGCTTTAGAATATAATATCACCATGCTGTATTAGTGTGACCTTTTGAAGTTTGCAATACTTTTATTAGAGAAAGTGTTGAGTAACAAGTAGTATCCATTGTAAATCTGTGGACAGAAACAATGTCAACTGTAGTCTACTTATGATGACCTTGTGGTGTATCAGGAAAATTCTTCACACTTTAATGATTTACTGGAACATTAAAAATATAATTGATTTAATCATACAGAGGAGAAAAAAATTATGTTCAACCATGGAAATGACAAGTCCTTGACTTGACTTTGCTTTGGAACAAGAATGTACTTTATCCACTCTTTATTATTATGTTTGGGTTGTATATACTTTAAACCCCAAAGCCCCCCTATTTATTCTAAGCTATAGTACTGAATGCATTACTATGGGAGTTCACTTTCAAACAGATGATATATATATATATATATATATATATATATATATATATATATATATATATATAAAATCTAAAATAGCCAAGCCTTTAATAAAATGATATTATAAAAATTATGTTAGACTATCAAATACCTAATAAACAAGTCTCTGATGAAGACTTTATATATATATCTTGGGTGAATTTGAGCCAAAAACAAAAACAAAAACAAAAACAAAACCCCTCAAACTATAATCTGTCACAGTAGGGTCTTTCAGAAGGGAAGCAGAAATTTTTAGCTTTCAATGCCATAGAAATGGCAATTGATACTTTGGCTATGAAGAAGGAAAATAGATTTTATGTTTGATGCCAATTCCAATAAATTGAGAGTGGCTTCCTGGGGCACAGCGTTAGGATGGATTCTGAGACTGCTTCCAGGCTTAGTAGGAGAGAGGACTGTGATCAATTAAGGAGTAGGGAGTCACAGCAGGTGTGCAATGCATTTGGTATCCATGATGAAACAGCATTTAAAAAAATCAATAATCACCAGGACTTACCAGATAAGCCACCCACATCCATCTTCTTCAGATTCTTTGCCTCCAGAATGACGACAGTCAGTTTACCAGCAGTAGGTACATAGCGGAGGGAGAAGCAGATGTCACCCAATTTCTCTTGCTATGAAAACCAATAAAAGAGGTATTAACAATTTTTCAGATAAAGGTGAATGAATATAGTTTGTATGTACATATTGTAAATTCCTTGAGAGAGGAGGGTTATGACAATTAGAATCTGAAAACTTTTAGGACCATGGGTACACAGTGGTTCTTTTATTCATTAAGGAATCATCAAGAATTATACCAGTTTTTAAAAAAGCACATTTATACTTTAACATCCATCAAAATATATTTATAATTCAGTGGTACTGGAAGTGATACCCAAATGAGCACTGCAAAATGCTCAACAAAAATTTATAACTTTATAAAAAAGCTTTGAAAAGGGCTTAACACTTGTTTAGTAGACTCAACCTACCTCGATTTTTTTTTTTTACATATCAAATAGGATTATGTCTAACATTTTATGTTTATAGTTTTGGGAATAAAGACTTCCATTTGTGTTTTATTAAATTACTATTTATTGGTGAAAATTCTGAATTCCTAATAACTGAACTGAAATGAAATATGTTTTATACTTTTAGTTTTATTCATTTCAAATGAAGAAGTCTGACTTTCTTTGTCCTTATCTTAAAATTTGTAAAAAAAATTGATATGTGTAGTTATACAATGTGAAGAATCTCATAGCTCTTCATGTTATTCATTACATCATATTTTAGACACACAAAAAATTCACCGATGCTGTACTAAGGCATTTTTAAACAACTAATGCTGCATGTAAAATGATTAAACTACCCTCCACCCTGCCCCCGAAAGGACTCCTATCAATTCCCCCATCTTAAGTGAGACTCTGGGATTCTGTAGGATTACATATTATTCTGTAGGATTACTGGTTAAGAACCATGCTGTTGCTCAACAGAGTAGAATTTGCATTCACGTGTGTGTGTGTGTGTGTGTGTGTGTGTGTGTGTGAGAGAGAGAGAGAGAGAGGAGTATGCTGTGCCCTTCTTAGATCCAGGAGGCTCCCTGCTGCTTTGTAACACAAGGAATTAGCTTTATGTCAAATCAGAGTTGTTTCTTAGTGTTTTCCCTTACAAAATACGAATTCTGATTCAGAAGAAGGCAACAGTTGTGTCAGACTTCTGCAGATAAACTTTTAACATAGGAATGAGGTACAGAGGGAATGAGGTACAGAAGCCTATATACTCAGGAACTTCTCATGCCATACTCAGATGAGGATTATATTTGGCCTTATCTATATATAATCTGACATGTATGTGACACCAGCCAGTCTTCAATGTAGAAATAACTGCCTAGAGGTAATTTAACAATGTAAGGAAGTATAACTACTTATTTTGGGATACTCATTATATCCATCTTTCAAGAAAGAAAAGGTATGATTTATCTGTAGGTAAGATGTAGGGAGAGAAGGAGAAAAGGTAATACTTTCTGCTGAAGTAATGCCTCTGTTGGAAACAATACTACATGTGTTTATGGTCTCTATTCTTTCATTTCTCAAATTTCTCAAGTCCCCATAGCATCTTACATCTTACCACTCTATGTTAATAAGAGCTGGGTTTTTTTTTTTTTTTTTTTTGGTACCAGGGGTACTTAACCACTGAGCCTATCCCCAGACCTTTTTATTTTTTATTTTGAGTCACAGTCTCATTAAGTTGCTGAGGACCTTGATAAATTGCTGAGGCTGGCTTTGGACTTGTGATCCTCCTGCCTCAGCCTGGCTAGCCTCTGGGATTACCGGTGTACACCACTCATTCTGGCAGAAAAGTTTGTATTTCTATTGTTGTTTGCATGTCTTAATTCTCCCACATGACTGTACCCTCCCTGAAGGCTGGGTCCTTGACTGGATATCACTTCCCATACATTTTCAAGTGTAAATAGGTAGAAACTTTAGATAATACACCTGTTTGAAATTACTGAGGTCATAACTCCCTTTCATTAGAATAAAACAATAGGGAGTTTCTTGTAATGTGCCAAGTTCACCTGATGTGCCCACTCACCCTTAGGAATTAATTGACACACCAGGAGAGTCTAGTGGAATATATTACTTTTTATAATCTCTGAAAATAAGAGAGGGAGTTAATATGGAAATTAACGCAAAGTGTGGCAAATTCATCTGAACTTTATGAGACAAGAGAAATGAAAATGAACAAAATTGCTGTTCAAAATTCTCATTAGGTGGAGGGTTCTTTGTGGTGGAATCTGCCTGTTCTCCTGGACAGCCTCCTTGGGGAGCTGTCTGTGCTGCATGGTCGGGTTACTCTAACCCTTGCAATAGGCAAGTCAGACATGACCACTCTCTGATATCATACCCCTCTCTCTGGCTCATTGGTAGCAATATATAAACATCAGTTTACAACATTTTATTACTACAAAGTTTTAGAAACCAAGATTTTCTAAATTGTTAAAACAAATTTCCTTTCAGTTTATGATGATGGGGGGGGGATTTTCTTGGAAAAAAAGATAACCAAATCTAAATAGCAGATCCTACTACTTCCTAACAATTCCATCTAGTTTTCTGCACAACACCGTGGAGCGTGCTGATATGTCCACTTATAAGTGAAAACTTCGTGACTTAGAAGTTACAGTTTTCATAATATCCCAGTGAGGAACTGAAGCAAGGTCTTTTGACACAAAATCATGTTTTCTTTACTACTAAGTGGCCATGTTGAATGATAAAAATTAATAGTGCAACCCATCATCCACTTGGATATTCCACTCTCACTTTAAATTAATTATGCTAAAGTCCTCCCCTTGAGTGTTCTCCTTTCCAACATCCCTTCCTGTCAGGGTCACTAATTAATCTGTTTTCAGTGGCCAATTCCCCTTTTCTCTGTTTTCCTGTATTCATTTAACTCACAAGTCTTGTTTTTTTTCTTTTTTTTTTTTTTTTGGTAAATGTGTCATAGACTTCATTTTCTTTCATTTCCTTTTTCTTTTATCATCAGTGTAAGCTTTACCTTAACCACCTCAACTATGTCCACCTCCAGCATGACTTCCACCTCCATATGATGTTTGCCACTGTCACCACTGCTACCCAACACCATGAGCTCAGCACCACCATCCCCACCACCTCCATTCTCACCATCAGCTCCATAGTGTTTGAGATCAAGCCCTAACCACTTCTGTCATATTTTTAAAAAATACTCTCATGAAACACCTCTTTAGTTTCAGTGTTTCCAAAGTTCAATGCAGGCTGCAAACTAATGCCATATGAATGTTTGAAAGGTTCAACCCTCTTGTCCTGACTTTTAAGAAGCTCTGTGTTTGCCTCTGCCCTAACTGTCCAAACCTTTTTCTCCGCCTCTTCAACCTTTAGAATACATCTTGAATGTATTCTCTCCTCATTTATAACACAGTTGATATTAGGTGACCAACTGTCCCCATTTGCTCAAGACTGCAGGGAAAGGCCTCAGTCCCAGGAAAACCAAGACAAGTGGTAACCTTAAATCAATGTCATCAATATTCTTGGCTTAAACTCCTTTAACAGTCTTCTAATAGCTTCTCCACACCTACTCTTGCTCCTTTCCAATATTTTCCTTATATAAAAAGCAGAAGGATCCTTCCAAAATGGGATTATGATCATGGGACCATTCTATTCAAAGCCCTTCAATATTTTCTCATTTCACTTAGAATAACATGTATTGCTTACACTAAAATATGATCTGACTCTTCTATCTCTTAACACTATTCTGATCTCATTTCTTCTTCCCCAAACATGCCCAGTCCAAATCTGTAAGAGGGTCTTCTGTATTTGCTATTTACTCTGTCTGCAATATTCTCCCCCAGATGCCATTATGAATCATTCTGTTATTTGGCTTTATACTCATGTCACCTCTTTAGAGAGCCTTTTTATGGAAAGCTATCTAAGTGATCTAATACACTCTTAAGCACACATTCCACCGGTGTCCTAGCACCTGTCATCACTTGATATTCTGTTTCTTTAGGTTTACCCCACCAAAACATCACACCTATGTGAGAAGAGACTTGTTTTTCTCGCTGCCATGTTCCTAGTGCTACAACAGTGCCTGGTACAGAATAGAGTTCCATATATGCCTGTCAAATGAATAATGCAGGTTCTCTACAATTGAATGCAGTCAGAATGGTCTTCTCAGTATCTGCTTTTTCAAAGCTTGGGTTCTCTAGAGAAGCAAACTCAGAATAAAGGCAAGGTTTATTGGAGTATGACCATTTGATCAACACTTATGGCACGGGTGGGAGGGGAGAGAAGCAGGATTGCACAAGTGAAGAACTTGGGCTGTGACATAATGACATCGAAGGCCTCAGCCAGTTCTCTGGGGTACTCTGGAGCTCAGATAGCTCTTCAGAGATGTTCTGAATTGGGGCACCAGAGATAAGACTTTACAATCCTGAATCAGCTAAACACTGAGTGTGGGCTGCCCTTATATCTAGTGTCAGGATCTCTTCAGCTTAGGATAATGTCAAGAACTTAGTTATGAGCTGTCAGTCATCAACACTCTTGACAACCAGGACAATAAATACCTTAGTCATAATGGTGCAAACATTGGGAGTTCACCACGGCAATCACTACTTCTCCATGAGCTATGTACTTTCCCACTACCATTTTTTTTTTTTTGCTTAGTTAATAAATCCACCTGAAATGTCTCTATTCCCTTCTGCCTAGTTAAATTACTCCTACACATGAAGGCCTAATCCAATTTTGTATTTTTAATGAAGCACCTCCTTATGCATGGCTTTCTGGTAGAAATTTATTTGTAGCCAATATTATGGTGCCCAGAGATGATTTTTCCCCCTATTTACTTTGCATATTTTATGGTTTGGGTATGAGGTGCTCCATGAGATGCTTATATGATAATGCAAGAATGTTCAGAGGTGAAATGATTAAATCATGAAAACTATAACTTCATCAGTGGATTAATCTTTTTAATAGATTGATGGATTACTGGGTGTTAACTAGGCAGGGTATGGCTATAGGAAGTAGGTCACTGAGGGTGTGCCCTTGGGGATTATATATTTTTCCCCTGGCTCCTCCTGTTTCCCAGCAGCCAAGAGCAACAGCTTTCCTCCATTATACCCTTCTACCATGATGCTCCACCTCATCTTAGGCCCAGAGCAATGGAATCAGCTGGCCACAAACTGAAACCTCTGAAACTGTGAGCCCAAAATAAACTTTTCCCTTCTCTAAGTTGTTCTGATTTTGTATTTTGCTCACAGAGAAGAAAAGCTAACTAACAAAGCTTATGTGAGTTCAACTTGTTATGGGACAGACAGATGTGAATGGTTGGAACACAAGATTGAGAAAATAATTCTATAAAATGGACCCACTCTGCTGACCCCTACATACTTTCTTTTCCAAGAAGCAATTTATCTGCAGCCCTGCCTGGCCTAAATGGACAGGATATGTCACATTTCTTAGCAAACTACCTGTTATCTGCAGGAGAAATGTAGGTCCAAAATAAATGTCCATGGGAGAAACCCAGGAGGCTTTTGTGACCAGATCCTGAAACACTGGGAGATAAGGATAGTTTCTCCTAACTATCAAATCTGTAAGAATGTATGGTTAAGAATCCAATTAGAACCAGTCAACATGGGCCAAGGTGACCTAGAATTGCCATGAATGATCTTTTTTTTTTTTTTTGGCAGGAGATGGGGAGAGGGGGGGTAGGGAGTGGGGTGTGCAGTTTGCCAAGGATTGAACTCAGGGATATTTGGCTACTGAGCCACATCCCCAGCCCTAGTTTCTGTTTTATTTAGAGACAGGGTCTCACTGAGTTGCTTAGCATTGCGCTTTTGCTGAGGCTGGCTTTGAACTCAAGATCCTCATGCCTTAGCATCCCCTCTCCCCTAGCCACTGGGATTACAGGTCTGCACCACCAAGCCTGGCTTGATAGTGCATACTTGAAAGTCTGATGTCGTCTTGCTGTCAGTCAAAAGTGAAGAGGTGGATCTGGGCAGGACTGTCTGGAAACTTTTCTGGGATCCTCAATAAAACTGGAGTACAGGAGGGGTACATTGTCCCTCTCCTCGCTGAGAGGACCCAATCTCTCTCGAGAGTGTTCCTTTTTCCTTTTCTATCCCTTCAATAAACTCATTCCTATTACTCTGAGCAACGTGTCTGAAATCTTTCTGACTTGATAACAAGAATCGGGGTTTGAAGGGAGTCTTCACTCTGCCTCAGTTTCTCAGAAGGCCATAATTCTGTAACAAACTCATATTCCAGAGGAGCAGGAATTTCACTTTATACTACCTCTATACAAAGCTCCAGGTACATAATTAGAGCTTCTAAATAACTGTGGGCTGTTTGTATTAAAATGAGAACCTCACCAGTCTTTTGCTTTGCAAACAGCACTGATGCTAGTGTTCTATCAACAGTGTCTCCAGTTTAATCAACAAGTCAACTAATGGATTTATTTGAAGCTCCTCCTTTGTGCCTAGTACTATGAACACTGCCACATTAGCTCTGAAATGAGACTAGAAACAAAAACATTTCTGGAGGTGTTGCTTTTATAAGATAATTTCAAGACCCTGTAGAGTTGCAGCCAACAGATGAGTGCTTTTGCGGGTGTGATTATCTCATGAAGGGGTCTTATTACTATTAGGAATTTCAGCTTTATGTATAATTTATTTTAGTCAATTGCCTGATCACTAGGTGGAAACTGCCAGTTAGTGTTAGAGAGTTCCAACTGTGAGATTCAGAGAAATTAACCTGCTCTTTTAGAATATGGAACTGACAATCAGAAGGTACTTTTGTTCTGAGCAGCTTGATAATTCCATTATTTTCTTTTAAAAAACATTCACTGAATAGCATAGATGCAAATTAATGATTTTGTAGACAACTATAGCAATACCTTTCATTTTTGAAAAGCATTATAGATATTAGAATAAAGGTCATCTCTAATGGATAAAAAAAAGCTTGATTTAAAAATGAATATTTACTTGATGGCTTCTATAGCACCATCTATCATTTTATGTATAAAAAGAAGGGTTTACTTTAGTGGCCTTTGAAAATGGGGCTAAGTTCATAGATTTGTTGGGAACACTGTACCTTTGAATGAGTTTTAAAAAGGTACCTGAATTGACTTAGTGCCATGACATTTTAAAAGGACATATTCTATTTATGTTAATTGTAAGAAGATTCTCCTATGTGTTAAATTGGCAATAGATTTTCTGATGAGTGGATTTTTTTTTCCCTAAGGTTGGGAGTCTATTTAGAGGTGACAAATAAATGGAGGTCTAATGGTAATTCAGATCATTTGCATATTCTCCATTTTACAAATGCTAAAACGTCCTTTTAAGAAGGACAATGTCATGGTTTTAATTTTAATAAGAGATGGGTGGCTTTAAATATATCCTTTGGGTGGTAATATTTTTGAACTTCATTTTATTCCCATAACTATGCTTATACCCCCAAAGTATCTGCCAAATCGGTATTTACATCTAATGGACCAGATGGTCACAGTGTGAAATGTTGCTTTGAAATGTACCCAGGCTAAAAAGACTGAATCTGGCCTAGTGTGCAAATGTACAGCAAAATTTCCAGGTGAATGAGGCAGTTTGTTTTGTCTTTGTACATTTATTTTGTGGGGATATTATATAATCCATTATTTTGTATTCATTCTATTAATCATTTTTTAATTAAAAAGTAATTATTAAATTCCACCATAGACTTCCTAGCTCATGTCTTGACTCTATGATACTCTTGAGGAATAATATAATATGTTGACTGAACCTCAGAGGTAGCAGAGATGCTTTGGGAGGAAACACTCCAGAATCCAGCAACAGAACCAAGGAGATTTATTCTTCAATAAATAAAAATTTCTCCAAGCCATCTCAAATGCACTCTCTATGCAAATGGAGCTTTATGGCATATTTCCCCTTTTAACTAGAGCTAGTTTTGTGTGTGTGTGTGTGTGTGTGTGTGTGTGTGTTGGTGGGTGGCATGTCAAGTGTCCTGAAAGAGAGAGTACTTGGGCTCAGATGTGAGGTTTTAGCAGAAAAAGGTTTGGACAAACCTTCTCCAAAAGAGGGTAAGAATATTCTAGGAACATAAATGCACAAAGTCATTGATTCTTTTGGCATCTTAAAATATGCTATTCTTCTAGAAGTACAAAATTCATAAAATTTAATTGTAAATGGATTCCTATTTGATAGTTTAGAAATCCCAAATTTTATCATGATCTCTTTAGATTTTGATTAAGAGATGGACTTGTTCCATTAGAAATAATAATGAACAATGGAAAAGAAGATATTCTGATGTGATCAAAATAAGGATTGTGAAAATAGAAAATCAAAATACCTATGAAGAGTAATAGCAATAAGGATTAGAATAGAATGGTAGAAAGAGCACTCGACCACTGTGGGCATCAGTTTGGTATTCACTTATTCAATAGGTATTTATTGGGTATTTCCTATGTGCCAGACACTATTCTAGGCACTGAGACCCAGCAGTCAATCAAACATGCAAAATCAATGAACAAAATAAACATAGTAAAATATATGTTTGCTAGTAGTATGTGCTATGGAAAAGTACAAACCAGTAGGGGAAGAAGGAGCATAGTTTGAAATCAAATTACATACAGGAGAAAACCAATTCAGATCTCAGCTGATTTCTCAACCCAAACCCTCAAAGCTAGGAGGTCCTGGAATAACATATTTGTAGCTCTGAAAGAAAAGGGATGCCAACCAAGAATTTTATATCCAGCAGAATTAAGCTTAAGATTTGAAGATGAAATAAAAACCTGCAATGATAAACAAAAGTTAAAAGAATTCACAACTAGAAAACCTGAACTATAGAACATTCTCAACAAAATATACCATGAGGATGAAATGAAAAAAAAAAAAGTAAAAACTGGCTAAGGGAAGAACTACACTAAAGAAATAGCCAATCAAAGGAGAAACTAAGTCAAATTAAAAACCAGAAATAAACCAAAATGACTGGGAATACAAATCACATCTCAATAATAACCTTGAATTTTTAAAGACTGAAGCTCATCAATCAAAAGACATAGACTGGCAGATTGGATTTAAAAAAATTATGCTGTCTTCAAGAGACTCACCTCATAGGCAAGACATCCACAGTCTGAAGGTGAAAGGATGAGAAAAAATATTACTCACATGGATCGGGTAAAGAAGTAGGGGTTTCCATCCTCATATTATATAAAGTGGACTTCAAGCCAAAGTTAATCATAAGGGACAAAGAAGGACACTTCATACTGCCTAAGGGAATTATATATCAGCAAGGCATAACAATCGTAAATATTTAGGCCCCAAACAATAAAGCATCTATATACATCAAACAAACCCTTCCAAATTTCAAGAATCAAATCGACCACAACACAATAATACTGGGTGACTCTAACACACCTCTCTCACTACTGGAGAGATCTTCTAAACAAAAACTAAATAAAAAATCTATAGAACTACATAAAATAATCAATAATTTATACCTAACAGACATATATAGAATATTTTACCAATCTATGAGCGAATACACTTTCTTCTTGGCAGCACATGGGTCCTTCTCTAAAATAGGCCATATCTGATGGCACAAAGCAACTCTTAGTAAATACAAAAAAATGGAAATAATACCCCGCATTCTATCAAGTTTTAATGGAATGAAATTAGGAATCAATGAAAAAAAAAGCCACTTTAACACCTGGAGACTAACTTATACACAATTGAATGATGAATGAATAGCAGAAGAAATCAAGGATGAGATAAAAAAAAACTTAGAGGTATATGAGAATAGTGATACAATATATCAAGATGTGGTGGTGCACACTTGTATTCTCAGTGGCTTGGGAGGCTGAGGCAGGAGGATCACAAATTCAGCCTCAGCAATTAGTAAGGTATTTAACAACTCAGTGAGACCCTGTAAAGGCAGGGAATGTGGCTCAGTGGTTAAGCATCCCTGGTTCAATCCCTAGTATTAAAAAAAAAAAATTCTTCGGGACACTATAAAGGCAGCACTAAGAGGAAAGTTTGTTGCATTGAGCTCATTCATTAAAAGAATAATAAGTCAATGAATAAATGTCTTAACATTATATCTCAAAGCCCTAGAAAAAGAGGAACAAATCAACATCAAAAGCAGTAGAAGACAGGAAATAATTAAAATCAGAACTGAAATCAATAAAATTGAAATAAAAGAAATAATTCAAAAATAAATAAAATAGATAAACCCCTAGCCATGCTAATGAAGAGAAAGAGAGAGAAAACTCAAATTACTAAAATATGTAATGAAAAGGAAATATCCAAATGGACACTACTGAAATACATAAGATAATTAGAAACTATTTTAAAAATATATACTCCAATTAAATAGAAAATTTTGAAAATATCAACAAATTTCTAGAGACATATGAACTACCCAAACTGAATCAGGAGGACACATATGATTTAAACAGATCAACTGCAAGCAATGAAATTGATCAAAAGCCTACCAATCAAAAAAAAAAAAAAAGTTCAGGACCAGATGGAATCTCAGCTGAGTTCTATAAGACCTTCAAAGACAAATTAACACCAATACTCCTCATATTATTCCATGAAATAGAAAAGGAGGGAACCTTTCCAAACTCATTCTAAGGCTAATGTCACCCTGATACCCAAACCAGACAAGGACACATCAAGGAAAGAAAACTTCAGACCAATATCCCTAGTGAACATAGATATAAAAATTCTCAATAAAATTCTGGAAAATTGTATAAAAAACATATTAAAAAGATAGTGCACCATGATCAAGTGGGGTTCATCCCAGAGATGCAAGGATGGTTCCACATTCAGAAATCAATAAGTGTAATTCATCACATCAATACACTTAAAGACAAGACACATGATCATCTCAATAGATGCAGAAAAAAACATTTGATAAAATATAGCATCCCATCATGTTCAAAACACTAGAAAAACCAGGGATAGTAGGAACACACTGCAACATTGTAAAAGTCATATATGCTAAGCCCATGGCCAACATCATTCTAAATGGAGAAAAATTGAAAGCATTCCCTCTAAAAACTGGAACAAGACAAGGATGCCCTATTTCACCACTTCCATTCAATATTGTCCTTGAAACTCTAACCAGAGCAATTAGAGAGGAGAAAAAAATTAAAGGGATATAAATAGAAAAAGAACTCAAACTATCACTATTTGCAATGACATGATTCTATACTTAGAAGATCCAAAAAATTCCACAGAAAACTTCCAGAACTAATTAATGAATTCAGCAAAATAGCAGGATATAGAATCAATACCCATAAATCAAACACATTCCTATACATCAGTAATTAATCTACTGAAAGAGAAATTAGGAAAACTACCCCATTCACAAAAGCCTCAAAAAAAAAAAAATACGTGGGAATGAATCTAACAAAAGAGGCAAAAGACATCTACAAAGAAAACTACAGAGCACTAAAAGAAATTGAAGAAGACCTTAGAAGATGAAATGGCCCCTCATGCTCCTGGACAGGAAGAATTAATATTGTCAAAATGGCTGTGCTACCAAAAGTGTTATACAAATTTAATGCAATTCCTATTAAATCCCAATGACATTCTTCATAGAACTAGAAAAAGCAATCATGAAATTCATTTGGAAAAATAAGACCCATAATAGCCAAAGTAATCCTTAATAAGAAGACTGAAGCAGGAAACATCACAATACCAGATCTGAAACTATACTACAGAGCCATAGTAACAAAAACAGCATGGTATTGGCACCAAAACAGACATGTAGACCAATGGTACAGAATAGAAGACACAGAGACAAAGCCACATAAATATAGTTACCTTATACTAAACAAAGGCACCAAAAACATTCATTGGAGGAAAGATAGCCTATTTAACAAATGGTGCTGGGAAAACTGGAAATCCACATGTATCAAAATGAAATTAAACTACCACCTCTCATCCTGCACGAAACTGAACTAAGAGTGGATTAAAGAGTTAGGCACTAGAACAGAGACACTGTGCCTAACGGAGGAAAAAGTAGGCCCAAATCTTCACAATGTTTGCCTATGATCAGACTTCCTTAACAAGACTCCTAAAGTGCAAGAAGTAAAATAAAGAATCAATAAATGGGATGGATTCAAACTAAAAAGCTTTTTCTCAGTAAAGGAAACAATCAATATTGTGAAGAGAGAGCCTACAGAATGGGAGAAAAATCTTTACCACATGCACCTCAGATACAGCATTAATCTCCAGGATATATAAAGAACCCAAAAAACTTAACACCAAAAAAAACCAAATGACCCAATCAATAAATGGGCTAAGGAACTGAATAGACACTTCACAGAAGAAGAAATACAACCAATCAACAAATATATGAAAAAATGTTCAACATCTCTAGCAATTAGAGAAATGCAAATCAAAACCAAGATTTCATCTCACTTTAGTCAGAATGGCAATTGAAATGGATTTTTTAAGGCTTCAAATGATATTCATTTTACTGAGCCAAAATATGTTTTTCAGGTCTCTTTACCATGAGCTCTCATCAGAATTCATTAACTTCCTTCTCGGATTCTGTAATACAAAGCTTTTCTGATGAGTTTTTCTGCCTCTCTGGTCACTTAATTCTGGTCTCCTTTCTCAAGGCTTGGTTCTAGCTTTCTTTTCTTTATAAGCAAATCTTATTGCAGCTTTTGACTTTAGTTATAATACAGAAATAACTCCCAGGTTGATATCTATAGTGTAGATCTTTTTCTATGCTCCAGAGTCATAGATCCAACAGCCTACTTGTGGTTGAATATTTCATACCCATCTTACTCATATGCTAAAATCTGAATTTATGTTTGGTTGCTATCAATTCACCATATGGCACCAAACCTGGCTCATTCAATTTCAAAATTATATGAAAGGCTGTCATATTGCCCAGTGGGTGACACAGCATTCATGATGGCATTAAAATTTAGTTGACAGTAATGAAAAAGGAAATATCAAAATGGATACCTGCCATCATCCTTTATCTAAGGTAAATGTGAAAAGGAGCAAAAATGGGGAAGATGTCAGGTGTGCCCTGGAGCTTGGGATACTGCTTTAGTTGGTAAAAGGTGAGTGGAATCCAAGCAAATGATTAATTGTCTAAGAATATGTGAAAAGAAGGGAAAATAATGAACAGCCTGTGGAAGGCAACCAAAGACAAACCATAATCAAGTTGCTTTGTCCCTTTAACATTTTCCTGCTGTCAACTATGTGTCCTTGATTTCCTGAGTCAAGCTCAACTTTAAATGTTTTATTTTCTTATTCTCATCTGACTTAAAAGCTTGAGGAGAAGTAGCCTCTTCCAAACAACAATCTGGATTATGGGAACCAGGGTTATCTACCATTCAAATATAAATACCAAGTAGTTTTGAAACATAGAAACATATACTTGTAAATAACAATGAGGAGTTGGCCTATGCAGCTCTAAAGGAATTATTTAAAAGAGATATGCCTGAACGTAAGCCATTAATCCTGGAACGTTCATGAAAACCCAATACCAGATAATCTTGAAAGGCATTATTTGGCACTTTGACCCTGAACTGTCATTTCTAGTGGCAGAGGCATGAATTTGAATAATTTATACATTAGGCTTACCGTCAGGGCAACAATGAATTTTTGCTATCTGTATTCAACAACTGTAAGCTTTGTATTTCAAGTTTTCTTGCTCTGTAGCTACTTTTAATGGTGCACCCTTATGAACTTAGGAGATATTATGGGAGAACAGGGTCTTCCCAGAGACGGCTCAGAAGCCAGGGAATTGTTCTCTCCAAAGAACACTTTTCCCTTTTTAGTTTTAGGACTTTGGTAACCAAGAGGAAACCATGTGAGAGGAATGGAAATGACCACACAGTTTAGAGATACCAGCACAAAGGTGTTCCTTCTCCATGTCAGGGGCAGTGGGGGTGGAGGTAAATGAGCAGCAAGCCCTTAGCAGACCAGAGTTCTGTCACCAACCAGCTCATGGGGACACAGTAAGCAAGTGCCTCCCCTGCCAAATAAGATGGATAAGCAATGCTTGTTTATCTGTGAATATTATGTGGGGTCCATCTGTATTCAATGGTACCCTAAAATCAAAGAAGAAGGGGACAAAATGTACATGGTGTAGATGAAGGCAAGTCACACAGAGATGATAAGGAGAGAAAAGCTATTTAAAAGCAGGCCTGGTTCCTCTTTGGCTTCAGCTAGCCTTCGGGCCAATCCATTATAAATGGGAGTCTTGTAGTTTAAAAGAAGACAGGAGGGGGGGGGGAAGCTCAAGAATTGATCTGGGAAAGCAAGAAGGTAGGAAGAAATAAAAAAAGGAATGGAGAGGAGAAAAAAATTTGAGAAAAGAGAGTAAAGGAAAAAAAGTGCTGGGTTCTATATTTTATCTTCCATTAAAAAGAAGCAAGGAGATAAGGAAAATCAACAGCTGGCAATTATGGGGAAAGCAATACAAGATTTTCAAAGGTGTCCATGTGGATTCACTTCATAAGGGATGAGAATTGGTATCTGGCCAGAAACTTTGTGGTGGGACTGTAATTATTCAGTAGGGAAGAATCCAGGACATGTATTCAGTCATTCACATCCACAGAAATGAGTTTGATATGGACCTTAGATGACAGAGAATATGGACATATCTTGTAGACTATATTGGGAGGAGAAGTTTGAGGTGCTGTGGTGATTTCCCTGGCAATCTACAGCTGAAGACTTTTAGTTCTCCTTAAGATGTAACCAGGCAGAGTGTAGGCCATGTGGCAATTTCATTGAAAAAAACAACAACAAAAAATAAAAGCAACACAAACTATGACACAGTGAAGTTCTATTACCACCAGCAGAGATATTTGGTCCTATAATAGGAAAATATAAGTATGAATTTGAAAACTTCTGATGCAAACATGTGAACTCTATCCAGAGCAGAGACAAGTCCCGGTATAATTGGGATGACCAGAAATTTCCATTGCATGTTTGGTGACAAATCACATGAGCAGAAAGTACTTGGAAGAAGTCTTAGGTAAGCACAAGGTAGCACAGGGGTAATTAAGAAAGGAAAGCAAATGTTTTGGGTAGGTATCCCCTAAAAATGTTTCTACTGGGTACTTTGGGGTGAAGGTGCAGGGAGGAAACCATTTTTGATTGAATGAAGGTAAATATTAATGATGTTACATGTTATTTATGTGTCTTTCAAAATAGATTTGAAGGTACAGCAGGAATTTAGATAAACTAGTCAGGGTGAGAACTAAGATAAAAATGCCTGGAGAAGATGGTACTTACAGAGGAAAAATCACTACCCCAAAGGAGGCCTGCATTTGAAGTCCCCAGAGCAATAAAGAAGGAATAAGGAATAAATAAATGGCTTCGGACAATCCAAGAAAAGTCATACAAGAAAATAAAAACAAATACAAGGAAAGGAAAAAAAAAAGACATAAATAACAGGCAAAAGGACTCAGAGGCCTAAATAGCATCACATAGGTAAAGAGAAAGCACTGCTTGCAGTAAAACTGTGTGATACAATAGACAAAGAGTGCTGAGGCACTTTAGTAGCAGAATCCATTTTACAACAAAGCGTTTTACAATAAATGGGGAGATTACCCACTGCAAGGAAGTGGTTTGGGGTTTCTTGGTAATAAGAGGATAATGCCAGTTAGAGTCAGGGGATGGATTGTGGGAAAGGGAAAATGTGGGATAGAGGTGTGAGAGTGAATGTGTGATGAGAGAAAAAAGATCAGCTTTGTGAACACTCCTTGCTGTCCTCATCTTCTGAGCAAGAAGAATCATGACAGCAGATGTGAAAGGGTCCAGGTTAAACTCAATCACCCTTTTAACAGAATCTAGGAAAGGGTGGTCTCCTTTGAAAGGATATTTGAACACACAAAGAGCAATCTATGAAGATAATGCCAGAGTACAGGATAAAGGCTATAGATGTTAAAAGGAAGTCATAGCAGTATCAAAGGAGATGTACACTTACACAACAGAGACGTTATGACAAGAAAGGAAATTCACATGGCGGGGGGAGTTGAAGAAATAGGACAACGAGAACCAGGACTTGCACGTTCTCAAGTCGCACCCTGTTTTCTTGTGTTGCAGGCCTCTGAATGCGCCACTTCCTCTGCCTGGTAGAACTTCCCTCCTTCTGTTTTTCTTCTGGACTCCCACTTACTTCTCAACTGACAATTTTTTAGTAAGTCTTTCCCTGATCATGTTTAGCAGAGTCTGGCCTTTCTCTGCTTTTCTAGAACACCTTTCCAAACTCTCAGCATAGCACTTGCAATATTTTACTGCAGTTGTCTATTCACTTATCTCCCATTTTCCTCAAACAAGTCCTACATGTTAATTGGTTTAGTGTCAACTGATGGCTAAAGGTCAATACAAAGTCACAGGTCCAGAGAGACTGTGTCTTACTGTAGGCAAGCTAGAGAAAATGGTAACTCTTTGTTTTTGTGCTATAGTAAGAAATTGGAATTAGTTGGTTAGGACTACAAGGTAAAAAATGAAAAGCTAAGTAGCAGTCATATAGTAAAATGGAGGTGTCTAGTGCATAGCTGATAATTTATTTTTTTGAGTTAAAATATCTTTATGTTTCTTATTAAAGCAAATAAAATCAAACCAAACCGAATAACAACTAAAAACATGGAACAATATGATTTGGGGGCTTAAGCTTCCTGGGAGAGTAGAAATGCCAGCCATACTGAATAATGCTCATTAAGGGAATAATTAGGCTGAGTAAAAAATGTAAAAAAGTCAACGAGAAAACCAAGACAATTTAGGAAGACTGACTAGGTTTGAAAAATGGTACAAGAATAATAGCAGAAATTTGGCTGGTTCGGTGGAGAGAAATTGTACTCGATATGTAAATAAATGAAATATGAAGTAAAATGAAACGAAAATATAAAAAAAACACCTTGAAAGTATTAAACCTATTCTAGTGATAAAGGATTCAGCATTTTTCTTTCTAGTTCAATGTCAGTAGAATAACCATTTTTAAGAAAAACTTGCCTAGTTTTTTGCTTCAT
This sequence comes from Marmota monax, assembly GCF_021218885.2. Taxonomy (NCBI): domain Eukaryota; kingdom Metazoa; phylum Chordata; class Mammalia; order Rodentia; family Sciuridae; genus Marmota; species Marmota monax. Next base: position 2,702,875 of record NW_026694096.1, read on the forward strand.
TATTTTGTTTTAGACATTGAACAGCTGGATCTTGTAGAGATCTGTCATTACTTGATGACATGTAGCTGAAGGTAGAATATTTGAAACCTGAGTAGGTGTTCTCTGGTCTGAATGTGTTGCCACAAATGATTTTGTTGAAATCCTAACTCCTGAGTAATGGTATTAGGTGACAGGGACTTGGGAGGTGATGGTCATAAGGCTAAGCCCTCATGGGTAGATTAAGTGTCCTGAATAATGAGCCTGAGGGAGCTTCTTTTCCTCTTTCCTTGTTAGGACCAGCAAAAAGATCTGGGGCCAGGAAGCAGATCCTCACTAGATACTGAATTTACCAGTAAATAGGTTTCTGCTGTTTGTAGGCCACTCAGGTTATGCTAGTCTCTTATGGTAGCCTGACAGTCGACTAAGACAAGGTATAAAACCTAATTATGACTTGGCATTTTAGTCACAGCTAAGGGAATTACAGCCTTTTAGATAAAACACTAAGGATTTTTTTTCTTGCTAGTAAAGAAGAAAGCACAGCCCTTCTTTGGTGCCACAGCCTTGCTGCATAGAACTCAATATTTCTCTAGTATCAGTATGAAAACAGTACAGTCAGATCATGGGTAATCAAATCCCTCTAACACACAATTCATTTCATTCAGTTTTCAGGTATAGATAAGGGTATGTGGAACAGCAATTTAGGTATATAGATTAGGAATTTGAATTCAGATTTTCATCTTGGGTATATAACTGACTTGAAGCAATGTGAAGAAATTTGCTAAATCTTTAGATACTTCCTTCACAAAATAGGTTAAAAAGAACCAGTTCAAAGGCTGCAGTGAGCACCTTATCTAACGTCTACCTTAATCACATGTTTCTTGGTGAAATCTCATCCAGAAATTACTTCTTTTTCCACAGTTTCTGACTTTTGTCTGTTCAGTGGTGATCTTCTGTTCTCATTCATTTCTGCTTAAAGGTTATGCAGCGAATTAGTGTCATTCCCATGTAGGCCTTAAATGCACTGCATGTTGTGGCAGAATTACAGAGAAAGTCAAGTTCATCTCTAAGTATATTTGGAATTCATTTTGCCAAGATTTCACAAATTGTTCATCTTGCAGAAACAATTTAGTTTCCATCTGGTTTGCCTAGGGGAAAGTTCACTGGTGTTCATTGTTAAGAAAATTACAACGTCATTAGGGAATTCAATGGGTTCTTGCATGAAAACGTGATGTCACCAAACCACCTGGTACAAAAATATAGTTGATCTGCAAATGACTATGATGTGAATTTGAATGAAAACATTCTCTTTTGACAAAGAAAGCACATCAGTATTGTTTTTTTTTTTTTTGCCTCATTTTGCATGTATTCAGACTGACAGTTGGAATGACCCTGATGAGATATCGGGGATTTTTGGGTTATGTAAAGTATATCACAGATTTTTATGAGAAGTAATACTAGAAGATTTTTTTAAAAAAAACAGAATATGTTATGTAATTGTATCTTATTTTAAACTATGATAATTTTTCTTTTTTTGTAAAGGCATTCTGATTTTAAACTTATGAATATCATATTTTCACAAAGGAAAATTAGTAAGTTTCTAGAATCTGCAAGTGAGAAAACTGACCCATAATTTTCTGGTAATTTTATCAGATGAATATTATCATTTTTTTAATGATTTTTATCCTACTCAATGGAGAATAATGCTAAAATTTTTAAAAAGATACATATATATTTTTCCACACAGTAAATCCAGTAAAAATCCAGTGAAGGCATGTTTATCAACACTGCCCCTTAAGGACATTTGGAGATTTTCATTGAAATGTACCTCATAAAAGCAGTATTGTTCACAAATTCAGCAAAAGGATTAAAAATATTCTGCAAAGGGACAAAAGCTTGAGGTAATCTTTATTTCCAGTGTTTTAATATGCATATAAATTCTTGGTAAATAAATGAAGTAAAAAGAACTGAAAATGACATCCATTTTTAAAATCACTGCAGACATTTCACATGGCACCTCAAGTTTTTCAACTAAGAGAAAAAAATATGAGAAGTCTAAGGCAGAACATTTTGAACTTAAAGCTGAAAAGAGTACATACACAGTTGGGTTATCTGAAAAAAGCCTTCAGGCAGTTGGAATCCTTGAATATTTGAGAACATGTGGTTGACAGAGATGAATCACAAATGCATATAACTACTTTTGGAGATGCTAAGACAAGTAAGACTCTTCTAGATTGAAGTTTATGGAAAAAAATCACCCAAAGAAAGTCAAATAAAATTTGTTATATTGTAAAAGGTGATTTCTAAATGTTCTCAGAATGAATTAAAGGTAGAGAAATGACATAATGGTGCTCATAGGAGAGAGTGGTACAGTTAGGTGGTGAAAGCTCTCTGGAAATTGCATCCATTGTAAAGTAAGAACACCCCTCAGTTGTGTGTGAGAATAAAATTAAGCAGGCTAGAGAGGTGAGCTGGGACAACTGTCCCTGGGTCCCTTGAAAAAATAGTTTCCCAATAAGTGAGGGACATCAAGAAAGAAAAATGGACTACCGGCTAACTTTAAATTCTTAAGATTAGGTTCTTAAAAGTCAGTCAGCACCATGCATAAGACTGCAGTTGGATGACTGAGTTCAAATGTTGTGTTTTCATTTACTAGCTGTGTGAACTGAGAATATTTTCAACCTTCGTGAGCCTTTGTATCCTCATCAGTGAAATGAGAATGATAATACCTAAATTTAGCCACTGTGAGGATTAAATAAGTTAATACACATGAAGCACAGCTAACAGAATGTGGCACAGAGGGAGCGCTAGATAAATGTCAGTCATTATTAGTAATAGGTTGTCACTTATAGAATGGCTCTATACATTTTCACACTTATTATCTCCATGAATGGAGAAATTGAGACTGTCTTATGAAGTCACTTTCCTGAGGAAACATTATTATTAGAACTCTGTTAAGTACCAAATCCATGCTCATTTTTTTTTCTATACAGTAAACATTTCTGAAACTCCAATTTTCTTTTTATATAGGATCATTATTTAGTAGCATTCAACACTACACCAGAAAGGTACTGTTAATACAAAGTGCTGAACTGGAAAAAAAAAAAATCACATGGCAGGATTTCCCTGGTGGAACTGCTCACAGCCAGTGACTTCATCTCTAATATTATGCATCATCTGTTAAGCAATTTGTAATTGCTTTCATGTCTTCCTGAATGCACAGGATTCAGCAGGCTACAATTCCTAAATGACTGTCTCAAGGTCTTCCACAGAAATCGGTAGACGGTTGAGGTGAAAGGGTTTCTCAGAGGACCAGAAGCATGTCCAAACACAGTCTCCCGATTTTCCTTTATGTTCCTGAAGTTGCCTGATTTAAACTGATTGACTAAAAGGAGATGGATTACATTGCCTTAAATCAGAAGGGATAATAAAATCCATTCCTCTTCCCTCACGGGGATTTAATGAGGTCAAATAAGATAAAATAGGTAGAAGGATAAGCTTTCCACAAAAGACCGAAAAAAATAAATGCAAGAGAGATTATTTTAAGCTGTGAATTAGAAAATTAGAAACCTGGTTGGCCAATTACATGCTACGTGACCTTGAGAAGATTGTTTCTCTCCCTACTCAGTATTCTGCTATATAAAATGGGGATAATAATCAGCCTGATATCAATTGGTTGTTGGGAGGATTAACTGAGAGAGGACATGGAGAGTGGTTAGAACACTTCCTAGACTATAGTAGACTATACCTGCATGGTAGTTATTTCATTATCACTCCAAGTACAGTAGCATTCCATACATATGCAATTAAGACTAAATTAAAAACAAATAACATTCTATCTGTTCTTGTGCATTCCCTACTCAGCTAGTGCTAGTACAATGCTGGGCATATAGCAGATGTATTTTTGTTGTATTAATGGAAGGATTATGTCACATATTTATACAATTTATACAGACATGTCATCCTAAATTGGCCCTCTTACTAGGTTGGTTCTTGGACACAAAAAAGAGCACGTGGATTACTAGGAGGGGGCCTGATACCTATAAGGAGACCTGTATCTCTCCATGGTTGGGCTCTACCCAGGGTTTTCCTCTTCCTGTAGTATGCTCAGGGTCTCCTCACATGGTGGGTCTTTCAGAGTTGATGTCCACTGAATCCTGTCCTTGGATAAGGAATAGTTTAGATTTCATCCCTCACCAGAACCCTCAGCAGCCCTGAGCTTGGATCAACACAGAATGAGCAGGTGGCTGTAGTGTTTTATGGCACTTGGCTGCTGACTGTGATGAGTTGAAATGGAAACCACAAAGTCCATGAGGAAACTTGAAAGTATACCAGCCTAAGATGCAAGGATGAAAGCCAGGCCTGTCGTTCTTCAGGGAAATTTTTCTTTTGGAGACTTTTTAAAAAGGAAGACCATAGCTTCTGGATTTACTTATGAGCAATTTTACAAAAATACTAGACTGGTTAGGTGATGACATTAATTTGTTTCTCAGATTCTACTAAAGGATTGTGATACTATTTAGAAGCATATTAAATACTATATTTCAATCAAATAAATTGTGAGGGAGGAAGGGGTATTAACATGATCTTAGATGGAAATGAACTCTCAACATGTCCAAGATAGAACTTATTTTTTCCTTTAAAATTCGTGTATCTTTCTGTAATTTCACTAATTGCTCTGTTTGCTCAGTTTCCTGTCAATCAAACTAGGATTGGAATAATTTTTAATAGTTCTCTCCCCTTCACTCCTTAACCAATAACAAAATTCCATAAATTCTAGTTCTTAACCACTTTTTCAGCTTTGAGTTCTTATTTCTATATTCACAGCCATATATAGGCTCTGCAATAACCTCCTAATGTGGGCAGAGCCTTGAATCCATCCATCATCACACTGGCAAAGGATTAGCTTTCTAAATCACAGAACTAATAGGACCACTGGCACTTTAATATACCCCCTAGCTCCTAACAGTGAAAATAAAATGCAAACTCCCATTTGCAAGACCCTAAAATGTTACCTACGTTGATTTTCCTGGCTTTGCCCTCCTCCTGATCAGTTTTCAATTTTTTTTTTTTATCATTTCCTAAACATTCCAAATGCTCACTGGGCTTCCTGTCCTTGGAAGTCCTATTCTCAAGCTGTTGAATTTCTGGTCTTCCTTTATAACTTGTTTCAAAGTCCCATTCTGATCATCTCATCTGAATTCCTTTCTTCTTGACTGCATCATTGCTCTCTCAATGGCTACAAGCTCTGTGAGTACAGAAACAAGGTCTGATTCATCTATAGATCACCAGGGCCCTGCATCATATGATTTGCACTTGGATGTTGGCTGAATTAAATCAGATGATGAATGAAAAATCTTCCACAGAGGAGCCATTTCCTTGGCTGGTGTCTTTTCATTTGAGCTAGTTCACTGTAGAAGGTACAGAGCATAGTTGCCTACCAAAGGAGGCATAGTGGATTGGCTGCTTGAGAGGAAGGGGCCAGGGTGTTTGTGGTCATGTGTCACCTAGGCCATAGGCTCTGGAGTGAGAGTGAGGAGAGTTACAATATCTGTGGCTTAACTGCCCCTTTGAAGGAATTCTTTCACTTTTTCTTCGAAAAATGAGGATAACAATTCTTCCATATCGTGTAGTAAGGCTGTAGATACTAAACAATATGTATAATCTGGAATATAATGTTCTTAATTTATTCAAATAACAGAGCATTTATAGACACATTTAAAAATTGGGCAATATATTAGAAATACTTCTGGATAGGCATAAAATGTTGTGCTATTAGATTTATGAAGGAAATGTAGAGGTTTCTTCCTATGGGATATCGCTTAAACTAAATTGTCAAGCTCATAGTATAAAGAGGCACAGAACCTCTAGTGCTTATCTACAGTGACCCCTTAATAAGGAAATCTCCATTTCCCTCATAATTTGATTTCTGGCTACAATTGAAATATTAGCACTCACAAGAAAAAGACAAGACAAGACACCAGCCATTTTGGTTATCTGATCTCTGAGTCATCCTAAGATATTTTCATTCTAGGCTCATCATGTATCTTTTAACTGATTATGGACAACATTATTTATCCACGGGTAGGTAGGGTGTAGGAAATCCAAAATCTCGGAAGAAAACACAATCCCTAGGACTTTCAAATGCTGCTTTTGGGACATCATCTTAAAAGCTGTCACCAATCAGCTGTAGCCGGCTCTTGCAGGCTGAAAACAACAACAAACCAAACCAAACAAAAAACCTATATGGGTTGAAAGACACTTGAACTTGAAATCAGAAATTAGCAGGAAGATGGTCTTTCATTTCCAAACATGGAGCCAGGGTGTCAAATATTTCTTGTTTTTTTCCTAAAGACAAAGTCAAGGAATTTCTTTTAAAGGCAAAATGATCTATAACAACACCCCTTAAGTTTGCTGTAACAACATCTGCATTTCTTCGCCTGTGATCACAAGCACTCGCAGCCGCCTTCTCTGCTCTGATGGTCGCATCTCATTCTGCCTTGCCACTTGGCTCCTTCCAGCTCCTGCCTGATCATATTTCAAAATGTCATTCACATTTATGCAGGCCGGTGCACAAAACAAAATTAATTTAACTCACAATGGCATGTTAATATTATTACTTTTGACACCATGGAAAACTTATTAACTATAGCTTGTCATAGACCTCTCAGAGTGCAGAGCCCCAACTATCATGTTGAGAGGAAAAGGAATGTGAGGGAAAGAATATTTGGGATCATCAGATATTAGAAAAAGTCAAAGTAGCCGAGTTTTTCTATAATTGTGTGAAAATTAACTGTCTTTCTCTGAGCAGAAGGAAAATCTGTTCCATTTTGTGGGACTGGCCTTTACAAATATTTTATGGCACATGATTTTGGCTCTCTGTATTTTTTTTCTCTCTCAAAAATTAAATAGTTTTTGTATTTTAAAGAGGTAATAGGAAAGTTAAGTAGCACAATCTATTTGTTATTAAGCAACTGATAAGATCCCAAAAACCTTTAAGAAGGACAGATGGAAAAGGGAGCTAGTATTCATTGCAAGCTTGCTGGTTTGGGGAGTTTTAACATGCAGTGTCTCATTTAATCCTTACAAAAGCCAGTGAAGAGGTTTCTTATTTGCCATTTGATGAACAAGGCAATTAAAGCACAGAGAGGTTAGCTGATCTCTTTGCGTTTGCACAGCTCATGAAAGGCAGAGACCGGAATACGGGTCTGTTTGATTACAAGGACCCTTCTTATTCCATGAATCCTTTCTCCAGTCACAATAAATCCATGTGTAAGAAAAAGAAAGAAGTCATAGACCCTACATGAAATGGGCAACATTTTCTCTTTCCTCTATAAACTGTAGGATTCATACAAATTATTTTATATAAATTTTTAAAATTAACTCAAACCTGGCATTTATAAGGAGACTTGAGTTTGACATCTAAAAGGCGTAGGAAGCTTAAAAATAAATGTTATGAATTTTTTTTTGTATGAAATTAAGTATGGAGCAGTATTTATTTTCCTAGTTCAATATCTGGTTGTTTAATTTTGCACATCCACCAGGGATGAGATTATATGCTTCTTTTCAGCCATAAAGCAGCTTTTTTCCAACCTAGGAAGGTATACTTGTCACCCCGTGAAACTGTGATTTAAAAAGTGACACAGTAAATACTGGGAAGTCTCACTCTGAGCTTCTGGAAGGCCAGTCAGGGAGTCAAATCTCCTTAGTTGTCAGAAGCAGGCCAAAGGTCTTGTGGAAATGAATGGATGATTTGGCCTCTCCCCAAACCCCAGGCTCTCCCTGGGAAGACACTCTCTTAAGTGGGACTCAGATATTACAGCAGAACATCCAAAGGTTACTAAATTTTATTGCTATAGAATAAACTTGGCAACCACTAAAGAGTTTCCTGCCGTGGCCAGGAAAAGGGAACAAACATTTGATAGCTACTTATAATAGAGCTCAGCTGGTATTAAAAACACAAGGCTTTAAAGTGTATGCTTCAAGAAAGTATTTTGGATCAATATGATTATGTGATGTTTCTCAAAGTTGTTGAAAGCCTTTTAACAATACATTTCCTGCTGCATTAACCCAGGCTATGAATCTTTATCTATTCTGCCCATTCCTTTTCTTTCCCACCAAGATGTAATTTTATTTCAGCCACACAGATTTCTCAGCTCTTTCTAAAATCCTCCATTTCCCAGTGATAAGAGTCATTCCATGCTGCAGATCTCAAACCCCCTGAAAGCAGCACAAGGGTGTTAAAGTCCCTTTTAACCTTATTTATGAATTTCCTATTTTTTCCTAAGGGCAAATACTAAATGCTTTTCTGGGATAATCTGATAGTTTCTGCTGCAAATTAATTTGGATAAAAGAAGGAAACTCACTAACTGGATCTCAGTTAAAATGGAAACCTGTTCAGCCTACGTGCATTGCTGCTGGAAGGGGTCTTGGAAGGAGAGAAGGAAAGAAAGGAAAGATCATGTGGATTTTCATCTCTCTTTTTTTTAATAACTCATGGTAAAGAACTTAAAATAGATCTGTTCTGAACCAGAATATGCTAGGTTGAATTTTGAAAGGACAGTCCTTTGTTATGTCAAATGGACATCTTTGTGTGTATGCATGCATTTATATTTTTTATGTTCTTCAAAAATAGGACCCCAAATGCAAAAATCTTAGCATCCTAAAGCAGTTATTATTATCTTGGAGATCACTGAGTTATCATTACATATATACAAATAGTTTAAAAAATCTACTACAAAAGCATATTCATAAATACTGTGTTTCTGTAATTTTATATTTGTTTTCTACTTAACATACTAAAACATTTTCCATACAGTTATGTCTCATGGCTACCTACTCTTTCATTTTCATAGTATAGGTAACCGTATTCTTATTGCTGAACACTATAAAATTGAGTAAGTATCACTGAATGTAAATACCTGTAGTAGTTTAGATATGGTAGCCAGAGGCTCAACTCATTGGTACTTTTGTTTATAAGAACTATTTATAATGTGAAATTTCACATCTCTAGACTGAATTTTTTGATGTTATTAAGCAACCCTCATTAAAATAAAAAAAAATTCTATATTTCTTAAACTTGCTACCTTTTTTACAATGTACTCCCTGGAAGGAAAGTCACTGTGATATGACTTTTGTTTTTATTACATTCATCTAACCTTCCACTGAGAGTGTGCTGCCTCTGGGCACTTGCTCAAGGAAGTTAGCCAGAGGCTGATATATAGAAACCCACTCTGCTAGATTAGCTCCCCAATATATCATTGTACACCATAGTTTCAGAAATCAGTTTCCGATATTTTTCACTGTCAAAAATGGATTACTTTGGAAGAGACTAAAACCCCAAGCACTGTTATCATTGTTTGTCAAAGTAATTGGAGAGAGTATGTCTTACTGTGATAGGTCTTATGAAAATGCAGGCAGAGATTAGGAATGAAAAACAAAGAGAACCTGCACGTAAATCTTGATTTATATTGATGCTACAGCTCTTTCTCCTAGGGCTTTGCTTTCAAAATACCTTCTTTGATGAATCACAGGGCTGCTAGATCCCGCAAGAGATCACTTTGTCTACTCACTTACCTTGAAGTGGGACTAAAAATGCATGCCCCAATTCTTACTTTTAAAAGCCCTCCAGAGAGTTAGGTACTTTTGGATACCTATTTCAGCAATTGACACTTTCAGGAGGGTCTTCTTGGGTTCAGTTTTTCTTATCACATTTGTATGCCTTTCTTTTTATTTGGACTAAAGTGTCTTCAGAAAGTCATTCCACACTGCCTTAAATGGATGTTTGACCCCTACTTAATGGATGATTATCACTAAGTTCTCTCATTTCAAGAACAAGATTCTGGTTCATCTATTTTATGAGTCCAAATCAAATTGGAAACTATCATAGATGACACAGCTGAGATTAGAAGAAGTAGACAATTTGGTTCAGAAACACAGGACTAGGTCCCTATGGCTTCAGGAGCGCCTGAAAGTGTCATGCAGATGTGAGACAATATTACCAATACTGATACACCAACTAAGATAATGCAGATCTTAAATTTATTACTTTTAAAATGATCTGCAATTTGCGGGACAGATGTAAACTAACAAAAGTTGAAATATATGGAACTTGAGAAACAGACTTTAAAGTAAGAAATCGAAGATTTTTCATAGAAAGGATGAAACAGAAGCTGTTGCACTTCCCATTTGGGCCCAGAGGAGTCCTTAATTTTCATAGCCTCAGAAAATGTTTGAATAATTTATGTCTTAAATTGAAATCTTTGGGAGATTTTAACTTACTATTTACAAAGTCTTTGTTTAGGGATGCCAGAATTTGCATTTAGGAAGGACCATCTCTGTTTTTATTTCTGAAGTCAAGTGCATGTGATTTCTTTTGAAAGGAGGCATGCTGAAACATTTTCTTAGGGAGTATTGGGCGGGCTAGTATACTGAGAGTGGGAGGGATGGGGGAAGATCACCACAGCAGGGTCATGAGAGAAGCAGTGGACAGCACCCTTCCTGTCAGGCCCCCGGCTCCTGCTACCCTCCTCTCCTCTAGGCACTCACCAATGACCTGGTGAGCAGCTATGTGCTCACTTAGAGGAAATCACGCAATGTCTCAGGCATCATCTTCCTGTAGAAATGACACATGATGAACCAGTTTCTGCTCTCACTTACTTAAGTTTTAGCCTAGGGCACTGAATTTCTTATGTGCTGAACATGAGGATTTGAAAGAAGGTTTGATCCTTGTGATTGTGTATTAGGTTTTTCTACAAATACATCCCCTGGTGACTTGTACAACACATCCTGGTAAATACTTATTTCAGACTCAAACCAAAGGCCCCAAATGGCAGATCTGGCCTAAATCAGCCTTGTTAAAATTCAGCTATGTCCCATGCCTGTTCTATCCTTGGTTCAGTTCTGCTGTATGGAGAGCAGCAGTCACTGGGTAAACACTTTCCTTTCCTGCATTGCACCAAGAAGAAAGAATTCAAACTGGAAGCATGTTATTTAAACAGGCATCTTTTTGATCCTGATTAATTCTTCAGGAAAACTCTCAATCTATTTACTAAAGGATAAAAGGCCACCACATTTTTACATTGTATTTCTTTGATAAGCTAATAATCACCAGGCTATCTTAGGTTTACTTGAACATTTCCTGAATTCCCAAATCTAGGAATTTGATGAAGTTCCTGCTCTAGAGGAATTTAGAAATAGAAAAAACAGTATTAAATGTGAACTCTGAAATTAGGTAAACTTTAGATTTAAATATGGCCATGGTTTTGCATGATTTCAGACTAGTTTTTTTTTTTTTTAGCTTGTATGAATGTTTCCTCATTTGCAACTTTGGCTAAGTAATATCTATAATGGGGTTTGTGAGATTTCATAGAGCTAAAGTATTTGTATTTCAGATTTAAGTTAAATTTATTAAATTGTTTTTACTCCTAAGTGAATTGATCAGTAATTGGAATCACAAAATTTGGAAAGCTTTGAAGCGGGAACAGCCAGCAGGTAGAGGAGGCTGGGTTTGGGGAATGTGGTACTGGTGACAACCAAGTCCTTTAGACATCCCTTGATAAGAGTTGCTGATGTAGAAAACAAGGTCTAGCTCCAACTGATGCAAAATCTTGAAAGCTGTAATTGAAAATAATAACAACCACTCCTCATTTAGGAAAAGTGATGCTGCTAAAATTCAGACCTGACATAAAAAGTATTTAAAAATTAGCTAAGTTATATGTGAAGTTGGCCAAATGAATTCCTACAAAGATGACATGAAAACATCAAGGCAGTGATGGTAAACTTATTCTTCAAACTATTAAATATTTGGTTTTGAAGAAAGGATAGATTGGGAATCAAATGACATGCATTTAGCAATCATCTGAGTCTTGTGAGATGTAATGCATACTTTTCCTCTGTCTCATTAGAGGAAGGGTTTTGAAAAAGGAATCTTAAGACACTGGTCAGTACCGTAATTCAAATTATAGCACTTTAGAGGGGAACTACTCATTTTTTGGCAACTTTATTGCTCATTATTTTCATAATCACCAAGAATTTGACAATTCTTCTGAGCTTGATGTCTTATCTTTGCTAGACGATGTTAATAAGGAGCTTCTATTGCATTATAAAACACGGGCTTAGTAAACTTTAAGATTACAAAAATATTTTGATTTGTAAAAAAAATTATATTCAAATATATCTAATTAAATGCTATTTGCAGAATGTTAGAATGACTCATTTATCTTTTTTGGGGGGGTCTAGGGATTAAACTCAGGGGCACTCAACCACTGAGCCACATCCCCAGCCCTATTTTATGTTTTTATTTAGAGACAGGGTCTCACTGAGTTTCTTAGCAACTCACCATTGCTGAGGCTGGCTTTTAATTTGAGATCCTCCTACTTCAGCCTCCCAAGCCTCTGGGATTTCAGGCATGTGCCACCATGCCTGGCTGGTTCATTGACCTTTGATGTTTTGGGTATTATTACAAGGTAGGATGTTCTACATTGTGTTCATCATCATGGCTGGTATGAGAAAATGTGATGAAAGAGATAGGTGCGATTTTTTTTCTCTTTCCTGAGATTTGCAGTCTAGTAATAAACCAGAGGATGGAATAAACCAGAAGATGAGGAATAGAGGGACTTGAAAAAGGAAACATCTGAATCCTACCTATGTGGGATTCACACAGATCTGTCATGCAAAGATGACCAGAAGGCTGGGGAGCAACTAAGGGACTTGGGGACAAGAGTAGTGTGAAGGTGGGCTGTTGCTGTTCTCCCTTTGGACGGAGTGGTAATGGCCTTGTGGTGGGGAGAATGGCAATGAGGAAAACAAGCCATCAGGCATGAGCAGAGTGTATATGTTTGCAGACTAAGACATCATACCTAGCACAGGCCCTGTAACCCCTTTCTCAGTGGCAACTGAGCATGATGGACAAGTGCCTTTGGAGTCAGACCAAAGTCTGAATCTCAGCTCTCCCTCTTCGAGTTTCATGACTGATAGAATTCCAATTTCTCTGAGTTTCAGTGTCTGTAAGTTGGGGAGAATAAAGATGCCTACCCCATAGTGTTGTGATGAGGATTAAATGAAAAAAGCCACTCTGTGATTTTTATACAGCCACTCAGTAAATTTAAGTTCCGTTAAACCAGATATAATGCAAATTTACATTTTTCAGGTAACAGACCTTTGGAAGCATTGTTTACTAAAAAGAAACATTTTTTTTAAAACCACAATTAGGCAATCCCACCAGGACACTTAGGTTCCACAGTCTTTATGCCACTTTCAAATATGGACTCAATGTAAATAAAGCATCAGCATGACACTGCTTGGAAAGTTAAAGAGAAGCAAGTATCTCTCCACTCCTCCTCTTGGATTCTAGGTTAAACATCGATATTGATTTTATAACAGGAAGGCACTTCAAAGGCTGCTTTCTGCCCGCCCTATTTGTGACTTAAGCTATCCACAAATATGTTTTAAAATCAAAACATAAAACTCTAGATTTTTTCCCATTTTAATATTCTAATCTCACTCTATTTTTGTTTTTTGACAGAGACACAATTAAGAATAGATATTCCTGACATTCTGCTGGTTTCTGAAAGACATTTTTTTTCCCCTCCTGTCTTTACATATTGGCAGAAAGTGAAAATACCAAGAAGCACCTTGTCAGAATATTGATTTACTCATGTAGAAATAACAGCTTAAACTAAAGAGCAGCTTGTTAATTATTGGTAAACAGCAGTCTCCAGCCACATTCCATAGTGTTTGCAATTTAATGAATGAGAGGACTGTGATTAGAGGTATTTTCAAATTTTCCTTTCTGGTCTCTGCTAGAATTGTACCTAGGGTCTTCCCTTCACTCACTAATATCCCTGTTTTATCTGGGTCCTCAAATTTGTTTTTGCATATGTACATATGTACATATGGGGCCCTTCCATTTAAAGAGCACTGATGTGGAAAGTGCTTTTGGAAAGGATGTTGAAAGCAAGCTAGAATGGAAGGAATTCCACTTGTCCACATTGCCGTGTATGCATGGCAAGTGGTAAGTAGGTGACTTGGCCTGGGCTGGTTTTTCTGATCTCTGACATCTCCACCATCCATGCTCCACTGTGTTTTCTAAGTCAGGAGTCTGTCAGCTCCTGAAGTCCAGGAGCAAGACACCCCAGAGAGGACCCTGCCATACAATTTTGGTTCTCAATCTTTCTGTGGTCTGCCTCAGGAGGAAAAGAACTACACATAATTAGTGTTTTGGGGGACATTTAAAGTGGAGCAAAAGTGAGAAGAGATGAGAGAGGAGAGATGGCTATCAGGGAGATAGGTGAGAGTCATAAATTATTTTGAATGAATTGAGTTGGGGAGAATTCTTCTATCAGCTCTACCAGAAAAGCTTAGGTGCTACTCAACTTTGCTTTCAGGCATCTGAAATCTGGAGAGGGTGGAGAGGAGTAATAATAAAGATACGGAGACTGTCACTGGCTCTACAGGGAGATGTCCCTGCCCACCATACAACAGAGAAAGTGAAGAGCTGCTCTATATATCCAATTGTTTGTTTTAGGTATTCATTTCATATTTGAAGTGTGTTTGAAAAATAATTTTAAATTTCAAACACATATTTATATAATATATTCTATATTTCTCAACAGCATTTTACATATGAGGAAAAGAAGCTCAGAGAATTTATGGAATTTGGAGTCATAGTTCATACCATACTTATTTGATCTGTGCCACACAGTCTCCTAAGAGTTAAGTATTGTGATGTATAAGATGATCTTTTTTAACCTGTGGAGACAATAAAACTGGTAAGGAACACATCTTTTTTTGTGTTATAGCATCATGTGGCTGGCTAGGTACCTTATATTGAGACTAAGAGAGTATGTAATAAGGTGCTAAGTGTATGGTCCAGTATAGACAATATACTGTCAAGGTCAAGGTCAAGGTGATGCTCAGCATCATCAGGGAGGCTGGTGAGAAGAAGACATGATAGAATTCCACTAAGTAAATAACACAGTACATCCCTACATAGATGATTACCTGGTGTCCTGATCATTTTAGGTTTAGAGAAGCATTATACATACACCTGCCCATGATCCAAAAATTCTTGTAGAAATGAAAACATGTCTACAAGAAGCTGTAAAAGTACATTTAAAACAACCCCCCAATAAAAATCCCTAGAAACAATTTAGTTGTTTGTCAACAGGAAAATGGCTAAACAAATTTTGATACATGCATCTGATAGAATATGACTCAACAAAAAGGAGTGAAAAACTGTTGTATGCAACTATATGAAGGAGCTCAAAGTCATCCCATTGAGTAAAGGAAGCTAGACAGAATAGTGTGATTCCACTTAAATGTCATTTGAGAAGAAGCAAGCTAATTTGTGGTGATGAAATTGAAACAGGTTTTCTCTAGGTGCTTGGACTAGGGATTGACTGGAGAGAGCCATGAGGAACTTTTTTGGATGGTAAATAGTGTTCTATAACTTGAGTGGAGTAGTGGCTACATTGGTGTATACAATTGTCAAGACTCAATGTGCTTAATGTCAGGGCACTTTATTATATGTCAATTTTTTTCTCAATTTACAACATTTTATTATTAGACAAAGGTCCATAAAATAGCAATTAAGTGACTTGGGAAATATTTGAGAAGACAAAGGATGAAGACAGGCTGAAAAAAAGGATGACTTCTAATATTTAGAACAATTCTTCTACATTGGAAGAATGAAGCCTAGAACTTCTTACCCTAAAAAAGATTGGGGTAGTAGAAAATGGCTTTGGGACCACAAAACCTG
Organism: Marmota monax; assembly: GCF_021218885.2. NCBI lineage: Eukaryota > Metazoa > Chordata > Mammalia > Rodentia > Sciuridae > Marmota > Marmota monax. The sequence continues at coordinate 2,718,611 of NW_026694096.1, forward strand.
GTGCTTTGAGTCTTGAGTTCTCACTGACTAACCTTATGATCTAACCCTGGGTTTATTATCTGCAAAAGGAGAGTCTTAGTATGACCTTGTATCAGGAGCCTAGGAATAAAGAAAGTGCCCTAATTGAAATAGAGACTAGAATATTTCAGGGAAAATTTCTAAACTTTTGAAACAGTATCAGGAAGGACATTCCCAACCTACCTGACAACTTTTTCAAATGGGGCCCTTGTCAATATGGAACATCATGCTTCCATGTTTGGAGTTTTAATGCCTGAAACCCTTTTTAAAAAAATCGCTTTATTGAAATATAATTTACATATCATAAAATTCACCTGCCTAAAGTATACAATTCAGTAGATTTTTGTATATTCACATGGTTGTACAATAATTACCACTAATTTTAGAATATTTTCGTCACTCGAGAAAGAAGCCCCTTATCAACTATCTATTGTTCTCCATCTCCCTGCCATGCTCCCTTCCTCTTGTAGCCTTACAAAACCAATGATCAACCTTTTGTCTGTGGATGTGCTTATTCTGGTGAATCAATGTGTAGCATGTATCATCACTTCATTCCTTTTTATGGCTGAATAATCTTGTGGGGTGATACCCTATTTTCTTTACCTACTCATTTGCTGATGGACATTGGTTTGCTTCTATTTTGGTCTATTATGAAACATGTTGCTATGAACATTCATGCGTCATTTTTTGTGTAGGTATGTACATCCATTTATTTATCTTAGGCATATACGTAGATGTGGAATTGCTTGGTTACATGATGACTCCATTTAACATTTTGAGGAAAGATAAGACCGTTTCCCAAAGTGGCTACATCATTTTACATTCCCACTGTCAATGGATGGGGTTTTAGTTTCTCTACACTCTTACCAACACCTATGATTGTCCATGTTTTTGATTTTTAGCAGAGCCTAAAAGCTTGAGTTCTTATGTGTGGTGTTAAAGCTTAGAGGAGCTCACCGGGAAACACAATGTTAGTACCATCTTCCACTCACATCCACTGAGCCTGGCCTTGGGTTGGCCTTTGTGACTACTTTTCACACCCAAAGACTTGCACACGAGACCAGGCATGAACGGAGTTCCCCCTTTTGCTACAGTGTCTGACAATCTTCTGAACCCTTGGGCTTGTCTGAGTCTACTCATAAAAGGAAGGAAGTAGGTACAATGGCCACAGCCCTGCTTTTTTAGCTGGCCAGAAAATGACAGCTCTGATTAGTGTTTGCAATCACAAAAACAACCAATATTTACTGAGTTTACCTGGTGCCAAGAATTGTTTTAAGGGCTTTGTATGAATTCTCTAATTTAGAATGTAATTCAGCTCAAGGAGAGGAGTAATATTTTTTTAAATGCTTTCATTAGTGTATTATATTTATACATAATAATTGGGTTCATTTTGACATAATCATACATGCATGGAATTAAATTTGCTCCATTCCAGTTTCCTGTGTCTCTTCTTTCCCTCTCCTCCTCCCTCCCCCATTCCCCTTCCTCTATTCTACTGGTCTTCCATTTATTTATTTATTTATTTATTTATAATCAGTGCTTTTAATTACATGCATAAAGGGAAATTTTGTCAAATTCATTCTGCATTCTCTCCCTTTTCCGGTTCCCTCTCCTTCCCCCTCAATCTCCTTCTACCTCGCTGATTTTCCCTCTCTCCTTATGATATCTAACTTCCTTTTCCCTCCATTATTTTGCTGAAGATTTCATGTATGAGAGAAAACATTTGGCCCTTGATTTTTGATTCTGCTTTATTTTACTTAGCATGCTGTTCTCCATCATTTATTGGCAAATGCCACAATTTCATTCTTCCTTATGGCTGGGTACAACCTCATGGTATATATATATATATATTTTTTTTTTCTTAATCTTTTGAGATGAGTAATATTAACCCATTTTTAAAAATATTTATTTTTAGCTTTAGGTAAACACAATATTTTTATTTTATTTTTATGTGGTGCTGAGGATTGAACCCAGTGCCTCAGGCATGCTAGGTGAGCACGCCATCACTTGAGCCATATCCCCAGCCCCAATATTAATCCATTTTATGGAAAGATTAATAACAAACCCAACAATACCCCATTAGCAAGTGGAATCATGTTGGAATTACATAGGCTGAGTACAGACCCAGAGGTTTAAGCTATTCTTCTGTTCTTCTCACCATTAATTTATAATTGACTAAATTTAATGCATCTATCTTATTCACCATGATAGCCCAGAAATCAGCATAATCCCTGACGTATAAAAGGGGCTTAATAAATATATGTTGAATAAACAAAAGGATGAATGCATAAAATTAATTTGCAGTATTTCAGAGCTCTTGAGTTCCTGTGTGTGGTGTTAAAGCTTAGAGGAGTTCAGTGGATAACTGGAAAGAATTTAGTCATGTGTAAAGTAAGTTTGAGTGTGTGTATGTGCTTCGTCTCTCTCCCCTTAATTATTTAAGCTCTTGTTTGTCATCAAGTCCTCATCCTCCTCCTTTATTCTGTATTACAACTGGCACCACTCAATAACTGACATTTCCTCTAATTGTGGAGTAACAGATTGTAATGGATTAAAGATTTCACAATACAAACATTTGGCCCACTCAAAAATAGGTGGGAGTAAGACAGAAGGTAAAAACATTTAATTTGAAGACTCACAAACAAGATAATAAAAAACCTGTTCTAAAACATATGATGAGTTTATCAGAAAAAATTACATTTTAAAAGGTTGGATGTGTAGAAGATGGTACAAGACATTCTCCTGTATTGCTTCCTACTCAGAATTCTCCACACTGTCTCAATAATATGGAAAGTCAGATATAGAAGCGATTGCTCTTGTTTGTATCACTTTTCTTGTTCTTTCATTTTCTATTTGTTCCCGTTTCAACTCCCACTCCTCACTTTCTTCTCTGCCAGCCTACATACATGAAACCCAGGCTTCCAAGCCGTTCTGCTCTGCTTTATTTAAAATTCAGCTGATAACTCTCTCCTTTTATTCTTTTGATTAAAAAGAAAAACTAACACCTACACTGGTTTCTATTTAAAAAATTAGATTTCCTTGGCACTACATGTATTAGAACTTAAATCTCCCAATGAGAATTTCCTGCATGGTAACCCATTTGCGACACCATGGAAATGATGCTAAGCTCGGAACATTTCAGTCAGAGTCAGAATATAGTCCTTAAGAGTCAGAATATAGTCCTTAAAAGAACATTCACCTACCTCTTCACTTTTTCATATTAATTAAAACGGTTTCACCCAATTTAATCATCAACTCATCATCTCTGCTTGACCCTAAGCAGTTTCTGACCATTTCAATGGAATTTACCATTTAAAGATAAAGACAAGTCACTATTAAATAGGACAGACAAAAGAATGTATTGAACACTGGGAGAGTTTATTTAGAGATAGGGCTGGAATTTGAAAGTATTTTGGGCTTTTGTATAAGCAGTAAGACTGAAATAGTTGGGTATCCTTTACAGACGATTTCCTTGAACGTGATGTGACTTATGGTATGTGTTTGTAAGAGAAAATTCTCATTTCATTTTAATTTGTTCAGTTGATTTACTTGAAAATATTTGAGCACTTTGTGTGTTGTAGGCATAGGGCTACTGGGGACAAAAAGGAACACCAAGTAGATAATCTCCTTGCACTTACTGAGTGTTGATCAACTCTGGCAAAATGGCATTGTGGAGAGAAAAAGGATTTGGGAGTCAGATGGACCTGGGTCTAAATCCTTGTCATGTTGTTTATCTTGTGGGTGGCACCAGGCAATTGTGTTATCTAACAAGCAAAATGTTCTAATATGAAGAGTGACTCCATATGGTTGCTGCAGGAACTCTACAAGATGACATGTGTAGAGCACTTAGAATGGTGGGCCTGGCTTTCATGTTCCAACTCTAGTCCTTGGGAAGAACCAAGATTTATAATATTTACTTTGTTCCAAGTTGAGATTTATCAGTCTGCTATTTAAGGAAAAAATTGTCATTATATTACTTGATTCAGTCTTATTTCACAAGATGTCAATTCAAGCTCTTGCAATTATTATTAACATACTTTAAAAAGGGAGTTTGGAAATATTTCTCACAGTACAACAAATACCTCTCTCCATTCATTTATTCAAAAATATTTTGCACCCCTATTATGTGCTTGCTTCTGTAATCAGACTTGGTTTTGCAGTGGAGAACAACATTCATGGCTGCCATCTGGAAGGAGCTTACAGAGTGATGGGGGAAGACAGACCATGAAAATTTAAAAAAAGCAAACAAGTGTGCCTTCCAGACATGCTATGGATATGTTTGTTGCATTTCTCAAGTATTATAGACTGTGAGTGACATGGAAGGAAGGAAGGTTCTTATTGGTATCATGCTTAAAGTTAGAACAATTAACCTTTTATAACTATTTCCAATCAGAGCATTGATTTGTTGGGTGGAGATTCCCTGAGAGCATGAGTTGCCTTCTAACTATAGGAATGGCATCAGTTGCTTCAAGATCCTTGGCTGTAAAGACACCGACACCGTAAGAAATAATAGCTTTAACCCATTTCAAAGAAGTATCGAGTAACTGACCACTGGAAACTAAAAAACTTCTGTCTTTTGATTGAATATGTATTCTCCAAATGCTTCTCTGTGAAGTAAATGTTTTTCTAATTAGGCTTAAAAATGTGAAATTTTCTTGCAAAATTGATTTTCCATTAAGGCACTAAAGTAGTTTCTCTTCTGCTTGGGTACTAATTAAATTATGTCCCAACTTGTTTTAATTCAGCAATCAATTTTTTTTCCATTTGCACTGGATTACAGAATCTCATTTAAAAATCACAGTTTAATGAATTCCACACAAAGCAGAGGTGATAGACTTATTCTCTAAATGGAAACAAAACAGTACTGGTCAAGACTTGAGAGTTTGCAGCCTATCAGGGCAGAATACTGAAAAAAAGAAAAAAAAGAAAAAAAAAAAGCCAAAACCCCAAAAGCAAATAAAAAGGCTCAGTCCTCTGGTGGTGTCTATGTCTTGTGCTGTTTTTAGAGATAAGAGACAGTATTGCAAAAGGCATGGGGATGTGAGGGGGAAAAAAAGGAACAAAATGCTAAAATAAAAAGGATCTAAATTCTTTGAGGATGTACTTGATGCTGGGTCCAGAACTGAGACAATTTCTAAAGTAGCCATAAATTTATAAAAAGAGAAAAATTGAGTCATGACAATATTTAAAATAAGTAAAAAATTAAGAATGGATTATTCTAAAGAATAGTAATTCAGGTTTAATAATTCTAGATAATAATTTAATGACTCTAAATAATAATAATAATTCAGATTTAACCTGTGAGTGTATGAATAATTATTTTTTAAATGATTTAAAATATCTCTAAAAGTCAACATAGCTTGAGAACATACATATTGAAAATCTTTTGGAAATGAAGGAATATGCTGATTATATAGGATGATTTTGAGGTCTTATACTGAGAAAGGAAAAATTGATACAACAAATAGTTTTCTATGTAATCACCTCTCAAAAAACTCAGGATTCACATTTCTGTCTAAAAAAAAAAAGAATGAACAAAACCAAAAGAGAATAATTGAGCTGTCCATGGTCAAATTCCACCTTCATCTATTAGAAGGTGGGGAAGTCACAAGAGGGAGTAGTCAATTCATGTAACATTAAAACAAAAAAAATAAAACAAACAAAAAAAAGCAAGTAAATGTAAGCCAGTAAGGTGGCTTTCATTGTGTTAATTTAAGACACATTAACAAGCCAAATGGAAGCTTCACCTTGCATGGAGAATCTAACAGCAGGAGCTGTGCTTATTGAGGTTTCTTCTCTATCTCCTCCTTTTTAAAACGTGCTCAGTCAAGTCCAAATGTGATCCTTACACTGTCCATGCTCTATCCTATTCCTTTCTAAACAACTTGCACATTAACGGATCACTGAAATAACACATAATTCTTTCACTTCAACAATTGCTTCATCAACTCATGGCTTTTACAGTTCTCATCTTCCTGGCCACCAAATTTTACCCTGTTTAAATCCAAGACTAACTGAATAGCCTACTGTGGTTAATAGTGCTGTTTCCAGATTCCAAAATTGTTCCTTGAGTTCTTTTTTTCTCACTTTCTTTGTATCCTTTCAACTCATGATGACATTAAAAATAACAGTTAATGCTGTTAGACAAATGGCATTGTGGAGAGAAAAATTTTAGAAAAACTAAAATTGTGAACAAAATTGCTCATGTAAAATGGAAAAACAATTTCTTTAAAATCATGAGAGCTAAGCCTTCAATTTATTCATTCAATTATAATTTTCTGTGGTTAATGGACAGTAGCATGAAAAGATGGAGCACATATCAGTGAGAATAAGTAATTCTTCAGATATGAAATGTATTTGGAATCTTATTTCTTTTATAAGGAGAAAGTACCTTTCTGGGTCTGGTCATCCAGGAATACTTTGCAAGCTAGACATCTGTTGTATGAGGCCTCCTGTATCATGACAAAGGGCAACAGCCCCTCAACTGAAAACCAAAAATCACTATTCTGGAGAAGATAGCAAAGAAGAATGTTTCTAGAGTTTAAAAATGTAATAGTAGAGTTACTATTTTTTATTGAAAACTTCAAGAGCCATTCAATAAGTGCAACAGCGCTGAGGAAAGAATAAAGAAGCAGACATAGATAGAAGGAAAAGAATAGAACAATTAGGGAAATTAAAACACAAAAAGGAGAAAGAGAACACAAAAAACACAGTAGGTTACAGAAAGAGAATAGGAAATCTCTCATTTATTGAACGATATACCAGACTCGGTATTAGGTATAGCAGATTCCTCCTGATTTAATCTATATGTAAGAGCAAGGACAGACGATGGTAGTTTACTTTAATTTTTTTTTTTTTTAGATTTTGATGGACCTTTATTTTATTCATTTATTTATATGTAGTGCTGAGAATCGAACCCAGTGCCTCGCACATACTAGGCAAGCGCTCTGCCACTGAACCTCAGTCCTAGCTCTAATAGGATACTTTCTAGATTAAAAATCCTGAATTTTAGAGTGCTTAAGTGGCTTGTCCCAGAGATAGTAAGTAGATCAGTTAGGACCAAACCCCAGAAGTGTTTGATCTTAAGGACAGATCTTGCCCAGAAACCTGTGTAGATGAAAATAAGCAAGGTAGAGATTGAAGTTAAGATGATGAGTCAACCCCAAATTTCATGAAAACATAGTGCCATTATTTGCCCCCTAAAAATAAAACCACTTAGCACAGAAGCATGAATATAGTAATGCATAATAAGAATTTTCACCAAGAACATGTATATACATGTATATACAGATCCCAAACTGTATCTATATCTATCTGTATCTGTATCATCTATATCTATACATATATATTTGGTATTAGGGATTGAACTCAGGGGTGCTTTACCATTAAGCTAGATCCTCAGTCCTTTTTAAATTTTTTAAACATTTTTGAGACAGGGTCTTTCTAAATTGCTGAGGGGCTGGCCTTGAACTTGAGATCCTTCTGCCTCAGCCTTCCAAATAGCTGGGATTACAGGTGTGTGACTCTATGCTCAGCTCAAATAATTTGGATGATAAAAGTCTTAGGGAAAGAAGACAAAGAGAGAAAAAAGGGGGCAAATAAGGTGAAGAGAACAAAAATAAGATTGTTTTGGGGTATCTACCTAACCTCAGATTCTAGAGTCAAAAGTGTCAAATTCTGCCCCATACTCAAAGGATTTTTGAAAGAGGAGAATTGCTAGCTCATCTATATACCCTTAACTCAGGCAAAAATATTTTTCACCTTTTCAGAAACCCACTGGTGTGATCTTGAAATCCCATAGTAATTGTGGTAAGAGTAACTATATACCCTGGACATAGCCTTGTGAAGTCCACATGGTCATATTCTGATAATTAGCCAATGAACCAACCACAACCACTTAACTAAAAACCACTCAGCTAATAAATATTTATTATGGTCCCACTTTATCTCCAACTCAAGGAATTCACAGTCAAACCTTTCAATAAAATATGAAAGTTCAATGAAACATGTTACTATTTTGTTAAATATTTAGAAACATCATGTTCAAAGGATTGAATATTTCTTTTTATACAGATGTTAAGCTTAATGTCAATATTACCTAACTCATATGGAAGAACTACTTATAAAAAATCATAAAATTTAGAAAGGCAGTATTTTTCCTATGTTATTTTTGATGGATGAAAAGTAGGGCCAAGTCTATTTCAATATTTAGGATGTCAATTTTGACTAACCTACTGGGAAAATATGTATGTCTCTTCTTTCTAAAAGAGAGCAAAGTTTTCTTTTGATTACTCAAGTTACTCAAGCAATTTTGCTTCTTTTTTTTTGTAACCAAATAATAATTTTAGAGCACAAACAAAATCCAATTTCAGCATAGCAATCAATAATCCTATTCTGAGACCTTACCTCACTAAAGTGGTGTCAAGTTAGCAGCTTGAGATGGCTCAGAGAAAACCTCAGGCTGAGAAATTTCCCAGGTAAAGGGCTTGATTGAGTTTTTTCTCTGAAGGCTTGGGCAACTCTGATTTCTCTGGTAGCCCCAATGTGACTACATCTTACCAAATTTTAGGGAGATATAAGTCCGAAATGATAGGCTTTTGCATTATAGTCAATTGTCAGGACTCCGGGAAGTGGCTGGAAAGGAGTTGTTTAGGGCTTTGGAGAAGCTGAGAGTTGTTTGCTGTTCTGGTGGTGGTTTGCTGAGACATCCACACAGAAAAAATGCTAGTGCCAGGCAGGAGGAGCATAATCAAATGGAATTGATTATTATGGCGCTTCAATGTACTAAGGATATTGAACTTCCCTTTTTAAATCACAGAAAAATACTGGTCTCAACTATTAAAGCTGGGGAAAAAACAATGTGAAGACTACTATAAAAATGTGAGTCATTTAAAAAATGGATTTAATATTGGCCTTTGTGAATTATATTTGATGTTTCACCCATCAGGCTCTGATATCTTTGGGAGAAACAATGAACTGTCTGCAATATACAGAAATAATCAAGGAAAAAGTGCCATTTTATTTCTTTATAGCTATATAACCTACATAGAAAACCAGAAAAATCATTGTGGAAAAATACAAAGAATAATAAGATGATTTTTCTCTGTCCCTTTAAAGAAGTGTGTGTGTGTGTGTGTGTGTGTGTGTGTATGTATGTATGTGTGTGTTTGTGTTTGTCCAGAGGAGTTGGTTACAGATCCAGTGCATGAATCTCTCCCTTTTCTTCTGAACAACACACAGAAGACCTGTATACTTTATAACCAGGTTATACAACCCCTTGACCATGTTTTGCCAGCTGTCAACATCTAGAAGCCCACATCACCTTTGGTAAAAAGCATCTCACAATAGGTTATTGTATGAGCAGCAACTGAAGCTATAGCTTGTCACATCAGAAATGCTAATGATTCTCTTACCTCTTCCTTCTCAGCACTTTGCAGATCACGCCATTCCTCAGTTACGTGACCGAAATCTACTGTGTTCATGGGGACTTTGAATTCTCCAATGATGTCATGCTTGGAGAAACGATCAAAATCATACACAGCCATCACCAGAGTTTTGCCGCCTAGTTCCGAGTAAGGGACCTACACAGAAAGAAATGAGGATAAATATCTGCTCACAAAAATACTTAAAATCTGCTACTACTTTATGGCATTAATTTAATACTTATGTTGGACAAACAGACCAGGGAGATAATTTTTTTTTTTTTTAAATTGAGTCTTTTAACTAACTGAAGTTGAATCTACCTGAGGAAAAAACTGGAACTTGCCATAGATTTTTCAACTTATTTTAAAGGTCTAAAGCTATTAGTATTATTAATAATGGGTCCAAAGATTAATAAAAGAATAAATAAGCCCCGGGCACAGTGGTGCATGCCCGGAATCCCAGTGACTCAGGAGGCTGAGGCAGGAGGATCATGAGTTCAAAGTCAGCCTCAGAAACTTAGTGAGACCCTATCTCAAAATAAAAAAGGGGTTGGGGATGTGGCCTAGTGGTAAAGTGCCCCTGGGTTCAATCCTCAGTACAAAAAAAAAAAAAGAATAAATAAGCCAATTACATTTGACTATTGTATACATTTCTCTTGCAGTATGTATGTATATGTCCCTGTGTGTGTGTGTGTGTGTGTGTGTGTGCATTTATTTATTTATTTATTTTTGGTGCTGAGGTTGGAATCCAGGGCCTTTTGCATGTGAGGGAAGCACACTACCAACTGACTATATCCCCAGCCCTCTCCTACAGTATATTTTATTGTCATTGTTGTAAGTTATATCATCAGGATCTAACTTATTCGGAAGTAGAAAATGTGTTTAAAAGTTCCATTAACTCTTTCAAGCCATTTGAATACTGCAGCTTAATGGAGCAGCGACATACTAAAAGGCATGCTAGGAGCCAAAAAAATTTAAATGAAATTCATAAGGTGCCTCACCTACTCTCTAAAATAATTTACTGATTGACATGCACTGACTAGAAAATTGATGTTTTGAATATCAGAGATTCAATATAATATGGATCTTGAAGTTCACTCATAGGTATGACACTCTTTAGTATGAATAGTGGCAAAAGGCCAAGAACTGATGAATTCTCCAGCTGTTCAAATATATCTGGGACAGATGCTCTGGGTTGGGAAGTTTATTAGTGACATTTTTAATATTCAGGGAAAAGCCGTGCAATTCAAGTGAGCTACACTTCAGTAACTGGGTAGAAATGTCTAATGAAGAAATTGTTTAGACTTGTATTAAAGGTTTGGTCAATTTTCATACACTTCATATTTTATCAGTGTAAATGGTTGTCGTGTGCTCCAGCAAACATTTCTCAATTAACTCTGTACATTAAGAAGGGAAGGAGAGGAAAGAATACTTGACCGTAAATGTACAAGTAATCTTAGTTTACCAGGAGTACTTTCTGTCATTTATTTATCATGTTTGGAATCTGATTATATTATTAAAACACTGTGATTAAAAATTAGGCATAATGCTTTTCAATTTTAGAAGGAATCTAAAATAAACTCAAAGAGCCATATTTTTAAGGAAAAAAAATTAGAATAATTATAGATAAACCTTTGAAATTGTCATTGTATATCTAAAACCTTTCTATAATTTTGATGATCAAAAACCTGGGTTTGGGGTCAGAGAGACCTGGGCTTCCCAACTTTCTGTCTGAAGGACTTGGGGCTTCTTCATCTATCAAAATGAGAAAATAATAGTATCTATTTCTTGGGGCCATTTTAAGGATGAATGAATGTATGTGTACCACCTAGCATACAGTAGACACTTAAATGGTTGTTACTGATTAATACTTCCTTCAGGTGGGAGTTTGTTTTGGAAGAAAAAAAATATAACATTAGTTTGGGGCAAGTCGAGTTCATGTTCAGTAGATTTTGACTCAATTCTAGAGCCAACTATCTAACTTCTTATGTTTCCCTTCCTATATCATATTGCCCTTGTCATTTCAAGAAATGTAGTCTACAAATGTCTACTGGAAAACTTAGCTGGTTCTCTTTTACATTGGCATATTTACTAAATGTATCAAAATATACTTTGAATCTCTTTATGGCTTGCTCAACCTTGCCAAAATGTAATAAAATAGAAATTATAAAAGTTTATAGACAATTAAAATGTTCATTATACTTTTTGGAGTCATAGATATTACTCATAAAATTGTATCATTATGTTTTTTTTGGGGGGATACCAGGGATTGAACTAAGGGGCACTCAACCACTGAGCCACATCCCCAGACCATTTTCATATTTTATTAGAGACAGAGTCTCACTGAGTTGCTTAGAGGCTTGCAGTTTCTGAGGCTGGCTTTGAACTCAAATCCTCCTGCCTCAGCCTCCCGAGTTGCTGGGATTACAGGTGTGTGCCAACGTGCCTGGCTTGTATTATTCTTATTATGAACAATTACAAAATTATTTTAAAAGAAATAATATATAGGAAAGTCAAAGGAAAGCCCTACAATATTATTTCAAATAATTTAAGATTCTGCTTACTAAATTCTATTTAGAAAGATCTGACCTAAATAAAATGAATACATAGACAAATAAAATGCTTTTGATGACTACTTGCAGTATTTCAAGAATTCATTTTATGTTTTGTGGTGTGTTGACCACCATGATTAGCTCTTCATAGGTTGATAATTTTCAGATTTTTTTTTTTACTGCTACTTTAACTCTCTAGATACAAAAAAATGATGGATTTTAAATAACATTGATCACAATAAAACTTTTGTCTTAAACCTCAAAAATTTTAGGGTGAATGGAAAGACACTGCTCCTTCACAATATTGTAAACACATTTTGAGAAAATGGCTCATGCCCTCAACTCCATCAAGTTATGTCAGAACAGAATGTCTGCTAACAGAGGCACAGCAGCCACTACTAAGCCTGACTGATGGATGGGGTGATTTTGAGTCAGCTTGCTGGTATATTCACAAGCATTTCATTTTTCAGAGATGTATTGTTCTAAGTAATGCATTTTAAAAAATTCACACATCCACCAAAATAATTGTTTTTGTGAATGGCCTCAAGCGAAGAGCTACAAAGATCCCTGCAGCCTGCAGGGCTGGTTTTCTGGATGAATTATTTGATCAAAATCTCTCTTGGTTATTGTTTGTCAACTGAGGTATCTTAAGAAGATGAAGAATATCAGAAGAGCCTAGAGTAGAGGAAAAAATACGAGAAATGCCGAAAACAATGTGTTCATATTCTTTTCATTGATAAGAAGATGGATCTAGAGTTTTCAAGTTGCCCCTGTACATTAAGAGCTTTCAATAAGAGTCATATCTATTTGTACTATTTAAGCATGGAACATAGCTTCCTTTGTTCTGTTTGCAACAGGGTTTACCTATTTTTGGGACTTGGAATTCAGGGAAATAATGATTTCTTTCTTTTGCCTTTATTCTGGGTGTGTGTGTATGAGCCTATTAGCACATTTGAAGTTGACCTTACTTTTCAGATGTGACCATGACATCATAGTCATGTTATCAGTCTATACTCCATTATGAAAAGTGATGGCCAACTCCTACCTTGACCACACTTAAAGCATAATATAGACCAAAGAGAAAAATTGAAAATATTCTGAATACAATCATTTTAAGTCCTTGAATATGTGTTCATGTGTATGTCTGTGTCAGGATAAAACCAGTATTAAAACAACAAAAGAAAAGTTATAAGTACATAAGAAAAAATACCTTGAAAGTAAATTGCTCATTGAAGACAGGATTAAGGGTTTTTCGGTGGACTTTTGTCTCAAATTTCTTCTTTTTATCAGGCAGCAGAAACACTTTCACATAAGGGTCAGATGTGCCTCCCATGTCTAAGGCAGGCAGTTCAGCAGCCTGGATGATCCCTACCAGCAGCTGAAATGAATGACAGGGAGCAACAAGCACAAAAGTTGGTGACACTTTGGAAAAGATTGATTTGTTCACAGTGATGCATATTGTGATTTCTCCCCATTCCTCTTTGCTTTCAATAAACTTTTATTCTCATATGAATCTGAACACGGAAGGCAAATGAAATGAGCTCTCTAGACTTCAGAACCCCAATTATGACAGATGCAGGCTCTAGGAAGCCAACTTTTAAGCACAAAAGAGGCTTTTAAAAGGTTGCTGATTATATTAGATATGAAATTCATATTTGCAAAAGGGTTGCAATCAAATAACTTTTCAGTTGCTAAAAGCTCTTGTGCATTGTTTTTCTTTCCCGGGCATGATTTGTAAGTGGAAATAAATTGTTAAACAATCACAAGTCTGTAATTACAAATAGAACATTTTTATTCTTTACCAAAGTCTCAGACCAGCTAAGTTCAGAATTTTTTATTTCTGTTTAGCAATAGAAATATTTTAGAAATCAGGTAATATTTTGAGATTAAAGAAATAAGATATTCAAGTTTCTGTCACCCTTGACCTTCACTATGTGCCAGCTAATTTTTATTTAACTTATAGTAGAATGATTATTATCCAATAATTCTTGTATCTAAATATAAGACATTGAAATAAAGAATTATAATTTAAGCTTCATAGAAAGGGAGGGGAGATGACAGATATAGTTTTCATGTTAAATAACAATGTTACTGATTTTTTTCCAAATACAACAGATATCTCTACATTTGTTAAACACTGTTTTCTTACTCATATAAGACTAAAACCCTATGAATATTAGAAATTATGGCATTGTTACCATTTTAAAAAGAAAAAAGGTATATGTGGACTATTCCAGTGGTTCTGCCACTGGAGAGTTATGTCAGCAGACTGATTTAAATCCACATGGGAAACAAAAGTAGATCTTTTGTGATTCAAGGGACATACTATTCAGTAAATGCAGTCATGCCATAGGCTTTCACTTAAGAGCCTGAACATTTGGTTCTGTGGATTTTTAGTTAGTAGAATGAAAAAGCAAATTTACCTCCTTAAAAATTACATCCATTTTCTAAAAAACTTACCAATCATAGTCTTAAGTGCATTTTGGCTAACTGTCTCAATTTTTAACCTGGATCATACCCTGAATGAGTATGCTGTTTCCATTTTAAGCTTCAGTATGTGTTTTGTGGCATCATCTTTCAACAGCAGCAATGACTGCTGGATTGTGGGTACACAAAACAGAGAAAGATGGTCCAAGAATAGCTAAAGTGGCATTAGATTATAAAGACATGATTGGTGAAGCAAACAATATGACTTGTTTTGCTAAATTGGTATTTAGTATTTGCCTTTATGTGGCAGTGTGAATAAGCAAGAATTTATTTCTTCATTGTTGCTTTTTATAACCTGTTTTCCTTTTTTTCAATTTTCAGTTAGAAATAGAACTGAAATTCCTTTAAAGTAGATCATTTTTAGTTTAGATTTTTAGATATTTGTTAATAAGAAATGCAGTTACTTCTTCTAGCCTCCCTTTGACTTCTGCCTAACAAATAAATATTACATTTCTTTCCACCTTGACAGCTTCACAATTAGGGTATTTTAGGGTCATCTTTTAGTTTTGGTAACATAAGTTGACCTTTAGCTTTCCTGGAATATATAGATAATAGGAAATTTTGCTCCTAACCAAGTCCAGTGCTCAAATTTTGGTAGAAGACATAGAAATGACCTTGAATGCCATATTTAATTGACTGTAAATGGTATAACTATAAATCTTTATAAATCAATAATTATAAGTCCATACCTATAATCAATATGCAGATTTCTAGAAAATATTACAAAATAACTAGCCAGGGCTGTAATGGAGCTGATCAAATAAAAATATTTTTCATATGAGAGTATATTCCACACATCCCTCAGGGGGAACCCTCAAAGGCTGAAAGCATTATTTAAACTGTCCATTCCTAAATAAAACGCAGAATTTCTACAACTATTCAGAATTTTGATTTTGAATGATGGTCATCAAAGCTAAGCATGGGTGTTTGATTTATTGATCATTTAGTGCTCATCAAACTGGGTATCATTAGCACATGCTGGATTAGTAGCAATTGTAATTATAGATATTTGTTCTTCATCCCCTGAAATAATGGGTGAAGAAGCAAACTGTGCCAGAGAGATTTGAACTCCCCTCGATAGAGAATGGCTATGTTATAAAGATTTTTAACAACCTGATTTTGAACTTAGCTTCTTCCACTAATTCTTATCTAGCTTGTTAATTTTCTTTTTTCTTTGCAGTGCCAGAGATCAACATCCCCAACTGCTTGTTAATTTCTTTAACAATTCAGAACATTTAGGATTATCTTTGTCAAGATCATGGGTCCTAGAAATCCTTCAGAGAGATATTTTTAACTGTTATCTTTGAGATACCTTGATAATAGGCAGTGGATAAATGATATCATTCATCTAAATGACCCTTTCCTACTTTTCGAGAAATTGAAGTAGGAATGTCTGTTTTATAATTTTTTTTCCCACTTTTGGGCCACATTCAAGGGCGCTAAAATAAAGTTGTGGGTCTTTCTTCTTTTCTAGAATTGCAATCCCATTAGCACTGGACATTATATAAGGCATTTGTACTTGTACGATTCATGGACCATTGTCAATTTTCCTTCTGTGATTCCTTATCAAGCTGTTTAACTATTTCAAATGGTAGCCCAACCCAAAGGCCCCTAGTTTGGATCTAGACCCACAACGTCTAAGGAACGTTTTTCTAGCTCAGGCTGAGGGACCCATCAGGACAAGAGTGACTGGGAGCTCTCCGTAGCAGACTGACTGCTTCAAGTTAATTTGTATTCTGCCTGCTTGCTGGAAGTGTCATAAGTAGATGTAATCGGTTGAATACTGTGAATTCTAATTACCAGAAGTTAAATTAGCAAGTAGGGGACTGCCTGTACTTAGAAATTATTTCATCAATAGCTTTGATAATTGCATTTCCCTCACAGCAAATGAAATGTTTTAAGAAGTATCTTGCTTCAATTTCTACTTGGTAACTTCAGAAAATGTAATGGAATTAGAAGACATTTTTCCCCTCAGACCTGGTTATTCTGGAAATCATAATCCAGTGAATATTGAAGTTTTCCCAGTTTCTCCTCTTCTTTGGGTTCTTCTTTTTCTTCCCCATCAGTCAAACCAGTTTCAGCATCATCGTCCTTAAGGGCCTATGAGTCAGAAAAGGGATCATATGTGAATTCGAAGGAATTTTCACCAAAATCCAAATTAAACTCGTCCTATAGTCATACTTCCAAGCTGTTAGAAAGCAAGCACTAAGATGCTAGAAACCTGTTTGTCTGACACACATTCACATTTGCTGCTTACATATTTTTTTAAATTCCACTAGTGCACGGAATTTTTTTCCCCCAATCAGCAAGCAACATGGAAGCAATGGAAGAAGCCCCTCAGAATATTGCAAGCAAAAAATGTAAAATTGTTGCAAAGAAAATGTCAACTTGGTACTGTATTTGGCTCTGATAGAACTGCTTCTTTCTTTCTACTATGATAAACATGCTATTAACCAGGCCAATTTTCACATTCTTGTGGTTTAAAAAAGATGCTCAGCATCATGTAAAACATTATTGTTACATGCAGTGGAATAATTGATATGAAATGCATGGTCTTTTCTTGCCTTACTTCCTATGGAAAAGATAAGTAGGTGACCTTTAGATAACTTTCATTCCCTTTGTTTCATATATACATTTGTAATTGTTAAGGAGAAAGAGGGAAAAAACATGCCATCAGCAAATGCATGTTTAGAGAAAAGTTTACTTCCAGTTGAAGTTTACTATTTTATTTTCATAACAGCTCCACAGAAAGCTAGGCTGAATTAAATTGATTTAAGAGTCTATTTGATATCAAAAGTTAAAAAATATATTTGCAATTTTGTCAAAAACTCAAATGGTATAAAATTTATTTTGCATTAAGAAAGAATCATGGTAGTAAACCCCCAAAATTCAGTCAGGCCAATGAAATATCTCTAGTACCCAAAACTTAAGTGCAATATAAATTGAAATACTAGAAAGCCCATGATCACATAAAATGTGTCCAAATGCTCCTTTCTTTTTAAAAATCAAAATGTGGAATGTATTTTCCTAAAATTTGCCCAAATTTTTCCCAAATTTTTATTTGGTTATTAATATTCAAAGGTTTTGGGGGATATATACTCATTGCTATAAAGAAATTAGAACAATTAGAAATCTATGGTTATTTACAATTAAAAATTATGAAGTTATATTTCCCTGATCACTAGTGTGGTTGAAAAAATTAAAAATTCTTTTATTAGCAATTTGCATTTTATGGGACTGCCTATACATAATTTTTGGTAATTTTTTTCCATTGGGCTGTTTGCTTTTTTCTTATTGCTTTGTAGAAGTTCTTTTTAGTTTAGTGGCGTTGATACTGTTGTTGCTATATGTAGCAAATATTGTCCCTAGTTTTTGGTTATGGTATTTTCATTGCTTGTGTGCATGCACACATGGGTATGTATTAGATATATATGTATTACTGTAGAATCTCAAAAGAAATCAGGGTGAGAGATGAGTGATAGATTACTTTTTATCTCTGACAACGCAAAGGAATCTTAACTATTGTCAGCTCTTAAATTGAATCTAAGAATTCTTACAGAACTCAAATGCAAAAAGTATAACCAGGCTTCACATAGCCATCAGAATTGTCAGACTGGCTTCATCACCTTGCAACACCCATCTGCAAGACTACATGATCTTTTTCTCTGCTATGCTCATCATTATCAGAAGATAGATTTTTTTCTGCTCTCACCCACTTGCACAGAGACTCTCCGTGGAAGCAGTCACTAAATTTACCAGATTTCCCCATTTACTTCCTTCCACCTAACTAAAAAGCAAAGAGTTGGATGCTTCCTAGATTAATAAAATTCATTAGTTCCCCTCTTAGGTGAGAAGATCATATAAGCAGACAATTGAGCTATTGTCAGAGATGCCTCCCTTATTGTGCTTGTTGAAATTTCTCGGTGGCCTACAATGAGTGTGGAAATTGAAAATTACCATTAATATATAATCACACTTATATAGAAATCTTTTCAAATAGGGCTAGCCACACCCCATTTAATTTAGTAAGTTTAATTTATACTTGGATAGTTCCTTGCATATTAAGATACTGTTTTACTGATAGCCAAAAGCAGAAAACAATTTAAAATTTAAGAATTTTATACTAAACTTCTAAACTTGAGAGGTGGTGATGGGAGGCCAGTAAAAGAATCTAGAGAAGTGACAAGAAAAAACTACTGAATTAATTAGAGAACTTTAGGAAGTGGATTCCCATAGCCCTTTGTAAACTTGCTGTTTATGTCTTTAGCAGTGTCAAAGAAAATGTGCTTAGAAAATTGAAGTTAATTGTAATGTGCCTCCCTGGAAGATTTTAATTTTTTAAAATAATAGCAAAATAATAAATGCATACCTCTGTTTGAAAAATCTGTTACTCTATCATCACAACAAAAAATTCAGAATTAAAATACTTTTTCAAAAGTCTCTTCAAAATCGACAATTTATATATCTTCTTTCAGCCCAGTACAATTTGAAAATAGTTGAGATATTAAATCTCCTTCTCCCTAGTGGTTTTTACTGAAATAGAAGGTGCAGAACCATCTCTGCAATTATTCTCCATGAAATAGGACTAGATTTTTGATAATTTCTCAGTGCTACTGTTCATCACTGAAGTGATTAAGTCCATTCCTGTCCCAAAAGCTGAGCTTAAGAAAGACATTTTCTGTACTGTTGCATTAAATTCTGACCTATTAAATCAGCAGCTATTATAATATCTCCAGAGCAATATTCCCCACCCCCATGGGACAAAATTTGGAAGAAAAAGCTTGTAAACCCAGCAATTCTGAGGTCTGATAAATTGCAATATCAAAAGATGTGCTGGGAACATTAGGACTTTTAAATTTCAAAGGTTTACTGCACATGCTTATGGTTTGCATTGACATTTACAAGGTGCTTAGTTCACAACCATCAGAAGGAGCATTTGTTCATTCTACGTTAACATTATTCTGATTGGGATTTGATAAGGCTCGCTAAGAAGGTAGTACAAGCGACTGAATTTTCATTCTAAGCCAACAATTTAAAAGTTGAGCTTTCTAATACTGTTGTATTTAATCTATGTCAGAGATGTTTAAAATGAAAACACTTTATCTCTAAAAAATCAGTTTAGTTCAGCCTCTTGATGTGTGTCAGAATGGTACGCCCTCAGCTGTGGAGCCTCAGCTGCCAGGCCACAAATGTACCTCAGCATTGACTAAGGTTGTCTAAGTAGCAGAGGAAACCTACCGCAAGGGACAGTCCAGAACAGTCATGAGACACAACACAGATAAGGAGGACATAGAAGGAAGAAATAAAAATTAAAATATCCACACACATTAGTGAGCACTATGGAGAAATGACCTTCCCAGACCTATCACTACACCAGGGTCCTTCCCTCTGCATGTTTAGTGTTCTCAAGATTCAAGACATGCATGTGTCTTACGCCATGTACATGTATTATCTGCAGTTAATTTTGCAGTCATTGCTGAATGTTTTAAAATTTTTCATGGTTATAAAACTGTACTTAAGAGACATGTAGCTATGAATACTGCAGTTTAAATTTCTGTCAATTTGATATGGATTGAAATGGGAAATACTTATTGCCTTAAAGCCTAACTAGCATAAAAAATAACTAGAAACCACTCAGATCTGTACTGCTTTGAAGTGAAGAAGGTGTAAACTATCTTCATTTGTCTCCCCCATGGTCACTCAATATCCTGCTTAAAATATTTTGAAAACGTAATTTTTTTTTAAAAAATAATTTTAATTTGTGTTTATGCTGTTTTGAATTCAGAGCATCCAATGATCACCATGTTACATATGATCCTCCTAAAATCTGTACATTCTATTTTTCTTCTTTAGCCTTCTTCTTTATAGAATGTTAGACTCCATTATTAACTATTTTGGTCAGACTCAAATAGTAGCATAAGCTACTGTTATATAATTGCTTATCATTGAGACCTATTCTCACTTATCCAAATTATGCTTCATTTGTGTACTTAATTGTTCTTAACTTAGAAATAATACCTACAGTCCTAAGTGGACTTAAAATGAATAAAAATACCTTTTTGAGTGTTCAAAATTCTAACTACTTTGCAACAACATGTTATTAAAAACTATCATTTCTTCATTTGACTAATTTTTCTCTGTTCCTCCTTCTAAAGCAATAGGTGATTGATGAAAGATTTAGCATCATTAAATCCTATTTGAGGTCTTGGTCATTTATCCAGGTCATAACAGGGGTAATAAACACCACCACTATGCTATAAATTATAATCTTATGTCATACAGAACAAATTCCAAAAATAAAAATAGAGATGTATTACCCTACAAAGAAATGCCATAGTTATAATTTAATATTATATAGTGCTTTTTTTTTCCTCCTTTAAAATCCCAGGACACAAGGAAATCACATTTAAATTTTATGGTAATTATGAAAATGATAGTGTTGCATATGCAAATTATTGTTTTCCCAGATATTGCTAAAATAATGTACATGCATTTTTTTCACTCCCATTTCCATCTGGGAGATTATTTCTATACTTAATGTCCTAATAAAATGTTTAAAGAAATTTGTATCTAATTCTGCTTGTTGAAGTAAAGCAAGGCATGATTCAAAACTTCAGTTTCTATTTAACAAATTAACCAATGAGAAAAATCCTTATTAGACATCTGTATTTAAACACATGTGTGTGAGTTTCTGTAACTATGATTAGAAACTGTGAGAAAAATTGATAAAAAAAAACTCTTGTTATCCTGAGCTTGGGCCAAGGCTCTCTGCAGCCTTCCCATGGCTCTGAAGCCAAGCAGAAATGCAGAGAGTGAAAAACATGCCTCATGAAATCCTTCTTAAGAGATATCACAGTATCTTGAATAAAAATTGTTTAAACTCAAACTGAGTATGCGGCTAAGTAGAAAATGATGCAAATGTTTTTAAAATGCTCGTCCTAACATTGGATCAGACTGTTCTTAAGGAGATACACATATTTACAAGTTCTATTGATAGTAATTAAAACCGTAAGATGAATTGATAAAACTGCCCATAGAGTTTGCTATGGGAATCGATTGCTTTGAATTATCTGATGGGAAACACTGGTAACTGCAAATGTCATTTCTATTACAAAACCTCTTCATTTACATTTTTATACAAATTAAATATACTTTAGAAATATTCAGTATGAGTATTTTCAAAATGAAGAGGCTCATTTAATAATTATCATTATTAATAGAAGACTTTATCTTGAACTAACTTGTTCAGTTAATTTGGTTTAAAATAGCAACATAAAGGGAATCCAAACAGCTTCCTTAGACTTGGGAAGACAATCCAGCCAGATGGATTTTATATCAATCAGCATTGTGGTTTTAACTGGTCATAAGTGAGGAGACAAGAATTTTGTCTTCAAATTCTGTTCTGTTCTTTGGTACTGGCTCATATTTCCCTTCCCCCAGATAACTCATTGCTCTTGAGCACCAGTTACTGGGCTAGATGGGTATGTAAGAATGGTGCTTTTCACCAATGCTATGGAACCTAGTTATTTAACAGTCACTATGAACTCGGAGAAAGCTGGAAAAATCCCTTGCCCAAGAGGGAAAGCATTGCAGAACTCTTTATTCTGTTTTTGCAAGACTGTTAATATTGCTAAACAGATGAAATAAAATATCCAGACATCATTTCATATATTGCACCCATGGGGAGGTGTCCTGTGGTGGTAGATGCTCTCCTCTCCTGTCTATGCTCAAGGACAAGAGAAAAACCTCCCAAATATTTCCTTGCCATGTTGAGATGTTGAGCAGACCGAAGGAATTGTGAAGCCTCATTATGACAATGACATGTAGCCATAAGTTGTTTCTAAAATCACCTGGTAAAAATAGTAAACCATTTATTAATCTCTGACAGTGTCCACGAATAAACAACAGATATGTACATTACCTGGTCTTTCATGGTCTTCCCTAAGTCTTTCACATCTTTCATGTTAATGGCATTCTTTCCTCCCTTTTCCTTTCCCTTCTTCTTGTTTTTCTTTTTGAACAAACATTTCTTACAGATACAAAAGCAGCAGGTCAGGACTAAAAGGACCGCAACTATGGCTATGGCAATTAAGGCCCACGGTGGCACTGAAAGAAAAAGAACAACAGGCACATAAAGCATTAGTCATAGCACTAGAAGTACAAAACCTTCTAATCCATGAACTATAAGGATGTTCGTTCCTTCATTTGTATTTATTGAGCACTTACTATGCTCCAGGTACATCTCTGTGGCATTTTATCCACATTATTTCCTGTGCCTGAAGTGCTTCTATCTTTTCTGCTTTGCTTGTCTATATATTTTCTACTGTCATTTCCTTTGGATTGTTTACCTGATGCTCCAAGATAGATTTTCAATAATTAAACCCTTCATTTACTCAGAGCATAGCTCTGTGGCTTGATCATTGAGTTTAGATCCTGCCCTTAGTATTTACTAGTTGAGTTATCTTAGGTAAGGCATCCAACTCTCTCCACCTCAGTTTCCTCTTCTGTTTAGTGGAGGTAAATTAGCGGAAACCCTAGAGAGTCCTTAGGAGGGTGAAATAATAAGGCATAGTACCTGGCTTGGCAAAAGCTTGATAAATGTTAGCTGCTATTACTCATCTATGAAATACTAGGTAGTATATTAATATGTTCTGGCAAATAGGAGGAACAAATGTTAATCATATAAACAGAAAAACAATCATAATGGTAGTGAAGCTGAGGTATAAGTTCTTTGTGCTCTGAAGGTCCATCATGGGTAATGTACAGCAGGGGTCTCTGGAGGTAGGGGAGTAGTAATGTGTTGAGCGCTCTTAAGCCAGGCTCAGCCGTGGCCACTTAGCCACTATGTGATTCTGGTAGATTGTTTAACTGTTCTGAGTTTCTGTTTCCTCCATTATAAAGTGAAGATTATAGTGGTGCCCCTTTTATCAGGTTTATCACCTTTATAAAGGAGCTAATAATCCCCCCAAAATTTAGAATGGTAAACAGCACATAGCAAGAGCACAATTAATGTTAGATATTATTTTTTTGTAGGTATTTGTAAATTTATTTATTTATTTTTATATATGACAGTGGAATGCATTACAATTCATATTCCACATATAGAGCACAATTTTTTGTATCTCTGGTTGTATAAAATATATACTCACACCAATTCGTGTCTTCATACATATACTTTAGATAATGATTTCCATCACATTCCACCAACATTTCTAACCCCCTGCCTACTCCCTTCCCCTCTTACCCGTCTGCCCTATCTAGAGTTTGTCTAATCCTCCCATACTCTCCCTCTCTACCCCACTATGAGTCAGCCTCCTTATATCAGAGAAAACATTCAGCATTTGTTTTTTGGGGGTTGGATAACTTCACTTAGTCTTATCTTCTCCAACTCCATCCATTTATCTGCAAATGCCATGATTTTATTCTCTTTTATTGCTGAGTAATATTCCATTGTGTCCTTCACAATGGATAAAAATGTGGCATATATACACAATGGAATATTACTTAGCTATTATTTCTTTATCTTCAAGGCACAGGACTCAGTACTGTGGGGAGTGCCAAGGGTATATGATGAGGGCATATAAAATATGCATACTAGTAAATATATATATATATATATATATATATATATATATATATATATATATACACTGAGAGTCATTCAGTGACTTGAAAGAGATGTTAATCAGACAAGAGGAGAGAGATCAGATTTATAGGCTCTGTTTAAAATAGTAAAGCATATATAATAAATATGTTCAAATAAACCTTTAGTTCCCTATTCAGTTGTCCATCTGCTAAAAATTAATATATTTTCTTATTTGGCATCTCTACACAATGTGCTTATGAAAAATAAAGTTTCTTTGAAGTCTTTAGGGTTTTGCTTTGACTAGAAAGGAATTATTCATGATTCCAATCAGTGCTATTGAGATTAATCAGAAGAAGTAATTAGATTTGTCTGCTGTAATAAAAAAAAAAGATATTGGGCACTGAAATGATAAGAAAAAGTGTAATTTTCTTCAAGCCACATAAACATCATTAGTGCCAATGATTGTTGAACACAAGTCGGGAGTACTTTGATAAAGTAAAAGCACTTAAAATTAACCTCTCTTCAAAATTGAGAAAACCCACTCTTGCTTGCTCTCCTTCTGCATTTAGCTTTACAGTGTTGAATATTCACTCTGCATACTATCCTGCTGATGACTGGATATATGATATTAACCTAAGGACATATGAAATTACAACTTCTAACAATGTGCTTTCAGCCACAGAAACATTTATGTGAATAGACTTATAGATAAGTCCATACCCAAAGACATGCTTCTTTATAGTTCTCCAATCTCATTAAACAATGCACGTTTTTTAAAAAATGCAAATTAAAGTAAGCTCATGTAACTCAATGATATTATTCATAATACTTCATTTAAAAGCTTCTACCTCTGCTCCTGTAGTTAAAATCCTGCCATGCATGAACGAGGGAGTCCATGTATTCATTGTGGGCAAGACAGCGTTAATAATGACCCTTCATTTTGAACCTTGTAAGTTTTTCTCCCAGTTGGACTTTTGTGATAGTCTCTCAGAAAACTACATAAAAGCCTCTTAAATTACACAAGACAAGACGAAGAGATCTGACGGGTTCACAAAAAGAAAATAGGCAGTCAACGCAAAGGAACATTGTTTAATCAAAAGAAGTTAAAGAGATAGGAACATGGAATTACAGGAAGAAATTTGAAATGGTGCAACCTGAAACAATTTAAAACCACTGGAAAACTTTTATTTTGTTACTTTTACTTTTTTTAAAGTGCTCTTGCTTTCCAGATATTTGTTCAGGGGATCTTCTGAATAGCTTAATTTTAATTTAGAATATGCTATGTTGAATAATTAATAGAATTTTCCTCACAATTTACTGACATCTCTAGATAGAATAAAATAACCCCTTGCCAGGTGTGGTGGCACACACCTGTGATCCCAGCTACTTGGGAGGCTGAGGCGGGAGGATCTCAAGGTCAGCTGGGCTACTTGGTGAGATCATCTCAAAAACAAAAAAACCCCTTAATGTGACCATTTTGTATTCTCATAGGAAAACCTGAATCATCAACAATAATGTAAAGACACAGCTATTTTAAGTAATTGGAATGATGTGCATTGAATGTTCATGTTAAAAAATTTACTTTATAGAATAAAAAATATTTAAAATTTGGTAAATGTATTATGAAACAACATTTACAGTGTTATTCATTTGTAGTACATGCAGAAATGTATTAGTGAGCAAATCTCTCAAAATGTATTTTGGATTAGGCTAAAAATTTATTGAAGCCTATTTATTACATACCAACCACTGTGCTACATTATTTCATTTAATCTTTACAGCAGTTTTGTTCATTATCACCTCAGTTTTACAGAGGAAAACCTCTATAGATTGAATAGTTCCAGAAATTCAAATATGTCTTTAGGTTGTCAGGTTAAAATTTTGTATTATAGATGTACATGAGGGAAAAAGTCCTTATCTAGTTTTGAAGTTCTGAATAGAATATTTTATATTAAATCCAGTGAAGTAAATAAATAACAGTATATGATGGTGGCAAGAGTGATTTAATATAAAATATAGTTTCATCAAAATACTGCTAGTGGCGGAAAGGTTTCATCTGATTGTTATTGCTACCCAACCATCATTAAATGGAATTTTATAATAGGAATTTTAAGATTTAACTTTAAGGCTTTACAGTGGAAAATAACAGACTGGTATAAAAACTTTTTATTAAAAATGGTTTTATTTTTGCATTAATAAATCAATCTCACATATATTATTGAACCAAAAGCTAAGTTGATGCCTAAGAATTAAGTCAAAGGAAAGTTAATCCAAAATTGCTTCTGGGTTTTAATTTAGACCAGGGGATAGGCAGAATGATTGCCAGTTTGCATTTCCTAAAAATGCCTGACTCAGTGCTCAATGAGTATTAGCTTGAGGGAAAGCCAGGCAGCCAAGTTCTTGAACTTGCAGACAGTTCTTAGTAACACCTTCTCCAGGGGCTTTTCCTTAGGTCTGTTAGTCCTAGTCCTTAGCTCTGATTCCCTCTTCCTCTTCCCCATTCAGTCAGCTGCTGCTGTCTCCTAGGCTAGCAAACATTTGGTGGGCTACTGCTTGGGGACTTGGT
Source organism: Marmota monax (assembly GCF_021218885.2). Classification (NCBI taxonomy): domain Eukaryota; kingdom Metazoa; phylum Chordata; class Mammalia; order Rodentia; family Sciuridae; genus Marmota; species Marmota monax. Next base: position 2,745,242 of record NW_026694096.1, read on the forward strand.
TTGATCCAGGCAATAACTCACCAGTGTTTTGGTCTCCATTTGGCTTTTAAGGGCAGCTCTACATTGTATTTTAGATGCATCCTCATTCATCATATTCAAAAACAACCTTAAACTCACATCTCATTCACAGCTGCTATATTTTCCTCTCTGAGAAACATAAGCTTATACTTTCGCATCCACCTTAGATATTTCAGCCCAGGACTTTAAGACAACATAGGTAATACCGTTGCTATGGTCACTACAAAAACCAGTGACTTGAAGCACTTTCTACCTTGACATATCTCTATTTTGTCAAATGAATGCCTCATCACTGCACAAACATCTGTGGAATGAATTTTATGAATAATCTCCATATGTTTTCATTCTTGTATTTGCCGAAGCATTTTGCCAACTTCTAGTTTTCACCCCCCAAATTCATCATCTTTTTATAAAACAGTGGTTCTGCAAGATTCAGAATACAATATGAAAATAATTATTGTGCTATTAAGTAGTAGGAAAACTAATCTCTGTTTCAAAGCCTTACTTTTGAGGCTGTTTATGAATAATTTTCTAAAACACACAAGGATAATAATTTCCTAAATATTGGCAGAATACAATAAGCCTTGTGTTTTGAAGCCTTTTCTAAATTATAGAATGCAAATAAAAAAAGAAGCTCTGGAAATATGTGGATTAATATACTCATTAGTCACCTCTGGAGACAGAACATTAAATGCAAATTTGTAAAAATATACAAAGTCATGTAGAATATAGCTTAAGGTTAAACCAACCAGTCAGAAGTCAGAGAGAAGAATTTCTCATTATAGGCTAAAGTGGCTTCAAACATTACCAATTTTTGGCTCTTGAGTATTTGACAAACTAACCTCTCCTCACTCTTCAGATTGGGAGTTCTAAATCTCTGGAATCATATGCCCTTTGAAAAATATGATAAAAACGGTGAAATCCTCATGGGAAAATACATGGGCTTGTGTGTATAAGTTTTCGCAAAGTTGGTAGCTTGTGGTCCTCCAGTCATAATCTAAGTCTTCATGTCTAGGAGGTCACTCGTTTCCAAGATAAAAACTCCTTTCCTAGGGCCTCCATCTGGCTAAAGGGGATGAGGTTGTCTCATTCCTTCAACTGTGCAGGGGTGTAGGTGGGAGAAGAGAGAACAGAGAGAAGAAAGATCTTCTCCTGGGAGCTTAGAAACAGCAACTCTTGAGAAGAAACTAGAAAGAGACAGGAGGCAAGGCCGACTTCATGTTTGGTGGAGAAGAAAGGTATATGGGTAGCAGGGGAGGCAAGACGAGGTTAGAGTGTGCTTTGAAGCCCTGCCTCCTGCAATGAAAACAATCTTTTGGGGACTCCAAGTTCTTTTCCTCTTGGCCTCTCTTATGCCCACCTTTTTCCTTTTAATTTTTTTTTCTTTTTAACTGTAGTAAATGAAAAGAAGTTTTCTTGTAGTAAACCCATGTAGCTTTCTCCAAATAGCCTTCAGAATTCCTTTTTTTAAGGAGACATCTCCCCTCACATATTTCTGTCTCCCTCTCCACTTTGTGTTTCTGACAGAAAGCAAACTGGAAGATGTGCCTTGGCAAGTCGGCTGTAAAGGTGATTCAAGCCATCCACGGCTCAGCAACAGACCTGTGGCACTCCAGGGTAGATGGCTGGTTAATTGTCTTGAAGGAGAGACCTATTCACTCATCCCTGTGAGTGTCTGTTTTAATGTGTGGAGGCCCTGGGTTCGATCCTCAGCACCACATATAAATAAATAAAATAAAGGTATTGTGTGCACCTACAACTAAAAAAATAATAATAATTAGAAAAAGAGTTTAAAGTCCACTTGGGCAGATTTGACCAGTACACGAACCAAATTACGAACAATACTACACAGTATTTACATGTCAAATTAAATGGGGTTTCTTGCTAGATTCTGATTCTGGGTAGTCACAGCAACCTTATTCTGCATGTCAAATGAGGGCTTGTTTAGACTTAAAAAAAATCTTAAAATTAAATAAAATGGGAGATTGGCCCTTCTTTTCCCTAAACTCTTAAAAAATCTGTCCATAATCAAATATCTCAGCAAATTATACAACATTACTTTATGTGCACAAAGTTATAACTTAAACTTTGATAATTTTTATTTTTTACCAGAATCTGTCCCTTAATCTGATTGCAGAATTTCCTGTACTGTTGAACAAATTCCTATCCCCTGCTGAATAACATTAAAGTTACTGACGTTTCTCACTGATAACAAAAGTTGGTTGACTGAAGGGCATTTTGTCTGCACAGGTATTAATCAAGTAATTAATTTTATAGAATGTCTATAATAATAATACACTGCTTTAAACGATAAGGCTAAGTTACCCATATCTTCACAGTATTGGAAAGTCTGAATTTGACATGGAAAATGATGTTGGTCTTTGGGCAGAGATAAACCCCAGCACAACTTCCCGAGGATTTAGATAAGGCTCACAGTCAGCCCAGGAGCATGCTAGCTGCCCTCCCCAGGGAGCAGTGCATTGGTAAACATAGAGGGGTGCCAGGTAGGTTGGCAGAGGTGAAGGCGATTCACCAGCTAATCAGTTCTCAAGCCTTTGGAGGTTTGTCACAGTTTTTCAATCACGCTGTGGACAACACAATTTCGTGGTTAAAGGGAAATCCATTTATCCAATGAAATTTGCAGCATGTCTCTCTTGAGTTTTGATTTCTAAGTTCAAGACTAAAAACAAGTTATGATTCAGGTTTTTTTCCCCATCATGGAAGCTAACTTTCTTCTCAACTTTTATATGAGAAATCTTCCAGATAAGCAGCTCTCAAGATTTTGATCCCATTCATATTGGCTTTATTTTGATGCTTTGAACTGGTTAAAAGTTTCTTTAATCTTTTTTCATCTTTGGCGAAAATGCCCAACGAAAAAAGTGTATTCAGAGAAAACATGCCCTCCTGTTGGTAACTTTTGGGTAATTCAATATTTGAGTATCTACTTGTTTCTTTTCTAAGCAATTTAATCTTATTAAGATTAAATTCAGTTATGATAAAAGCACATTCGCTAAAAGGGTAGATATATTCCCTGCTATTTTACAATTTAAGGCCCTGGTTATAAGCAATAAACAAACAAAAGTGCCACTTAGGCTTATTATCTGCTTTTTGGGAGGATTTTCCCCTTAGTACATTCTGTTTATTATTCTAGAAAAGAGTGGGTGCATTTTTAGAATTCCTCATAAGTTGGAGAGATTTGATTGCACTGACAGGAGAATTGTGTGGCTGCTGTGCATGAGTGGAGAACAGAATGTTTGAATCTTTCTAGTCATGAAAAGGATGAGTCAGGCTCATTAATTTCATTACTATACAAAGTGACAGGTAGACAACAGTGAAAACAAAGCTCCTTGCTTGTCTTGCTATCCACAGGACATTTTTCCTTGATTATCCAATGGATCCCTACTGCTATAGACCAAACATCAATTTTCCTCTCCAACTGTTGTTTTCTATGTTTATCTCAATTTATTTTTCTCCACGGCAATTTCATCTGTCCATTTCCCAATTTATAGCACCATTTCTTCTTTTGGTTTCCTGGTTCTTGGATTTGAACTTTCATCTTCACTCTACAATGCCCGTGATTCTGGGTTTCCTTTCTCATCCTGTTTTGCGGGAGCTTCTCTATGCCAGTCAATCTCATATCCAGTAAAAATTTTTTGATGATTTTTTTTTTAAAAATTATCCTTTTGTTTAGAGTTTGTATTGATAAGCAAGGTCACCGTGAGAACATGACCTCAAGATCCTGTATGACTCCTGCTTATTTTTGGAAGCACATATAGGTCTCCACTAAGAATGTTGATTTCATTTGGCTTTCTCTTCTTGGCCAGAATCAGAACACTTCTCCTGACAGATCCTCCCGAATGTCTGCCTGAGTCGTCACACACATGAGCCTTGATTTCTTTTCTCATCCACATTTATTCATGCCTTTGCCAGCCACCATCATATATCAATGCATGTTTTCTAGTGGCTTTGTGACTCATCCTAACACAGGATGGCCACCCCCCAGAGTGGTACGGTTATCTCCCTTTTCTCTGCTTATGTGAAGCATGACTTAGGCTGGGCATATGGTAATTCTTCAGCAAATACTAATTGAAGATATTAAAGTATAATTAGAGGCAGAGAAAGTCTTCTTTAAATATTGTATACACACAGCTAATGCGTGGCTCCATTGAACACCTTATTAAAGTTAAATGGTACACTTAAAAATATCTATATGTATAGATACATATACATACACATACTTGGATCAAATTCTGATGAAGTTTCAGAGATGCACCAATTTTTCCACATCATTTAGAAAATTTACAAGTATTCCTTGCTTTTTGTTTTAGATGGACAATGGAAATAGCAATAGGCTCAGTTTTTTTCTTCTGTTGACTATTTTTCCTAAATAATTTTTCTGTCATCTGACCTATTAAAAAGATTCTCTTAAATTGTATTACTCATGCTAATATGGTTCCCCCTTCTTGCACGAAGGACTTGCAGTGTTTATAATTTTGTCTTTTGTTTGCATAGTTCTTTCACTTTATAAGACTCTCTCAAATTATCTTAACCCGTTTGACCTTAGAATATAAATGGTAACATAGCTAGGGTGGATTGCATCATCTGCACCCTATGAAGATCTGAAATGTGGCCTCCATAATGGGACTCTGAGAGTTGGGAATCATACTTAGGTCTTTGTAGTTCAGCTTTCATGCTCCTTTCATATTCTCTTTTTGTGTCTGTGCTGAAAATTGATCAAATACTAATTATATTACTGATAAGAAGACTTTACTTTTAAAAATATATTAGATGTTGTATTTGTATCAGACTTATATAACTAAAATAATTTAAAATTATTTATTCCAAGTCAGTGAAAATAGTTCCTCTTAAAGTATAATCAATAATAATCATAACAATGGGAAAATGGCAAATATAAAAAAATCATAGATTTTAACTTCAAACTCTGCTGCTTAGATTCCTGAATAAATTTGATCACTTTCTTTAATCCCAGTTTCACCATTTGGGAGAGAGGGGTTAATTAAGTCCTATGATTGTGATATGCAGATATTTCATATGTAGAATACTTACTATAGTGGATAACATGAAGTAGAATTTTAAAAATGTCTACTATCTTTTGCCAGCAAATCCTATTAAGCTTTATAACTTGAAAATGCTGAAAACTTGCCCCCAAAAAGTGAACTCTAAAACTTACCTAGATAAAAGATGGAATATAAGGAATTTTATATGTATTATACAACTCCCAATGTATTCAACATGTTCTGACTTAATGATATATCAGAATGTCAGGGTAACATTATAAAATAAAGACTGCTGTCAGGAAACTGAAAAGTGAGATATTTTGATAGTATTCAAGCTATTCACTGGTAAATAATAGAAATAATAAATCAAACTTTTGGAAGGATAAAGAATAGTCCTTTGAAGCACAGTGGCCAACAACAGTTTATGTTATTCAAATAATGCAAGTAGCATTAGAATAATAATAATTTTGTACTAATGGAAATAAACAACATGCATTACTTAGTATTTTTGATAATTAGTCAACTCAGCCAACAATTCCCAAGATAAATGTTTTAACACAGCAGTAAAGATATTAATGGTAAGATTTTTTCACTTTCTGTTGGCAAAATGATAGGTTTAGCTTGAACACACTCTCAATTGTATAGTGGATATGCATTAACAACAACATACTCTTAGGTACTGCTCTTTTCTTTTTCCCCTTCAAAATTGGCTAAGTACTTTAAGTGACTTGAGAAAGCTACCTTGAATTCAGCATTTATTATTCAATAATTATTTACAGACACTTAAATTATAAGGATCATTTTTATTAAGACAAACTTTAGATTTCAACCATGTTTTCCACTGAGTAATTTATAAAATAGTTAGGCTTTTTATTTCATTTAGTCAATATTATCTCCCTTCATAGATGGTTTTTTTTTAAGTAATTCCTGTTTCGAATCAATCAGTGACGATAAGATTTGAACTTAATTTAGGACTAGTTTTTCGTCCTTCATCATCTACGTTGTTTCAATGTAAATGCCATATTTATTTACAGAAAACCTTATTTCCTTCTATCTCTATTTGTAATTTTCCAGAAAACAAAGTTAGAAGCCTATAATTTTCTTTTGGTGGTTTTGACTAATAATTGTAACATTACCTGAAATTTACATTCTCATATAATTTACTAAAATAGTGAAGTAGCCATATTTTCTTAAGGGATTGAAAGCCATAAGACTTACTGGAAAGCATAACTGTGTTTTAAAAATTTTCTTCAGTATCTTATTTATATGTAACCATCAAAGTCAAGAAGGTCATCACTAAACAAATATTATAGTGTTTATATCCTTATAGGATGATTACATCCCAATTATCTCACTATACTGTGGCCACTTAAAATTCTTTGAAAAGCTATAGTAGATATGTTATTAAACATACTGAGGCAAATGCCTTTCAAGAAATGTAAAGTTTTGTAACTGAAGTTCATCTGAATGCTTTTCAATGAAATTATGCAACATGGGGATTCCAGTGAGCAGACATGGTTAAGGGTCAAATTACCATCTCTGAAAAAGATGTATTCATTTCAAATTAAATATTGCTGTGCAGAAAAGAAGCAAAGAGCAGAGTACTGGATATAAAATCACCAAAAGTAGGATCTTCAGAAAACAACAACAAGAACAAAGAAATGAATGGTCTGTGTTAGTTCTCATTGAAAAATCTAGCCACTCATGCAGAAGGGTAGCTCACTGCCCTGCAAGTGATAATTGATTGCACTAAATAACTTCTTTGATTAGTACTCTGTGAAGTGTTCACATGCATTTGAGGCAAATAGAATGAAACTGAGGAATATATTCAATGTAATTTGCAAAAGGGGGCACAGAATGACTGTATGCTTATGTCAACCTGTCAGCTCCCTCCTGAACCTTGTGTTCCAGACTTCCCTCCTGATTCTTCTTGAAGCACATGGTGCCTTGGTTTTCTCTTTCCATGCATTCAACTACTTCTTTGAGCTACTTTATGCCTATGTAAGGTAGACAAGAGAGATGAGAATATAGTACAGAGCCGGGGGAAGATATTTGGAGCTATTTTGCTCTTTGGCACTTTTTCTGATTGTCTCTGAGTGGCACAACTTGTGAAATAGGGAGGGGAGGTGGTAAGTAGATCAAGAGCTGCAGTACATTTCCAAGAGAAGAGATGAAGAGCTATTTGAGCTTCCACAGTGCTCAGGAGGTGGCAGAGAGTGTTGGCACCCCCAGGATCCCACATCGTGAAAAGGAGGCCGGCTGCTTTATTTAAGGGTGGCAAGGGTGAGAATCTCAGGTATAGTATCAAGAATGCAAATGCAAAAATGATTAAGATGAGCATCAAGATGTACACTCTTTCAGAAAGTTCCAGTAATCTGTGGAGTTGGACATGTGGCATGATTGTATAATATTTACTGGAAAAAGTGATCTTGGCTCCATTCCTCACCTCAGTCCCCACCAAGCAGCACTAAAGATTTTACAACAGCAGATGCTAACACCTACGGCTGGAAAAATATCAGAGAGGAGTCATGAGGTTGGAGATAGATAGGAGAAGTTTCCACTTCTTCAAAAAGTTAAGATAACTACTATTTATTCTGAGATATTTTGTAATTTTCTAGGCAAAATTCCAATTATGCTATGAAACAAAATAGGCTGTTTGGAAAAAAGCAAAGTACAAGGAGATAAAGACTTGTCAACCACAATTATCAGAATCTTGATGAATAGACGGCCCAGGAAAACAAGCTCCTGAAACAATTTAAAACATGATGATTGAGAGCTTTGTTACTGCTGTGTAATGAAGCAATGCAACAAGGATTTACCTTTCTAGAATGGACTTGGATTGATTGACCTGATACAGGAGTTATTTTGGAATGGTATTAGTATAATTTGATTTGAAACTGAACAAATGTTTTATGGATGAATTTTAATAAGTGTGAAATTTAATAAGGAAAATAGGAAAATTAATTATAATGTTAAATATTACTTTAATTCTTTATGATAAACTAGAAGTTGCTCAAACTTTGGAATTAGAGAATCCTGAGTTTAAAACTCAGGGAGTCCTTTTCTTCTCTGAGCCTTTATTTCTTTATATGGAAAGTAGAAGTAATGATACCATAAGAATAATTGTGAGAATTACATGATATCACATATGTGAATACCTGGCACAGAGATCGAATTTAATAAGTGCTAGTTCTTTTTTTCCCATTTTAAGTAATAAGAAATATATACCAAATTCTGTTCTAAAATTTAATATTTTTATCTTAAAAGTATTCTTTGGTTACACTTAAAATGGTTTGATCCAAACAATAAAATTATTTGAGATCTTTGGAGTGTTCTCTAAAGACTTGGTTCTGTTTGCCACTCTTAAAAGTTAAAAGAAAATGAAAATTGGCCCAGTGTAATTTCTAGAAAGGAGTATGAATAATTTGGAATTAATCCAGCATAAAATGAAGACACTTAAATTTTAGACAGTAGAAACTACTAGATTTTTCTGAGAATTAAAGGCATATTCTCTATTTTTCAAGAAGGGAGGGAGAGAAGAAATAAACATAGTGTAACAAAAGAGATTGAAACTCTTTGGGAGTAGGGTGGTAGAAATTGCTAAAGAATTGATACTTTCTGACAGAACTTGAGAAAACAATGGATGTGGCACAGATCATTATGTAGGCAATAAGGTTAGTTAGTAGGCTGTTCTGGTTTTGCCTGGCCATCATTTACAGAGTCCTACTTTTATTTTACTCTTGGGTTTAAAGCCTATGATTCTGAAGAATCTGAACTGAAGCTGCTACTTCTGCTTGAGACATCTCCATGCTAGAGTGAGACTTCTTTTATTTTTTTCCTTTATTTATTTATTTATTTATTTATTTTTGTACCTGGAATTGAACCCTAGGTACTTAACCTCTGAGCCCCACCCCCAGCCCTTTTTATATTTTATTTGGAGATGGGGTTTCTCTAAGTTGCTTAGGGCCTCACTAAATTGCTGAAGCTGGCTTTGAACTTGTGATCCTCCTGCCTCAGTCTTCTGAGCCTCTGGGATTACAGGCGTGTATCACCATGCCTGGCTAGAGTGAGACTTCTGAGCACTTAATGAACTTTACACCTCTAAAGAACAATGACAGGTTGGTGGGAAGCAGTGTGGACTTAGGGACTATGTGTGATGGCTGAAGTTCCAGTTGTGAGAATATCCTGGCCATACTCAGCAGTTCACAGTGACTAAGTTATGCACAGTTTCTCCAGGAAGAGTGGGACGAATGAGATGATCCTCAAAATAAGTCTTTCCCCCTTTGGTCTTATGGTGTGGTCAGATATTTTAATATAATAAAATTACTTCTCTTCCTTTTTCATAGAATGACTGGAGACCAAGTCTACTAAAAAATGAGACTTTTCTATACAAACAAAAATCTGTTTTTCTTTAGAAAACAATGTAACAGCACACATATAAAGATTCTGATTTCTGGCTTTTGAGTAGATTTTGATCATTGAATGAGGGATGTGGAGTGGAGAAAAACAATCAGATTTAGGAGCTATAAGAAGGGTTTTTAGCTACCTGAGAAAGTTGAAACCTGGCAAAGGTGAGATCTTCAGTGCTTCATACCACCCAAGGCACAAGACATAGTCTCGGTTCAGAAAGATAGTTTTACTAGAACACAATGATTTTATCTTACAGCAGATGTCAACTGGCCCAGAGTTACTGAAGCATGGGGAGTGGCTGTCATGTTCTAGGCATTAGGGCACATTTGAAAATGCTTGTGATTACAGTCATTTTGAGTCCATAAATCTGTACTTCTTGTTAAAATAGCATTATGTCATCATGGAACTTTTAAGGTAGTGTGGTCCTCTGAGGCAGCATCTTATGCTTCTGTTTCTGAAGGCATTTTGGGGAGTGTGTACATGTGCAGTTAGCCACCCATGAAAATTTCTTCTCTGAAAGAAGAGTTCTGTAATATTATGACTGTCTGTACTGTCAAGGGCCAGAAATTCTTTCTTTTATTTTACTCTTGTCTCATTTTATATGCTTAACTTAAGCTTTACAATGAAAGCTGTTCGATTAGGTCAAATTCAGAATATGGAATAAATAGGAAATTCAGTTTAATGTCAAGTATCGTGTTTGTAACATTTAAAATCTATGAATGTAGTTCCTCCCTGTTCTAAGTTTAGATCTCTGTAGGCCATTATCTGGTAGAATTATGAATATCAACTCCAACATGCATACAAAAGAAAGTATTTACTATAATCAGAAAAAATGTAAAATGATTTGGTGACTATAGGGAGAGGATGGAGAGAAAGTTCAGGTTCAAATTGGTAAAATTGTTTTATGCTGAACATTTCCTTAGTTTTATATGAAAGAAGCTTCAGTTTAAACTTAGGTTATATATTCCTTTTCTTGTTCACCAAAACTTCAAATCATTTCTCTTGTCTACTACTGTCCAAAATTTTCATAATTCTACCTCAATAAATCACTTCTTTTTATTTTCACTTCTTGTCATTTATACACAAACATTGACAGTTGCCTTCATAGTGCAAGCAATTTTGTATTCAGCTTTTTTCTTTTTAAAATAACTTTATTTTAAATAATTATTTATTTTTATGTGGTGCTGATTTGAACCAAGTGCTTCACACGTGCGAGGCAAGCACTCTACCACTGAAGCATAAACTCAGCCCGTATTCAGCTTTTTTCATTATGAATTTTTATATTACTTTATGAACTTCTCTGATTCTGTTAAACATTATTAAAATACAAATCAAGCAAAAAGGAAAAATGTATGACATCTATTGACCCACACATAGATGAAGAACTGAAAGACTATGGGCACTGCTGAGGCCATGTCTTACCACAACGGGTTGCATCTCTTTCTCTGTTGCCAAGAGAACAGAGAAACTAGTGTTTTTCACTTCCAGATATTGGTATAAGCAATGATTTCTTAGGAAAGACCCCCAAACACACAGACAACAAAAATAAAAATAGACAAATGGGATTATATGAAACACAGAAGCTTTTGCATAGCTGAGGAGATAATCAGCAGAATTAAGAGACAATCTATAGAATGGGAGAGAATATTTCCAAATTATTCATCTGATAATAGATTAATGTATAAACTATACAAGGAATTTAAAAAGCTGAACACCAAAACAAAATCTAAAAGTAAAAAGAAACAAACAAAACCCCCAAATAATCCACTTAAAAGTGGTCTAGCAGAACCTAAGTGCTTTTCAAAAAAAGGCATACAAAAAATGATCGAAAAGTAGATGAAACAATGTTCTATCTCATTAATCATTGGAGAAATACAAATCAAAACAATGAGATAGCATATCATCCTGGTTTAAATGGCTATCATCAAAAAAAGATGAAAAATAGCAAAAGTTATCTAGGACACACAGAAAGTGGAACTCCCTTACACTCTTGGTGGGAATCTAAATTAGTATAGCTGTTATGGAAAATAGCATAGAGATGTGTTAGTCAGCTTTTTGTTGCTGTGACCAAAATATCCTACAAGAACAACTTAGAGGAAGAAAAGTTTATTTTGGTTCATGGTTTCAGAGTTTTAGTCTATGGTGGGCTAACTCCATTGCTCTAGGCCCAAGGTGAGGTAGAACATCATGGCAGAAAAGCATAGTGGAAGAATATTACTCAGCTCAGGGAAGCTGGGGAGCAGAGAGAGAAAGGGGAAGGGGCTACAAGGAAGATGCACCCTTCCAGGACACATTCCCAGTGACCCACCTCTTCTAGCCATGCCCCACCTGCCTAAAGTTACCACTCAGTCCTTTCAAACTAGGGTGGACTGGTTAGTTACAGCTCTTGTATTCCAATCATTTCACCTTCCTGCATTAAGACAGGAGCTTTAGGGGGACACCTCATATCTAAACAATAAAAGGAGGTCCCACAAAAAAGTAAACAGGAATATCATGTGGTCCTTCAATTCCACTACTGGGTATATATATCTCCAAAGAAGATAAAATAATTATACTGAACAAACAGTTGCCTTCCCATGTTTATTGCAGTATTATTCACAGTAGATAAAATATGAAATCAACCTAGGCTTCCGTTGATGGAAAAATGGATAAAGAAAATGTGGCATATATACACAATGGAATATTATTTAGCCATAAGAAGAATGAAATCCTGTCATTTGCAGCAACAAGGTTGGAACTAGTAGTTATTTCTTTAAGGGAAAAATACCCTGTTCTCACTCATTTGTGGAAACTAATAAGTGGCTTTGGAGAAAAATGCAATACAATAGAGGTCACTAGGGACTGGGAAGGGCTAAGGGTAGGAGGAAGAGAAATTTCAATGAGGGACAGCAAAATAGAGGGGGGAATTATTTATGGTTTTTTTTTTTTAAATAACATGATAGGGTAACTTTGATTAAAATAATCTATGACATATTTCAAGATGTCTCAAATAATATGAATTTCCCCGTATATAAAATGATCAATATTTGAAGAGATGGAAATGGTTATTACCTTTTGATCATTACACATTGTATAAACATACTGAACTACCAGAATGTACCCCATAAAGATGTACAAATATTATGTCTCAATAAATGAAAACAAGAATAAAAATACTAGTGTTTTATTCCTATATACTTTCCCTAGGCTTTTACTGCATACAGGTGTCATCTTAGGAACTTTTTAGACTTACTGTTCTATTCCTAAGTAAACCTAGCACACATTACAGTGAAGTCTTAGCTCTCTGAACTTTCATGTGTTAGAGTTGAAATCACTTAACTTCAAAAACCATAGCAGAGTGGTCAATGCACATAATTTGCCTCTCAAATTACCAAAAGGCATCCCACACACCCGCAATCCTTTCGCCCTGCGCTCTGTGAAGTTCATACTCTCCACCTTGGCAGGCCCAGCACAGTCTACCACAGTGCTGCATACAGATGGTTTTCCATCTTCCCTTCTCTAATTGGTACTTTCATTTCCTGTGGCCATGTGAAAGTTAGAGAGGATGCTAAGTCAGAAAAACAAAGAAAGGAAACATAAAACCCCGCCTTCAAATGGCCGCAACCATTTTGAAATAAAACATATCAGTTGTTATTTTTTTTAATATAATCCATAGGGATACATAACATAAAAGTCTGCATTAAGCTGGTTTTCTTTGATGTCTTGTTCATTTTCATAGCAAAAACAAAAGAATCTCTCTTTACATTAACTGCATAATTTTGTTTCTTTATGTAAGGAGTTGATCTTTTTCTCCTTTTAGTAACCTTGTCCATTGGGAAATAAAATGCCCACCATCAGAAGGACAGTCTCAGCTGTCGCTGTGATACAGCTTAAAACATTTCAGTTAGCTGTCATCCTTTTTTTGACCCACTACATCCAGCAGAGAATTTTTACTTCTAAGGCCATAACTCAGTGTATTAGAGGGGTCTGGGCAGTAACATCCATTTCTAAAAGTATGTGAGGTTAACAGTTAGATGCTTTTTTTTCTCTCCTTCTTGGTTTACTTAACAGTAATGTCAGAGTGAAATAATGATGACAGATTCTTGGTTTCTGCTTATTCTGCACCAAAAGTTTGACCTCATTGAAGTAACACTGGCAACAAAATACATAGATTCAGTTAGTATTAGCTGTGATAGCAACACATCACTTAACCTCAATTCTTGACTGCTAATCATCAAAACCAGCTTCTAGTGATCATACATGCTGATCTATAATATTAGAAGGATATGAGTTGACTATTTTCCACATGTCGATTAGTATCACCTTTATCTACAAGTCTGGAAGTGAGTTATTGTCTTATTATAACATTGAATGTTTTCTTCAGTTTCACATATAATTGTGTTTTGATAAATGCTGCCAGAAATCTGTTAAGGCTAAATTCCACAAAATTGTCTTTGGTACTCTAAATCTTCAAGGTCACTTATCATGGTGTGACCCCACAGATTCTCCTAGCAAGTTGCTAGGAGCAATTTTGTTAGTAACATGAACTCTACTGCAAATGGGGCCAAAGATTATATTAGCACAGTTTGATTTGAGATTTCCCAAAGTTTATTTAAAGGTGAATCATGGAATACACAGGGAAAAATTAAGTGTCATCATATTGTATAAATAAATAGTGTATTAGTGTTCATTACTCAGATAAAATTCAAGTGTAGAACAAGCAAACAAGAAATGTGGACTAATTAACGTAGGTAAACTGTTCTCCCCTCTGTCCCTGTTTTAAGCAGAGTAATTTGCAGTAAAATTTTAAGATTTGTATTGTTAGTAAACTTTTGGAAGGATACCTGCCATTAATAGTATTTCTTTCTTGATCCAAAAAAATAGTTTAGGGTTATTGACCATCCTGTGTTAGAAATCTTGAAATACAGCATTAGAAAAATATGTTTTCATCATTGGAATTAATCAAAATATTCAGCAGAACTTATAATTTTGGCACAAGTAATTTGGAAATCACAAGGGTTGGCAAAACATTTGTGCTTGAGAGGGTAATGGTTTGCTAATTTAAATGCCATTCTAAAGCAAGCACAACAACAAAGAGTTTAAAAAAAATATTTCTATGGATGTGTGAATATCAGTCTGTAGTTCCAAGATTTTGCAGGACAACAAAGCCTGAGATTCATTTTAGGACTCCTGTTTTCAACACTTTATGGGGCTTGAATTGCAATATTTAGAGGCAATTAAATATAACAGTGCTATTAAAAATGGAATTGCAAATATTAATAAGGAAAATATGTGCTACAAGGTAGAATTTGTTTTGCTGTTTCTCTCATTATCTGCATGATCACATTATGGGAAGACATGGAAGTTGCCTGCTTTTAACTTTATACTGGAATTCATGCTTTAATGCAAATTGTGTCCTTAAGAGGATGGCAGAGCAGATCATCTTCACTCTCTGGTAAGATCTTTTCTTTCCACAGCCCTTACCTTTGAACAAGGTAAGCCACTATGCATTTTGTACTCTAATCATGTATTTTAATTCAAGAACTGCTTAACATTGGGATAATGATAATCTTAGTAATTAATTAATGATCACACATTCTCCCTATTAACATACTTTAGTGTACATTAAATTATTAGGTGTCTGCCTAATAATGTAGCTGAGCAAATCTATTTAGAAATCCACATTATCCACTGTAATATGCAGAGAGATTTTACCAGCACACCTCAGTCTCTTCTAAGTAGTTCTAAAAATTCTCTGCTGAGACCAAGTGCATATACAAGAAGCACCGGGGAACTTTATTTTAAGAAATCCTCTTTTGGGGCTAGGGTTGTGGCTCAGCAGTAGAGTGTATGCTTAGTGTATGTGGGGCCCTGGGTTCACCACATATAAATAAATAAAATAAAGATATTGTGTCCAACTACAACTAATATATATATATATATATATATATATATATATAAATAAAAGAAGTCCTCTTTTGATTCTCCCTATAGAAGGCCATTCCTCTTGTAAAAGATGCTTCTGGTTGCTCAGCCATTCTTCTTCTTTGCTCTTTGCTTAAGGAAATGCTGATTTTATTCAGCCATCTTGCAGGGATTAGTGTACTCAAGAACAGTAGGCCTCTTCCCCAGATATATAGAGTGAAATATGATAGGATTAAATCAGTTTTGGAATTCCTTTTTTTTTTTTTATTAGGGGGGCCCTGATTGGTCTAGGATTGGACATAAGATTCAGTGCTGTCAATAAGATGTAAGAAATCTGCAAGAGACTTCTGGAGAGAATCCCTGAGAAAAGATAGAGCATTGAGGAGAAAAGATGTCTTTCCTCCTTACTCTCCACCATCTTGCTTTCTAGTTAAATTGCTATGTGAGAATATGATGTTTGGAGCCATTGTGGCTATCTTTTAATTATGCAGAGAAGGCTCAGAATTGCTGGATTGACCTAACTAGCTCTGGAACTGCATTTCCCAAGTCTTTATCTAAAATAGTTAAATGCTTTATTGTCTAAGTTGCCTGCTTTAGTCAGGAAAAGTTAGGTGAAACAGCAGTAACAAGCATCCAAAGTTTCAGGAGCTTAACACAACAAAGGCTTATTTTTCACTCATGCTCTATGTCTACCCCATGGGTCCACAGGGCTTCTGCTTATTGCAAACACTTAGGGATCTGGATTGGGCAGGAACATCTTCAAAAATTGCTCATTTGTATTCCTGAAGGAAGAGTGAATTCTGGATATTCTCATATCTGCAATCAAATGCTCTAACCCAGAAGTGACATATATCATGTCTACTCACAACCCACCTCCCAGAACTAATATGCAGCTGTATACCCAAGAGGGTAAAGAAATACAATTATGCTATGTGCCTCTAGGCAGGGCTAAGGCAGATATCCTTGTTGAATAGTACTAATGACCACTATGACAACTTCAGGTGAAAATCTTGTTACTTGCAGTGAAGCTATTCTGAATATGGTGATGATAATTTGATGATGATGATAATGGTTAAATTATTGTTACAAATATATCAGTTATTGTTTCATTTTAATGTATGCTAATGCATTTAATATGTACACTAATCTTACAATGTGAGTACTGTTATTATTCTTATTTTGCTGATGAAAAACTGTCTCAGAGAAGTTTCCTCCTTAGGATCATTTAGAAGCTTAATGTCAGAGTCATAATTTTAACTTAGGCAGTTTGACTGCAAAATTTATATTCTTAACTACCCTGTTGTAAATCTTCAATATTACTTTTAAAATTTATATTTATAAAGATATATGGAATACATATATGTTTAAGAAAAAAATAAATATCTGCAAATACCATAACACTGTTGTTAGAAAAAATAAGATAAAGCCTCATTAAAAGATACTTATCAGTTACTATCTGCTTAGCTGAAGTTAGCATTTTTGGTAAATTTGAATCAATTTTCCCAAAGCATTTTTGAAGCAATTTTCCTTCTATCATACCGAGAAGCAAAAGTAGTTTTTGTAAATTACCAAACCTGAGGCCTCAATCACAAATAGTTTGAGCTCTACTCACTTGAGGATGACACAGACTGTTTACAATTTTCACCATACATGGCAAGAAGCAAGTATCTGTAGCCTCGAGCTATTTACTTGGTGGGTGCCCAAATTCTACACACAGATAAACCCTGGGCAATGCATTCAGACAATGACTGCAGACAGCTGTTATCCACAGAGGCACCTGTGACTACATCCAACTTACTATTTATTGGAAGACTATTTTCCTACCCATGCTTGTTGACTAAAGGTGTGTACATTCAGATTTGGTGATTCTAGGACATTACTGGACTCAAATTTTCATGGTTTTACTGTCTGATCAAATTCCATTTGTTTTCTGGGACAATTTCTGCATTTATCCTTTCTGAATTTGGATTTTGGAGTCTTTTTTCTTTTTAATATAAATTTTCTTCTTTCCAGGCTCAAACCCATTGTTCTCTAAAACCTCTGGAAACAACTACTTCCTTGTTCTCCATCAAGGTAACTTGGGTAGTACTGATTCTGTACTCCCTTCCTTAAGGATGGGTGTGAATATTAGGTCTGGTGAATCAGGACATTCTATTCCCCCTGGGAATAATGATTGGTTCATGAACAGATGCATGACCCAATTCAGTGTAATAGTACTCAGGCTTGGGAGTATTGTGACAAATGTTGGATATGGAAAAGTCAACAGAAGAGTAGAGATATTTCTGTTGTCTTTACTGAGCTGTCTTCACACTGAGAACACTGCTGGCAGGTGGTAAGCACTCAATATACATTTGCTCAGTGAATGCAAAAGAAGTCACTTTATGCTGAACTGCAATGCTGACAGCACGCAAACCCTGAGCTGCCAGGCAACCGTGATGTGGAGAACTCCTGCCTGTAGCAGAAGTCAAAACTGAAGAAATCCAAGCCAACGTGTGGACAGAGAGAAAACTGAATTCTAATGACATCATTTGAGCTTTAGGCTCCAACTACATGGAAACTATATTCATTTGTATGTACAACATCCCTCAAAAGCTCATGTGTGGAAGGCTTGATCCCTAATGCAGCAATGTTCAGAGGTGGAACTTTTGGAAGTGCTTGGATCATGGTAGCTTTGATCTCCATAGATTAGTTTATTGACAGATTTGTAGCTGAAGGGACTATTGGAAAGTAGTAGTTTCTGTAGGAGGTGAAGCCTAGTTGGAAGAGATAAGTCACTGAAAGCAGGCACTGAAATGTTATACTGTCTTTGGTCCCTTACTATCCTCTCTTTCTGCTTCTTGGATGCCATGAGATGAGCAGCTTTGTTCTGCCATGGCTTCTCTGCCATGAGGTGCTGCCTTACCACATGCCCATAGCAATGGAACCAGCCAACAACAGACTGAAACCTCTGAAATCATATGCCAAAATAAATATTTTCTCCTTTAAGTTGATTTTCTGAGGAGTTTTGTCCTAGTGACAGAAAGCTAACACACCAGGGTAGAGAGATTCTTCTGAGTTCTAAGAACCAAACAATTTCCACTATCACTTATTCAAGTGGAAGTTAGGTTTTACCAAAAGAATGTCAATCCGCCATTTTGTTGTGTTGAAGGCTCTTTTAGCTCTGGGTTATTATAATAGAATGACTGAAATTTTATCATCCTAAAATTACAGGATTAAACATTTCATTCACAAATATTTATTTTATCATTGCTGCAGTCTATAATCTATACTTCTGCAGTAAAAACATCTCCAAAGATTTCTCCAAAATCTCTGGAAATAATGGTAATATTCATTTTATAAGACTGCATGAAGATTAAATAAGATAATTTAGGTAAAGTACTTGGTTACTAAATTAATTATCAGGCTTCAGATCTCAACCTGATTTTTTTAAAAAATATGAGTACTTTAAGAATGTTCTAGTTTTCTAAATTCTCTTTATTCTGACTTACAAATTCACCTCTAGGATTTGGGATTCAAAAACCGTGATCTTTTACATGCTAGTCTAATTTCTAGAATGGGGCATTAATCTACTAAACTGCTGTTGGGATAAACACCTACTTTTCCCAGGACTGGGTACCTAACCTGCCCTTGTTGATCCATATAAAGGAGCAAACTCAACTTCATGGTTGGGCTCCTGCTATTGGCATCCCCCATGACCTGACTGGTTAGCTCTAAATTATCCCACTTTAGTTTCTATTTCTTTCCTGGAGCTACTCACCATTTACCTCTGACTCAAAATGTTATGCTGCCACTTGCCCCCAAAACAAGCAAAGAAACAATAGGCAGAAAAAACAAACAAACAAACATAAAACCTCAAAACTACAGTGGCCTTTCTCCATCTCCCTGATTGGACAACTAGTCCATTTTTATAGTTCCAAATGTCCTCCAGGATCCATTTCCTCTGGATGGATTTGTTTTCTCACCATTTACACTTTAACTCTTTGGAGTTAATACTGGACAGAGGTGAGGAAAAGGGGAGTAAATTACACAGTGATTGTCCTTCAACATCTCTATTCTCAAATAGCCATACACTGGAGAGATGGAACATGCTTGAGAGAACAAAAATAGCTAAAATAACTGAAAAATAAAATTGGTTGACCTGTGAAGGGTCTCCTACCTCTAAAGAGAGAGGCTTAATGAATATCATGAATTTTTGATGGGTCAATGATCTCAGATTTTCTATACAGCCATCTATGTGTTTGAATTGATCTCATCAATTACTTCTTTCAGTGGAACTGTTAGCTGTGATTTCCTTTCTCCAAGGGTCTCCAGTTGACTCCAATTTCTGGCCAAAAGCTATTAATGTCAGCAACATCTGAAACCCAGTGTACTCCAGAATCAATACAGTCTTGCCTACCCATTTCTTAACTAAACTGCCTTGTCAACTATATTTGATGAACTTGTTTAGCAAATATCCTTCTAGTTTTAATTGTGGGTTAATTTATCCTTCTTTGAATTCTTTTCACCTCATTATACCCAATCCACTGCCAAGTCCCACTTGATGGCATTTCAAGACTCATCTTCTTTGCTTTTAGAAACACCACACTTCTCCATGCTTTGGATGTTTCTATGCCTGAATTGCTATGATGTATTCTAAGCAAGAATGCAAGAGAAAAGCTCTGGCTTTCACATTATGTTAAAATTTTTTTTCCAAATATGTTTATTTTCCCCCCTGAAAAATATCAGGAATAACAGGAGTTCTCAATCAACTGCTCAATCTAATCTTTTCTTTTATTGATTCCTGATTTCTAAAAAATAACATTCTTTTTTATAAGCAATCTAATCCTGTTATGTTATCCATCCACCTGACTCATTCTACTTACTATTAAATCCTGTCTTTTGGGTATAAAAATACTGTTCTCAGCTTTCCACTAATGGAGGATTCACTTTAAGTATTTTCTCAGAAATGTCACTGGAATGCATCAGTCTTTATGTCACTAGTTTACCAACGTCAGTGTGGCTCATCCTCATTTGGATTAAAATGGACTATGATGTTAACAGGGTAAAATGGTCTTAGTTCTGTCTCAGTGAACCTAATCCTCTCAGTGGACTTAACCACCTTGACGATTCTTTGCTTTTTTTTTTTTTAAATCTGGGTTTTATTAACCTTCTTTTTCTGAAAACCCAATTCAAGATATGCTCTCTTGAGAGAAATACTTTTATGCTCCAAGATAGCTCTTATTTTTATTTATCCTTTGTGTGCTCGTTCCCTGTGCATTTCCCTAGATATTTATTCTTGTTTTCTGTGCTTTTTGATCTCCTACTCTGGAAAGTGTTCTTCAACTCTTTGAATGTGGTTTCTTTTTTCTTGTATAAGCATGAGCCTTTAGAGTATCTAGGTGCTATAAGCATATATCCATTGCTGTGTATTCTAGAAGGTTGTTTAGTACACAGCAGGTACTCATTAAATGCTGAATAATCTACTGCCACTGTGTGGGTGGATGCAAAATGATCTATTGTGTGTGAAAGGAATATGTTTTTATTATTTTTAATTGCTAGTGGGATGTTGATAAGCCTAATGTAGTCAATAATTCTTCATAAATTGTGCCTCTCATAGCATAGAGTTATGAATCATTGATTTTGCCTGTGATCTTTTGTGTTATGGCCCATCTATCTCAGTGGTAGTATATTAGTTATAAACCCATGTTTAAGAATAGTATTACAAGGTCTAATTATGGGAAAAACCATCCCTATCTTATCTATTGTATCTATTAGATAGTTTGCAATTTTTGACATTAGTGAATTAGAAGTGCTGGTAGGTGGCAGAAATGAGAATACATTTTGCATATAGGTGTACAAAGATACCTCATTACCCCTGACTTTTGAACACCTTTTGTGAGGTCTCAATATCTATTCTATAAAAACCATACACTGGAAGGTCACAGGAAGTAATCTACCTACTAAACTCAATGATCTTCACTTTCCTTGGCCTCTTATAACACTTGGAATTACAGGAAGATTTAAACATTTTAAACAAAATAATCCTTCTTTTTTTGAAACTTTTTATTTTATTCTGTGACTTCCCAGTATATGTTTAGTTCTGTTACTTTATCCTTGTAATGCTCCCCAAAATACCTTCTTGGTCATCCTTATACAGAACACTGATATTCTAGACTCCATAAGGGTGATAAAAAGACACTAAGGTATTATCTCAAAATCTTCTAGTGGTTGACAAAAGAGATAAAGGATTATAATGTCAAACAGAATTAATGATAACTGCCTCAGAGATGTGTATGCTGTGAATGTGTCTCCCTAAATTTATATGTTGAAACTTAATCACCAAGGTGATGGTAATAAGAAGTGAGATCTTTGAGATCATGGGTACCCTTTCCTTATAAATGGGATTAAGGTCTTATAAAAAATAAAGGTAAACAAATAGAGCAGATAGAGGGATAGAGAGGGAGGAGTTGGAGAAGTACTGGGGAGAAAAAAATCTACTAGATTATGTTATGTCCGTGAACAATAGACCACCATGAATCCTGCTTATAGATGTAATTATAAAGCATTAATTGAAATAATAATAATACTAACAAACACAACAATAATAATAGAAGGCAGATCAGTAGAGTAGAATGAGTAGGTTCAGGAAGGGAGGATAGGGAGGAAGTGACAGATACTAGGGGATGAGATGGATCAGATTATATTATGTGAATGTACATATACGGCACAATCAATCCCACTATTATGTATAATTGTAATGCACCAATATAAGTATTTAAAAAATTAAGTACCAGTTGGGGATGTAGCTCAGTGGTTGGGTACCTGTCTAGCACAAGTAAGGCCCTGGGTTTAATTCCCAGCACCACCACACAAAAGTCTCTTACATAGATTTCCTTATTTCTTGGAATTGATCCTAGTGTATCTTCTGGTTTTTAGAATCTCTCTTTGTCTTTTGTGTAATAGCCATAAAATATCATTTTTATACTTTTGTAAAAACCCTAGTAACAATCCTCAACAATTCCCCATTTCTTTTAAAACGGGAAAAACAACTTGCTTTTTTTTTGGTACCAGGGATGAATTCAGAGGCACTCAACTACTGAGCCACATCCCCAGCCCTTTTTGTATTTTATTTAGAGACAGGGTCTCACAGAGTGTCTTAGCACCTCACTTTTGCTGAGGCTGGCTTTGAACTCGAGATCCCCTTGTCTCAGAGCCTCCCGAGCCTCTGATATTACAGGTATGCGCCACTGTGCCTGGCAACAGCATGCTTTTAATGGACGATAAAAATATCTTATGATTGGAGGCTCAACATAAGTTCTACACTATGGTGCAGGAAATTATTTTCTATAACTTCAGTAAATTTCTACATTTCTCAATTATGCCATGTTAAGGCCATAGCTCTGCATGTGCTGCTATGGTTTCCTTAAGGAAAAAAAGTCTTTGTTAGTCTGTAGGTTTATAGCCTTACTTTTCATGAAATCTCCTTAGACTGCCCTGTCACAATGCTTCCAGAACTGAAGGAACCACACTTTGTGTTTATTTGATAACTCACCTGTATTTATCCTACTATGTGGTTGGTAAGAAATCATGCTAAAGTTAATTAGACAGAGATAGAATTTCATCTAAGGGAATTCTCACGCATTGCTCCTCTGAAAAGCTTGCTGTAGATTCAGTAAGAATTGGCAAAATTGCAAAAGATTATTTTCCGTGTTATTTTTCTTCTTTTTGTCATAATTCTTTGTTTGTATTTTTCATCTCATGAACGCTGCCACTCATAAAATTCTGCACAAAAATATGATGTTCTCTTTATGAAGTCAAAGCAAGGTGAGATATTATTTACTTACATTTGAGTTTTCAAGTAACAAGTAAGGCAATATTTTTAAAAGCACGGCCTCTGCACAGAGTCATGACAATTTCAGAGTCACTCCTTTTGTAAGAAAACTCATCACTCATGCTAGACCTTGCAGCCATAATAGTCGTTGTTCCAGAGGAAACAATTTCCAGGAATTGCATTTACTTGCTGTAACTGCCACCTACTTCATCAGACTGTTTTAGAATAACTTTTAAAGTGCTCTTTCCATTCTTTCCATGTCAGAATAGAAACTAAGGAAAGAGATCACTGTAGGGAAAAAACTGCTCAAAAGTAAAACTAGCTCAGTAAGTACCAAATTGAAATGTGGAAACTTAGGAGGAAAGGTTAATATAGTATGCATCCCTTTAGCTTTATGATCCAATATTGATGGTTTTCTGCAGGAGTATGGAGAGGCGAGTTTATACATAGAGAAGGGGGGCAGGTAGACACACAAAATATTATGAGGGAAATCATGTGTAAAGGAACAAGATTACAAAACAGAAAAATTTTTAGCAAATTGTAAAGGTATTGCGTTTCCAGTAATGTGCAAAGCCAGTCATGTCATAGGTATTAATTAAGTCACCTTAATTTTAGGCCAGGAAAAGGGCAGAGAAAAGAACATGGTAATTATTAGTACATAGGGCTTCATGGCAGTACTTTAAAATGCGTAGAATGGAATCAAGATTAATTGATCAATTGTTTTAATGCATTTGAAAACATGGTGTCTGAGTATATTGCAAAACTGGGTAAAATATATAATCAATTTTTTCTTCCCTATGATGGTGCATATGGGGATTATGCTTTTCTGTCATAAATTTTATAGCACATTCTAAGCATTAGAAAGTGTGATTTTACTACCTCCTCTCTGCCTTGCATTTCCTCCCTGCCTCCTTCTTTCATGCTACCTACATTCTTAATGTTGCTTTTTGTCCTTTGATGGCCCTGGTAATTTTGTTTTCCATTTGTGAGATAAGGATACTTGGCACATTTATGGAGAAGTTTAAAATTAACACTTTTAATTAAAGTCTGTCATTAGAAGCCACCAGTTTGCCACTGGAGGGCAAGAGGCTTGACTTCAGAGCCCTCCTGCTGGTCAGTAACAAGGCTTCGGGATCCTTGAGTTCGGAAACAGAAAAAGAATGTTTTCTGCAGAGCCTCTATGGTTTTAGAAGCAAGGCCCTAAAATTTATTGTTGCTGCACTGATTCTGTTTCTTGATTAAAAAAAAAAGCACAAAAGGGATCTAGCAAATATTCTTCTCTTAATTTACCATCAAAATTGCATCACTGTGGAAAGAAAAAAATGCCCCTCTGTCTTATGTTTTGCTTGGCACTGAAATGTGCGAAAGTATGTGGTTATACTTGAGTAATTTAAGAAATTTTATCTAACAAGTCGTGGAGGAAAAAATATTATGAAAATATTGAAGACATGGGAAATTATTCTCTTTAAGTTTAGAGATCATTTTAGGAGGAAATTATATGTTACTTTTTCCATGTAAGTGACATACAAATTACATGCAATATAAATTACATATGAAGGAAGTACAGTACAGAGTCTTACTATAGGCTGCTGGAGGGAGGAGGTAACATCTCCAAACAGCTTGTTTGGATCTGGGACCACCAGGCTTACTTTTGAATTGTGTTCTGTTACTTATTAATTGAAAGAAATTTGTTAATAAATATCCTTAATCTTTAATTCCTTGTTTGTGAGCTGGGGATAATGATAGCATCTCTCTCAAAGGGTTGTTGTGAGGAATAAAGGATATAACTATGCATTACTAGGTATATTCTCAGAAAATGGTCTTCCACGACAAGCAAGTCATGATCCCCAAATTGATTCTCTAATAAGTGGACAGGGGAGGAATCCCTTGAGGCAAAAGTGCCTCTGACCATTGTTTTGTCTTCATACATTTGGAAGTAGACCTAAGTGGCCAGAGAGAAGATCATGGAGCAGATGAAGTCTCTGGCTTCCCTTTTTTTCTGCAAAGGGCATTTTTCTCCTCTAGGAGAGGGAACTGGGAATGACCCTGGACAGAGTGATCTCAGGATTAGTTCACAAGGATCCAGGTGATTCAGGCAACTGTTCATTGCATGAGTTCCTTGAGGCTGCTATAACAAATTAACACAAACTCAGTGGCTTAAAACCATAGACATTTATTCTTTTATTGTTTTGGAGGCCAGAAATCTGAAATCAAGGCAATGGCTGGGCCATGTTCTCTGAAGGCTCTAAGGGAGAATCTTCCACTCTATGCCTTTCTCTTAGCTTCTGGGGTTGCCAGTGATCCTAGAGTTCTTCAGCTAGTACATACTTCACTCTAAACTCTACCACCATTGCCACATGTGTTCTCCCTGTGTGTGTCTGTCTCTGTGTCTCTGCTTTTAGGATGCTACTCATACTGGCTTAAGGACCATCCTATTCCAATATGAACTCAACTTAAGTAGAGCTTCAAAGGCCCTATTTCCAAATAAGGTCACAAATTCACAGATAGGTTCCACAGGTTAGGACTTGTACATATCTTTTGGGCGGACACAGTTCAAACTACAACACCCACTATGTCCTTTTGAATTTAAGTAATACATTCCTAACCTCTCAATGTGAAAGTTGTTTTTTTCTCCATTTTACCACCACCACTTATATTCTATTTAGTCATTTTTCTATGTACTAAAAATATGACTTTTTATGTTTTGGGAAACATATTTAAAACTTGCCAATGTATAAAAAATTCCTCATTAAACAAATCTTTTTTTTTTTTCCCTAGAATCTTTCCTCATAGGATTTTTCTTACCATTCTGTTATTATCAGTATAGGAAGCCCCGAGTAGGAACGTGAAGCATGTAGCAGATAGGGCAGCTGAAGATCAATGTAAAAGTCTTAGAGATTTGGTGGATGTTGTTATGGTTTATGTTTTTTTAAACAAGTAAACAACTAGTTTCCCTTTCTAGGCGTATAGCTATGGTTTTCATTATTAAATTTTCAAAATGTTACTTTGTTATGCTAAAATTCTGAATATTTTTTAAAACTCACGTTAGCCAAAGGGATGTCAATTTTAGGAATGGTAAGAGAGAGACTCAGCATGTTTGAAATGGTTTTTATCATATGAGGTTTGTTGAGTCCAAACTTCATATTTTTTTTTTGTAGGTTCCTTACATTCTTTTTTTAAACATATTTTTTTAGTTGTCAATGGACCTTTATTTTATTTATTTGTATGCGGTGCTGAGAATGGAAACCAATGCCTCACACATGCTAGGCAAGCGCTCCACCACTGAGCTACAACCCCAGCCCCATTTACATGCTTTTTTAAATAAAGCATTCCTCTCCACATTTTTGTTTCTTCATATGCAAATTCCTTATAAAGGAGAGTGTCAGGACCTTGCAAGATGTAACCATTTAAAAACATTAAAGTGGGCTGGGGATGTGGCTCAGTGGTAGAGTGCTCACCTAGCATGTGCGAGGGCCTGAGGGCCTGGGTTCGATCCTCAGCATCGCATAAAAATAAACAAAATAAAGGTATTGTGTCCAACTACAACTAAAAATAAATATTAAAAAATAAATAAAAACACTAAAGTGCTAAATTTAAAATTTCTAATCATCAAGTTGACCCCACGAGTCATGGTCAATGTGAACTAATTACTATCACCAAAATACTACCTCAACAGGATTTGCTATACCGGGAGTAATTGATAGTAAACTGACACAGCTTTCACAGTCCTTTAAATGTTGTTCAGGAATCTGCATGGGGACATTTAACCTCTGTAAATAAGCTGATGCTAACTCTGGAAATATACTACCTTAGTGGCTACAGCTGAATGCCTCCCAAAAGAGCAAAAGAACAAAATGAGAATGAGAATACTGCTTTCCATTTCGAAGCCTTTTAATTGTATAAGAAATTAAAAGTATATGGTGCACATTAACGTTAGAGAAAAGTCTCTATTGTCTTTTCATAAAGTAAAATTCTTTGTCTCTCACTTGCTGCTGTCTTGCTCTGCTGTTGTGGTAAACAGAACTCTATGGTGGCTTTCAAGACCCCACGCTCCCCTGTGAACATGTTCCACTACAAGGGTACACTCCATGGTAAGGGGCAGGGAGCTTGCAGTTGTAATTAAGATCCCAAGTCGGTTGCATTTGAATTAATGGAAAGGGACATTATTCTGTGAGTTCCTGAATTCAAGCCCCTTAAGGCAGGACTGGGCACTTCCTCAGGTGAGAGAGATGTTTTCTTATGGCCCAGAAGAAGCAAATGCTGTAAACCACCTATGGAAGGGAGTAGCTTTAGGAACTGAGGATTTAAGTCCCACAGCTACTAGGACTTGAATTTTTGCCACAAATCAGAAAGACTTTGGAAAAGGACCCAGAGTTCCTCTTCCGTACTCCGGTTGACACCCAGTACCTTGTGAGACCCTCTGCACTGGACCCAGTGAAACTGTGCCTGGATTCTTGATCCATAACAACTGTGAGATTAAGAAATGTGTGCTGTTTTAAGCCACTAAGTTTGTGGTAAACTTCCACGCAGCGATAGAAAACTAACACATTTCTCTATAAACCATTTTTTTTTGCATTTATGTATAACAGTAAACCACAATCTCTTTAGTTCAATTCAATAAGTAATTATTTAGTGTCTATTCTATAAGAGCAACATACACAAGAACATCCATCTTCGCCTCCAAATAATTTAGAATAATTTGAAGAATAAGACAAACAGAATACAAGAATACAACTGGCAAGTGCCAAGAGCATGAGGCCCAAGGAGAAAACAAGACAGAAAGATCTGGTCAAAGGAAGCAGGAAAAGTCGTACAAGTGTGTTGGTGTATGGTCACAGCAACTCTTGTGTAGTCCAAGCGAATTAGGCAGGTGAATGAATCAGAAAGGTATCACACTCAAGGTATCAGTGGACTATCACCAACTTTTCTGTCCTATGTTCACAAACAATTTCTGTTCCAAAATATATGAGGGCTTAGTACCAGGGATGCAGATATGTGGTGGCATTTGGAAAGCAGCCAAGAGACATCAGCTCTGACTATGGTAATGTGATCCATTTTCTTTTATCTGATTGTATTTACTTACTTAACACCCAGTTTCCCCTCATCTGTTAAGTGTGTGGGCTTTCTTGCTGTAAGGGCTCTTATGGGTGAAAAGGGCCCATGCTCCAAGCTTTTAGTCATCCCTCGCCCTCCGGCCACTTCTTAATTCCTTACACAAACCCTGCTAGCCAACTTCTGATTCCAGCTTTCCCATGATCTATTTGCAGCATTTGTTATGCCTGGATGCTGATATATTTAATTATTTTTTTCTTCTCATGATCAAAAAGTTAAAAAAAAAAAAGAGAGAGAAATTAAATTGGTTCACACTTTATTCTTGAAAGCCCACAGATGCTCGTGGTTTGCAGAATACAGCTGACCTGCTTAGCAAAGTGCTAAATGTTTTTTAAAAAATGGGGGTCCCATTCTTTCTCCTCCACCCACGCCACTCAACGCATCTTACAGTCTAATCACACCAACCTCACCAGTAACCACAAAATTCTGTCATGGGACTTGCTCTGTTCAGAATGCAATGCCTTTCTATCAGTTCTCTGGTTATGCAAATCCTTCTTTGTTGCAAGGCAAAATTCAAAGGCTGCCTCTCCTCTTTCTCATCTCCTTTTCTCTAAAGGTTTTCTTTTCTCCCCCCCCCCTCTGTGTGTGTGTGTGTGTGTGTATGTGTGTATGCACATGTGCACATACATTCAGGATTAAACTCAGGACCTTGAGCATTATCTCTTTTTCTCATTCCCAAACCATTTCTCCTTCATTGCTGCTAGCTTACTTGTGTACCTCTCTTTAATACTTATTTTATTTGCCCTACTATTAAAATTTATTTTACTTAACATCTTTGAGACTTTTTCCTCCCTTATAAAATTGAGATCATAAATGTAGACTTCACAGGGTTGTTATGAGTAATACTTGGTCAAATTATAACTAAATATATACATGAGGGACTGGACCAAGCACTCAGAAAATGTAGGTGACGCTGCTTCTCCGCCCCACTAGACTAAATCCACTGCAAAGGCAGATTGCATGCTTCATTCCTTTTCTGTTTATCCCAAACTAGCAAGAAGTACATTTAAAAAATTTCCTTTGAATTGAATTGACTATTGTTTCTCAGAAATTCTCCCTGTAATAGCCTCCATGACACTTCATCGTTCTTTACTCACGACTTTCTCACAGCTCATTGATCTCTTCATCAACCTCTCTGCGTATCTGTGAGTTTTGTATTTTAAGAATTTATGATTGACTTGCTCTCTCTTCAGCTCCCCGACACAGCCCCTCTAATGACAAGTATCCACATTTACAACTTGAACTTGTATGTGATCCACCCCCAGATCTGTTTTCTAGGGCTGGGCTCTCTCCCTGTATCGCCCACTTTTTCCAGGGCACAATGTGGCCTGGTTATTCAGCTTCTCTGGAATTACTTTTCATTTTCTCTCTCCTTCACACCCTCAGACCCGGTTTCAGTGCCTGTCAACAGCATGTTCACAGAGTCTGTCACATCTGTACTTTCTTTTCCCTGGCTTTCATTATCTCATGCTAGTGTTCCTTCGGTTGCCTTGCTCCTGTCTGCCCCTCTCTCCGGGTTCTTCCCTTGCAAGCTCTCCACCCCACGCACTGCTGCCAGATTGATGTTCCCCAAACAAGACTATAATTATGTTACTTCCCTGCTTAACTATCTTGAATGGTTTCTGGCTTCTCTTTAACCGGATATTGATGGTCCTCTCTAACCTAATTCCAAATTACTTTTGATGACCTTCTACGCGTCTCGTAAGTTTCTCGTGTTGTTATATTATTGTTTCCCTGCACGGCCTGCTTCTCCTATTAGATTACAAGAATGATAACAGTCTATTTTGTATCTCACTACCAAGATATCCACCCATCCCAAACACGTTTATTTACTGCTAACTCTTCATAGGGCATATAGAGTATAGTGTGGAGTGTGAAATAATAGGATGAACTCTGAAATTATCTTCTCAGAACTTGAAGTCTAATAAGGAAGCTATGAGCACAATAAAACTATTTGGTAGAGACCATAAGTATATTGAGTAATACTGATATTCAGAAGTAGCTTCTGTAGAAGAGCTAGGATTTGAAGTGAGCCTTTGTCTTCTAGGAGAGGGAGATCTGAATATGCAGAGACTGGGTGATGGCATTTCCTATGTGAGCACATCCTAGACTAAGGCACAGACAGGAAATGGAAGCACCTATCTGTGGAATAGTGCCTAGTTCAGTCACCTATAGTATTAGGTACAAACAAGACAAAAAAAGGTTGGAAAGGTAGATTGGGGTTAGACTATAGTGAGGCTTGCGTGCCAAATAAAGGAATTTAAAATTTAGTGAAGGGAAGGTATTAAATGTTTCTGAGTGAAGGACTTGTATGTCCTAAGCAGGACCTGAAGAAGAATGTTCTGGAAGATTTATGTAAAATGGACTGGCTATGAGTAGAAAATGGTTGTGGGAAGACCTCTTAGGAGACTTTAACAATTGTAGTATACATGAGAGCCCAAACCAGAGTAATAATAGTGGAAAAGGAGAAAGAGAGAGAACAGGAAATATGAATTATTAACTGTAGGACAATGGAGACACAAAGCGTCAAGAATCAGTGATACAAAGGTTTTGAATTTCAAGGTAAAAGGTACACAAATATGTGTGTTCTTCTGGAGAAAAATGTTATTCATTTTGGATATACTGACTTCTAATTGCTAAGGGGATATACAGATGAATGGATCTAAAAGAGAACTTTAAAAAATCATTTCATTATTTTATTTTGCATTTTTCTACTAATAAAGAATATTGAGCAATTTTTCATGAACCTATCATCCATTCATTGTCGATTCAAATCTTTTGTTCATTTTTGTATTGGGTAGAAAAAGTTTTTTTAAAAAAAATATATGAGCACTAATCTCTAGGGTATATAAAGAATTCAAAAAACTAAGCACTGAAAAAAACAAATAACCCAATCAACAAATGGGCCAAGGACCTGTACAGACACTTTTCAGAAGATGATATAGAATCAATCAACAAATATATGAAAAAATGCTCATCATCTCTAGCAATCAGAGAAATGCAAATCAAAACTATTCTAAGATATCATCTCACTCCGGTCAGAATAGCAGCTATTATGTTGACAAACAACAATAAGTGTTGGTGAGGATGTGGGGAAAAAGGTACACTCATACATTGCTGGTGGGACTGCAAATTGGTGCAGCCAATATGGAAAGCAGTATGGAGATTTCTTGGAAATCTGGGAATGGAACCACCATTTGACCCAGCTATCCCTCTCTCAGACTATACCCAAAGGATTTAAAAACAGCATACTATAGGGACACAGCCACAACAATGTTTATAGCAGCACAATTCACAATAGCTAAACTGTGGAGCCAACCTAGATGCCCTTCAATGGATGAATGGATAAAAAAAGCGGCATATATACACAATGGAATTTTACTCAGCAATAAGAGAGAATAAAATCATGGCATTTGCAGGTAAATGGATGGCGTTGGAGAAGATAATGCTAAGTGAAGTTAGCCAATCCAAAAACAAACAAACAAAACAAACAAACAAACAAACAAACAAAAAAAACAAATGCTGAATGTTTTCTCTGATATAAGGAGGCTGACTCATAGTGGGGTAGGGAGGGGGAGCATAGGAGGAATAGATGAACTTTAGATAGGGCAGAGGGGTGGGAGGGGAAGGGAGGAGGCAGGGGATTAGTAAGGATGGTGGAATGTGATGGACATCATTATCCAAAGTACATGTATGAAGACATAAATTGGTGTGAATACACATTGTATACAACCAGAGATATGAAAAATTGTGGTATATATGTGTAATAAAAATAGTAATGCAAAAAAATCCCCAAAGATGAATTGGCATGAGCATACTTTATATACAAAGATATGAAAATTGTGCTCTGTATGTATAATAAGAATTGTAATGCATTCCACTGTCATGTATTTAAAAAAATAAAATCAATTAAATGAAAAAAGAAAATTTTGAAAAAAAATATTCTGGAAACAACTTTGGCAGATATATGTATTTTGGATGTTCCCTCCCAGTCCATGACTTTTCTTTGCATTGACTTTTCTTTTTCTTTCATATTTATGATATACTTAGGGAAGCAGAAGTCTTTACCTTTGAAAAAGTCTGACTTATGAAGTTTTCCTTTTATGGCTAAAACTTTTGGTTTATTTTTTAAGACAATCTTTGCTCAAATCAAGGTCATGAAATTATCTTCTATATTTTCTTCTAGAAGTTTTACAGTCTTAATGTTTACATTTCATTCTACAATCCATTTTGAGTTACCATGTAATTGTACATTTTCATCACAAGAACCTACTCTATACAACCAGTGAAATAACTAAAATGAAAAAGACTGACAATTGCAAGTAAAATAGTTAGTATACTACCAAGCAATTCCATACCTAGGTATTTCCTAAGAGAAACAAAAACAGACATATGCTCCACTCAAAGATTTGCACAATTCTATGTATAGCACATTTATTCTTCAGAGTCCCAAACTGAAAACACTCAAAATGTCTGTCAACACATACATGGTTAAGAAAACAGTGAAAATCCATGCAATGGAATATTACTTCCAGTATAAAAAGAAAAGGACTACTTATCTATGCAAGGACATGGATGAATCTCAAAAACATCATATTAAGTAAAAGAAATCAGACACAAAAGACAACATGATTTCATTTTAGTGAGACACTGAAAAATTATAACTAGTTGACAGTGACAGAAGACAAACAGATCAACTACTGTCTAAAGCTAGAGATGGTGGAACAGAATTTGCTGGAAAGGATCTAGAGGCAATTTTGTGGTATGACAATTTCAATGCATATATATTTCAGATGCACAGAACTTTGTATGTGCAATGGGTGCAACTTATTGTATGTAAACTGTTCTTTAGTAAAGTTAAGAGAAGTGAGGAATTTAAGAGACATCTAAGCTATAAGATGGCATTGAAAGTCCTGAAATGATGAAGAAATCACAGAGGTAGAAGAATGCTGGAGGATGATCTTTGGAGTGTATTACCTAGAGGCATTTTGAGGCAGCAGGAAGAAAGAGAGAGTGTTCTCAGAAAGAAAAAAAGAGAATTAGAGAATAGTTCATCAGAAGGGTAAGGTACATGGCATCGTGTGCCTGTACATGTGTGTCCAACTCTCTCTCCTGGTCTGAGTGAATGGCCAGATCAAGTCATCCAGATAGATACAAAGCTTCACCTATCTCCAAAAGGAGACAGAAGCAGCAGAACAGTGAGGAACTACCTATATGTTTTCCTATAACTGAAGTCCCAGTGAAATCTGAAGTGCTCAAATTTGAGAAAGATTATTAAACTCAAACCCTTACGGAAGTACCTGGCTTTCAATCAGTACCACTGGCATTATAGCTTAAGACTACTTAATGCAAAATAGCAAAACAGATTTGCTACTGATGAGGACCTGGAAGGCAGCCAGTTAAATTGCATTAGAGCCACATTAGCAGATCTGGAAAGTAAGGTGGATGGATGACAGCAGCCGTGGAAAGGTTAGGTGATGGTGACGTGGAATAGTTCCAATCAGTGTGGGCCGAAGATGGCAGGCAAGGCCACATTGAAGCACCACTTCAAATGGCATCTACTCTTGTGGAGTTATCATCAACAACAGCAGCTGAAAGACTCAAAGGCTGGGCTTTGTGTGCCTCATAGGGTGAGACAGGGAAACTCACAAAGTTCCTATAGACAGGTACTCACCAAGGCAAACCTCACAAAGGTGCCCATTGCAAGAAAAGCCACTGTAACAACATTTCCAGTCGTCTTCCAAATTCTCTTAGTGAAAGCAAAGGAAATTAGGCTGTTACATAGCAGTTGTCATATAAAAGGAGCTTATCTTGTTTCCTGGGCATTCCGAAACATTATTTTTAAAATGAAAAGTTGAAACTAGAACTGTATCCTAGATTTCCACTTGAATATAAATGCTTGGGAGGAGAACCATTTACCCAGAGGACCAATTTGATGACTGCTTGCATCTTGTTTCTGAATCCAACAGGGATGTCAGTGGCAAGAAAAGCCACTGTAACAACATTTCCAGTCGTCTTCCAAATTCTCTTAGTGAAAGCAAAGGAAATTAGGCTGTTACATAGCAGTTGTCATATAAAAGGAGCTTATCTTGTTTCCTGGGCATTCCGAAACATTATTTTTAAAATGAAAAGTTGAAACTAGAACTGTATCCTAGATTTCCACTTGAATATAAATGCTTGGGAGGAGAACCATTTACCCAGAGGACCAATTTGATGACTGCTTGCATCTTGTTTCTGAATCCAACAGGGATGTCACCCGGCCCAAGAGAATAAAACAAACAAGGAACGTTTTTAATCAGTGCAGGCAAAGAGGATAGAAAACAGGACAGAAGATGACAATGTTAAAGGAAAATAAAAAGGTTCAGGAAAGGAAGATAAAAGTAAAAGGAGAGAGAGAAAAAGAAAATGCTGAGCTGTAGAGTGTGGTGCGATCAAGGACAAAGAAAAATAGGGTGGAAAGGTGTTTATCTTGGGTCCAGAATTTGATTATCATGTCCTGTTTCACCCTGTTGGAAGTCCTTTTCTCAGTAACTCAATAGGATTATCAGACTCCTTTGAGGTAAAGGAGAATGATTCTGCCTACTATTGAGTCAGATTTTATGCTGAAACCGGACACAACAGAGATGACAAGAGTCCCCAGCCCCAAGTAGATTGCATAGGTTAAGAGACACAAACACAAACAGGTAAGTACAATATAAAGTAAAAATTTGCAAGTATATGCAAAAAAACCCAAAAAAACCCCAAAAAACTTGGTGCATAGGGATAATTGCTGGTGCTGATTACTAGTAGATGAGGAGGTTGGAAGAGGTGACAGGGAGATCTTGAACCAGGAGTAGAGTTTAGAAGGGTATGGAGGAGTAGCCAGGAAGACAAGCAGTGACTAGCTGGGACTTTGAGGCACAGAAGACAGTCTATAGGAAGGTCTGGAATCAGGAAGCTCTATGGATATGAATTCATATGAAATGAGGTTTCTGTCCTGCTGGAGTCAATCTGCAAGGGCAGAGAGCTGGAGAAAAGGCTGAAACACAGGCAAGAGCTGTCTCCAAATACATCCTATAAAGCTGTCAATGACTTGCTAAGGTGTTTTAATTTAGAAGTCCTTCCGACTGAAAAAATGGAGTCGGCAATGCCACTGAGGCCCCGGACATGTAGAGCTGGTGTTCTCTGACTTGGTTCTGGAGCCTGGCATTCACAGGCTGGCACACATAAACATGCTATGTCAACAGGCAGTAGAGGCTTAGGCACTTGGAATATGGCCAATACTATATTCTAGAAATTGGTTTCAGCCCTTTATGTATATTGATACTTCATTACTCACACCTTCCCAGCAGAAAATAGTACTCTTATTATTCTTATTTTACATGGAGATTAAATGATTTGCTCAAGGTCACACACTAATAATAGCAAACCCAGGATTTTGAACCCAGACAGACCTTGCTATAGACCACCTTGCTACACAGCTCTCACGGGAGCCAACAGTGCTCACCTGACCTGGGCTACTCAGCCACATGGGGACAGAGTCTCTGAGTGATTAGCACAGCATTATAGGCCAAGTGCTAATGAACTTGGACTACTGAAGCACACCAAAGAATTTAGAGAATATGGTTATGACGGCAGTGTTTTTAATCCACTTCCACAGTTTATTTACTGTTGACCCAAATCCTTATGAAATGAAATGATTTTAATAAAATTTTATTTTCAAGGCATTGGCCAGTGTGGCTCTGTCAACTACAGTTTATTACCGGGAGGTCACGGTTCTTTTCTATAGTTCTATGTTCAAATAATGACATGTCTATCAGCCATTAAATATATTTCTATTATTTGTAATCTATTATTGCCTCTCCCCCGCTCCCTTTCCTTGTTTTCTTCCTTCGACTTGGACGTGTGAAAAACAGGTAGAAAATGAAGAGCGAAAAGGAGGGCTGAAAGTGTTTTTCAAATTTCTCCAGGGCAGCAATTTCAATGTAAGTGTTGCCTGGTGGGGAAATCTTTAAATGGGCCAATATTTTCTTAATCTTTACTTCAAAGTTATCCAAGTTCACTCAAAAGACAGGCAGAGAGGCATATGGACTCAGAAGATAGGAAAGTTTAAATCCTTTTATTATGGGATTCTCATGAATGAAAATCAAAACGAAGAAAAATAAAGGCTAGTGCTAAAAATAGAATGGTACATCACATAATTTTCCTCTGGTTTCTGCTCCTAAATTCTTTATTCAATTTAAGAGGAAACTGGCACAAAGCTGAAAGGTCAGCAATGTAATATAAAAGATCTACATAGTCATTAGAGGGAGGAAAAAAAACAGCAGTTGCCCAGTTTTTCTCATTCTGCTGTTTTCTTGATAGATTTGCTTTTGTGGTCGGGTTTTGTTGAGTGACAATTTTTTTTTTTCCTTTCAACATAACTGTTATGTGATAAGGAAAGACTTTTGGAGCTATTTTAAAATATACATGTATATTTTTAAAGCAATTTCAGCAAGGTTTTTCCTGAGATATTTTAAATATATGTACAAAATATTATTAACATCCCTTATTTTCCTTGGGCATGTTTACTTAATATCTTTGAAATGCTAATAGAATGTAGCTAAATAAGGTTTTGCAACTTAGCTGGGATCTTAATTCACTTGGTGGCTTTATGTGTTTCCCATCACTCCATAGTACCTATGCTTTGGAAGTTTATAAAATCCCTCAACACTAGTTCTTTTTAAAGGCATGAATTTCTTAGGGGAATTGTTTGCATAATAGGATTCCTAGAGCAAAACCACAAGGATACATATAAACAAACTTCCTGAAATGCACCATCAGTAGTATGTACTTCTGTTAGGTTTTTACCTTGATGTCGATAGAGTTACTTTGCACACTTGTGTAAAATCAGTGTTATACACAATGTTCCAGTTTATAACAAATATTTCCTAATATTCTTTCTACTGTCTCAGAAGGAAAATAATACATAATACCACATAACTACATATATAATTAATATCAATATGTTGCTCCATATAATATAAAGGAGAAATAAAAATATAGTAACTTTTAATAAGGTCATTTGTATTTCAGCACAAAAATCCTCCAGGTACAACTTCATTGGCAGACAATGAAGTAATAAAATGCTTGCAACTTCAAAAAGGATGTTTGCATTTAGAGAAATGAGACAATCAAGTTTTTTTTACACATCAGAAGCAAATCAAAGATTAGCACTTATGTGGATATTGTAATAAAAGGTAGAGTATTTAGTACATATGAGAGACATGAAAAAATACTAAACATTTGTATGTAAAATAGTTCCAGGTTCAGATACATATAAAACATTTCCTTTTATATGTATGTCCTATAGGGATTTTGAAATTTGTGTAGAATCCAGAACAATTATTTACTGTATGAGGTTGTCCTCAAAGTTACAGATGAATCGGCTCCTGGGCACATGCCCTCTAAATGCCAGGAGCTGTCCCCATGTTTACTTTTTAGAGTTCTAAAAATG
Source organism: Marmota monax (assembly GCF_021218885.2). Taxonomy (NCBI): domain Eukaryota; kingdom Metazoa; phylum Chordata; class Mammalia; order Rodentia; family Sciuridae; genus Marmota; species Marmota monax. The sequence continues at coordinate 2,782,989 of NW_026694096.1, forward strand.
GCCCAATAAATACCCACTATCTCCTGTAGGGGGCAGTGCCAACTTTGCTAAAAACCACTGCTTTAAGGGAAGTGGACCTGTCTGCCCCAGGATTAAATTTTTAATGGTTATTCCACATGCACACACAGAATATTCACATCCATAAGTATATTTCCTATATTTTAATGAGATTTAAACTAAAATAAAGAGTTAAATAAGATGATGAAATAAGCTAGGTTGAAATAAAATACATGTTTATTGAATGGAAGCATGAATCACTATATTGAGGTGTGATGAATTACAACTCCTATCTCTAAGTGTCTCATCCCAAAAAGATTCCTTCAGCGTTGTGCTGATGAAGTCACTTAATATTGCAAAGCACTTGCTCTGAGAATAATGCTTTGTCAGAAATGTACCTTTTTCTTATAGACATTTCTATGTAGTAGAGGTTAACAATGAATAATTTCACACATTGTAAGAAGAGCTATTTCTGAAGTGGGATAAGTGAGTCACAGATTACAGGTGATGCTGAGTTGTAGACAAATAGTTTATTTACACAATGAAATAAAAATCTATTACTGCTCAGTGAGTAATCAGTTATTAACATGACAATCTATCTGAATGAGGACACTAATAGAACTATAAGAAACAAAGTAAATAACTTCTGCTTTTTAAGCCAGATAATGCCATGACAAACTCTGAACTGTATTAAACTTGTGTTCCATATATTTAGTCATTTAAAACAATTATCAAAAGATGAATAGCAAATGTCAACCTTTACCTCCAAATGGGCACAAGGAAGACCAGTGGCTTCCAGTCTTGGTTGTAGGAAGTGATGGTTGTGGTGATGTGTAGCCTGCATAATATTCTCTTATGGCTTAATCATAAAACTGGAAAATTTTCCTGACCACACTCTGCACCTACAACCTGTACTATATGCAATTTACTTGGAAAACTCACATACATTACTAAGCTAATAGTGGGGGCTAATAGTGATAATGATGCAGAAATATCTAACCAAATGAAGAATGATAGCAACCCTCAAAATCATGTATCAGTAAATTCCCTGTGACATTAGGGAAAACAATTTTAGAATGTGAAGGATGGAAATAAGAGCAGAGGACATTGTATCACTAATGGGAGATGAAGAAATAGATGTCAGGACCAGGATATATATTTTTATCAGTTTTGGTGGAGCTGTGAAAGAGGAGGATAGAATGATAGTTTGATCAGTGAAGGGAGGTCAAGGGAAGAAAGTTTTAGAGCATGAGGGAAGGAAATTTTATTTCTTCAGCACCTGCTGTGTAGGTAATTTTCTGGGCACTTTCTGATCTATGAACCATGAACCATGAGCACACATGTGGGCTAAAGGGAGTGAGGGAGCAAGATAGAGAAATTAAAGAAGGAAAGAAAAGGAAAATGGGAGATGATAGGGTGAGGAAACACCAAGAGGAAAGTCACCTTTCCTAGCACGGGTGTCACTGCAGTGGGCTTAAAGAAGGCAAGGCACACATACTGGATGGCAAAGTTTCTGGAATTTTCTCAGTTGGGGTGACTGACCTGAAGACAGGGCTTTTCTCAAATAGAAGTAGACTTGTTAAAATGATAGCTTGAGTTCAATAATCACTAACATCTAAAGAATGCTTACTCTGTTAGGCATCTGCTAAGCACTTCATATACATTGATACTTTTATACAATGATCCTAAGATGGGGCAAGACTTTCACCCCCATTTTATACAGGAGGAAAGGGATACACGGAGGATGAATTAATATGCCCAAGGCCAGATAGCTACTGTGAAGGGGAGCTAGGATTTGAACTCATGCAGAATGCACTCAGAGCTTGTGCTTTTAATTCCTGTATCAATCTGTCTGTCCCAAAACTTTCTACATGAATTACACAACGATCCTAGTCCACTTGCTCTTATTCTGGACCAAGAGTCAGGATTTGGCTATTTGGCTTTCTGCTGTGCTTAAGGAAAGGTGCACAAGAAGCTCATGAATATCAAAACCTTAATCACAGCTATTTGGATGACATGAGTTCATGCTTTACAAACCAACCATGGCCCCAGTCATATTAAAATCAAAGTTGCAAAATAAAGAAACATTCTCCCAAACCTTGTCTGCTTCATTTAGATAACAGTGTGCAGAATGAATTCAAAGATAAAAATGCTTAGCATTACCATTTCCTTTCCTTTTAATTTTTTTTAAGCTCTGTGGTGTTATGGATGATATCATCAGGCAATTTGGTTTGAATATATTCCACGCTGGACTGTGCAGATTACCTAACTAATGACATGCACACTCCTTGCCATTGTGACACCTCTCTTCTTACAAGTGGGAATTTCAAGTGACAGACTAAAGCTGTTTGCTATCAATTTTGCAAAAAACACATCTGCCAGATAGCCATGATTTAGTTCAGAGACCAAAATCGATTAATATTCTAATTTGTTACCTGTCATTAGTGTCACACTATATTATGCCAAGCCAAAAGTGATAACCTTTATATAACATATGCTCCTAAAGGAATTTGATTTTAGGGATATGCTTTATTTTTGCTTAGTGTTGTTCCTTGTATACAAATCCCATTAGAAATTTCAATTACACAGGCAGTAAAAATTGTGATGGATTAAAATGAAAGTGTAAAATATGTACTGTTACAATCTTTTATTAAAACTGCATGACTGTATTTATGATATGGTTTTCTAACACCTATTTAGTCTACCACCATACGATTTTAGGTATTTTGCTTGTTCTTTTCTATCCTATTAAGGAGAGTGGTAGCAACATAATATTTTTTGTAGGTGTTACTCAGGTCCTCTAGTATTCTAGTATGTTAGGTAGCTGGTCAAAAGCAAATCTCTACGGAGGGGGAGACTTATTATCTGGTCTGATTTCTAGTACCTAATAAAGGGACACAAGAATGGGGCAATGACTTGGCAAAAAATGAGGTAAGATTAGCTAAGGTAACAAAAGAAAAGAGAATTTCATGTACAATTTTTTTTCCAGCTGATGGTTTTCGTACTGATAAACAGGAAGGAAAAAAAATAGTAGCTGGATCTAAGTTTAAAAAGGCTAAGAGATGCAGGGGCTGCCATCATAAAATGGAAACATTTTGCTTTTTCAATGTGACAACATAGTTTAGTGCTGAAATGATGTTTTCCTTAGTGCTTGAAATATAACATTTTAATAATAGGCTTTAATTTTTCAGAATCTTAAAGCCTCAAAGTCTAAGAAGGATGGTTTGGGATATGTTAAATTGACATTCACTCATTCATCCATTCATCAAATTCATATTGAGTGCCTTGTGTGTACTTGGCACCAGCACCCAGCAACTGGACTATGTATGAAACAGACTCACCCTCTCACCATCATAGGATTTACATTATTTTTGGAGGGATCTGGAAAGATTTTAAATCAAATAATAAAACACATAGCATAGAATGTGGTTCTAAGCAACGTAGTAAGAAATAAACCAAGGACTAGAGACAGGACATGCTCTTAAGGATGGGGATACAATTTTAAATGTGTAGTTGGGGAAGTCTCAAGTAAGAAGCCGACACTGGGCAAGACCTAAAGGAGAGGAGTAGATAAGTTGTGCTGATAAATGGGGAACATTTCCATCACATGGTTATCAGTCTTGCCATGTGCCTCACTGTTTACTCTTCCAGAGGAGGAGAGTGTGTTGAAGAAGGATAGGTTATGCATTTGATTTGGTATTATTCATTACTTTCTCTGCTTCCCTAAAACACATTTCCATCACAGCTGATAGTTTAATAAAATATTCTATAAGTGGGAGTTTGTACCAATAACACATACATTTGGCTTCCGTCTGGTTGTTGTAACCTCGAAATACCTAGAGTTTATATATCAGTCCATTAACTCAGCAGCAGAGCAAAGAAGGGAACTGAGATCTTGCTTTTCTCACCGTAGGGCTCATTTAATGGACCATCTCCAACCCTTCTCTATTATAGATCTTCCTGCAGAGGATGATAGTTATTGACAACTCTGTCAAGAGTGTGTCTCAGATGAACCTGAACTTGTTAAAAGTGGATGGAGAAATGAATGTCTCTAATGACTGAGGGATAAGAAGTTGATTCCTCTTATTTTTTATTTGGTCTTTCAGTATTCTTATAATATACTCCTATAAAATTTAAAAAAATCTCTCATCTAAATTATTGCAACAACATGCTTTATCTTTTGTCCCTATGTAAGCCATTTTCAATACTTGAGCAAGAATGATCTTTAAAAAGCCTAAGTTAGAACAGGGGATACCTCTGCTCAAAAATGCTCAAAAAACCCTGCATTTTATTTCACTTGGTAAAATCCAAGTTCCTTAAATATTCCACAAGGCCCCACATGATATGGCTTTTGCTATAGACAAATTCAACTTCTGCCACACTCTACCTTGTTCATTCTACTTAAGACACCTCAGACTTCTTGATAATTCCAAGCAAAAGTTTGTCTAAGTGCTTTTGTCTTATTTTCTAGATTTTTTGATAGCTTCCTCCTTTACTCCCTTTTGGTCTTTTTATGAAGGAAATTGGTCCTGATAATTGGGAAAAGGCAGTCTCTTTAATAAGTGGTATTGAGAAATCTGAATATCAATATACAGAAGAATGAAATTAGACCCTTATCTTGCACCATATAAAAATCAACTAAAATGGACTAAAGACATAAATATAAGGTCCCAAACTATAAAATGACTAGGAGAAAACATAGGGGAAAAGTTTCATTACATTGGTTTGGGTCATGACTTTCTGGTTTTGACCCTCAAAGCACAAGTAATCATGACAAAAATGAAGCTGGGTGTGATGGCACATCCCTGTAATCCAATCTACTCTGGAGAATAAGGTAGGAGGATTAGAAGCTCAAGGTCACCTCTGCAATTTAGGGAGGCTCTAAGCAACTTTAAAAAAAAAGGCACCCCACTCCCCCCCAAAAAAACACCACAAACCAAAAATGGAGAGAGGAGATTTTATCAAACTAAAAAGCTTCTTCACAGAAAAAAAATCAAAGAGTGAGGAAATAACATATAGAATGATAAAAATATATGCAAACTATGTATCTGATAAGTGGTTAATATCTAAAATATACAAGGAACATAAACAAACTGAATAGCAATCAAACCACTCAGTTAAAAAAGGACAAAGGACCTGAATAGATATATCTCAGAAGAAGACATACAAATGGAAAACAGGTATATGGAAAAAATGTTCAACATCACTAATTATCAAAGAAATGTAAAATAAAACCATAAGGAGATATCACCTATTATCAAAAAGACACAAGATAAGAAATTCCAGTTAGGTTTTTAAAAGAAATTATATTAGTATGCTGAGGAGATGTCAGGACTTCCATGTTTACTGCAACACTAGTCCCCATAGCCAAGATATGGAATCAACCTTACTTTGTATCATTGGATGAGTGGTCAAAGAAAATGTGGTATGTTTACACAATAGAGTACTATTTAGCTATAAAAAGAAGAATCCTCCCATTTGAAATAACAAGAATGAACTTGGAGGACATTTTGTTAAGAGACATTAGTCAGACACAGAAAGAACAAACATCAAATGGTCTCACTTATATGTGAAATCTCAGAAGTTTCTCATAGAAGCGGGGTTATACATCTGAATGAGAAGCCTCATACAGAGGCTGTGGAGTAGGGGTAGGGAGAAATGGTGAAAGGTTGATTGATGGGTACTGAGCAATGGTTAGATAGAAGCAAGAAGTTTTGGCTGGCTGTTGCACAGTAGAGTGACTTTTTAATGACAATATACTTTGCATTTCAAAAAGCTAGAATGAAAAATTTTGAGTGTTTTTTTATGAAGAAATGATGTTTGAAGAGACAGATAAGTTAACCCAATTTAGACATTATACAATGTATAAATGTATCAAAGCATTCCATACTACTCTATTCATATGTACAATTTTATGTATCAGTTAAAATTTAACTATGAAAAGAACTGGATCTCATGGTTACTTGTGGCTGGGAATGTTGAGAGGTAGGTTGGGGAGATGTTCAAATGATACAAAATTTCAGTTAGATGGGGAGAGTGAGTTCAAGAGATATATCCTACAATATGGTGACTGTAGTTAATAATATATTGTTGTCTTGAAAAGTATTGAGTGAATGCAAAGTGTTCTCTGCACAAAGATGATAAGTATGTGAATTGATGCATTTGTCAGACTTGGTCAGTTAGTCAGATTTGGTCAATCCACAATATATATACTTCAAAACATGTTGTACAAGAAGATTTTCTCTGTCAATACAAAATATAAAATTAGGAAAATTAAATGCCACTGATTGGATTTAGTGGTAAAACTTATACAGATAAATTTAATGTTCAGATTTTTGCTTTTACCTGATGATGACAAAAATTTCAGAATTGGACAAAAGATTTTTAAAATGTTGAAAAAGAATGGGAAAAAACCCAAACTTGCAATACTGAGAAAGTGAATATTAGCTATAGTTTAGGAATTGTTTTTATAATGAAATAATTTCATGAATGCAAATCCAAAATATATATAGCACAACCTATAGCACAACATTCATATTCTTGAGAGAAATAGACATAAAAGACATTAAACACAACATACCGATTTTAAAAACACACTGGATTGTCATTGATACAGTATAGTTAAAGACAATAAAGATGGAATAGTAAGATTATTCCATTATATGATTGGAATACTACCTTAAACATTCAAATATTAAGAGTTCTGCTTTCTTAACCAATGAGTAAGGTTTTAATTTTCAACCCTTTATTTTTACTCTGATAATAGTATGGGATACTCACGTGGAATTTTATGTAGCTCATTCATGAATTTCTCCTTCAGCTTAGAAAAGGCATCTTCTTTTCCCTCTCCAGGACTGGCGGGCTCAGTGGCATTACTGGGTAGAATAGTCGCAACCGTAGTGACTGGCGGGGCTGCCAGGGCCTCATGATGACTCTCGCTCACCATTTTAGTTTCAGAGAAACTGTGAGGGGAGGGAAGCAAAGAAAAAGCAATTCAAAATGGCTCACCTGACCCCACATCAAAGGTATATCCGAAATGAAAATATCACAGGTCCCACCTGCTCACCGGCTAAATAGTCTGTCATTAGCATATTACTTTATGTTGGTGCATGAAATATTTATGGGACCACAAGAGAGTGGAGAGTTCTTTCCCAGAGGGTAAGACCAGATGCAGCTAGTGAATGGCATTCTCTCCCAACAATACTACGCAAACTGTCAAATCTCTTAGTAATTTATTTATACAGCCCATGTGTAGATTTAACTTCTAACCTGTATCTTAGTGAAATGTGTATGAAACAATTGTTGACAATATGCACACTCTACCCTCTAAACACATTGTATCTTCTCAAAGGAAAAAAGAGATATTTGTATTAGAAAGGGTGATGAGTCATAGCATACTTTCAAAATGGTAGTGACTTTTTAAATGGTTATAAATAACACTATTATAACATTGAGAGTCTCAGATATCATGAACATGATGCAGAAATTAGTTCTTGATTTCACTTATTGATATTAATTTTTTTCCCAGTCTTTTAAAACATTTTTTTTACATTTACTGTAGGCAATACTCTGATCAAGAATTCACTTGTCTTGCTGGGTGATTTCTTTAGGTCACTGCAAATGTGACATGATTGGCTACATTGACTATCAAGACACTGATGATGAAACATGACTTGTCTGTGTAATTATTTTAATTTATTTAGGTTGATCATGTCATTGAATTATTTTATTAAGTTAATTTATTCAATTATTTTAAGTGCTTGTTTAATCTTCAAACTACTAAAAAAACAATCCTAAGATAGGCAATGAAAATATCTTAGTCTTGAATTCTGAAGACATCAGTTCTAGTCCTCTTCACTAGCTAAATTAATTCTGACAAGGACCTGACTTCTTAATTTATCCCCCTTCTGAAATGTGAAGAACTGAACCCTGTCCTTTCCACATTTCTTTTTTTTTAGTATTGCACATGTGAGGTGTTATATAAATGTATGAAAAGTATTCTAAAGGAGTAGAAATAAACTCATATTCTGCAAACCAAAAATATTTGGGGCTTTAAAATTTAACTGTGTGATTTTGGGCCATGCTGATGAAAAAGGAGACGTGACTTTGAGCAGAGATAGATAAATGTAAACAGGTCAGGGCAGGAATAACTTCACAGTCACAACAGGAAATGTGATGGGCAGGTAGAGACCTTTTGATTTGCAAAGAAGTGCAGGTAACAGGCAAACACATAAAGGATTTTTGTAGAATGCAAACCTTTTATGAATTAATTATGGATACTTACATATTTACTGAAAGAATAACTGAAATAGAATAATCTTAGGTGGATGGCATTATTAAAGTCTTAATTAAAATCCAGAGATTTTAGATCTCCTGGAAGAAGATCATGGCTTAGGTTAATGTATACAAAGATAATCAATTTTTTATTCCATAATTGATTAGTTCTTTTTTCTAAGCCTTTAGTTTTTTACTGTTAGCTAGTAATATATTCCTAAAGGATAGAATCAGAAGGATACAAATCCAGATCTCTTCTTTCATTTTCTTCATTTGGAAAAATGAGTATAATCAGGCCAACTACTTAAGGATTTTGAGTATAAAATGAGATAATCTATGCAAAGAGCTCAGCAGGTATTTGTCATATAAATTTGTTCCATTGATCCATTTATCCATGCATCCACCCATCCATGTCTCCATGAATCATCTTTAATAGCATTTAGCAGCCCAGAATTTCCCAAAGTGTGGAAACTTTTCATTTCTCAAAAGCTTTTCCTGATCCTGTTTAGCTTAGGAATCTGTGTCCCTGAAAAACTTAGAAGTCCCATCTGTACTCTTGGTACAACTTGGATGAAATTATTGATACTGATGAGGTCATGACTTTATATTTCATGAGTCACACTAAAATTGTAATATTCCAAATATATGTATGAAATATTAGCATGTATATATTAAAAATACATGTATGAAATATTAGTATGTATATATTAAAAAATGAACTTCTTCCTCTGCCTTGAGAATCACCAGTTGTGATTCATTTCATTTCTTATCTATACACAATTATTGAGGATCTTTGGGGAATTATGGTTTCCTATAGAATTTAAAGGAAATAATGAAGGTCAAGAAAATATAGCCAAATACAATAGTGACATCAATTTTGCATATTACTCCAACATATTATGGAATATAAGACATTTCTGCATGTATTTGGAATATTATAGAGCTATAGAAACAATAACACTTTTGCTTAGTAGAGTCAACTTTTAGAAAATGTGCTTGAAGTTAACTCATCTTTTTAAGAGAACAAAATAATTGTTTCTATGATTATCAAATACATTCTTTGTAGACATAAGTGTCCTTGGAAGGTATTGAACATAGAAGTAAAAGCAGTAAACTTTTAACTCTTGCCATCCAATTATCCCTAACATTTCTAATTTGTTGTAAATTAAGAAACGATTATAAGAAATATAGACAAGGCTCTTACCAGTGCAAACCACTGTGAAATTAAAAATGTTTTCATAAAGTATAAAAATATGGTAAGAAGTTAAGGATCAAATATATCGAAAAAGGAAAACTAATTGTTGTTCAATATTTTTATTGTTTTGTATGTTGAAATATAAGATAGATAATACTGCTCATAAATAATAAAGCTAACAATAGTTATGTGGTTCTTAAAAATTCATATTATGGAAATAAGGTGTTTATCAAGAAGCATCATTTTATGAATAGAAAAACTAGTTTTGACTATGGTGGCAATTTTATTTTCTTTTATATATGTTAGTGCATGTAGGATTGCCTGATTATTCAGAAAAAATATTTTATTCAAGTTTCGATAAAATTAAACTAATAGTCATTGAGTACTTGTAGAGCAACTTGGAAATATTAAAGCATAGTCCTTATACTACCCCCATGAAAGAATTAATTATCACCCATTTCATAGGTGAGGAAACTAAGGCATAGGGAGGTTATGCATGTGGTTGGAAGTTGTATAGTAGTAAGTACTGGAATTGGGATTTGCAGTATTAAGGGAATTGTACTCAATAAGATAAATATCTAATAATATCAAGTTTTGTTGAAGGAGCTTTTAAATACAACTCATAATAAGAACTACATTTTATAATGTGATCTAGTAAACACTCTCTGCCTGCATGTTATATACTGAACAATACATTAAAAATTTAATGTAAACAAATTCACTATTGCAAAATACCCTGACACATTCAATTTTACTTTATTTTTTACTAAAAATTTTAGTTGTACCTCCAAATGGTGTTCCTTAGTTTCATAATTCACTAATGGTTTCAAACATACAATTTGAAAAATCATGACAGAATGAACATTTTTAAGCTACAATAGCACTGATGGGGCTAATAACTAAAGATGTCATTAGGTACCTACTAGATGTCAAAATACTGTCATTAATATTTAAGTATAGTAACTTCAATTACCATATTGCCCTGAAAAGTGACTTATTCCTTTTTTAAAAAAATAGTTTTAAAATTGTAAATGGACATTGTATTTTATTTATGTATATGTAGTACTGAGAATCAAACCTAGCACTTGCTAGGCAAGTGCTCTACCACTGAGCCACTTATTCTTAATTTATGAAAAAGACTGATACGTGACTTTCCAGACAAATGATCTGTCCTTCACAGATTTTTGACAGATCCCAGGTTCTTTCAGTTGGTCTACTCTAATAATACCACTTAAGTATTATCAAACAATTAAATTGGTACTAAAGAAGTATTTATAATTTTCATTTTAATCAATTTACCAGTAAATAGAAAATATACTTCACCTTACTAATAGGAAACAGATAACATAATTTTAGAGGTATAGATGTTTGGTTTGTTAAAGTGGAATTTAGCATTCTCAAACATGCCAAAAAAAAAAAAACCAAAAAAACCCCACTGTTGGATGAAAACATACATTCTCTTCTAAAAGTAAATTCAGCAGAAAGCATGTGATTAAGCAATTTCCAAAGAAATACAAATTCCCCTCCCTCTTTTTATAAAAACAAAAAGCAAAAATTAGTAAAAGTGTTTAATTTCACAAAATTATCAAAAAACTAAAGATTAAAATAACTAATATCTTTATTTAAAATTTTGCCTAATGAAAGATCAAAAGTGAAGGTGAGAGTACAAGGAACTGGATAACTGAGGAGGAGGAGAAATTAGTAAAAACTCCAAAGACAGTAAAGTAAAAGATCAAAATCTTTAACAGTGCTCATTCTTATTGTAGGAATTCTTGATAAAGAGTTAATCTTGGATGTACAAATTATTCAGTATAGAGATATTTATAGTAAAATTATAATATTAGAAGTACCAGAAATTACCTAACAGAGAGATTTCTTAATTATGGTAATCTAGAAAATGATGCTATTAAAATTACTCTAAAGATTAATATCTACAATCTGAAAACACATGGGAGTTAAATGAAAAGTGCAAATTATGAGACTTTATAGAATATTTCATTTTTCTAAACAACAACAAAAAATCTTTTGTAGAAAAGATGCTGGAAAGATACATTTAAAAATGTTAACCTTATGGTAGAATATCCACTTCCCTCATGTTACATTTTCCATATATTATAAACCTGAATAATTTTAAATTACAAAAAGCCAAAAAACAAACAAACAAACAAACTCCTGTCTTTAGCATTCATTGTTCTGATCTTGAGAAAACTGGATCTTGCAGAATGGGTTTAATTTACCAATGCCAGATTTAAAAAAAATACTTTAAAATGTAATCAAGAAGCTAAATTTCAAGTATGAACAATGCAGCTACATATTTAACAAGTATTGTATACAAAACGGTCAGTGATTAGAATACAATGTACAAAAAATGTTAAGGCATCATAAAGGTTAATACTTTTGTGGTATAAAATGAGGAAAATCAAGATTTTTGTTGCCATGACAACTCCCCACTGTCCCCTCATATTTATTCTTCCTACTAGGACTTTAATTATGTCTATCTCTAGATCTACAAATTGATATAGATTTCTCAGATTGTATAGTGAGATAGACTACTCTAATGTATAAACATAATGATTTCTAGAAAAAGCACTGTTTCTACCTCTATTTAAGTATTGTATTTTATAATAATAGCATGCAAAATTAAAGAGCAATCAGGAGAAGGTCAAAGAAATATTGAAAAAAATATTCTTACTCAAACAAAAGAATTCTATGCACAAAAGCTCCAAACTGAAAGTAACTCTTGGAGTAGCTATTAAAAACAGTCTGGGAAATTTTGTGGAATGTGTTCAATTGTATTTTAAGGTAGAGGGCAGGATGTAGTGATTTTCTTTCATCAGCTTGTCATAGTGGTCGATGGAAACTGTAAGTGGATGCCACATGCATCCTTGCTGTCCCCGTATCCCAAACCCCTCACTTTCAGGAATGAGGGCCTCAGTTTTTGCCCTCAGTTTCAGGGAGAGCAGCCTGCTGACAGTTCCGGGCCCAGAAGTTTCTCCAAAAGAACTGCCCTTGACCAAAAGGAGCTGCCCTGCCTCAAGTTCAACTCCCTTCCCCAAAGATAACACTCATGCAATGAGGGGTGGGTGATGGTATGAAGGCTCAGCTCCTTGCCCCAGTCTAGGTCATCTCTGAACTAAACACTGTAGGGTTAGCTGAAACTCCTTCTTAACCCTATTTCAGTTCAATAAGCATCTCCCTTTACCTAAACCTGCCTCTTTCAGTCTCTCACATGGAAAACATTCCCTAGTAAACTACCTCAGACTGCAAGTAGGTTCCCAGGGAATCTGACCTATATCACCCAACTGAAAGAATTTTGGAGGGAAAAAAATATATATGAAGCACTGTGAACACATTCGTTTAAATTCCATCTATGCCCAGGGATCCTTAGGCCATAAGTGAAGTCTAGCAGCACATCAGAATGTTCCACAAGTCTGCAGACGTTGGAATGTCAGGCTTTAGATGTATCCTCTCAGTTCAAACAGATAAAATCTCTTAAGGGAAGCAAGAGATTATATAGCTCCATTATGGTGGAGTAGGACTGACTTCCAGAGGTAGGTCCCATGAAAAGGCTGGAGACAAAAGCCTGTTTTTCAGACCTTGGAGCAACTGAAAGCATGGCAGGTAGCCTAGCTTAAAAATACACAGGCACCTGAGTTCTTTTCTTTTTTTCCAAAAGAGGTCCAGGTAGCTCCAGATTTTACCCATTTATCAAGTCATGGTAGTCTTCTCAGAGTTCAGGAAGGATTTCACTTAAGAGTAAGTTTTCTAGGGAGTAAAGTGCTTTTGGAAATGCAATGTTAAGTGAGTCCTCTTAGCATTACTTTGAGAACAGAATCCTATGTTCTTCCCCATCCCCACAAATCTCATACTACAGACATTGAAGAGCTGTATAGATTGTTATGCCGAAGGTGTCTTTGGAAGAACACGGGAAAGGAAATACTCTGTGCTCAGCAGCCGCATTTCCTAAGAATCCCCTTTAAACATCAGACTCTTTTCAAGTTCCCAGTTATGGAAGGTTCTAGATATCCTCTTTCTCCCCTCTTCCCACCTGTCTCTCTGTAGCCTCTCACAATCATATGGGTTTTCCACCTCTCTCTCATCAAAATCCTTCAGTTTCTGTTTTTTCTTAGGAACTCTCAAAGTCTTCCAATATCCCTCCCTCCCTTCCTTCTTCTATCCTTCTTTCTTTTCTCCTCCCCACTCCCTTCCTGTTTTTCTTAGGGGGAGAACAATCATCACATTTGGTTAGGTCTCATGTATCCTGTACTAGGCACTTGACTTATATCATGCATGTTTACTTATGTGCTTTGTGTCTACTTTGTGCTTTGTGTGGAGTCAGAGAAAAGAAGAGCAGGCTCCAGTTTACACCTGAGGAGAGCCCATGAGCTTCTATTGCTGCCTCTTCTTCCCATTATGGGAACTCAGACATGTTCCACAGCGGCATCTCCTGACACCCACAGTGGAAAACTCACAGTTACCTTATCAACACAGTTTGACAAGTGGCAACAGGAACGATTTCCAAGAAGCATGTGGAAAAGCGTGAATAAGACCTGGAATTAGGACATTTGGGTCCAAATGGGATGAGCAGAGAGAGATGCAGATGTGAGATACTCAAAATGGCCAATGCTGTAAAAGGCATTTTGTTTGTATTAAAAACCAGGGTCAAACTTTTTTGTGACTAGCTCCTCCTGTTACTAGAGGATGGAAAACTCTGACTTAACAGTTTCCCAATTTCCTATTTTTAGTTTAAATTCTTTCCTCTTTTTTCTTATGTAGAGCTATTTAGTTTTCTAGATTCTCCAGAGTTCATTCCCTCCCATACCTGTCCCCTCAAGTCACGCAAAAGTACTTTCTCAAAATCCATCTTCTTTAAAGGCGGAAGGAGACTGGTTATACTAAGAATTTAGTTATTTTCATCCATCCTAATTTTCATTGTTTAAAAAACATAATGAAGTTCTACCTACATCAACATACCTCATTACCTGCAGGTTTATTTCTGAGCTTCCCAAACTTGTTCACAGGCTCTATATTTATTTATTTTTTTAACTTTGCATTCTCTGAGTGGAGACAGACCTTGTAAGTGGTGAGTGAGAGATGTACTTCAGGTATAAATCCCAGTGGTTGCTCACGCATAGTTAAACTTGTGCTTTCCAATCTATAAAGATGGGAATGAGTCTATGTGTAGATGGCATGTGGCTATAGTCACGGGGATTTCAGTACTTGATTTAAGGGTAGTTCACTTGGGCCCACTGGACTAGGGCCAAAGACACTGTATGGTAGGAAAAGGTAGCTAGGTCAGTAAAATCTTACTTTTGGAATTTAAGTTGTGAAATTCTCTGAAGAAACTGTGCAGAAATGGTAATATCCAGAAGTGGTAAATTCTGTTACTAAGTCTTTGCTTTGCATTTCTAACTGATGTACATGGATGACTAATGGAACTAACAATATTGAGTGGTGTGGAGATCCTATCACTGTAGACTTGGAAAAATACCATTGGTGACTAATAGCTGAGTGATTGATCTAACATTAGACAGAATATATTCTTTCACAATATATTTTTTCACATCTCTGAAATGGGGATTTTTTTTTTCTTATAATCTGCTGCATCTTACTATGGCTGTCTGCCAGATGAAGCTGCCATTTGCTGTGCATGTTCATTGTGGTTGTTATTTTCATTGATGTCCTAGGCAACAAATAATTGAAGGGCAACCCAGGGAAGGGATCTGAATCCTGCTAGTTGTATGAATCCTTTTTCTGACAGCATGTACCATCAAAACCAGAATAAAGAGAGTAAAACAGTCTGGAAGAGTTTTAGAGGCAATAGTAGAGCAATATTTACAGAAATCCTTTACCCCAGCACCCTTAATGACACAGGAGATAATGGTGTGTGAAAAAAGATGGGCATTGTCAACTTTGAGTTGAGGACAGATTTAGAAATTTTAGGAACTCATCAAACAATCCATTTTGCTTTAATTTTCCTCTTTTGTGTGCACAAGGGTGGCACAAAATAAAATTGGTGTGGATAAATCTGAATGATCTTTCAATAAGAACAAAATAAAAATGCAAGTGATATGAGACAATTTTGACATTCTAATTTGCAACATTTTTTCTTAGTGGTATATAAAATAATACTGAATTTTGTAATGAATTGTTTCTTAGAGTGTAACCATGAAATACGAAATACGTATTTCACAAAGAATGAAAATAAGATTCATGCTTGTTTACAAATGATGTATTATTTCAAACAAACCTTGTTTGTAATTCCCCAAAGATCAAGAACGATTATATTTAGCAATTATCATCAACATTAATTTCAGAACTGGCTAAAGCAAGAATGAATTCATCAGCCAAGTGAAAACTATTCATTGCTACATTATTTTCCCTCTCAGACCATTATTAAAGAGGATAAAAGATGGAAAGAAACAAAACACATCCTAGACAAAACTCATGCTCTGAATTAATGACACAGAATATAAGAGATCTTATATAACTCTGAAAATTTCCTACTATTAATGCAATGTTGAAATTTAAGAAACCATATTTGTTCTTAAAATGCCAGTCAATAATGGAGAACCTTTGAAGTCTTTAAAGGCCTCCCAAGGTTTTATTAAGAATGGTAGCAGGGTCATGATGAAGAAAGAATATCAGAATAGCCTTTTTGAAAGCAGTAGAAAGACTTCAAGTATATTCTGTTGTATCTTAAAATGGTATAGGAAGAGTCAAAATACTTCTTTCTTCATTTTTACTTTCTCTGGTAGGAAACATAGACATGAAATCTAGAGATGGAATCAAAATCTTTCCTTAACCAATTGGATATAATATTCAGAAACTATGCTCATTTGTCCGTAATAGTAGTTGAAGTTACTTCTCTTTGACTTTTGTATACTAAGATGAAAAGACACTTTTGGCAATTACTGAAGAAATATAGTTGAGTCAGACCAAGATAACTGGCTCTCAAAATGTGTTCAATAGAAGCTACAGATAAATAATTTGGAATTTCCATTCTCCAATGCTTTTCTGAAACTCAGCTCTGAGCTCTTGCTGTTTCTGAGCTGCAGGCACTTGAACAAAAATCTAAGCTTGCAAATCAAGCCCTCTTTTTATCAAACTGTGTTCATACTGTCATTGTTTTGTCACACAGTGAAGCAAAGCTTTAAAATCGTCTATATACAGTTCAGATTGTGGTAAATATGATGACGGGAAATGCTGCAGTCTTTCTGAAAAAAATAGTATATTAATAAATAAAGATATCTAACACTTATTAAGCCCTAACAGCCAGACATTGTTATAAGTATTTTAAATATATAAGCTCATTTAATACTCACAAAATAAATCCCACAAGTCAGGCAATATTATTATCTCTCTATTATAGATGAAAACATTTGTAAAGGTAAGTAGTAGAGCCAGTAAGTAGTAGAGCCTCGATTTGAATTGAAACAGGGGAGTTCCAGAGCACATGCAATTCTGTCTCACAAATAACTGAGTAGATAAAGTTTGATTGAATGAATAAATTGTGTGCCTACACCATGCCCAACATGACACCAGTTTCTCTGAATCATTCAAGTAGTTCACTCAGCATCTGAATGCATAGGGATACAGCCATGAACACTGAACGGTTAAAATCCAATGTGATACATGCTGCCGTAGAAATGATTATAAGAGACTGCACTGATAGCATGCCTCATAGAACACCACTGAATGCAGAACACAGAAAACCTGAGTATGGAAGCCGTGAAGATCGAGTTTATGTGCTAAAAATATCAGATATGAAGTATAAAAAGTGAGTGATTTTTTTTTACTCCTTCTCAAATTTTGCCTTCTATGGCATGCCAGTGAATTAACTTGTGAACATGAGACATGAATAAATGGTACCCATAATTTATAAAATAAAAATGAACAAAATTGGATATCAGTTGCTTACCTAACAGCTATTTATTGTTTATAATTTAAGAAAAACCTATGTTTTTCAGACAACTACTGCTGTAGGGATATCACCTCATCCCCATCTCATGGGTAAATCTTATTAGTCTATGTATCAATCATGGTAATCTGATTCTTCTTGCCAACGGCTGGTTTAGGCAAGGACATATGATCCTATTTGGGCAGGTTGTGATATAAGAGGAAGTCTGTTGGGTAATTTGTGGGAACATTTTTCTAACTTTAAAAAAGTTACACAGAGGTATCAATGCTTCTTCTGCTAGATGATTTTGTTTGCATGTAGTACCTGGAACAATTTGTAGCCATGTTATGATCATGAGAGAAGGCTGCTGCTTTATGGATGGTAGAATTGGCAGCTGGAAGTAACCATAACTGCCATGATGGTATTGAGAGGCTGACCTGAAGAACCCTATGACCACCTTACCATGAACTTGTAATGGGAGATAATACATTTTCCTTACGGTTTAACCCATTTTGTATGGCATTTGCTATTGACTGTAGTGCAAAGAAAGCAAATATAAATATAGTCTGATTTCCACAATTATAAAAACAAAATTAATTTTAATCTACAGGTTTAGTTTTTACTATGCTTTGCTAATGTGGCTTCTTTCTAATGCCCTTTACCTGTGTATGCCTCTGACCACCAGTTTTTGATTCTCCATAGATCTAAGAGCTATTCACTGTTTTCTCCCATTCAGAATAGAGCTGTATCTTCCCTACATCCTGTAAATCATGGTGATGCCTAGTGCTAGATAAATAGGAAGTGATTTGTTTTGAAATATTAGGAAACTAGTTTTGTTATTGGTCCCCTCTAATTTTCCCATAACTTATTTATCGACCCTTCGATGTGATAACATGAAAACTAAAAAGTGATCTGTAGAGGTTTAGGTGAAATTCCGCTCCTGAACATGGTATTCCAAATTAATGTCCTACCTTTTAATGTGTCCATCATAAATCAAAGTGTGGAGGAAGGGGACAACCACACTTTTATCCACCAGAAGTACTTTAGAAGTAGATCAGGGAAGTGAGGAAATTAGGGAGAATATTTGGAAGGCAAGAACCCAATGGTGACTGTTATGTGGCATTGTCTTTGTTTCTTAGTGAGTTCCTTTTCTTTTGCTTTTTCCCTTTCTCTTTCTCTTTCTTTGCTTTTTTTTTTCTTAATAAGAAGCAAGTCACATTTGAATAAATTTAGGGACACATGTATAAAGAATTTTTATGTCTCTTCTTTTCCTCTTTACATACTGAAACTACATCCCTTCAGGAAGGTAGATTTCAGAATAAATTTCTCATATAATAGTATCTAGTCACCATCTCCCATTGAAGTATCATTGTGAAAAATACAATTCTGATCAAAGACTATCTATGATTTTTCAATTTTACTTTCATTTGTTTAGTGGTTGGACTTAATTTTCATAGAAGTTGCTCTATAATCAGACCAATGAATATACCACAGTTTGCATCCTAGATCTTCAGGAAAGAATTTAGAAAAAATATAGTTTTCAGTTTGAAGAAATCTCTGTAAATACTCTCTCATTTGCATCATAAATAGGCATGCTGGCTTACTGACAAGAGCAATATATGGAACTAAATTGCCTTTTCATTTTATATTTAGTAATTATAGGTGCTGTAATTTCATTGGTAGGAAGTTATTCTATAGGTAGTTTGTTTCTCTCTTTAGGCAATTTTCCCATACTTATTTATCAACAATTTGATGTTGTAACATTAACACTAAAAAATGATCTGTAGCCCTTGTACTGAATGTGACAAACATCCTCTTTGAAAATTAAATTAGACAACTCTTATTCTCAAAATGCCATATTATTTCAATTTTAAATATTCTTGCAGAGAAATCATCTCTGCCTTACCATAAAGCAAAAGATACAGGGGAGATCTGTACATTTTCCTATTGGGTAATTCAAGATTACTGATGACTAGAAGCTAAAGGTTATTTCATCAGTCTGGTTATAAACCATGATGTATTTGTTGGCAGAAACAAGAAATTCAGTTAGATTTTTTTCTTATATGTCATTAATATGCAACTGCTTTTCTATATAATAGTACTGTAAGTAGCTGAATCACAATTAATAATCCAAATGGTTAAGGGGACATTTCTGAGTGAGGGCATACTATTACAAATTCACCACCAAACAGTATATTACAGATAAACTAACATTCTACTGTGACATAGTATGCTGATAGCATGAATAAAATATGAGTGTTGACTTTAATCAACCAAAATTCACACTGTATTATAGAAGGTGAAATACAGAATAAAATAGGAGATATGATTAATAAGTCTACTTGTTTATCGGAGATTTTGTTCATTGAAACCACTCAGGTGCTTTTGTAATCACACACAAAATCAAGGAGGAGGAAAAAATCCCAAAAGATTCTATCAAAATTTTGTGCCTTAGAAAACAAAGGAAAGGCTGGGGATGTGGCTCAAATGGTAATATGCTGGGTTCGATCCTCAGCACCACATAAAAATAATACAAAGATGTTGTGTCCACCGAAAACTGAAAAATAAATATTAAAAAATTCTCTTCTCTCTCTCTCTTAAAAAAAAACAAAAAACAAAAAAACAAAACTAGCCACCAGTAGAATGTTAGCAAAACACCACTAAAAAACTGAAGTAGAATTATAAAATCAGACTAAAATTTATGAGAAAGGTTTTAAAAGGCTCCTTAAAAATCAGATAATTTTTGATACTAAAAATAGAAAGAATATACAAGATACAGCTCTATTAGAAACTTTAAAAAACTACAAAGGTGAGGATAACAATGACCTAAAGGAAGAATAATTAATAATGAAATGTAGGAATTAGGGTATTTGAAAAATGTGATAGAACTTATCAAAGGAAGAGTGGCCTTTCACAAGGTAAGCTGTACAGTGAAGGGAGTCCCCGACCAGACACATTCGTGTGACAGGAAAGGCCAGTTAGATAGGGAACTTGTATTTTTCTGGCCAGAAAATAAGTGCATATCTCTTGTATTCTGAACCAGTATGTCCTCATTTACTGAAAAGCACACATTTCATAAATTCATTATGGAATTAAATAAGATAATAAACAAACACAAAATAAGCACTTAAGTTTAGTAAAAATTGTGGTAAGGTAATATCAATAATAATGTCTTCTTCCTATAGCAAACATATCCCTATTACAGAGCAATGAACTCCTCCTGCTCTGATTTCATGAAGGTTAACACGGTGTTATTTGTCAGGCAGATTTCTCCACTGGAGAGAATGTGCAGGTGTGAAAATGCCCTGTCCAATCCCTAAATAATTCTTGGCATTCTGCTTTATACATTAGCCCCCTGTGAATTGGTTAGTGTGAGTCATATCAAAAGGCTTTCAAAATAATTTTCTGAGCCTCTCACTTTGAAGACCAGATCCTGGAATATGGCCAGATTTTTTCTGTTTACCTTTCGACTTCACTATCTTTTGGTCCCATAGCAATGACAATTGATCTTCAAATGAGATGAAAATAGTTTGGTCAGTTTCTTGATGGAGGCTGTTTATCTTTCTTTGTGGAATGGGATCTCAATATATTTTCAGATTTATTGATTTTTAAATATAATGGCAACTACTGCCAGAGGAATCTTTCAGGATTCTGTGTGAAACTGGCTAGAAGCTCTAATGCCCATTGACGCTGGCAAGGCTTTGCAGGACACTCAGAGGCAGTCAACCATTTACAAGCCCCAATTTCCATATGATGCATACATGGAAACCACCCTTGCCTAGCACAAGCAATTCTACAATAGCTGCCAGGAATATTAACCAGAAAAACCACAAGTCTCTTAGAGGTTCTTGGCTTCAAAGAGATGGGAGTGAACAGGTTCTGAGAGTCAGAAAGAGCCAGGAACAAATCTAAGGCTGATAACATGGATGGACCAGCTAACCCATGTGATTACTCTTTGATTCCCAAATACATTTCCTCAAGTTTTTATCTTTTCACTGTTTGTGCAGGATGTTTGCTCACCAACTGGATATTTATTCTTGTTTACAAAAGAAATACTTAATAAAGGCAAATATGACACAAGTGTTGGCAGGGAGGCTATACTACTGGATTATACAAGAGAGCCCAGTTATGTACTAGATAAGAACATGGGCTCTGAAGCTAGAAAGTGTAAGTTTGATTGATTAATATTAACCATTAATCTTTGGTTGATGAATATTATTCGTTGGCATGGATTTTTTCTCAATCATGGAAGTCTGTTCCCCCAGATGCATCTTCTGTGAATTAAAGGATTGGTGGGGAATTTGGTGCACTGGTTACAGTGTGCTAATGAGCAGGCTATCCTGGGCAGGAAGTAGTAGGTAGCCAGGGATTGCCTTGGTTTGCAAGGCAAGAATGCCTTTCTCTGGGGGTAGATCCTATTTTCTTTTTGGCAGTGGGGCTATTCCTACTCTTCTTCGTACCCTTCTGAGATTAAGAGCTTCCTAATTTGTTTCTCTTTTGGTCGTAAACTGTCCCCATCACACTCAGAGCTCTCATGGTGACTCTTAGGAGTTCTGTGTGAACTGGAGCCAGTTGTCCAGCTGTGAGGAAATTCTCCATTAATAAATTACTCCATTGTAATTACTCTCCAGGCAGAATCCTAGGCAATTTGCTTGAATATCAAGGGCCAGCTGGAAAAAATGGCTCCTCTCTTGGGAATACATTTCTCCCAAGCAGTTCTATGTTGTAGTTTTCCTAGATGTAGTATCTTTACCAACCATAATATGCTTTCTGTGTTTTAGAAACATCTCAGAATTTCTGATCCGTTAAGCTCATTTCATGTTGCCCAGAGTTTTATATTATTCACCCTCTTCATAACCTTTTCTTCTGTTTTGCAACTTTTAGAAGCAAGTGTAAATAATCACTTGTAGTTAACATATCACTGGGAAAAAAAAACCCTTCTATTTGTAATTCTAATAAATGAATTTCATGCTCTCTTAAATATGTGAAAAACACCCTCCACTTTATATTGGAAAGGAAAAAAAATCAGGACTTAAATGCATCATTATTTCATCTCTGAAATTACTACATATTATGATTTTCTGTTTATACATCTATTACATCTACCAGCATCTGGGCAACCTGAGTTGTGATAGGGTCTTACACATATTTGTATCTGCAATACTCAGCACAATATTCAAATCCCTAGTATGACATGATAGGCATTTGAAAATGCTTATAATATACATTTATATTTGTAAAAATAAATATTGCATTTTTTTAAATAAAAGAGTGAACCACATAGGTAAACTTAGGTGAATTTGCCTATGATTCTTCTTTTTTTTTTTTCTGGCCTCGTGAATGTGCGTTCTGGATACATTTCAGGGTTGGGCAAGTTAGATCAGATTAAATCCAATTCTGGAGGGAACTGGTAGTTAGAGAGGTGAGAGGGCATCTCAACAAAGAGAATGGAGGCCTGCTTCAAACTTGAGTGAATATACAGCCTGCACCATATTGGGAACACATTAATTGCTGAATCTTTTTCATCACAAAATGCTGACAGTGGAGAGAGAAGGCAGCTGGTAGAGAGAACGGATATAGAGCATTCAATGTTGAAAGAGGGAACATGTAGCTGCAAAATCATGCTGTTATTCATTACAAGCAAAGAATCCAGACAGCATTTTGCAGACGGTGTTAGAGAGAAGAAAAGTCTCTGGAAATCAACTGATTAAGATGGCACTGTATAGACGTCCATCATCAGAGACTGAATACAGTCGTGAGTCAGAAAAGCAGCTTGCTGGAACAGGCAAGCATGGTTAGCATTAAGTGGATCAAAAGAATTCAGACAACATCACAGTCTTTACTGCCCTTGAGGCTTCTCTCTGGGCCTTGATGGTTCAAGATTATAACCATTTTCTCAATGAAGGGAGCCAGGAAGTCAATACAAGAAAGTCAATTGATGCCAGAATGTCAGGGAACAAGGTTTACAGTTTCAAAAATTCCTCCTTCCAAACATAGACATTTATGTTACTACCTAAGAAAAAAAAAAAAAAAAAAAAAAAAAAAACAAAAAACAAAAAACAAAACCCCCCAAAACTCATAAAATTAACATTCAACTTGATTTAGGCATGAAATTTTAATATAGTCCAGAGAGGGCTCATGCTGCTTCAAAATAATCTTTGCGTAATTCTACAAATAAAGAAACCATTTATATCAATAAAATACTTGTTTTCTGTGTATTGCATAAAATCAATTTATATTCAAATATTTAGCTACTGCCAAATCAAAGTCTTTTAGGGAGCTAAGAAACAAAAGTACCACAGAGATTAACTGTGAAACATTTTGCTCTAAGTAGAACAATAATACAGAAATTAGAATATTAACAAAATAGCAAAGTTTGTTGACAAATTCACTTTGGTGGCTGTGGGTCACTTCTGAATTAAGATTTTTTTTTTAATCATTCTCCTTGCCATTGATGGATTTTCCTCCTGTGGTCCTGATTTACTTATTCATTAACTAAAGGGATTAGTAAAATTAATTAGAATTAAAGTTGATATAAGCACTAAAAAACCAAAGATAAGGAGCTGAGAATATCAATTTGCTTTTCTTCCTAGCTAATTCCTAGAGTTAAATTACAAAATGGAATTTTCTAACAAATTTTTACAAGACTTTTACTCTAAGGGTAGGAAAACATCCGTGAGATGGGATAAATTCTTTCCTATTTTGGTCTAGAAATAGAATTCACATTTCTTTGTCAATATTACCTAGTTTTTCTGGGTGATAGTGATATTTTATTTGCCTTTTTAACATTTCTTAGCTGTCTTTTTTGTATTGATCAGATAGTTTTTCAGCAAAAAATTTATTTGTTCATCAAAGTAACAGTGTTATTACCTTTTAAAAGCATTAACTTTCTTTGAACGATCGAATTTGAGTCACTTGAGAGCATTTCTTTTAGAATGTGCTTGGGGTTTAAATGCTGCACACATATACGTTAGCATCAGTATCCCACTCATTCTTTTACTGAAGCCTGGACAAGCTAACAGCTAATGTGAAACTGATTAGGGATTTACATTCTGGGATGAGGCAGCTCTGATCATTATTAAGTAATAAATATGGCTTTCAGTGTCTTCCTGTATCTTGCTTTAAAAGAAATAGAATTTGTATTAGAATTTTTGAATATTTTCCCTTTTTCATTGTCTTAAATGAAATGATAGTGACCATTTCTATTACTTTCTTTCTGCTTGTTCACTCTCTGGAGCAGAGGGCTCTCAGTCTCTTGCCAGACTCAGACAAATTATTCTACATGAGGCATAACTTTGAATTCATCCACCCTTGGTCAGCAGTGAATTTCTCTAACCTGATGTCACAACAAACACTACATCTGGAATTTTCTGTGATGACAGGATCTCATCAGATTGTGTTATTCCAATTGACTCATATTTTCTTGGTACAGGCCCATCAATCTCACAAATCTTAGAATATTCATATATATTGCATTTACTAAATACATATACCAGTTAAATATGGACCCCAAAGAAGGCACCATGTTGACTGTTTGGGTCTCAAATTTCTAGCCTAAAGAAGGGGGATCAGAGTGTTGTATCCTTGAAATTAATTTATCACGGTGAGTTTTCCAGGAACACTTCAGCCACATCACATCCAAGATAAAAGTCTGCAGCCTTTCCAAACCATGAACACAACTTGACTAGTTTTGACAGTCTATTTATTAATTGCTGCCAAACTGTATTTGTTACTGTGTTAACATCACTTATCTGCAGAAAAGCATCATCTACTCCTCATCTGTCTCTAATATTTGAATGTAAATTTATTTCTTTAGGTTTCACCACTGATCTTCAGCATTCTTATTATTTTCAGACAATTTTATCTACAAACTCAAATAAATTATAAAAACTGGAACTAATTGTTCCACTAATTGATTGACTCTGTTACCTCCTGTTGTGTGTATAAATGCATGTCATCCGGTTGTAGAAAGCAACAGGAGGGAAACCATCCATCAATCATAGAACAATTAGTTCTGTTCTGAAGCTTTCCTCTCTCTTCCCCCCACTCCCCCCCGCAAGGAAAAGAAGTTATATTGGAAAAGATATATAGATTAGATTGACCCCCCCAACACGTATAATTTATATTAAATTATAAATTAGAGTTCCTTAAGCTTGAGAGAAACACCTGCAATATTATTAGGACTAAGGTTCCCTGTTACCCTATATCCTAGCTGTATGTGCTTAATTGTTTCTTAGAATGCCTTAATCACGAGGCTGAGCAAAAGATGTCTGTTTACAGCCCTATTTTCGTCAGTTAATATGTGGTATATAGAAGTTGCATAATAAATGTTAGTTGAATGAATAAGGGAATAAATACAATTTATAGTCTTTGGATACAAACAATGCAAGTGTTTTTAAATTATTCATTCCACTGGAGGTGGTTCTCTATAAGGAATTCATAGATGTAGCAGTTACAGTAAGAAACATAAAATGGGCACAGTGATGCATACCTGTAATCCCAGAACTCAGGAGCCTAAGGTAGAAAGATTGTGAGTTTGAGATCATCCTCAGTAATTTAGCAAGACCCCATCTCAAAAAATTAAAGAAAGAAAGAAAGAAAGAAAGAAGGGAAGGAAGGAAGGAAGGAAGGAAGAAAGAAAAAAAAGGACCAGGGAAGTAGCTCAGTGGTCATGTGCCCCTGGACTCAATCCCCAGTACCAAAAAACAAAGTAAGTTATTTGATTTTTATATTTTCTACCTTAGTTTCTCCCAAGATGGATGTAAAATAAGGCAGGTCAAATGACAGAACAGTGAATGTGGCACATTTTAATATGTCAGTCCTTAAGACTTTCCTATCTTACATTGATCATTCTCTTTTTTTTTTGAGGGGGGGTGGGTACCAAGGATTGAACTCAGGGGCACTCAATCACTGAGCCACATCCCCAGCCCTATTTTGTATTTTATTAAGAGACAGGGTCTCAATGAGTTGCTTAGAGCCTAGCCTTTGCTGAGACTGGCTTTGAACTTGTGATCCTCCTCTCTCAGCCTCCTGAGCTGCTGAGATTACATGTGTGCACCAACCCACCAGACTTGGTCATCCTCTTTGTCTATAAACAGTCTGAAAGTCAGAGGATGACTTGTAGTTATTTCCTAGGTGCTAAACAGTCACATTTCTGAACTCTGTATTTTCATACTTGCCAACCTCAGTTAGTTTGTATTGTATTCTCTTAATTTTAAAGATTGTCTCCCTTTTTTAGGTAGGTGATAACTTAAAAGGGATAACTTTGACTAAAGAAATAACTACTCAACCCAACAAAATACATTTAAAAAATTGTAGCTAAATAAATACAGCTATGATTTTAATTTTGTGGAGTGAAAAAAAAGGTCAAATTTTTGGATTCTGAAAACAGATTATTAAATATGGGAATATAGAGTTAAGAAAGCAAGGACAGTGACAGAAAACACGTTTTCAAATGTTTTCATCCTTGTTGCTAATGTAGGTAAGATACCACTAAATGCCCATCAGGCCATCAACATCTAATATAACCTGAATAGGCAAAATGAAAGATTTTGCAAGTAGAGAATAGATTTCATTACACAGTCTGACATGCCCTAATGAATTAAAAGGGATAGCAATAAATATGCAAAATGGGCTTTGTTAACAATGAGGATTTCCTTGCTCATTTGTGTTTTAATCAGGGCTCCAAGGTTAAAAGAATTTCTGTTATTAAAATTTATCAAAGTAGTTTATTGAAGTGCCAATTTTATATCTATCTGACTGGCATTAAATCCACCCAGGCAGGATTCTATTGACAAATTGACCTCAGCATTTAAGGCATTCCCAGCAGCTGAAAATTGGTTTTGGCAGCCTTGTACATCAAAACAGCTCTATAGGGTAGAAAGTGGCTTTATTCACTATTGCATAACTAAGAAAAAACTTGACGGATTAAACATTGGAGTTGGTTCAATGGTGCACAAGCATACAGATATCTTTAAAAACAGCATACCCTTTGTAGTAGAGAATTAATTTTAAGAAAGAAGATACTTGGGTGTATGTGTTTAACAAGCCCTCTAGGCAAATCAGAGGCTGCTTATCTTCGGGAACTACTAAAGTAGTAACGTAATTAAACATAAATGATGTCACCCATGCTCAGAAAAAAATTAAAAAGCAACAACAATTTTTTTTATATAATATTGCTTCTAATTCAAGGGCATTATTTTATTTAGACTTCAAACTAAGAATTGCGATCTATTTCCATGTTGTGCTACATTTACTGATAAACAGGAAAAATCAGCCTGCTGAATTTTAGACTATAGATAATTTTTTCTATAGGTACTTGCCCTGTATAAAATATGATTCTTCTGAATAAATTTAAACAAGTGTCAATGCTTACTTGATAGGTAGCATAGGAGAAGAGTTGAATCCTAAGAAGAGTATGGGGAGATCTCAGAAAGAAGGGGGAATTGGACTCAGGGTTCTTGGCATGCATGATGGCAAAGGAGTTCACTATGCACCAGTCAAAGGCATGGCAAGGTTTACTTAGGAAAATAGGTACCAATTCGAAGGATAATGAAAACAATTTCAAGAGAGAGATGCCTTTTGGGGTAAAGAAGAAATACACATTCAAGGGAGAATTAGAGCCATCTTGGGAGTGAGAGGTGTGCTTTGGGGGTTCCCAATTCTTCTTTTAAGGGAAACTTGTTGAGGGGTGGGTATTCAAAGGTATGTAGGAAAATCAGTCTGGTGATCTCCAGATGGTTTCTGATGATCTGGTCAGTCTCAGGACTGTCAGGATGACCTGGTCTTCATTATCTGATCAATAGAGCATGCTGGAAAGTTCTCTAAATTCTAAGTTCCTCAAGGTATTATATCTTTCTTTGCTTAATTGATTTATTGGGGGTTAATTAATATTACCCAGGAAGATTTACAGATTTTTCTAGGGATTTGAGAGTAACAGTCTTGGAAGAGAGAGAGAGGATTAGGCAGTGACAGGCCTTTGAAAGTATGTAAAGATTTTGAATTACAATCTTTTTCCTTGCTCTTTCTTTATATCTTATTTATACCATTTTCTATTCTATCGACTCTCAAACCTGGGGCCATTTGAAGGCAGTCGGTGTGTCCTTGTCATTGTGGAACAGAGACAGTTCCTGAGGCTGACTCCTAAGCAAGGTAGGATGAGTGAGATGACTTAGGTAGGTTATGGACTACCTCAAGAGGGCTTAAAATTTGGGGGTTCAATAAAAGTTAGATTCTGACAATGATGAGTCTGTGAGTTTTACAGCCAATTACACTTTTATTTAAACTACAGTTTTTAAACTAATCTAGGATCTGATAATTGCAATAAAGTCTATGGCAATTATTTATCTGAGCATTTTGGGATTCAAGAATACCTAAAACATAGGAAAATAAAATGACAACAACAACAACAACAACAACAAAGGAGTTTTTTACAAAAGCAAAAAAAAAAAAAATCTCAGGGCTGGGGTTGTGGCTCAGTGTTAGAGCTCTAACATGTGGGAGGTGCTGGGTTTGATCCTCAGCACCACATAAAAATAAATAAATAAAATAAAGGTATTGTTTCCAACTATAACTAAATTTTTTAAGAAAATCTGAGATTTAATGAGGAAACAAATAGTTATTAATTTTTCAGATAGTACCCCAAAGACATATTTTGATCATAATCTCTTTAAAAGGTCATAATAGTAGTAAAAATGAAAATACAAACAATTAATTAGCAGAAAATTAAAAGTAAATTTTGATGTAAAATTCTGCTGTATTTCTTGCCTATTAATTCACCATATTGACAGAAGCCCAATTTTCTCCAGTCTTGGCAAACTTTCTACCTAACTCTAACCTCAACTAATCCTCCACTATCCTAATCTTTCTAATGTTTCAAGTTCTAAGTCAGCTGAGCTTCTTCCTCTGAGCCAGCCCAGTCAAAATTAATTTATTATCCTGATATATCATTATGAGATCAATAGATTTTGCTGGAAAGTTCTCTAAATTCTAGGTTCCTCAAGGTATCATCTTTCTTTGCTTAATTGATTTATTGGGGGTTAATTAACATTACATAGGAAGATTTATAGATTTCCCAGGAATCTGAGAGTAACACTCTTAGAAGAGAGAGGATCACTAAGGGAAACCTCTTGAGAACTGGGTAGTGGCATCTTCATATTCTCTTAGGCCTATAACAACTCCTGCTAATAAAGAGCATATTTAAAAAATTGTTCCTTGGACTTGCCTCATTATACTATTTTTTTTTAAGTTTGTTGAGAGTTACAGGAACTCTTTCAGGTCATTAAGAAATTGTTTTGATCATGAGGGTAGTCTATTGACTAAAGCATTGTGTAGATTGAAATGTAGGATCACCTGCATAGAGCTGAACTTAATTCAGATATGACTTGTCACTTCAGGAGTTCGCAGTTTTGAAAGGAATCCTTTGTTTCTAGAGAATCAATTTGTGACAAATATTGACAGTGATATCAAACTTATTGGAAAAGAAGGAAGGAAAATCTTATTACTATGTTTCTATTGGGGGTCACTGGGTCTAAACTTTGAATAAGTGATATTCACATGAATCGGCTCTTAAACCTGGGGCCATTTGAGGGCAGTCAATGTGTCCTTGTCATTGTGGAACAGAGACAGTCCCTGAGGCTGGCTCCTAAGCAAGGTAGGATGAGTGAGATGACTTAGGTAGGCTATGGGCAAAGTTCAGCTTTGCCGCCTTCATAATGGTGTCTTCTCCTCTTTTGCATTCTTTTACTTCATACAGGAGGTATTAACACAGCAAAATTCCAGGCCTTCAGGTGATGATGCTTCTTGTTTCATCTTCCAGGCATTCTCTGAGAAATAAGCTGTTGAACCTCCAATGTTGTCTTTTCTCTTACCCAACATCTAGTGAGGTCAATATAGGCAACAACTAGACTGTCTTCACAAGGTAGACTGGGCATTGCATCAAGGAGCATTGAAAGAAACATTCTCCTACTCCTCATCCTCTCAATCTGATCCTTCAGGAGGAAGAACTTTCATTTTCCATCTTTTCTTTTTCACTGAGACACACACTCCTGCTCTTTTTTTTTTTTTAACCCTTGGTGGTAGTCCCTGGCCTTCAATCTTTCTTTTCTCTTGGTACCCCTGTCTTCATTTTATGTTTTTCCAACACCTCGCCCTAACCTTGTTGGTCTAACACAAGAATAAGGCCACACATCTAAAGTAAAGTAGGAGTTGTGGGTTTTGGAATGAAATTAGAAGTACTGTGTTCCCCCCAGGACTGACTCTAATTTTACCTCTTAAAGCCTTTTTTTATTTCTTCAGGTAGAAACAAAGATTTTCTTCTGTATAGCTACCGCTATTTATCTCTGTACCCTGCTACAGCAGTCAAATTTTCTGTGTCAAGGTGTGCTTGTTCAGGTACACAGCCTGTCTTCCACACCATACTGGCAAGTACCTCATTGACTGCTGTGAGGAATAAAGGAGGAGATGTGAGGATTGTGAGACGTTCCTGGGACACAGTAATGTCCAGAACAACTCTGTTCACAGAAAGAAAAAAAATCACTATACCACTCATTTTTAAAAATAGAGCATCATAATTATATATAGTCATTGGTTTTATTTTGACAAATATCATACATGCAAGGAATTTGATTTCAGCCCCACCCACCCTTTTCTCCCCTCCTCTATTAAACTTCCTTTCCTCTGCATGCACATAAAATGAAATTCCCTGTGGTACCTTTATAACATGATTTTTGTTGAATTCATTCCATTTATGTTTCCCTTTCCCTTTCTCCCTCCCTCTCATTCTCCTGCATCTATTCCACTGATCTTCCCTATATCTTTATGATATCTGATCCCCTCTCCCACTGCCTTCTTTCCCTTATTTTGTTCTAGCTTCCACATATGAGAGGAAACATTTCACCTTTGATTTTCTGAGTCTGGCTTATTCCATATAATATGCTTTTCTCCATTTCCATCCATTTACCCACAGATGCCATTATTTCATTCTTCTTTATGGCTGAGTAAAACTCCATTGTATCTGTACACCACATTTTTTTGGTCTGTTCATCTATTGATGGGCAGTTAGATTGATTCAACAATTTGGCTATTGTGAATTGTGTTGCCATAAATGTTAAAGTGTCTGTATCATTACTGTATGCCAATTTTAGATCTTTGGGGAAAATACAAAGGAGTAGGATAGCTCAGTCATATGGTGGTTCCATTCCCAGGTATTTTTTATTTTTGAATCTCCACACTGCTTTCCAGAGTTGTACTAATTTGCAGTCCCACCAACAATGTAAGAGTATATCTTTCTCCCCACATCCTCACAAACATTTATTATTAATCATGTTCTTGATAATGGTCATTCTGACTGGAGTTGAGATGAAATCTTAGTGTAGTTTTGATTTTCATTTCCCTAACTCCTAGAGATGCTAAACATTTTTTTTTCATATATTTCTTGGCCATTTATGTTTCTTCTTATGTTTAATTCTTTTGCCAATTTATTGATTGGCCTATTTTTGTTGGCATTGAGTTTTTTGAGTTCGTTATGTATTATTGATATTAATCCCCTGTCAGAGAAGTAGCTGGCAAATATTTTTCTCCTATTCTGTAGGCTTTCTCTTCACTCTCTTAATAGTTTCCTTTGCTGTGCAGAAGCTTTTTAATTTGATGGCGTCCCACTTTTAATTCTTGGTTTTATTTCTTGAGTTTTAGGGGTCTTGTTGAGGAAGTCAGTGCCCAAATGATGGAGTGTTGACCCTATGTTTTCTTCTAGTTGTTGCAAGGTTTATGGTCTAATTTCTAAGTCTTTGATCTATTTTTGACTTCACTTTTGTGCAGATTGAAGTATAGGGATCTAAATTCATTCTTCTACATGTGGATATTCCCCAGCACCATTTAGTAAAAAGGCTGTCTTTTCTCTGACATATATTTTTGGCACCTTTGTCAAGTATCAGATGACTGTATATATTTGGGTTTGTTTCTGTGTCTTCTATTCTATTCCATTGGTTTTCATGTCTATTTTGATGCCAGTACCATGCTGTTTTTTTTTGTTGTTGTTGTTAATATAGCTCTGTAGTATAATTTGAGATTGGGTATTATAATTCCTCCTGAATAACTTTTCTTCTTCAGAATTGCTTTGGCTATTCTGGGTCTATTATTCTTCTGAATGAATTTTAGGACTGTTTTTTTCTAGATCTGTAAAAAAATGTATTGGTATTTTGATGGGGGTTGCATTGAACATATATTGTTTTTGGTAGTATGGCCATTTTGACAATATTATTTCTGCCTATTCAAGGACATGGTAGGTCCTTCCATCCTTGGAGGTCCACTTCAATTTTATTCTTCAGTTTTCACTCATTTTTGAAGTCTAGAAAATGTCCTAAAATTCCTAAAATTTCAACAAATGTCTCTTTCTAATCTTGAATGCTGAAACCCATGTATCATCTATGCTATCGTATAAGGCATATCAGGAAATAGAAGAAAAAAGAAAATGCTAATTTCATAGCAGCTAAAATACAGGATATCATAATATAGTTATAAATATTTCTATTAATAAGAATCATCATTATAAGACATTGTCTCTTTATTCCTAAGGCTCCTTATACACTACTGGAATCTGCTACTTCATGAGAAAATTTCATGTGTGTATCTTGAAGAGGAAAATAGATTTTATAAATGTTCTTGATAAGTAAAATACAATAAGAAAAACACCATTATTTTTGTGTACTTAGATCAGGAATACCTATATTTATATATATATATATATCTATATCCATATCTACTTAGGATCAAAATGTTTCTTATTTTCAGCAATGGCTTTTGATAAAGGAATATTGATATATGTTGAGAGACAATGTGACTAATTCAAATTTAGTGATAACAATGGCTTCAAGAACAAACAAATAATAGGATATTTGAGAAATGGAGCTGAGTTTACATGTATATTTACAGTGCAAATTACTAGCCAATAATATATGTGTTATACAAGTATTTAAACTCCTGATATTTCTGCCCCAAGACTCACATTTCAATTATCTCATTGGTAAGTGAAAGGTAGGACTTTCTGTGCATAATTAGCAAAAGGAATACGAACCTTTTTGCTTTTGTAAGCACCTGCCCTCATCATTAGGGGTTATGGACACATCTTTGTAGAATGAGTACATAGAAACATTTAATAGATTAGTCTATGAAACGAAAGACTGTGAGACACAAAGTTCTAGGAAAAAAAGGGGCAACTGGAAGTAAAATGATCAAATGCTATAAAAATTAGCCTTGCAAACAGAACTAATGAATAGCTAGGCTTTTAAAGTCCATCAACCCATGATATTAATGAATAATGACTATAAGTGAATGAATATAAATTGCTTTCCAAATGAAGGGCATATAGTCTAAAATAGCTGAAAGTCATTTCTATGAAAGAAGAGCATTAATCTGGAAGAATGAAACTCTGATTTTTTCCCCTCATGTTGTGAAGTGCTGCACTCTGATGATAACACAGGGATTGAAATGTGTCGATTTCAAATGTCATTAATTTTCACCAGCTATGGAAAGCAATGAGGTCAAAGCTCTGGCTTCTTGCATTTAAAATGAAGACACATGTGAGTATGTGTTTTAATGTAGTTTCTTCCATGGTGCTCTTAGAGGCCTTTCCACACCAATTTTATCCAGTAGAAAGCAAATTCCAGGATAAGCCTAAACAAGTTTTTAAGCATCTGGAGAAATTTGATCCTTCCTATTGGGAAAGAGAGGTAAGGAAATAACAAGATATGGTTTGAAAACTTTATCTTTGACTTTATGAGTTTGCATACACAAAAGAACATCCACACACTGAGGCTTCAAAGTTCACTGGCAAGTTTGGAAAGGAACTCATCTAAATCAGGTATGAAGAATAAAAATGATTCAAGAAAGAAGGCTAGGTTGATTTTTATTCAGATCTAGTGCTGCTCTTCATCATATATTTGTTATCTGGATTAAAGGCAAAATGCTACAGAGTGGAGGGCCACCGAGGACAGAGATCAAGGAGTGAACTCTGGGGAAAAAGCCTGCTTACCTTTATGACAGCTCCCCACCTGACGCCCTGTGGTGCTAGGATGAAACCCAGGTCCTTGTGTGTACTAGGCAAGTGCTGTACCACTGAGCCACATCCCCAGGTGCCTGCTTGCATTGTTTTTAATTGTGTGACTGTGATTTTTCATGGATAAACCAAGAATGAGTGCATCTTCTCTAAGCAGCCTTATGGTAAGGATTAAACAGTACTCACAAATAAAGGACTTAATCAATGCTTTATGTACAGATATAAATGCCAGTTATTGTAGTTTTCATTTATGCCAATTGCTTAATGTATCTGTGATAATGCAAACATGCCTCTCAGAACCAAATAATAGTTAAAAATGATAAAAAACAAACTATGTGCTTACCCTATTTGATATAATTCCTTCCACGGCAAGTACTGCAATGACCTCGCTTTTGTAGAAGAGGAAATAGAAGTGTGGGCACATTCAATCGCTTATGTTAAGACCTCAGGGCTAGTGCAGTGGTACCATCCAAATTCAAACCCAAGCTTATTGTAGAGCCATTTTTCAAAAATAGACTTGAGCTTCCTAATTTTAGAGGATGAAAATCACACTAAAAAAGGCACAGTTGCTTCCCTAGATCAGAAAGCTAGACAGTGTTCAAGTGTCTTGTTACTCAATTAGCTTTTATTCCATTAGCAGCGCTAAAAATTACAAGGTGGAAGTTGATATACAATATAAGAAGTCCCACGGAGAGAGAACGACTTTTAGAGGCTGGGATCAAAATATTCTATAAATATCTTGGGCTAGTGATTTGAAACTCAAATTTCTGGTTTTCATAAGGATAGTAATGTGGGACTCATATTCTTCAGTGCATTTTCTGCATTTTCATAGACTTGAAAATGTTTTAGTCACTTCTCCTAGATATCCACTTCATATTTGCTGGACTTTTACTTGAAGTTTTACCATAGTAAATCATTTATTTCTGTTGGTTATTTATTTTTCTGACCTTTTTTTCCCCTGTGGGGAGCAAAAAAAGCAAATTCTCTTTTTGGAG
Organism: Marmota monax; assembly: GCF_021218885.2. NCBI lineage: Eukaryota > Metazoa > Chordata > Mammalia > Rodentia > Sciuridae > Marmota > Marmota monax. The sequence continues at coordinate 2,818,403 of NW_026694096.1, forward strand.
CCATTTTGGAGCCATACTACAGCATGAGAATTAAGAACCTTCCATCAAAAGCGAAAGATAGAAAAAGAGTGTGAGCTAGAAAGCCATATTGGGTGCACATTAGAAGATGTGGAGCTAAAAGGATAAATGGCAGAAAGAAAAATGAAGCCTTATTCACAGCTTTGCCTACAGTCAACCCTTGTAAAAAGAGCTGTGAAAACATGCTTTCCCCTCCATTAGGACAAACGGGAATAAAGAAAGTCAACAGAAGGGAAAACAATCTAAGTCTAGAGTGAAGGGTTCAAAATCCAAATTACACCCTTGCTTTAACCTTTGAATCAATTTTGCATGGCCACTTTCAGACAGGAAGAAATTGCTTCTAAATCATAGATCTGAATTCTAAAATCCAATCAAAAATCTTGCACTCAGATGTTCCAGATACATTTTTTATAAGTTCCAAATCCATTTTTCATAAGGCCTAAAATGGAAAAAAATCTGTCATTTGTAGAATGTCTCCATTCTAAAAATATATTCTGGTATGTTGGGCTTTTCACTATGTTACCTGCTGTACAATTTTATAAAAATATCTGGATTAATAAGGAAAACTGAAGAGAAAATTCTTTAAAGAACAGCAAAGTATAAAAGTCACAAGACACTGATGGTAAATAAATTACTTAAAACTGAAAAAGAGTAAACTGTGTGTGTGTGTGTGTGTGTATGTGTGTGTATGTCTGTGTGTCTTTTCTGAGGTGTCTTTATATCTCAATAAAACATGACACTCTGTTTAGAAATACAAATGAGAAGAATTGGGGGAAGGAGAAACAAACGTAAAGATTAGCTGGTGCCTTATAAGGGGTTGTCTTGAAAGCTATTAAGATTAGACATTCCCTGGGAGAAAAAAATTTGCAGACTATTCATCAACAAAAATTAACTCTCAGAAAACATAAGGGACTTAACAGCAAAACAAAACAAAACAAAAAACAAAACCCAAATAATTCTATTAAAAAGATGGGCAAATGGTCTTTTCAGAAGATATATAAATAGCCAATAAGTATATAAAAAATGCCCAGCATCACTAGTCATCAAGGAAATGCAAATTAAAACCACAATGATATATTATCTCACTCCAGTTAGAATTGCTATTATCTATCAAACAGAGGAAAAAAAATGCTAGGGGGCTGGGGTTGTGGCACAGAGGTACAGCGCTCGCCTGGCATGTGTGAGGCACTGGGTTCGACCCTTAGCACAACATAAAAATACAGATATTGTGTCCATATATAACTAAAAAATAAATATTAAAAAATGCTTCAGAGGATGTAGAGAAAGGGGAACTCCTATAAAGTTCATGAAAATGTATATTAGCATAGTCATTTTGGAAAACAGTATGGAGGGTCCTAAAAAGACTAGAAATAGAACTACCACATGATCCAGCACTCCCACTCCTGAGTATATATATATATATATATATATATATATATATATATATATATATATATATACAAAGAAAAAGAAATCAGCATGCCAAATAGATATCTGGACTCTTTTGTTAATTGCAGCACCATTCACAATAGCAAAGGCATGGATTCAGCCTAGGTGTCCATCAATGGATGAATGCATAAAGAAAATTTGCCATATGTAACACAATGGAGTATTATTTGGTTATTAAAAAGAACATTCTGTTAATTGTAGAAATATGGATGGAATGGGGAGACATTATGTTGGGCAAAATAAATCAGGCACAGAAAGACAAATACTGCATGTTCTGACTTCCACATGGCTAAAAAGTGTTGATTTTACAGAAGAATAGAGTAGAATAGTAGTTACCAGAGGCTAGGAAGGGTGGAGGGAAAAGAAGATGGAGACAGAATGGCTAATAGGTACCAAATACTCTTAGATAGGAAGAGTTTGACAGCACAGTATGGTAAATATGGTTGACAACATTTGATTGTATATTTCAAAACATCTAGTGGAGAGGATCGTGAATTCTCCAATACAAAGAAATGATAAATGTGTGAGTTATGGATATGCCAATTACCCTGATGTAATCACTATACATTATATAAATGTATCAGAATGTCGCAGTGTATGCCATAATATGTACAATCATTCTGTGTCAGTTACAAATACAAAAGATAAGAAATAACCACCAATAAATCAGACATTCTCATGTATCAGGGAGATTCTTGTGGTCTTGATGAAGGTTCCCTTTTGCTCACTATCAAATATACCTTCCTTGAAGGAAATTCTTTTTAGTCCTCTCAGGAAAAGGTGGGGGGGAAACACCAACAATATATGAGAACAGGGAGAAAGCTATGTCTAGGGCTTCAAGTAATCTGTTATGAAGCCTCATCTACTGTCTCCATTAGAAACTAAAAATAATGTGAGATGAAACAAGAATATGCAATGAAATATTTAAAGATACTTGCCCAACTTGGAGGATAGCTCTCACTGTGACAATTGAGAAATTACCCAAATTAACGAAATCCGGCAGGAATCAAGTCTCAGATGCTCCTCAGCTGTTGAGATGCGAATGATAGACAGGCCTAAATACCCCAGGAGAAAGTGGAGGCCCTAAAAGCAAGGCTTTCTGGACTGTACTTGGGGCACGCCGAGGGGGGGACTACGCCAGTGCTCCCCGAACAGCTGCTGCTATGACCTCCCTGTTATTCCCAATGTTATGCTCAATGACTTTTAAAAAGCTATTTTGAGCACAGTTCCTGGGTTCCATCCAATAAATATTTTTAAAATTTTTAAAAAATTTTCACTGGTATATTGCCACTTGTATGGGCTTAGAGAGTTACATAAAATGAGCCAGATGGCAGCAGCTTGGGGTTTGAGATGCCTTGTGTTGTAAGGGGATTTTAGAAAATAATAATAATAATAATAATAATAATAATAATAATAATAAAAAAGCATGTATAAATAATGTGTCAATAAGGGGACTATCTTTCTTGTATCTAATTAGCAAAACATTCCTGAAGTTATCTACAGAGAAGATAAATGTTGAATAAACTTTTTAATGATACCAGATTGGTGATCTTTCAAGGAAGCAAACGGTAATAATATTTACGTTCATTGTCTCCAGGAATTGGTGTATTATAACAACCGAAGCGTCCATTCAGTATTTTAACATGACTATTTTTGTCTTTTGCACAGAATGAAAATACATAAAACTGATATTTGCTAATTATTTTTGTTTGCAAGGAAAATGAATCTCAAGCCTTAATTGTCTACTACTTTCGAAGATGACAAATTACAATTTCAGGAGAAATCTAGTGTGAGGAAGGAGATCCTGCAGTTAATAAATGGTATGGGACATCAGAGGGGGGGAGTCTGCTTCCAGCAGTACTACTTATTGGACATTTAATCCAATCATTTAGCCTCTCAGAAATAATTTTACTGAAATAGACATCATGAATAAAATTATTTCCTTTCTTTCAAAGACTAGTTCCAGAAGTTCCATTTTTTCCCCTAGATCCGAGAAAGATAATAAATTAAGGTGTACAAAAATTAAAAACACACACAGAAACACTTTGTAATAATGTATAGGCAAAGGAACACAATCACTTCCAGTCTTCCCATTCTACACCTGAGGAAAGAAAGGACTAGAACTCAGCTTTCCTACATTCCTGCCCCTAGGCTGTAAGAATGTTTCTACAGAGGAATGGTTTGTGTGCAACAAAGAACATGAACAGAATGCAAACTGTAGATATGGTGCACAGGAGGTGGAATCAGTAAGACAAAGTTTGAATGTCTACAATTGACAAAGAAAACAAATGAATTTTATATCATATCCTTATAAAAAAAGGAGAAACCATGGGATGCTGGAAAACGGCATATGAAGACAGACAAGAGGAGAATTTTAGAAGATGTGACTATGAGAGAACCCTAGAAAATTCTTTGATTGCAGAGAAAGTGAGATGGGAGGAACTTGCTGAACAAAGAAAGATGAGATAAAGGAATAGTGTAAGAGCAAAATGAACTCTGAGAGCTAAAATGTCAGAAGATAAAACACATCAGTCCCTGATCTGCCACAGGATTTCATTTAAATTTTCTTGACCAAATTTTGAAGAGTTTTAAAATAAGAACAAGGCTCCGATTTTCTAATGGACATTAATTTTACTTTAAAATATCTAATCATTAAGCAAAAAATTGTTTAGATGAAAATGGCAAATATTCATGTTTATTTTAAGAAAGGTTTTCTATATACTAGACTTTGACATTTTAAGTCCATGCTACTCATAGATAGCTGATACTATGACGATTTGCTATAACTTATTTTTTTTTTAACGTGTGTTTGTCTTTTATCTCCTATAAAGATGTCAGGGCAAACCTATATAACAAGTTATAGTTAAATTGTTATTATTGGGTGCTCTGAAGAAATATAACACAGAAGGGATGCTGGAAAGGTGGGATGATTTTTGTGTAAAATATTAAAGTAGAATTACTCCCATGTATATTTAACCTTATAGGTGCCTGATAAAGGTGGAGACCTTACCATAAAGCAAACAGGATTTCCTAGAAAAATGGCCTGGATAAATTGAAATGCAAGTGGATAGGTGAAGGGTAAATGAAGAGGCATTTATTTTCATGTTAATATTTCTGCAACACCTATTAGTTGTCATTTCAATGGGTGACTGACTCTTCATAAGTATTGGAGATTGACTTTTGAAAGCACAGGGCTTTAGAAATTCACAGACTCAGATAAGGTCAGAGTTCACTCCTTATTGTGATCAATGGCTCTTTAGGATAGTAGCTGCAGACCAAGATGGTAGCTCACAGTGGAGAGGACAGCTCTTGATGTTTCCTGTTGGGTAGATGACATTTCTATTTGCTAGTGAATAGCTCATATAGTTTTATGTCAGGAAAGAAGAGGAATTTTAAGACAGGAGTATTCTCCGAGAAAATGTTTAACCATTATCAGTTAAGAGAAATAGTCTTTTAAAAATTATTAGTATTTTCCCAGTGAATCTAAGATACTTAGAATGTGCATGTTAAAAAAGATGATAACAAGAACCATTGGGGCACAAATTACATTTCAACTGTTATATTTCTATGTCTAGATATAATTATTTTACTTGGAAAAAGAACTGAAATGGAGTTTTAAAACACACCTGATTTTTTCCAACTAAGAAATCCTGAATACTGGGTATCATTTGTTAGTAAATTTAGGGTTATTTTCAGCTTTATCTTTGGAAGACACATTCAAGATAACCATCTTACGGTGACAAAATCAATGGCAAATATAATGCCCATATTAATCTTGCCTCATTATAATCTCTCTAAATGGTGGGGTGACTTCCTGATATATCCATACAGCCAGAAACTGGTCAGACTAAATTCAACCCCAAGATACTCCTAACAGATACTAGGTAAACTTATTTATTCAATATATCATTAAATTAAGCCTTTGAAATCTCAAATCATTTATCTAATAATGGTAAGAATAAAAATCCCATTTGGGGTTCTACCACTGTTAAGCCACTTAGTTCATATGTGGACATACAGTGCTACAAGTATAACAATGATATTACAACTTACATTTCCCCTGTCATTTAAAAGAAAAAAGAATACACAAGTATATTCTGGACCAATATCCCTGTGAGTTTTCTATCATATGAAATATATAATATGAATAATGATTAGTATGACTAATTTCCTCATACTCATGATTTAAATAGTTTATTGTCTATTTTATAGCAAGAGAACATAGTATGGGAAAAAAAAAACTGATCCAGGTAGGAAATGCAGACTCTTTCCTCACCGTGGGAGGTTTATTGCTTCTGAAATTTCAGGAAGGTGGTTGAAGTATGGTATCTGGTGGAGATGGAGCTGTGACACTACTGAGGGCACAAACACACTGGAAAAGAATTGTAATTTGTGGATTTATACTTCTTGTTATGAGATTTTAAAAACAAAGTTGTTTCCTATAATTATGCCCAGCAGGCACAGAACGTACTACCTTAGTGCTTACTTTAGTAAGCATTGGTTGACCTTTGAAAACAGCCTAGGGAAAAAAAATAGAAGGTACAGATCGCAACTAAACAGATCTGAGGCTTGAAAAGGGATGGTCAGAGAAAGGAGAGATGCTGTGGGAGAATTATGGTCTATGCTTCTCTGCTAAGAGAGAATCCATGGATTAAGCCACATCTACTCTTTAGTGAGAGCAGTCTTTTGACATTTTGGAGCAGTTTTTTTGTTTGTTTGTTTTAGAGGTGGCTCTTGTACATTGTAGAATGTTTAGCAGCATTGCTAAATGCCAGGAGCACCACTCACCTTGAGTTGTGTCAGATAAAAAATCTTTATATATTTCCAAACATCTCTCCAGAATAATATTACCCCTTGTTGAGACATATTGCCCAGTATGAGTCAGTTCCTCTTTATAGAAGAGAGATATCATCCTATCTGTCTAATTTATGTGTTTACTAAAAGCTAATACACATCCTATTCTGTACTACACCATGCAGAAACAGAAAGATGTAAGCTACACGTATTCTAACATCCTATCAAGTTTAATTCATTGAGATGAAATGGGCATGCTCCAGGGGACAAAGGTTTTTCTGCTTAAATCCTTAAGGCCCAGAAGAGTGACTTGCATATAATTGGTGAACAATAAATACTCTTAGCAATGGATATATCATTAAATATTTCCTAAATTCCCGACTAAAAGCACATAATACATTTTGTTCTCATTCTGAACGATACTACCAAGACCTGGTTATACCAGAAAATGACATATATCAAATGAAGCTCTAATATCATTAGTAACTTGACAATGGAAGCAAGGAAGTTAGATTGTGGGATCCTTGGAACTGTTTAAGCAGAAACATTCAAATTCTAGAAAGATAGTTTATATGAAGAGCTATGAGAGCCCTAGAAGAAAAATAAAGGGAGAGGAGATTGCATCTTGAGAATAGCATATGAACTATAAAGAGTCAAATCTAAGAAACCTAAGAGGTAAAAATGGGGAGCTGGGATCATGGTACATGCTTGTAATCCCAGCTACTTGGGAAGCTGAGGCAGGAGGATTGCAAGTTTGAGGTCAACGTGGGAAACTTAGTATAAAGCCCTGTCTCAAAATTAAGAAAAATGGGCTGGGAATACAATTCAGTGGTAGATTTCAGTATACAAAGCCCTGGATTCAACCCCGCAGGTCCTGGAAAAGAAAAAAAACGGGATAGGCATGCATTCAATTGTTTTTAATATTGTTAGCACTACACTTTATGCTAATGCGATTCATAAAGATAAAACTTTGAGATTTCTTGCTACTCTAATTTCCATGGTAGTAATTATTTCATATTTATACTTTTAATTAGTCTAGGAAAAATGCAATCACAAATACTGAAGCTTCAACATACTCTGGGTGTCTAGCCTACAGTCCTGCTCTCTTTCAACAATGGCACATGCTGCCAAATTTAAATCTGAGTTTGGAATCAGAAAATGAATGTGTGTGGAATTTCTACCTTTATTCTACTAAACTCTGTTGTTGCTTAATAGAAATTAATTAATCTTATGACATTTTTGTAGCTCAGTACTGATGTGGTTATTTTAAGAGGTATAATGGTGGGAACGTAATGGCATGATGTCAATGGAGGACAATGTGTCAATATTTGATAATCATATGTATCTTTGATAATCCTCATATCTGTAATCCCAACTCTAGAAATTTACTCTGAAGATACACCTTTAATCATATAAAATAACATGCACAAAGCAAATTATTATGACATAATATTGGGAGGGATTGAACAAAAACTCCAGATGTGAAAGTACAGAGATTGGTTGAGCACTATACAGACATGAAAAATAATAAAGGGTCTCTCTATGAACTTATGTGGAGTGAGTTTCCAAGATGTGTTGTTAAATGAAACACCCTTGGTGGTACATAGTCTAAGGACAAAAGCAAATAGTTAAAAAATCTGAAACTTAACAAGGTAGGTTTGTTGTTAGTATTGCTATTGGTGTACTCATTCTGAAAACATACTTTGTGCATTGTAGGATAGAATAAATGGTAAAATATACTGATGTTGTTAGAGACCACTGTTCTCACAGTAGGAGGTGAGAGACAGGTGGAATGGGGGAATGCTGAGGGGGAAATCCTCTGGTGTGCATTTGAGTTGGAGGTTTAACTAAGAAATCATTACATAAAATCATCTAGCTCTCTCTACACAAAGAGCCTAGAAGAATAGTATTTCAGAGAAAATAAACTTATTTTGATTTCCAAATAACATTCGGTGCAAGGTGGGCCTCTGGCACCTTATTGCATAAGTAAGGATATGCCCAATATATATTGGGGACTTGTCAGAAAGACAAAGGGGCTGGTTTTCACGGTCTCACCCAATTTGGGACAATGGAACACGAAAAAGAGAAATAATGATAATCATTATAAAAAAATAAAAAAAGAATCTATAAGCTTATGTTGACATTAGTAAATAAAAGGAAGAAATCATTCTTCCTTTCAGTAGAAGTCAGTCTCAAAATGTTAAAGAGTAAAGAGAATTGTGAAATCACCATTATAATACTGATTCAGGTAAGGGTCAGTCTATGCTATAAACACTGGGTAAAAGATAACTGGGGAGGAAGGTATTGATTATAAGAGTAGAAGTATACTTGTATTTGGAGTAGTCAGGGAATTTTTTGACAATGAGGAAATTTAAATTTAAGCATTTTGGGGCTGGAATTGTGGCTCGGTGGTAGAGCGCTCATCTAGCATGTGTGAGGCCCTGTGTTTGATCATCAGCACCACATAAAAACAAATAAATAAAATAAAGGTATTATGTCCAACTACTTCTAAAAAAATTAAAAAAATAAATAAATTTAAGCATTTTATTTGACACTATTATGATGTTCAATTTCTGGGTGCGATACTGGGATTATGCTTATGCAGGAAGAGTTCTTATTCTTAGGGGATACATATTGAAGTGTGTAGAGGTGAAGTTCCTATAACTTATTTTCTTTTTCTGAAATTAATTAATTATTTGTTCTAATTTGTTATACATGACAGCAAAGTGCATTTCAATTCATAGTACCCATATGGAGCATAATTTTTCATTTCTCTGGTTGTACACAAAATAGAGTCACACCATTTGTGGCTTCATACATGTACTTAGGGTAATGATCTCCATCTCATTCCACCATTTTTTCTACCCTCTTTCCCTTACCCTCCCTCCCCTTTGCCCTATCCAGAGTTCCTTCATTTCACCCATGCTTCTTCCTAACTCCCATTATGTATCATCATCCACTTATCAGAGAAAACATTTCACCTTTGGTTTCTTGAGGTTGGCTTACTTCATTTAGCATGATATTCTCCAACTCCCTCCATTTACCTGCAAATGCCATGATTTTATTCTTTTCTAATGCTGAGTAGTATTCCATTGTGTATATATACTACAGTGTCTTTATCCATTTAGCCACCGAAGGGCATCTAGGCTGGTTCCACAATTTAGATATTGTGCATTGTGCTGCTATAAACATTGATGTGGCTGCATTACTGTTACTAAATTTAAGTCCTTTGGGTGTAAACTGAGGAGTAGGATAGCTGGGTCAAAAGGTGGTTCCAGTCCAAGTTTTCTAAGGAATCTTCATAATGCTTTACAGATTGGTTGTACCAATTTGCAGTCCCACCAGCAATATATGAGTGTGCCCTTTTCCCCACTTCCTCACCAACATTTTACTGTTGCTTGTATTCTTAATAATTGCCCTTCTGACTGGAGTGAGATGAAATCTTAGAGTAGTTTTGACTTACATTTCTCTAATTGCTAGAGATATTGAACAGTTTTTTTATATATTTGCTGATCAATTGTATATTATCTTCTGAGAGTGTCTGTTCAGTTTCTTAGCCCATTTGTTGACTGGGTTATTTGTTTTTTGGTATTAAGTTTTTTTCTATATCCAGGAGATTAGTTCGTGTGTTTGCTCCCATTCTGAAAGCTCTCTCTTCACCTCACTGATTTCTTTTGCTGAGAAGAAGCTTTTCAGTTTGAATCCATCCCATTTATTGATTCTTGATTTTATTTCTTGCACTATAGGAGTCTTTTTAAGGAAGTCAGGGCCTAATCCAACTTGATGAAGATTTGGGCCTACTTCTTCTTCTATTAGGCACAGAGTGTCTGGTCTAATTCCTAGGTCCTTGACCCACTTTGAGTTGAATGTTGTGCATGGTGAGAGATAGGGTTTTAATTTCATTTTGTTGCATATAGATTTCCAGTTTTCCCAGCACCATTTGTTGAAGAGGTTATCTTTTCTCCAATATGTTTTTTGCACCTGTGTTTAGTATGAGATAACTGTATTTATGTGGGTTTGTCTCTGTGTCTTCTATTCTGTATCATTTCTCTACAAGTCTTGATTGCCAAACCATGCAGACTGATTCACAGCTGAGTTCTATAAGACCTTAAAAGAAGTACTAATACCAATACTTCTCAGATTATTTCATGAAATAGAAAAAGAGAGAATACTTCTAAACTCATTCTATGAGGACAGTATCACCCTGATTCCAAAACCAGACAAAGACACACTGAGGAAAGAAAACTTCAAACCAATATCTCTAATTAACATAGATGGAAAAATTCTCAATAAAATTCTGGTAGATAAAATACAAAAACATTAAAAAGACAGTACACCATGATCAACTGGGGTTCATCCCAGGGATGCAAGGTTGGTTCAACATATGGAAATTAATAAATGTAATTTATCATATCAATAGACTTAAAGATAAGAGACATGATCATCTCAATAGATGAAGAAAGAGCATTAGACAAAATACAACACCCCTTCATATTCAAAACACTAGAAAAGCTATGGAAAACAGGAAAATATTTCAACATTGTAAAAGCTATCTATGCTAAGCCCCAGGCCAACTTCATTGTAAATGGAGAAAAATTGAAAGCATTCCCTCTAAAAACTGGAACAAGACAGGATGTTCTCTTTCATCACTTCTATTCAACATAGTCCTTCAAACTTTAGGCACAGCAATTAGATGAAAGAAATTAAAATAATATGAATAAGAAAAGAAGTACTCAAACTATCAGTATTTGCCAATGACATGATCTATACTTAGAGGATCTGAAAAATTTCACAAGAAAACTTCTAGAACTAATTAATGAATTCAGCAAAGTAGCAGGATATAAAATCAACACCAATAAACCAAATGCATTTCTGTACATCAGAAAAATCCTCTGAAAGAGAAACTAGGAAAACTACCCCATTTATAATAGCTTCAAAAAAACCAAACCAAACCAAAACAAAACAACAACTTGGAAATCAACTTAATGAAAGAGGTGAAAGACCTCTACAATGAAAACCACAGAACACTAAAAAAAGAAATTAAAGAAGACCTTAGAAAATGGAAAGATCTCCCTGTTGTTGGATAGGCAGAATTAATATTGTCAAAATGACCATACTACCAAAAGCACCATACAGATTTAATGCAATTCCAATCAAAATCCCAATGACATTCCTCATAGAAATAAAAAAAGCAATCATGAAATTCATCTAGAAAAATAAGAGACCCAGAATAGCCAAAGCAATCCTTAGCAAGAAGAGTGAAGCAGGTGGCATCACTATACCAGACCTACAACTTATTTTCATGTAATTCATTTAAAATGTGTATAGATAGACAAAGCAAATGTGGCAAAGTCACCATTTGGCATAAGCAGAATTATATATGTGTTCATTGTACTTTCTTTCAACTATTTATGTAAATCTCAAATTTTCAGAATGCAAATGTAAAAAACATGTAAATTGCAAAAATAAAAACAATGAAAATGTATTTCATGAAACAGATTATAAATTCAGCATTAATCTTGATAAATTAATATCAATTGGAGTGTTTAACCACATGAGTTAAGATGAAATGCAAGTCATGTGAATGATAAAGTGTTTCTGTCATGATCGTCATCTTTAGACTTGTCACTCTTTCTGGGTAGCACTAGATCTCTTGCTCCAGTACCCCTGAAAATCTGCAGACAATGACATCCTTGGCATTGATGCCATCCTTTTGAAATCATCTGTGCATTTCCTGTAGCAAATTTAAATATCCTAAGAACAAAGAGTCTGAACATAGTTGAATGACACATGGTTTAAGTCATTTTCAAATGAAAATTAAATACTGTATCAGTTTAACATTGTGGAATGTGGTGACATTACTCCTCTAGATCTTAAGAAGCAATACTATAGTATAGTTTTCTATGGTGGTTTGACATATATTTATGCCTATTAATACAGGGTAAACTGAAGTTCCTTATGGGTTCTACATGGCAAAATGTTCAGTAATTTCACATACAAATGATGATAAAGACAGTAAAACTGTCTTTGCTTCATAGAAAAATAATTAAGTAGCTAAAAGGCTAATTTACCATGGAGATGCAGATAATGATTTGGGGAAAAAATGGGAAAGTTCATTGCTAAAGTTTTGAGTGTCTGAAATAGAACATCTCTAAAATTACTTGTAAGTATATTTTTAAAAGGATGTGCAATAAACTTGCAAACTATGCTTGTATTAAATTTTTAGAAGGGTCCCTACTGATGATAACTTAATTCATACTGTTTTGTCAGAAGCCAAATTAAAGTCTCCCAACTAAGTTTGACCACATGACCTTACAGAAAAACTGAGACTAAATATAAGTCAAGTTAAAAGTATTTATTGCATTATTCCTATATTGATGAGCATACCGTGAAGGATAAAACCCAGAGCACCAATAAAATTCCAGTAACAAATATCCATTACTTTCCTCTGATCAACCGGGCCTGTGTCGCAGATGTTATTTTCCATTGTGTTTCTATTAGAGCTGAAATTGAATACAGTGTAAGTCCCATTATTTCATGGTTCCTTATTGCATTAATTTCGATAGAAGGACAGGCTAAATCATGTTTTCTCAGAGCATAACACATACAGAAAACAAGCTGGATGTAACTCCATTAGCTTAGATGTGAATAGAAAATCAAATCCCTTCTATGTAATTTTTGAAGATACAATAAAACACTTTTCATAGAAGCTTGTTCAAAATGGGATGACTGTTCACTATAAAATATATTCTTAAAAGAGAAATGGAAAGCATCTGTCAAGTAACCCAACTGACCACTGGATGGCATCGTGACTGTGTTACAGTGCGTTGGCAAGACTTTGTATCTGTCTCTAAAAACTCCCACATTGTTAGCAGCAAGCTCAGATAGGAGGATGCCAATTCTTGTTTCTAATTATAAAGTGTTGAAGGAATACAATTTTCCAACATCCCAAAATGACTTGGCAATACCATTCTGAAGGAATGACAATGATAAAATGATGCAACCTTCTGCACTGTCAACGGTTCCCTGGGGCTTCTACCTCAAACCATTCTTTTCTTCATCCTTGTTCTTGATCCCTCTCATCTCCTTTATTCTATCAAGATTTTTCTTGTTTCGCAGGCCACCTATGTTCTGACCATTATATTACTGGCATCTTATACATCATATATTATCAGTTGTTTCCATTTTATTGTTCTTAGTAATAAATCCTCAAATTTTTCTTGGAAACTCTTTCCAGCTTTTATTAACTGGAACCTGATCTCCCCCTGAAGTCCAGGAGAACAGGTCAGCATATTGTCACCCAATACTATTCTAGATCACTAACCATGGACACCTACTTAAACCACTTGCTTCTTCTGTCCTTATGCTATTAAATTCTTCAGCCTGATCACCAACATCTTCTAGGATGGTTGCCCATCTTTCTCCACTGGCTAATGCTGCATTCTGCCCACATCCTCTCTGCCTTCACCATCTACTGAAGGCCCTTCTCCATGTGATTCTTAAAATTCACTTATTTTTTTGATTCTAATGATTTTCATAATATGATTCAGGTTTCATCTCTGGGCTTTGCTCTGCTTTCCATGTTATCCTCTAAAATTTCCTTCTCTATAGGTTTATATTTTCTACTTTCCTCTAGAAATCTGTTTACTGTTTTCCTCTTTCTCTGTTCTTCCTAGTTTGACTCAGATACTGGTTTCATTTGTCTAGCAACTGAGCCAGAACCCTGCAACATCTACTGTAATGATACGTGATTTTCATAGAATGTCAGATCCACTTAAATCTACAGGACACATGCTTTCTAATCATAAACACCTTATGTCTACCTCATTCTTGCCTCCTAAACATTACCAAATTTCTAAATCATTATAAGTTCATTAAAAATGTACTCCAGTGTCAACTGGGTCCTCTTTAATGCTTTGAAATCTTCTAGTTATTTCTCCTAGACTTTCTGCCAGGGTCCTTATGGTAGTCCTGTTCTTTCATCTTGCCTCTCTTAATTTGTATTGCTCCTTTAAACCTATCTTAGATACTGTCTCCTCTCCGAAGTTATCTCCTGATCTTTCCAACCATCTGGGATCTTCTTTCTTTGAATAGCATGCTTGTTGTGTAATGTAGGATGGAAATACTTATTTTCACTTATCATATTCCAACTAAGTGAAGGAGAAATTTACACTGTACTCCCTAAATAAGGGAGTGGTACCTCCATCTCTATGGCTGCCTTCTTCCATCTGTCCTCTGCAGCAGAGCAATGTCTGACCCAATGGGTTTGTTTGGTGCAGGGCATTGGGACTCTTACTATCCACTTGCCTGCATAGAGGCTGTATGCTCCCCTATTGGATATGCAGTAAGCTCACAAGAGCACCCTCTGCCCTTGTAGGGGAATACTGCTGATATGAATGGTCACCTCCATTTCAAGAACCACAGTGGGGCTATCCGTTTAAGTCTATAATGCAATTAAATTGCTCCAGCTAGTGTGCAATTAATGTACTATTTGATCTATAGCAGTTTGCTTTCTTAGTTTACATTTCAATTGGTTCTGGATTCTGGAGAGAACTGATAGAGATGCTATTAAGCAATCCCCTAAAATCTAAAGGGTTTATACAACTCTCATGGTCTATCCTTAAGTTCTTTGGGCATCTTTCATACTAGATGCAAAATCATCCCCCTCCTTTTTTTTTCTCCCTGAGGGTAGGACTGTGATTGATCTGAATGACATGTAGTAGCATCATGAACCAAATTCACTGGATTGAAGTATAATTCTAATATGTGAAAGGCATATAGAATTTAAAACCCTGCATTGTTGTCAAGTAATCACATTATTTTCAAGAGAAAATTTGTTATTCTATAAAAATAATAAGGAAAGAGAATTGCAGAATAATGAGATAGTTTATGGACGTTTCATAACAAAATATTTAAAATGGACTATAATTCACTAGAAAATAGACAAATTTAAGTTATATATTTTTAGCTTATAAATTTAATTCAGAACATTATAAATACCATCATATTAGCTTATCCCTGCACAACTATTCCACTCTCTCTATAAAAGTTCAAAGAAGAGATAACAAAACTAATAATATGACAAATCCAACAATAACACCCAAAAGCTCACAAAAAAGATCTCATATTTTCCAATTCAATTATCAAGTCTGTTTTTAAATAGACATTAAAGTTACCTTAACATCACCCAGGTATTATCTTCATATTTCTTCACAATGATTTTATTATTTATCTCAATAATTTTTTGCCACTTTTTAAAAATTGAAGTTTTTATAGAATGAAATCCGAGTATACCTAAAGTTAATTTATTAAATGTTCACATTTTATGTTCTGTAGAAAATTCAAAATATGAGAATTTTAAGTAACTAGTTTAAAACATTTAGAATCCCTCTATGAGTAGTAATTTTAAAACGAATGAATTGAAAGACTATTGTACATTTAAGTATTTATCTCTGTTTAGAAATTCTGAGGCACTTGAATAATTCATTTTGAATTTTTCAGTTTCAAAGTTTTCTATTGGTATAGAAATCAGTAATAAAAGAGGTATATATTTGCATGATTATACTAGTAAAAATCAAGATACCTTAACTGATACTTAGTAACTCTAACAGTAACTACCATTTATAACATATTGGATACTCTAAGAGCTTTCTCAATATGCTATAATTTAATCTTTCCGTTAAAACAGGGAGGGATACATTATTTTTATACCTATCTTACAAGTAAGGAGACTGGGGTTTGAGAGACTAAATATTTCTTTTGTTATATACCCCAGATCTAAACCCAGGAGGTCCATCTCCAAAACCCATGGTTCTAATAACTTTCTTACCCAACCCCTTCTCTGGAAAATCATGCAATGGTTTTGGCTGATTAAATTTCCTGAAAAAATAGAACAAAACAAACAAGAAAACAAAAACCTTTTCCAAATGAATAATTCAATTCTGGGGTGGGGGAGAGAATAGGTGAAAAATAGTGAGTGGGAATTAATTTAAATAACCCATTTAAAGTCCAGTATTGTGGTTAATATGAAAATCAAATGATTCTTCATCTGGTATATTCATTCAGTAGCAGTAAGAATCGTCTTTCCTAAAAATTGTTCTGCTTGTACCATTTTCCTTCTTAGTAGTATATGCGGCAAATGCCATTGGTGCCCTTTCAAATCTAGCTGCGGCTAGAATTGGTCACAAAGGTCAAACCTGCTTGCAGCTTTTGCAAGTGAATCTGAAATCTTCATTGATTCCATCTTCTTCCTGAGAAGGCTTTAAAATTCTGTTTGCCTTATGACATTCACTAAACCTTCTCTAAATCATTCTGCTCACAGATTCATGTGATAATTAGCAAATAGCAAAGAGAATTGTCTATGTTTCTGTTGTTTTCTGCATGAGTTCTTATATTCTCTTTAGATTTCAAAGTATACTTCATACCATTTATCCTTTCTATTTACGGAAGTCAGTGACATATACATTTTGTAGGAATCCTCCACTGCTCAGAAGTACATTTAGTGTACTTTATAAAATTTGATAATTTCAGTTGACTGCTGGTTTATTACTGTTCTGGTGTGAATTTTTGGAGCCATTTAAAAAAAAGAGAGGGTGAATAGAAATTATCTAAAAAATAAAAATGGCATTGGCATCAGTGGGTTAATATCTGTAGTTCTAAGGGCATTTTTTAGAAAGACATTTGCAAATGAAGAAAAATCACAGACTTCCTGCTGTCCCTTGATTCATCCATAATTTCAATGGGACTCTCATTTAAAAGTATCTACATTGTTGAAAACTCGTTTAATTTCCCATTCACAAAAGCATTCAACTGGTGATTGCTGCAAACAGGGAAAATTGCTGCTCAAGTATTCCAGATGCCTTGAAAAGAATATTGAAAACTTTCGAAATGAGGGAACTAATGGCCCAAAAGGATATGGAAAAGCTATTTAGAAACTTGACTGTTGATTATTATTGCTAAAGCCTCCTTAAATTAGAAAATGTTATCTGCTAACTAAGGCAAACCTATATATAATTAGCCTCTTATCTCATTTATCTTTTACGCATTTGGTACAAAATAGCTAGTTGTGACCTTAAAGTCACATCCTTGGTACCCTCAAACAACATAACTATATCCAAGTGCAAATATTTCAGAGGACAAAACTTTAGGTTTAAATGTATCTTTCGATGCAATTGTGTTATTTCTGAATGATAAGAAATTCTGTCTCTTATCTCCCCAGTGACTATATTGGAAAAAAATTTAAGTGTAAGCTTAAAATTAAAATATAAAAGAGAGATGTGCTTATTCTATTTTAGTGATTCATCCATAGAAATTAATTCTAGGTAGAGGTTAGACACCAGCAGCGGGTCAGGAGTTTTAAGAAAATACTCTAAGAACAATATGCTATATTGTGTTTTACTGTTTATAAAGCAATGTTATTCTAAATCTTATTGTGTTTGAAGTAATTTACAAAATAGAACTGTGATAGATATTTGTATCTCCATTTTACATACAAAAGTGAGACCCAGGGCAATTAAATTTAAATGATTCGCTCTGAGAACATGGCTACCAATACCCAGAATTTTCAAACACCAACTCCCAGGGCCTTTCATCATGCTGGTGCCTTACCTAAGAATCTAACTATCATTTACACAGCATTTAGAATGCAAGCATAGGCATCATCTCATTCGATCCTCACAAAACTCAGGGAGGTAGGTATGTTTATATCTATTTCGATGTCAATGCATTTCCAAAAATAAAAGAACATGTGATTGTGTAGGGTTTAGGGCTATTTATGAAGGTGTTGGTTCATTTTGAGGACATCATATCATAAAAATAGAATAATAATATTTTATTTAATACTCTAGTTTTTTCTTCCTAAAATAACCTTCATCAGAATTTTATGTTGTTCCTCAGATTGTCTCTGCAGTGTATGTGTCAGTATAGAGATTGGTCTTCCCTGCAGAGAATAATAAGTGACCACCATTAAAATCAGCTATTGACTTTTATTCTATGCATTGCATTAAACTTTTTTGTTCATCCTTGATATATTCTATTACTATGGTGCAACTGACCAGCATCGATATTTTAAGAATTAATGACCAATAGAACTTATTATAAATTCTGACAACTGATATGTATTGCAAAATTCTAAGCTGCCTTCTTAAAAATTATTTTTTATCAAAATGGTGATTTTTAAGAGCAGGTCTAGTGACTCTTAAGTTTCAGGTGATACAGAAGGGCACTATTTCACATTTTGTATTATTAAATCTTGGAAGCTCAAGTTTACAAATCTGGCATAATATCCAATTTTGATTAATGTTTAGTTTGCCTTCTCCATTTGCAAACAATGGAGAGAGTGATGTTTTTATGTACAGCAATGTTTTTGTGTGAAAGGCAGGTGGTCAAACTGAGAAAAGGCAAGGAAAACTTGATGAATTCCATGGATAAATAATTACATTTTAGCTTAAAGCAGCAAAGGAAGTTTCCTATAATATTATTAAAATGTCATTTATTGTTCATTCTATGGTGAATGTTTAATATATATCTCTATAAACAATGGAAAAGTTGATAATTCAGATTCCATTTAATTTTCCCGATCGTTAGCTCATAGAACAGCAAAAGATAAAGTTGTATTACAAGAATTAAAAAGAACAGATTAATATTCACTTATTTAGGGATGGAAGTCAGGTCTTCAAATAGCAAGTGCTTGATGATAAAAGCTCTTGAGTTATTACAAGGATAAATAATTGTTCCAAATTGCCATCTTCCATTGCAATCAAGATAAATTTCCTAGGCGTCGGCTGGAAGGATAAAATTTCAGCCAAACACATTTTAATAGAGTCTTCACAGCATACCATCAAATAAAATCAACAAATATAACCTCCTTAAATAACATCAGAATTTTGGATTAATTTTATGAAATGAAATCTTCCAGAGATGACTAAAAAGAATTGGGATGATGCTCAGCCCACATAAAAACTTATTTGTGACGAATACTCTCAAGCTACAAATATGTAATAAATGTGGCTATTTAAATACCATATAAGCTATATAATGAATAAACAGAGATTTTTTTAACTCTTCAATTACAACTTTCAGCCACATGTGAAATAGAAACACAGAGTTAAAAATTGTTTCTAAAGATAAATGCAGCAAAAATGTCACCCTATTATTGCTCTTCTCCCATTTCCACAAGTATTCAGGTACAAGTCTCTTCCCTCTGAACTTTGAGAAGTTTGTGCCCAACTCCTTTACAAAAGAATAATGACTGCTGAAAGGTCACTTCTTTAGGTAATTGCCATTCACTTGATGTCAAAGTCTCAACTAGAGGGACAAATCTCCTTCAACAGAAATCTAGGTGACCACCAGGATTCTGTCTACATTGCAATTTCCCTTTGTGCATTTACTGTTTCTTATTTATTAAATATGTATATTTTTTGACCCAATTAAAAAAATAAATTTAAGTTAAATCCATCCACTTCGCAAAACAACCATTTCCAAATGCCTGCTCCTGCATGTTCCCTCTTGTGAGAAACTAATATTTTGACGTATTAAAAATTGGTTAAACATTAAAATCCCAAAGATAAAACAGTGGGCTCCACAGAGATTGCAGCCTCAGAGAAAAGTAATTACTAAGGATTTCTCTCTAGTGTGTTTATCTGCACATATTCCAAAGAAGGTAAAGAGACATGGCTCTTTTCTTTTATTCTCTTTTAGTTTAAGACAGCTGAATCTGATTTGGTTGATTAATTGGTATTCATACATGCACCCTCTTTAATTAGTGAGAAATCTATGTAGCTTCTTGTGGGTGTTTTTTTTTAAACAAATGGAAAAATTACAACTGAGAGCATAATTTAGATAAATTAATATAGTTTAGATGAATCAATAGTTGGGAGAACAATAGAGAATTTAAAAGATGACAGATTAAATTCTCCATGAGTGCTTCAAGCTAAGTGGTCCTCCACAGTAGTGTCTTGCAACACCAACATTCATCACTGATAGGAAAGCGCCCACCTTTCCTTTAAAAACTACAACTGATTTGATGTTGTCCTTGTGATAACATCATGCTTACTCTATTTTATGCTTGTGACTTTTTTTTAATGGAAAAGAAGCTATAGATTTAAGAATGTTAGTGGGATAATAAAAGTGGTACAGAAGTGTATGCTATCCATTTCTTTATTATGGTGGACAAAAGGTAGAAAATCATACCACAATGGCACATCCAAGGTTTCTTTCTTATCCAATATTACCCTAACAACTTAAATGAAGAAATGAAGGTGAGTTTGGGGCACTAAGGCACATACCTAACAAATTGAAGACATAAAAGTTTTCCCCTTGTGGGCTGGGGATATAATTTAGTTGGTAGAGTGCTTGCCTCACGTGCATAAGCCCTGGTTTCAATCCCCAGCAACACACACACACACACACACACACACACACACGTTTCCCCCTTGAATTGAAAAGGTTAAAAATTACAGGCATAGTAATAGACTATCTAAATTTTATTTTAGGGTTTGATAAATGCCTGCCAAATTAAGCGTTATCTGTCCATGGAACACAAAGGTTTTTCTTCAGTCATTGTAGGCACTGCTGTCCAATTGGTAATTTATTTGATTAAATCAAATGTAGGGCCAGATAACCTGCCTATAGGAACGAGAATAAGAACTAAGAGAAGAGTTCTAGGTGTGGACAGACTCATTGGAAAATTGACCCTGAAAATTACTGTCAGACTACTATGCTATTCGAGGCTAAGTGTGTAAGAGTCCTTCCATCTGCATTGTTGTTGAGGAATATAGGAAAGGACTTACATAAAGCCATAGCATAGTGCCTGGCACACACTGAATCCATAGGAAACGTGAGCTGCCATCATTATTGACACTGCAGCATGTCTAGTTCTCGGAAAGAAAATCATGTGGAGTGAAAGACCTCAATGAGTCAGATAAATTGATGTTCATGGATTAGTTCTTTTACGCATAGGAACAGGAAGAGAATGTTTTTTATGATCAAAGGTATATTTATAGTTTCCAGAAAGAAATTTTGTAATCAAGAAGATTATTGAAGAAGCCTGGAAGGCTAGAGTTCTGAATGGTGGCAGAAGCAGCCAAGTAGCTAAAATCACTTCAGTCTTACCCCATGTGTAAGCAGGTGTGTCAAGTCTCTGGGTGCATAAAAGTGACACAGGCGAATTCAGATGACATGGGGGAAATGTGTAGAGTGTTGCAGGGATAGTGATTCATGTCTAATATAATTTTCTAATGATAAATCAATTCTTCTGGGGACCTTTTAAAATTATATATATCTCAGTGGACAAAATTTTTCATGAACATTCACTATGCCTGTAAACATTACACAGACTGGAGATATTACATGGAATATGAAAATTACACAATTATACTTAGAGCTGAGGAAAGAGACAGAAGACTGGAAACATGGCTTAATATCTAGAATAATGGACCCAAATAAATCAGATAAAGTTAAATGGGAAGTAAAATTTTATATTTAATTGTAAGACAAAATGGCTGCAACTCTATAAATACTGGCTATGTAAGATTTATCATAGCAATTAATGTGAAAAAATAAGAACTTTTATTAAGAGAAACTTACTAAGCACCAATAACGTGATTTAAATACTTAAACACATAGACAAAAAAAATTAGCTAGTACAATACCAGATTACTGGGTATAAGGTCAGTAGCAGTACCACTGAATTCTGAAAGGGTCAGAGAGAAGTCATATGAATGGTGTGAGTTCTAGTTGTCATAAGAACACTGATGGAATGGGTTCTATTTAAAAGAGTAGTTTGTGAGTCAAGAAGTTAGAAATACATATTTGGAGGATAAAATGCAGAATGATATCTTCAATACTAAAGATTGTCATCTGGAAGCACATTAAGGGGAGAAATGGTACCATTTAGTGTGCATTTGACTCACTGCAGTCTTTCCATAGCATGCACAGTCTTTAAAGTAGGAGTTAAATTTAAAAGTGGGAGGTTTCACTTGATGTGTTAAGGTGCCATCTTCCCTTTTACGAAAGTTGAAGATTTGGCAACACAGGACTTTGAAAGGTTGTTGTTTTCTCCTTAGATGAGGCTTTATTCTCCATTTTGCCACAGTCCTCACTGTTTCCTATTGTACAAACCACTGAATTTAAATTATCTTCTAATCTTTTCATTGTTTTACATCCCTTTTAGCAGGGAAGTATTTCTTTGTCTCCATGTTTCAATAAGAAATGGGAATAGATGAACAGGTTCATATGTTTTAAGAAAACCTTTTTAAAATTTTTGTAAAGTGAAGAAGGCATCTTTATGGTTAAATCAAAGGTGTCAGTGTTAAACATACACTCCAGATGCCATCCAGGACCAGACTGTGCAAATCTCCCAGATGCATGACTTCATTGTGTTCTCTGTAATCATATGGGTTTGTTACAAGTTGTCTATGAGGAAGTGAAAGCCATGCATGGAAACTATATGAAGACAGCCTTTGTGTGCTGGGGGTACATTATAGCCCCAAGGACTGCCAAGGAATAGGTATTAAGTGCAAACCTCAACTCAGCCTTGGAAAAGTCACTAAGTCTCAGATTTCCTTCATCTGTAAAAGTGAGTTTAAATTATCTACATGCAGTTACTTTTAAGTATTATAAATATCAGATGTAAAATGTTTCATACATATTGGCATTCAATATATCATAGTTGTTTTCATTAAATAGTTTTATTTAATATAAGATAGAACTACCTCTTCCTGTTAAATATAACTTACTTTAAGTTCTGACCTTTGAATCACTTTTTTTTTTACTATCCTTTTATATTGTTCTCTTGGCAATCTTTCATGACACAGTTTCAACTCTCACTTTGAATAGATGACTTTCAAATTTATATTTCCAGATTTTACCTGTCTCCAGAAATATAGACCACATTTTCAAATACTCTTAGGTCATTTTCACTTGATGTTCTGGCAGTACTTTCAACAGAGCACATCTATAATTGAAAGTTTTACTCTTTTCCAACAAACTTCTACACAGTGTTCCTCCATTATCTATGGGGGATATGGTATAACTCCCCCAATAGATACCAGAAACCATGGATTGGGTTGAATCCAATACATACAAGTTTTTTTTTCCCTATACATACATGCCTATGGTAAAGTTTAATTTATAAATTAGGCACAGTAAAAGATTAACAATAATAAAATAAAACAATGATAACAAATAAAGTAACAAAATTAATGTGAATATGCTATCTCAAAATATTGTACTAGATTCATCCTTTTTGTGATGATGTAAGATAACATGATACACATTATCTGTGAAGTGATGTGAATGAGGTAGACACTGCAGTGTGTCACGAAGCCACTCTATACAAGTTACTTGAACACAGGCACTGGAATACCATGATAGCTGATCTGACAACTGAGATGGCTAAGTGACTAACAGATAGGTAGTGCATACAGTGTGGAGATGCTGGTCAAAGAGAAGACAAATGAGATGGCATGAAATTTCATCTTGTTATTCAGAATGGCACACAATTTAAAACTCATAGATTGTTTACTTCTGAATTTTCTTATTAATATTTTTGAACCATGGTTGACTAGGGGTAACTAAAATTATGGAAAGCAAAACCACAGGTAAGGTGGAGACTACCATACTTCTTAACCTCTTTATATCTTTCATTGGAACACTTTTATCCCAAACCCTAAAGATTATCAGTTATCAAGACCTAGAAATTATGTCTTTACAATATGGTTTGAATCCTTTCCCTTTCATTTACTCCTATGTTTCCCTCTAATTCAAGTCAATCAGACTTCTTGGCTAGAATTTTTTGTTGGTTTGCTTTTCTATGTAGCTAGATACATGTATATTGACCACATCACTTGGATGCTTACTAAGTCATTATTTTTAACCCTCTCCTTTTTCTCAAAATAGGGCCTATATTCCCACTGCCTGTTGGGCATCTCCATGCAGAATTCCTACCTTTATTTTAATCTCCTCATGTTTAAAAAGCCCAAATCATGATGTTTTCTCTTTTTTGTGTGTGTTTTCAGTCTTAGAGACTTTACCTAGAAAACCATTTTAGACATTACTGGTCATCCTGGAAGCTCTCTCCCTTATCACCTGCACACACTGGGACATCTAAGTCCAGTGATTTTATTTTCTAAATATTATATAACCATTATCTTTATTCCTCTCAATCACTACTGTCATTTATTCTCAATATCTCCATTATATTTCTACATAGCATTCACTGTCTTTTTTTCAATTAATTTATTTTATAATTTACTCAGTAATTGGGACTAGTGATTCAATCTACTTTTACCTGAGTAATTATAAACTATAATTCATATGTTCTGAGGTGCATTTCCTGCTTTTTAACATCTGTGAAAATGGAATGCATCTCATGATAGATGGTTTAATTGGGAGCATTTTTCTAAGTGTTTCTTCAATCATGCACCTTACAATCAATGGTGCCTTAGATTTGATGAAATGTATTAATGTTTTTCTGAACACTTTCCCATCCTCATATCTTGTGTTTCCTCTCTGTATCTTCACTTCTCAGCTCTTTCTGTGTCAGTACCCAGAAAAAATATCATGCCGAATTTGGTGTATTTGCATAGTCTCTAAGTTTACCAAATTTCTACATTTTACTTTCCCCATGATTTGATCAGAATCTACTAGCCTATACTCTACCTTATTGATGCTTACCTGACTTTCTTTCTCTATTATTTATAAGATCAAAATTCAAACTCTTTAGCAGATTGTAAAAGGCCCTTCTCAATCTGGCCCTAATATAATTTCCCTGCCTCTCTTCATTTCTCCCAAATACCTCTTTTCCCCACCCAGTACGAGGGATGGAACCCAGGGTCTTACACAGGCTAGGCAGGTGTACTGCCACCAAGCTACATTTGTAGTCTTTTTTATTTTTCATTTTGAGACAGTGGCTCTTTAAGTTGCCAAAGCTGGCCTTGATTTTGTGGTCCTCCTGCCTCAGCCTCCCAAATTGCTGGGTTTACAGTTATGTGCTACCACTCCCGGATCTCCCACTTTTAATTACATTTTTACAAATATTATCTAGATTTCCTGAACAAACTCATTCCTCATGCTGTGTTTTGCCTTGAAAAATTTTTCCTTGACTACATTCAACCTGTCTTTTAGAGTTCAGTTTAAACATCATCTCTCAAAAATATTTCCTGTTTCCCCTGAGAGAGCTTCTATTTCTTGTATGTGTTCTATAGTCTGGTGGATAAAAGCAGACTCTAGAGCCAATCTATTTAAGTTTGAGTCCCAACTCCAGCACTTTAATAAGTCACATTACCTCTTTACTTTTCCACCAATAAAATGCAGATAATAATAGCTATGACATAAAAGGTTGTTAGTAAAATTGTCAGTAAATATATTTAAATCATGCAGAAGAGTTCCGGGTGCCAAATAAGGTCATGTAGCCCTTAGCACAATGTCCTATAATTATTTGTCTCCCCAATTACAAAAGAAATTCTTTCCCTGCCAAGAAATATTCTGTTTTACTTTGTGCAACCCTCAGTCCAGCACTTGATACATGCCTAACACACCATAACTATTTACTGGATGAATGTTGCAATTGAACCAACACTGAAGAGAAGCACAAATTTATCATATATGCTCAAAGGGGTAAATTATTTTGGTCAAATTCTGTCTATAGAAAGAGTTAATCCTGTAGGTCTCATTTAAAGGGCTTTCTTGTCACTTTCTATTGTAAAAAGGAAGTCTTAAAACAGTGACAGGACTGAGGTAGCTATTTTGATTTTTTTAACTTTATGTCCATCTGTCTTTTGTAGTTTTTATTTGCCAATGTGCACAACCTGTAGTCTTAACTTCAGCCAGCCGCTTCTGTGCAAGGGGTGATAATCATGTCTATAGAATTCTGTGCTTTCAAAGGTCACTGTTAAAATGTACCCTTGCAATAAATTGCGAGCAGCTCACTTTATCTTTTGGAACAAGCTTGCTGTCATTGGAGAGGACAGGGTCCTAAGCGGAGCAGGGTGCAGAGGTACAGCAGAAGGGATGGATGCCCCAACCCGTGATCAGGTTAGGGATCATACTGAACTCCTTGTCTTTCTCTTCTCTGCACCTTACCCTCACACCACCATTTCCTCTTGCTCTTTTTCCTTCATTCCCATCACCTCTCTCTTTCCATCTAAGGCAATCATGGAGGGGAAGTTTTGGACACCTCCTTCCTGTATTGGTGATACAGGGGTATGGTGACCTGAATATATTTGCTTATAGCAATGGAAAGCCATGCTTGCCAAAGTGGACCCTTTACTAAGTGAAGTCACTGAGTTCATCTAATTATAACTTTAAGTTGGGTTAAATTTGGATTGTTTTTGATTAAATGATTAAGCCTGCATTTTTCAGGCAGTTCAGGATAATCACAGCATCTGAAGGTAAGCCATCTCAAAGCATTAAGCATGCACATAAATAATTAACCCATACAAGCCAACTGGATAAATCAGCATCCGGTGAGCTTCTCTGATGGAAAAGAAGGTTATATGACCTCGTGAATTGATCATGGGTTTTGTATTCAGATAAACCTAGCTAGGTGAACTTCACAATTCTATTTCATTTTGGTTTTGTCTATAAAAGGTATACTTAAAGTACCATCTTGTCCAAGGTTGTTCTTAGCATGAGGTGATATATGTAATACACTTGGTACATGATACTTAATGGAGGTGTACAGTGACTGAATGCTAGACTTACATAGATTTTAATATGTGGTTTCTCCAGAAAGACTGGCTAGAGACTGACTGCATGATTTACTAACCTGTTCCATACGTTTAACAAACGCTGACCAGGCAACCAAATCATCCACTGAAGTTATGCTACTGTTAACAAATTCCCCTCTAATGTTAGTAAGTTATTTTAAAAATACTCAAGTCCCACTCTGTAAAGAGACTACTCAAGAGGGATTTGAAGTCAACAGGAGAATTCCATTTGGTTCTTTTCCTTCTGAAATGGAATCACCATTAAAAGTTTGCCAGAGAAAACTTCATTCCATTTTAATGCACATTTTAAAAGCCAAACTAGATATTTCTAGTTGTGCATTAATGGAGTCATTACTCTAATAGGCTGTCTTTCCTGATAAATAAAGTACACTTAAAAATATTTTGTGTTATTTAGAGACATCACCCTGTGAATCTAGGACACTACTAAATTATTCACAGATTTTAAACAAAATATGCACGGTTGATTTGATGCCTAGAAGAAAAGAAAGTTTTACTCTGTTTTAAAAGAATGTAATGCCAACAAAGAAATTCAAGCATGTTTGGATTATTGATGTATGAGAGTTGGTGATTACAGCTGAGTGTGGATTTCTGTATTTAACAGTGGGATTCTAAGGAGTCCCTACCTTTGCTGAATTTTTAATTAATAAGGATGAGCAGCATCATGTTTGATATTCAGGGACACAGGCTATCTATTAAATCTCTCTTGGCAGCCCATTCTAATATTGATAAAATGATTTCTCTTATGTCACACACTTTCCAATCTCTTGCTTAATTTTTGGATTCTGTCTTAACATTTGTTTGGAATTTTGTGGCAATGGGCAAAGTTCTTTAGCACATCCTTCAGCAAGATATCATATATTTTAACTGAAGAAATCTCATTTTTCCATTAACATGAT
Organism: Marmota monax; assembly: GCF_021218885.2. Classification (NCBI taxonomy): domain Eukaryota; kingdom Metazoa; phylum Chordata; class Mammalia; order Rodentia; family Sciuridae; genus Marmota; species Marmota monax. Next base: position 2,846,289 of record NW_026694096.1, read on the forward strand.
GTTGGTGTACTTTCAGTCTCTAAACTTGGCTTCTCAACTTAGCCCAAATTTATCTTTACTTTTTCTTGCTCATCAGATCCTGAGCTTTACAGCCACAGGAGTGGAATGGTGGTGCCTTGCCTGAATGGCTGTTTTAAGTAAGAGTAGAGAGAATTTTCTGGCTCTTTTTAAAGTTCCTTGATGAATGTATTCAGTAAGCAGCATAATATATATTCAGTGGCACAAAAGCAGCATATTTCTGCCCACACCATGCTTGTCATGTGGATTCTAAAAGCTAAGTCTATATGCTTTTCCCTCTGAATTATGTTCACACATCCAGGTGACACTATGAAGCCAATGTGTCTTCCATATCCCTTGCTCAAAGTGTTTCACCTGTGGTCCCTGTTTTAGTATGAAGAGCCCCAACAGCAATATTTTCTAATTGTCTCACTCAACAGGGATTTTCCTGTTTCCCATTAAAGTTTGCTACAGAAGCAGTCATCGGATAAAATGTTCTGTTCCTTTTCCCCGTTATTTTTACCTGAAGGTGGTATGAACCTAGAGTCTAGAGTCAGACTGATTTGGAACCTACTCCCAGAACTTCCAAGTTGTATGACCTTGTCTATGTATTTAATCTCTCTGTCCCTCAACAGGAAAAAAAGAACCCTGATACCATAAAGTTGTTTTGAAGATTGAATAAATTCCTACCTCAGTTCTCAGAATAATGTGATTCAGTACTCAATATATTAAGGTAACATTTAACTAAATAAAATAACAAGACTTTTTTTTTTTTAATTTCTCAAATCTTCAGGGCTCGTCAGTGGTTCCTTAACATACCTATGAATATTTCAACTCTGACTTATACCATGAATTAATTTAACCATGAATTAATTCTCAGATTTACCAATTAAAATCTGCTTGGTTTTCTTAAGTCCTTTAAGCTTCTTGAGCATCTGTTTACCTGACCCTAAAATGGAGGCAATCTTATTAGCAACAGTGATTTACAGATGGTATTTACAGATGGTACATCCAATTGATGAATGTTCAATAGGACTTTACTTCTAAACCTCAAAAGTCTAATTGCATACATTGGCAGACAGACCACAGAAAGAAAAATAGTACTACCATAATGATTTGACCTCTGAACTTTCATGTTTACTAAGAAATTATGATGACAACTGCATGAATTTTTCATGCCAGAGAGATTGCCATGTGTAAAGTTCATTTGAGGGAGTAAAAGTATTTGAAAATAACAGCACTACAGTAAAAGAAGGATGACCACTACTACAGAGTTTGATTCAACCTTCTCCTAGGCAGGATCATTTGCATATAAAATGCATTATCTCTCCTTTGCTTATGTTTATTTTTTGTAGTCATAATTAATGTGTGTGTATTACTCATCAATTGAGTTTTTAATCATAGTCATTCTATTACATAGATTGTATTAGGGTAGTCCATAAACCATTAAAATTGTAGCTCCATTTTTCTTTTACACAGTGATACAGAACAGATTTTTCTAGTATGTTCAATGTATCTGCTTCTAAACCATAATTTTGATAAAAGATAGTTAGAGGTATATAGATTCATTGTCAAATTTGAAATCAGGTGGGTTTGGGATGATTGGCAATCTGTTGATTACAGGGAATAGAATACTATGTAGTTTAAGGTCTTTATTTTCCAGAGAGCAAAAACTGGGAAATCTGTGAAACTAAGTAACTTTGTTAATAATCAGTTCCTGGGCTAGAATTATTTACTATGCTCACTTCTAAGTCCTCAGTTTTCCAAATTGTGTCCTCTCAGCAGATAATTCCTTTCATATAGAAGATTCCTCCATATAATTCTTCACAAAATAGATACAGTAGCTAAATATTTACATTTTAGGTGGAATATTATGTGAGGAATTATCTGTTCCTCATATAATCTCATACAATAGACAATTCTTCTTTCATATATTTTTTCTCAAAAAATAGAAACAGGCAATAATTTCCTTGATATTTTGTACTTTAAATTTGTTTTTAACTTCTCTATAATATACAAAATGATTTTGATTCCGTAAGAATTCTAACTTCCTTCCCTTCCATGCCGACAGAAGAGACTAATCTGTCTATGTTTTATACTTCTCTGCAGCCAACTTTTTAGACTCTAAATAAAACCCTTTCAGAGTCCTGCATATCTCTCTCTCCTCGTCAAATTCTACCATTTTTACATCCTTACCCAGAGCTCCCTTCCTGACTCGTACGTCCACCTTTCCCTTCCTCTTCCTGTATTACAAAACTCTTTTCCTCTGGATTTGTAAGATCTTATTGTTCAATTTTGCGGATTTATTTTTCTAGTTTTATGACACAGTTGACCTCTCTCTCCTTCTAGAAAATTTCTCCCCTCTGTTCTCCTTTGATGATATTCTCTATTGCTTTTATTTGTGCTCACTCTGAGTCTTCCATGAAGCTACTCTTTCATCAAGCTCAGAGTTCCTTTCTCAGCCCTTTTACTCTATTAATTTCTGGACTATGTCTGTCTGTCTGTCTGTCTGTCTCTCTCTCTCTTTTTAACATGCCTCAACATTCAACTTAACTTTTCTAATAAGCCCCCAATTTTTCTCTCCTGAGCTCCATATCATGTTCCCCCTTCTCTCAGCAATACTGCCTTCTATGCCCTTTTTGTACAAATGATAATATAATATCTCCCTTTCTCCTATCCCCTGCTAGAAGTCATCTGATATTCCAGTTATCTTTCACTACACATATCCTATGAGGAAGATTCTGTATTTTCAGTGTCTCTTAAACTCTTAACTTCTTGCTGTTCTCATAATCTTAGGTTCAGAACATCATCTCTTGGCTGCGTTATTACCCATACTTGGTCACCTCCTGTTTGTCTTGTAGCTGTCCAATCCAACCTTCTGTTGCCATTAGGGTGATGTTTCTAAAATGTTTTCCCAAACCTGTAATTCTTCTGATTAGAAATCATTAGTGGCTCTCTTAAGAACCCATTTAAAATTTATTAGCTTGCTATATACTTCTTTTTATAAAAAAATAATATTGGTGTATTTTTTATACTTTTATTTTATTTACTTATATGTGGTGCTGAAGATTGGACCTAGTGCCTCATACATGCTGGTCAAGCACTCTACCACTGAGCCACAACCTCAGCCCATATACTTCTTTTTGATGAAGTAGCTCCAACCCAACTCTCAAGGTTTGGTGGGATATTATGAATCTGAAGTTCCAAATTCAAATGACCCCAAATACTGCATGCTACGTATGAAAATCAATTTCCCTTTCCTTCTGACTATTCATCATTTCTTCTCTGAGAAAACAATTCCCTTCAGCAAAGAATGGGTTACTTACTTGAAGTAGAGGAGAATGTTAAGATCAAAATGCAGTTTCAATCTTAACACGCTCTGCATCACTACTGTTTCACAACTTCTCGGCATCTCTAGGCATACCAAATTATTTGCAGTTGATTATACTTGTGTTGTGCTCCTTGTCACCTCTATAATGGTGCATGTGTTGAATCTTGACTTTGGTGCCCTCCCTCATGGTGTTCATCTGAACTTTCCTTTATGACTTGGTTTAATTCTCATTAAAAAATGGTCTGATATAAAATATCCAATATGTTACAATTAATTATAAATGCAGCTCTCAAAAACTTATTCCATCTGGCTACAAGAAACTTTGTGCCCTTTTACCCACATCTTCTTGACCCATCCTCCCTGCTCCCTGCCAGCCTTTGATAACCACCTAGCTTTTTTAGAGTCCACATATAAGTGATGCCATGTGTTATTTATTTTTCTGTGCCGGGCTTATTTCACGTAGGAAAATGTCTTCCAGGTTCATCTGTGTTTTCACAAATGGCAGAATTCCTTTCTTTTTAAAAGGCTGAACAATATTCCATTGAGTATACATACCATATTTTCTTTAATCATTCATCCATTTATGACTATTATTATAATATATTCTATACTTCAAAATTTCTAAATGTATATTTTTAAATGCTCTGATCACAAAAACATATGACAGAGAGGTTAAACAGCTTGATCTGATTATTTTACAAAGTAAAATACATCATAATAGCCCTCTGTTTCCTATAGACATATGTAATTAATATTCATTGATTAAAAATAAAAATTAAAATAAGTGGTCCAATCTTGGTGAAATAACAGAACATTCTTTCATATCATTCCTTCATTCTGTTTATTTATGTAGTCAACAAGTAAGTATAAAGTAGCTACTATGTGTGAGAACTGATAAGGCACTGAAAATACTCTAGTGAGCAGTAGAAATGACATGGGCCCTCATGCAGTTTATGGTCTATCATTAAGTAAGAAAAAGGCAAGTGCCATACAGGGTATGGATGATGATGATGATAATAATTATTTGGTACTAGGTATTAAACTCAGGGGCACTTGACTACTGAGCAACATCCTCAGCCCTATTTTCTATTTTATTTAGAGACAGGGTCAAACTAAATTGCTTAGCATCTAGATGTTGCTGAGGCTGGCTTTGAACTCTGGATCCTTCTGTCTCAGCCTCCTGAGCAGCTGGGATTACAGGCACGTGCCACCACACTGGCTCTAGGGTATGGAATATTCTGAAGAGAAAGTTCAGTTTGCTAGGGTGATATCACCATTTAGCAGTCCCTGAGGCAGCAAGCCATCCGTTAACATCTCCCTTACAATACTAGTTTTAAATTTGCCACTTGTCAATCTTTTTCATTGTTATGAATTTTTCAAGGGTCACAGTAAGGACATTCATCCCTTTCAGATTAAAAAAAATCTGTTATATGTTACAAGGGTCTAAGAGAAAGGCTATTTAGAAAATAATTTTATATTACTTAACGTTGTTAGAGATAATTTAGGAAAAAATATCAACTTTAAGGGTATCATACAAGTAGTTTATTTTATTAAGTAAATTAAATACATGTTAACAAATGTTAGAAAGGAGAGCTTCTCTACCCATAGTTGAATTAAAAATCTTTGATAGCAGGGAAAAAAACCCCATACTTCAGGCATTTCATTTGAAATTTCACACCACTGTATTTTGAGTAGTATTTTCTAATAGCAATAAAACCAATATTTCAAAGGTATAAAACAAACGAACACACTTCTCTTTCATAATAACATCTTTTGAGGTTAGAAAGGGTCTATAATTCAAAAGGTCAAATAGAAAATGTTAATGAAAACAGAATGTAGTCAAGGCAAATAAGAAAATAAATCTAAATTTTGCTGCAAGCATAGAAAATCATACTTCAACAATCCTCTCAGAAGAATAAAGCAGCTGTTTGCTAAAAAGTAAAAAATGTTCTTGTACTTATTCGCTAATAACTCTCCTTTAACATCAGGATGTATCATTCTGTCAGATAAAATCCTAAAGTAGTCTTTATGTACAAGATTATTTTTATTTAAAACAATTATTTAAATTAATTTTAAAACATGGATTTTAAAAAATAGGTCAGAAAACATTATGAAATAAATAATTATCAGTATTTAATGAAGAAAGCCAACTGGGTAATTCAAAATACAAATGGTTTAGAATCAAATTACAGACATAGTTAATAGTGATTGAAGAAGTCTAGGCTCCTTATTGTTTCAAAACTGTGGGAATTAATTTAAGTTTTGCAAATACAGACCTAGCTCTGCATGTCTTTGGAAACTATAGTGCATCAATCATATTAGCCAAAGATCTGCTTCCATACCATGGTGCCCACTTATGTTCCATGGTATACATTATTATTCCTAGAATTATTTGTGCAACCAGAAGCATTAAATACTCTTGGTTTTTCTTAAATTATGCTGTTAGTTACCATGAAGCATGTGTCTAATAATTTATCTTTAGTTGGAAAGGTCAAGGATGATTCAGGAAGGACTTGCTCTTAAAATTAAAAGTATCAATTTCAAAATCAGCAATTTAACAGTGGAATTAATTTTGTGCAATTTATGGGAAAAAAAGATCATCGCTGAGAAATGCTCTCGCTGTCTGTCCCAAATTGATTATTTCTATCTCATGGTCTCCAGGCTTTCATAAAGGTTTTAACAGAAGATTGGAAGGAGTTTGCTGCCCACTCATGAGGATGCTTCAAAAAAAGGTTCTTCAGAATGGATCAAAGGCTGTAATTTCCATGCCATTTCTGTCCAATTTTCTTTTCTCCTAATGTTTTCGTTTTTTGAAATGGCTATGATTGCAATCCAATTTTGCCCACACAGCACTGCATGCCTAAATGAACCATTTATCACAAACTTTTTGTCTTTTTGATGTTTGAGATTTTATTTGCTTAGAAATCTTTTTTTTTTTCATTAATGTTTACCACTCAAGCTGCATTACAATTACCTTCAGTAATTACTACCTGTTGTGGCTTATGTTATTCTATTCTCCAGATGTGGTATTAAAAGTTGCTATTTCAAACCAATTATATGTTAGTGCTGGAACTCATTGCTACTTCACCAAATAAGGATCCCCTTAAAATTTTTAAGTTTGACTTTCCTCCTAGCTTACAAATACTAAAACGTTAAAAAGTCCTTTAAAGGATATTTCATATTTGTTCCTGTGGACCATATCAAAGACTTTTATGAGCTAAATAGGTCTAACTGTTCCTTTGCATCAGTTGAAATGTTTCGAGTCACTGTGAGGAGACTATTTAAGTTAGTTAGTAGCTACTGGTATATGGTCTTGAGTCATATATTTTAAGAAATATAGTTACTAATTGACCAATTTTTGAGTTGAATATCTGTTAATATGGCTTAAAAATCACAAGTCCTACTTAAAATTGTCCAAATCTATGTTGCTATAAACATTGCAATGAATATTATAATAAATCCTTTTACTCACTTTCAAAATTCACAGATGTATTTAAAAAAATCAGTGTAGATCTAGGGGAAAAAAAAGACAATATGCCTTAAAAATATGTTAACGTGTGTGTGTGTGTGTGTGTGTCTGTGTGTGGTGTGTGTTTGTGTGTGTAAAACACTCTATTTGCTTCAGGTCCTTTCTTTGTCTTTTAATTTTCATGGAAATCTATAATTAAGAAAACATGAAAATTATATTTGCTAAAGGCCTGTGTTTTCTTTTTACATAGTTTGTGAGTAAAGAACATAATAGCTGGGGATAAGTATTAGTTAAGGGGTAGAAGAGGGGGGCAAATATAAAGAAGAGACAACTTAAATAGTAATTTTTTATGATTATTACAAGGATGTATTTTATAAACAGAGTTTACATTTTAGAGATTTTTTTTGTAAGTAGATAGGTGTTTAGGCTTTCTATCTCCTTTCCTTTTAAACACATATCACAATTTTTTCCTTCCAAAACCCAAGTCAGATCTGAAATCTTCCAGAAAACATTTTCTGATGTCTTTCACCAGGCATAAGGTCATATTTTAAAGTTTGTTTATTTCCAGAATTGCTGATGAAAAGATGCTATTTTTTATTACTGGTATCTCTTGCTGGTTTCTGAGGTGAGTTTCTAAACTATACTAGCATTTCCCCAGTCTCTGAGACAAGTCTTTTCAAATCAGGAGCTTGAGTTACTGCCTTTGTATTGTGGTCTGGTGGTGTTATGAGCTTTGGACACAGAACTTGGTTTGAATTCCAACATTTTCATCATCTCTGTATGATCTTCAAATAGGTATTGAATTTCCTTAGGCCTGAGTTTCCTCTTCAATAAAGTAATAAGGACTGCATGAGGCTGTTTAGAAAAAGAGCTTGGCATATAGTTGACGATCTCTATATGTAAGTTGTAGTCCTCCGAATGGACTGTCCCCTACCAGAAGGTGAATTTACCTTCTCTTTTAATGTGCTTTCAACTTTGTTTTAAAGTGTTTTGGAAGAGAGTGTGATTTGCTTCCTGTGTGTGGGAATATGCTTAGAGCTGAGAGGGCTGGGCTTTCTCTCATGATTGCAAATTCCCTGAGGACTAATGTGGTTTTTGTTTTGTTGTTGTGGTTGTTTGTTTTCTGATAACATAAACCCTACATGTACAAAGAGAGTCAGGGTAGATAGTGAAAGACGTAAAGCTTGAGTTCTGGTCCTGATGCTGGACCTGAGATGCTGGGGAAGTTATTTACAGACTTTGTGCCCCTATTTCCTAACCTTCAAAGCATGGCTGTTGATAACAGCAATTTCATTGGGTTGTTGCAATGAAGAGTAAATTTTAGAACAGTATGGCATCCTGTGCATTGTAAGCCCGTACTATGTTAGCTACTGCTAACTACTGCATGGCTTATGTTTAGTATGACTATATAGTTTTTGCTATACAAAAAGTGAGTTTAAATACATTTAAAGAATCAGATAAAAATGAATATTTAAAATAGTTGTGATGGGTTAGGGAGGTTATAATTTTAAAATTTAAGCATCATTATATAATAAAATTCACTAACTCTTATTTCTTGAAAAAAATCTTCATACTTTGAATGAAATTATAACAAAAGAGTCTTAAGGAAGATGAGTTCAAGTTATGCAGATTTTACAAACTGGAAAAAATGTATTATCGGGCAAGTATTAGCACATATCTCTGGAATACTAGCCAGATTTGTTACCATCTAATGCATTTGAGCGAGGACTAGAAATGAGAAGATAAGCTCTTATATTTTAGATTGGTTACATTTTTAGAGCAACCGCTGCTCTGTTTACTCTGAATTATTGGTAAACTGATAAAAAATTGATAAAGGAATTTCTAAAAATCCATAATGTGGATTAGCCAAAAGTGACTCAGGCATGGTATTGGAAAATATGCAGGAAGAACATCATAGCTCTTTTTAGGGTTTCATTTATTAAATACAAGACAGATTTTTTTAAAAAATATTTTTTTAGTTGTAGATAGACACAATATCTTCATTTTATTTTATTTTTTATGTGGTGCTGAGGATTGAACCCAGTGCCTCATGCATTCAAGGCAAACGTTCAACCACTGAGCTACAACCCCAGCCCAATACAAGACAGATATTATCAAAAAAACCAACCCAGACTTGTGATAAGTCATGTAACAAACACGATATGTGTTTACTTCTTGAATTTTTAGTTATAATAAAAGATCTACTACTGAAATTAAAATGTAAGAAATTAATTACATCAGCCATTTTTTTTTTCACCCAGTAGATACCAACAACTGGAATGATGTTTAACCACAGTGATTATATAGGAGTTAATTGACTATTTGTTGTTGTTGTTGTTGTTGTTATAAAAGTGCTTGGCATTTACTTCCTCTTAATCCCAAGCCCACATTTTCCCATCATGAGATACAATTTAGCTCACTCTAGTGGCTTTAATTTCCCTACTGTGCCCTTCTCCATTTGAAGAATGGAATTTGGAGTTCCAATGGTGAGAAATGACTCAGCAGGCAATCAAGCAGATTCTGTCCAGCCAATACCTCTGCTAAGGGCAGTATGGGAAATGCAACTAGTGATTCTTTATACAAAATGAATCAAAGGTAATTTTATCATCATATTCTTAGGTAGTTCATAACCACCCAAGGATATTGAAATAGTTTGCTAAAAAATGAAGATGTACGTGGAGAAAGTTATCACATACTTGAACTAGTAAATGTATGATCAGAATAAAATTGTATCCATCAATTCATTTGTTCAATAAACAATTTATTATACAAGTAGTAAATGCTAGATATATCACAGTGAGTAGAGAGATATTAGTGAATAAAACAGATATATCTACTCCATTCATAGAGCCTTCAATTTAGCTGAAGATCAGACATTAAACAAACAAATAATTGTATATTTGCCTCCTTCATAATGTATTATATGAACAAAAAGAATAAGATCTTATCAGAGCATAAAAAGGGACAATACCCATGCAAAGTAACTTATTAAGTAGGCTTACTTAAAAGTTCACAATATTCACCTAGAAGTTGACATGGGAAATTTGCTAAGGAAATATGAAATTGGCAGAGAAGTTCAATGTTAGGGCACTTGAAAGAGAGGATGTGACAAATAATTCTAAGAAATGAAATAGAAGGAGAAAAAAAGAGTAATTGAGAGGAGAAATAAATATTCATAAAAGATAATTTTGGTAGCATGGTTTATAGAAATATTTCCTTAAGATGTAATTATATATAGCCTCCAGTTACTCTGTGGAAACTTACATGATTTTATTGCTTATAATCTTGTGGCAGATTTTCACACATCAAAACCTAAAAGTTGAGTATAATTGAATCTCACATGTTAGCTGTCTCATAATTTTCAGCTTCAAGAATTGCCATATAAGTCTTTATCATTATTATTTTCTTCTTTCTAGTTTATTTTCAATTCTCATAAAAGTTATCTTATTTCCATGTGAGAAGGGAATTCAATTTGTAAAACACTTATTGAGCAACTACTCTGGGCAAACAGCTTGCTATGTGACCTTAGGCAGAATCTAGACTTACAAGAAATAATTTATACTTCAAAGGGCTTTGACATTGTATACAATGAGTATGTATATTTATGTCCTATGAGTCCTTATTTTATACACATCTATAAGCAATGTAAAAAAGGTTTAAATAATATTGAAAATTATAGAAAATAGGTAAAATTAGGAGGTGTCAAACTCAACAAAAGGGATAAGGTTAAACTGTTTCTTGAAGTAATCTAATGATGACTAGAAATTATAAAGTCTCACTTTATTAACGGCAGGGATTAAAATTATATTATAATACAATGTAAATAGGTACTGGCACCTTGATCAAAGTAGAAGAATAAATAAAAGAGACAATCTTTGAGAAGTCATGAGAGTGGCCATCCAATATATACAAGGCTGTAATCACAGTTATAAAGCTCAGGTATGCTATGGGTCATAACTAGAAATAAGAGAATGAAATGAGGGAAAAATATAAATTATGGTCTGAGTATTGGAGAAGACCAGATTTATTGATTTTAAGATACTTTTAAAAACAAGTAGAAACAGCTTTATTACTTGGAACATTAGAAAATAAGATTGTACAAAATCCTAGAGGGTGGAGGATAGGCAAGCAAATTTGATGACTTTTGGGTTTCTTCACTTCTTTTTTTTAATGTCTATAATTTGTATTGCACTATTTGAAGTACCACGAACAAATTTTCTCCCCAATTCCTCTCATAGCAATATTCTCATATCTGTATATTTGTTATTCCATCTCTTTTATTGAGTTTGGATAACACCAATTTGAAACTTGAATCAATTTTAGAATTCAAAGTAAAAGCTCCATGAATGATGTCACAAAGAGAAGTAAATTTAAATACAAACCCAAGTAAAACTGATTACAATCAGGGATATTAGCCCAACTGCCTCCTTAGCCAGTTTTGTGGCTGATGTAGTGGTAGAAGCTATCATCTATTTAAGAGTTAATATATGCCACATACTGTGCTATGGGCTTGTATATGCATCTAATATACAGATCTAGCTAATCCTTATCACTAGTTCAACACTCTGGAGTAAAGTAATGCTCTTAATTTTTATATATGGAAATGGAGGCTTAGAGAATTGTCAGTGGCAAGGTTCTTGTTCTTTCTATGATGCCCATAGGGAGAGCAAATTGTCCAGGGCAAGGTCAGACTCTGATGCTCTTGATTACTGAGGATACCAAACCCTGAATTTTTTGTTGAAGAACCTTGGCATGATACAAAATTTAGAAAGTGCCTTTAGGCTACAACTCAGTGGGATGAGACAGTGTTTTGATTTTGGTGGTATAGATGGATGTGAAGTTATTTCTGTCCTAAAAATGGTAAAAACTAATTATTGCTGGTTTAAGTTAAAGCTCACTTCCTGGAAGCTTATCCTCTGGCTAACTCCTTGAGAAACAAGATTCTCTTAAACAAAATGAACCAGGCTGTAAAGATGGTTGAACAGTAAGATATTCTGGTCTTCCCAGTGCTGAGTCACCAGGACCCTGCATGAAGGGTTTTATTACAAGGCCTACCTCCTAGTACCAAGGAGCTCGGTAGTCAGGAAGTGGGAATTATGTTATTGGGTCTGGATGCCTGTGGTTAGGGTGCTCTTGAAAGACTCCTCACATCAGAGTTGGAAGCCTCTTTCCCTCATCCCAGCATGGACTGAGGAGACCACTAAGTCATGCTCTCCTGACTGACAGAAAAAGTAGCAAATGTCTCACAGAAGAATGTCACCTGGGATTGAAGTCTGTGTTCTCCATTCAAAAAGGAAAATATTTTCTATATACACTGCTGGATGCATAATCCCTGTTAACAGATGTCATTGACTCTGTTTTTCCTGTCTGCTTTGGGATTCAGGAGAAACAAACTTGGGACCCGGCCAATATATTACATAGCTGCAGTAATAGATGGCACACTTTACTGATAGAAATTGAAAAGTAATTTGATCTATAGTAAAATAAATGAGCTAATTTTGGAGGAAACGATAAGTCAAGGAGGCGATGATGGATGTGCCATTAGCAGAAGCCTATTGCGGTCAAGTGTGGTGTGCTTTATCTTCCCCAGCACCTCTGTAAACTCTCCACTTATAGTACTTTGGGAAATCTATAAACATTATGTAAATCTGCAATCACTTCTCTGGATTTGTTTTCTGAACATGTTCACACTTTAAATCCAGAATTTAGCTTCTATCTTTTTGGTTTTAGAGAGATCTGTAACCTGAGCTAACACATTCTTTGAACCCAGTGGGGCTGTACCCAGTGCCTGTGTAATGCAGCCTTATTAACTATTCTTTTGAGAGGGAAAGTGGAGGAGTGTTCCCAAAGTGCCTTGAACTGAACTCTTTTCAGTTTGGTCAGAGTATGTGATTTTTAGTGAAAAGGCATATTTTAAGGAATTTGAGGATGGCCACTTGTCCTGATTTTGTTTTCAAAATAATACTCAGGATAAAATGACTGGGTTGTGGGAGAAGCATGATTTAAATCTGCAGCAGTGCCAATGTTTTCTTTGATTTTCTTAACTGATTATGGCAGCCTCATCAGAGCTGAGCACCCACCACCTCTGTGACTCAGTGTTCCCTTGAAAAGTAATGACAGCTTTTTTTTCTTGTGTGCTAAGGAAGACCAAACTTCAAAGTAACAAACTGGATGAGGATATAAACTATGAAAAGTACCAGTGGGAAAATATATATATGCTTACCCTAAGAGAGACTTGGTAAGTTGTGATGCACACATTCAAATGCTGCAATAGATGACAATCTATATTTTTAAAGGCATTTTAATTCGATTACTTCGCAGGTTATGTGTTATGCGTGTGTAAGTGATGCTTACTAGTACCATTGTTCCTATGGTAACAATTGCTCCTAGCAACATGAAAAGATCTTAACAGGATCTGCTCTTAAGAATCCATTTTTGGAGTATCATCAGAGGAAACTGTATTATTCCCTGTACCTAATCATCCATCTTCCTTTTTAAAGGCACAGTTTCCCCAAAATCATAGTCCTTGAAGGTCACATGAAGACAATCTAAGGTTTGAAGCTTTGTTATTATGCTTGCTTCTCACTTATCCAAGGACAACTTGCACTTGACCTCCTGCCTTAAATTGCACTTGAGATGTAGGAGTGAATCCCTACTATGCCTATTTCAATTTTTCATTAAGCGAAAGTGATAGTCTTTCAAGCATCCTGCAGCTGGCACAACCCATAAATAAATGACTCTCTAATTCAAAATGCTGGATCTTGGACTCAGACACAAGGATATTCAGCAGTAAGTGATAGAAGTCTAAAAAGAATTCTGGTTCTCAAGTGATTAAAAACAGTGACAACCATTTTATTCTGCTGCCCAAAAGACAAATGAAAGTTCATATGAAATTGTGGTATTCTTAGTGTTTCTTATTCCTCCTCATTTCAACAATGTTTGCATTTGATTGATTAAATTTTTCTCTACCAGTAAGCATTTTGCCAAATGGAAATATTCTATCCTATCTATCTTAGTAAGGGACTGTTTCCTGGCATATGAGATTAATACAGAGTCATATTGTTACATCCCTCATGGTTGGTCCATGTGGAGGTTTGTTTTTCTTTTTGGGGGCTACGTTTTCTCTTTATTTACTCCCATCAGCCAGCCCCGTACTTATTTCTGTCTTTAGTCCAGAAAATGCATATATTAAGCCTCTCCAAAAAGTAAATATGTGAACTTTTGAGTTGCAATAAAGAAAGTAATAGCTTAACTTCTCAATGATTTCTCAACAGTAACTTCAGAGCATTGCCAGTTAAGGTGAGATGCTTACCTGGCACCACAGGTCCCCACCCCCACTTTCGGATTCTGCATAGGTGTGTTGTGTGAGGCAAGCGAAGCTCTGAGTCCCCAGGCGTGACACTGGCCTGCACTGTCTGCTCCTTAGTTATTCAACAATGACCCTGGCATTTCCTGAGGAGCTTTCCTCAGATTCCAAAAAAGACACAGCCATGCTGGATTACTGCATAGTGCTAGGACCCATTTCTTCTCTGGCTGTCAGCAATTCTGCTCAGGCCCCACATAAGACAGTTAGTTACTCAAGCACATTCAAGGGTATTCCTGGAGAAACAATATGCTAATTATGCATCTCAAACTGCTGCTAGCTAAGCTGGGTCCTGATGTGCTTTGGAGCACCCTAAAGACAGAGACCCAAGGCAATGACATAGACTGTTTAGCCTAATGAATTATGCATACTAATGTAATGTGCCATGATGCTCCTTAGAAACTAAGGGTTCAGTAAGCTAAACTACATAAACAAACAAATAAATAAATAAATTATGAGGGCATTGGAAGCAATGAATATCATTTTATCCTGGGCCCAACTTAATTATGTCAAGTAGAATATTTCTGAATAGCACTTTCTATTTGTTTTTAAATAGATAATATCTGTTTTTCCATATCCAAGTAATCTTTACTGAGTTAGCTAACTTCATTCTTTGCCTCAATTATTCAATGATGTCTTTTTTTCTTATTGACAATGTTAGAATAGCATTAGTTTTACTTGTTTGGGGCTATGAAATACAAAAACAATTTAACTAGAATGAATTTTTCATGTTTCTTAAATGTGTTAACCCATATGACTATGATAACATAAACAGAAAAAAAGCAAACTAAACCACTTAATTTTGTTTAACAAATTTATTCCAGCATTTTTGATGTAAAATGTAATATCTCGTGTGTTTAAATAACAATAAACTTAAGAAAAAGAAAAGATAGATTTGTGCATTATTTGTATGTTTCCAAAGGAGTGAATTTTTGAAGAAATAAGGAATCCGTAGACTGTCTCAAGATATTAAGATATCAAACTTCTTAAGCCTAAATTAGGAATAAAATAAAATATAGAGTAATGTACTAATGTATACATCGAATCTGATTAGATAAAGCTGCCACGGAGGGGGAGAAGAAGATGAATAAACATCATATGGAAGGGTGAAATAAATATTTGTTGCTGATTGAAAAACAACATAGAACTTTGATATATGCAAGGAAACAGATGGCATACATGCTTATTTCCACAGATTAAAAAGAGTTTTTGTTTTAACAAAACTCAAGAGAGAAAGAAAGAAAAGGGAAAGAAGCTGGCCTACATTTGTCAGGATGAACACTGTAAGTTTCAAATAAACCTCTATCAATATCTTGGCACTCTATTGCCCTGACTGCCAGTTCGTTCTGAAGCAGGCCGCCCAGCTCAGGCTGGTAGTGGCCATAGTATAACGATGCCAATTGATTTTTATTTTTGAGGGAAGCAAAGAGAAACTGTCATAGTGGTACTGGCAACATGTTGACCTATAGGCCTTTTCCCCTAAGACAAATCGTGAGGGAGTCAGTGCTACCAGGATGCAGTGTAACATTATAGCAAGGATGTCCAAACTTCGGCATGCTCCAGGAGCAACTAGGAGCTTGGAAGCGTAGCAAGCCCTGGGTCTCAACCCCAGACATAATGATTCAGCACTAAATCTAGGCAATTGCCCTGAAATTCTGCATTCAATAGCATTGCAAGTGCCCTCATGGTGGTAATGAAGCACAGTCTTTTACAAGTCAGGGAGATTGAAGTTCAAACTCATTCATTTTTTTCTAAGATCTCAATAAGCACTTAACTATGAACACAGCAAGAACTAAATATATTGCAGAGGAGTAGGTCCATTTTTATCTTAAGACCAAACTGTACATTGAAAGCACCCTGGTAAAGGTGTACTAAATCTGCATCAAGGAATGTTCCGTTAGAAAATAGCTTCTATAAACACCAGAATTACAGAGGCAGATATACTTTGAAAGGAAATGTGACTCTGCTTTCTCTACTAGAAGAGGATGTGGACTTGTTTTTGCAAATTTTGTAGAATATGAATTTTATAAACTTTCCCTTAATGGAAGTGCATAGTTTATTAGCTCAAATTCTGCTAAAATGTATTATGTGCCCCATGTTTAAAAGACTGTAACATAGAAGAACTTGGCTATATTTTCAACACTAGCAGGGCCTTCCCAGGATGAAGTGTCTCTGGCAGCTGTGTGCCCCTCAGGAAATCTAGAGCCAAGAAGAAAGCCATATGCTGCCTATCTGCTCCTGCTGTGGGGAGCCACCATGTTTCCATTAACTTCAGCCCACTTGTTAAATAAATCAGGGATTTTATGTAGACTTGCATGTTCTTTTCCTGTCAATTCATGGCCCATCTGAAAAGCTGCATTTCATTGCAGTTATTTTGTGTGTGTATACGTACCATTTGGCCATGGAGGGATAGAGATATTATCACCTACTCATTCTGCCCCATGATCTGAATATTCTGTTCACTGCCTTCCCAGTGATGACACAAGTCTTCCCCTGGGGTAAACCAAAGAGGACAATATGTCCTGTCTCAGGAATCAAAACCAAGTAGCATCAGAATTTGGTATTGGTAGAGGCTTATTTGAATATTTTGGAATACGTGCAACATGAAACAATAGAATCAAATTATAGTAATAGAACGCAACCATTTTTATTTATCAAAAAATGCTATGAAAATGAAATCTGTACCAAAACGTGATGAAAGATTAGAATACTCTTCATTATTAAGGTGTTTTTTCAAGTCTGATAGAAAGCAAAGCAACTGTGGAATATTCCATGACATTTGTAGGCCGAAGAGGAAACAGCAGTTCGTTTTGTGCCACCCAAAGTCATTATAGAAACATAATATCTGTGAGGTGCCATGGTTATTTCATTCTTGGACAAGGAAATTAAACCAGAGTGGGGAAAGAGACAGTGTTCATCTGTGGCCTTTCCAACCTGGACAAGTTCCAGGAGCCCTGGGTCTTAGTGACTCTCTAGATTCTCATTCTTACTTTCTCAGGTTCTCAGCTTTCAGCTCAACTTTCCATCCTATCTTCAAGTTCAAACTCTAAACTTTTCAGCCTGAAACGGGGAGAAAAGAATGAGGTTGTGCGCTGCTTCATTCAAGAGGCCAGGACGAAGCACATAAGCCATCTTGAATGCTATTTCTGAGCAGGGGCTAAAAGCTATGAAACCTGCTTAGGCGATGCTGGTGAAAGTAGTGTTAAGTGGAGCCATCTGGAGCCCCAGATGAAGGGACAACTAGTCATACTGGTCATACTTTGAGATTTTACATATTTCATTACATGGAATGGGGGTGGGGTGGGGATTCCGACATTGAAAAATATCGTTTAAAGTAATGTATTATCTTGATTAAGGGATTTGTCACATCATGTCAAACTTTGTGCCTCACTTGTCTTAACCTGGACCCACCCTAGATGAAGACTTTGCAAACTGCAGAGTATTTAAGTAGGTGTATATATATGTTTGTGATATGAATATACAAAAGAACAAGAAGAATGAGACTACTTAAGCTTGTTGAGAACATATTATGCGTATGGTCTACAGTGTCTGTGCAGGGGTGTGTGTATACACACACACACACACATAAAGAACACACATGCATTTAATCCTATGAATTAATTTTACATTTTACAGATTAAAGAAGGAAAACTCTAGAAAGTAAGGTAATTTGCTGAAAGCTGGGGATCAAAGAGAGGAGGTGAGCTGGGTGCGGTGGCACACACCTGTAATCCCAGCAGCTTGGGAGCCCGAGGAAGGGGGATCCTAAGTTCAAAGCCAGCCTCAGCAGAAGTGAGGCACTAAGCAACTCAGTGAGACCTCGTCTCTGAATAAAATACAAAATAGGGCTGGGGATGTGGCTCAGTGGTCGAGTACCCCTGAGTTTAATTCCCGGTACCAAAAAAAAAAAAGTGAGGAGGTGAGTGGAAGTGAGAGAGTGATCTGCTTATAAATTAAAAGGTAAGTAATAAACACCAATAGATGACTACAGTTATTGCATTTGGGAAATGCACTGAGAAATAACTCAAAGTTGGATTAAATAGCAATAAGGTTCATGCCTCTTTCATTGCAATTGATATATAAATTTGATGCCCAGAATACAATTTCCTACTGGTATTTTTTTCAGTTCTGACATGAAATTTTATTGGTTTCTCAAGTTCTTAGTTTGAATTACTGCATTTCTAGCAGTTCTTTTTTGTGTACCCCACTAATATTTTGTGAGATATGTGATGGAGATTAAATATTTAAATGTCAGAGAGCTTCAGAGGTAAAGTATTTATCAATCAGTACTAGCAAACTCTGTGTGGGTGAGAGGCAAGATCAGGGAAATCAATATTAATAATTAATGTTGATCTTCTTGTCACGGTGAAATAAATATCTATGAATGACGTATGGGTAAATATGTGTCGGGCCTTGAGAAAGGACATGAATATCTATGATCATATTTTTATGCATGACTTTTTGACGAAGTGGAATAAATATCTGCTAACAATACACCACCAAATAGATTAGTTTAGGGGAACAGGAAAGAAAGAAATATTCATAGTTGATACAAAAGCAGGATAAATACCATAGCTGGGAAAGGTCAATAGTATCAGCAAAGCATTATTAGGATGGTGAATATGGAAAGAAACAATTATAGAATTATGGCTTAGTGAGATTTTACTCACCTAAATTAAAGACTATTCATTAAAATGTATATGGACCTGAGACCTTATCTTTAGACTTACACTTTAATTTTCGATATTTTCACAAGTATCTTGGAAGCAATGGGGGTAGGGTTAAAAAAAAATAGCATTAGGAGGCAGGCAGTCCTGATTTTGGAAATAGATTTTGTCATTGCTAATTTATGACTCTGGAGAGTTATTTAACTTCCCTGAGCCACACTGTTCTTACATAATTGTGCATAATGATAGCTATTTTGTGGGATGGTTGTATTAATGAGATAATGAATATAAAGTTCCAAGTCCAAATTAGTTCCAAGTACAGTGCCTGGAACATATCAGTTTACTGAATGATAAATGTTACACCTAACTATTATTATTATTATTATTATTGATGGTTGTGGAAGTGAAGAAGTGATATTTTGGAATAATATCTGACATAAACTATATAAATGACTACTCACAATTTGCAAATACAGAAGAGTGAAAATAGTTTATAATTTTTCTTATTTCCCAGGTAACTAATACAGGCAGACTTATAATTGGATGGGGAAATCAATTTTAATATGCAGAGGGAAGAAATATTTTAAAATTGATTAGTTGCCATTATTGTTAATGAAAAACATAAGAAATATGATTTTTCTTTAAATATAAATGATTTGTCATTTACATGAAATAACTACATTTACTAGACTTCCTTTTAGTTTAATGAAAGCAATTTAATATTGGCCAAAAAGAACTATTTAAGTAAAAAACTGCTTTGGGGAATGTGTTAAAAGTGCAAATTATAGAGATAAACTTACAGCCATTATTAGCAATTAAATTATTACAATCCGAGTATCAGTGTTATTGGAAACTATAGAAAATTGCACCATAATAATAGGTAGCAACAAAAAATTGGACAAGAGAGGTCTTTTTGTGACTGGTACTACTTTAACATTGCTCAGCACACCTGAAATTATTGTTAGTCAAGATTGGGAACATAGGATTGTGGATAAGAAGATGGCTTTGGAGTCAGCCTGTCTGGGTTCCAACACCAGCTTCACCTCTGGTGAGGTGATGGATCTCGAACAAGTTAATTAACTTCCTTGTGCCTCCCCCACCTTCGTAAAAGCAGGATAATTAAAATACCTACCTTATAGTACTGCTATGAAGTTTAACCAAGATAATGCAGTTAACATACCTCTAGCTGCTATTAAGAGCTCTCGATGAATAGCACCTGAAAAGATGCGTACTCTATTAACTGGAATGGCATGTTTATTTTTATAACAATGGAAAATTTAGTGATTTTCTGTCTAAATGCAAAACTAGAAAATTCACTATTTATGCTGAACATCAACATATTTTTTTCCAGTGTAAGCTGAATTCAGCCCAACACCTTCCTTTTAGGTAGCAACTCAGGCAATTTTCAGATAATGTTGTCCCAAGCTGTCCTTTTGGACTTCAGAATAATGACGTGACTAGAAGTGAAAACTTGCCACTTTGATTTGCTTCCCCAAGTTTAAATAGCAAAAGCTTTTAATTAGCCAATTTTTAAAATTTCTCTTGCTAGATACCATTTGTTCAGAAACTGAACCACTTGAAGGGCATTGGAATTTCGCAGTCCTACTTATGTCAAGAGAATAAGCATCTACTCACTACCCTGACCGCTGTCTCCTGTGATCCTAAAAGTAAAGTCACAGAATTGGACAAGCATTTGTTCTTTTTAGTGCCTTTCCCATCAAAAGGAAGATGCTCATATCAATCACTGGGGTATTTCCACCCCCAAAATCTCACTCTTCCTATCACAGAACGAAATGTTGAATAATTAAATACTTTATAAGTGTCAAAACTTTCTTCCCAAGTAGTTTGTAATTTATTAATAGTTTTCTTTTTGCCCTTAAGTACAAGGCTATATTATGTTTATCTTGATGAGTATACCAATAAAGGATAAATTAATTTATAAAATAATGGGAAAAAAGTAATATTTTGTAAATGCCTTAATTATCATGATGTCACAAATCCTGGTTTATTTTGTCCCTTATTGAGGGATAATGGGCAAATAAAATTATACATATATAAGGTGTATATGTTTTGATGTACATGTATATTGTGAAATGATTATCATAATCAAGTTAGTTAATATACTCATCAGGTCACCTACTTACCATTTAAGATCTATTACCAGCATATTTCAAGTATACAATACAGTATTATTAGTAACTATAGTCACCATATTGTAGATTAGATCCTTAGAAACTATTCATCTTATAACTGAAAATATTTATTATTCACCAACATCTCTCCATTATCTCACCCTTGCAACCCCTGTCAATCACCATGCTACTGTTTATAGAATGTTGGAAGTTTCTTATAATGCCCAGCCTATGTTGGATATGTGATATACAGTCATCGAATTTTTGTTACTTGCTGATTAGTATTTGAGAAAAGCTTGGGATAATTTCATACTTCTAAAGATGAAGAGATAAAATGTAAATTGAAGGAATGAACTGTGATGAATGGGACATATACATAA
Source organism: Marmota monax (assembly GCF_021218885.2). Lineage (NCBI taxonomy): Eukaryota > Metazoa > Chordata > Mammalia > Rodentia > Sciuridae > Marmota > Marmota monax. The sequence goes on from NW_026694096.1 coordinate 2,867,628, forward strand.
AGCAATAACATGCTATTAAAATGTATATGTTATTTTTTTTAAATGCAAAATAAGGGGAACACTCTAGTATGGGCAATGTCTTTGAAAGTTTGATTTGCTACTTTCCTGAAGCCACAATCAAATCTTGCTATGTACCAATCAGAGGGTGCTAAAGTGCAAAATCTTCATCGTTACCCTGACATTTTCATTTAGCTTCTGCTGAATACCCAGTCAATTCTTCCAACATTCAGAAAAATGTTCACTAGCATTTACCTTGTCATTTTGATGATGCTATACATCCCACAATCAAACAGAAATTGTCAGGTCTCCTTTTCTTTGATAGTAATTCAAATATACCTTTGTAGACTGAATTTACTCATACTGATTGGGGAAAATGGTTTATCATTTTTTTGTGCTTGCATATTTCTCAGGTAAAAGAAAGATATAATTATTCAGTTTGCATATGCACAATGCTGTTTAAAACTTTCACACTTAAAGTAGAGATAGATTTGGGTTCGACACCCTTAAACAAGAAAAACAGTATATAAGATTTTGAAGCAATTTGCCGAGTCACAGTGAAATCAGAAGGTGGACTTTTTATTGGAAAGAGCAACAGAGTGATAATTTCTGATATATGAAGGTTGCAATGTGTGGACACAGATGACTACCAAATCTATAATTCTAGCTAGGCGTCTCTCTTGAATTCTGGTCTGTACATTGGGGATTTATATGAATGTCCTGCTCTTTCTTCAAACTCCAGCTTTCAAAAATTGTGCTCATAATTTTTCCTTCTGAGCTGCAGACCTGTTCGACTTTTTTATTTCTGTGAAAATGGCTATCCTTTTCCCAGTCACTGGAATTGCAAGAGCCGTTTAACTTTTTTTTTTTTTTTTTTTTTTGTACTTGAATTAGCCATTGGTTCTGTAATTCTTCTTTCATATTGCATTTCACTTATGTCTTTTCCTTCTTAGTTCCTCTCAAGTTCAGGTCCATCACCTCATTATTAGGGGTAGCAATACCAAATAAAGAATATATAATGAATCCTTTAATAACAACTTCTAATAGAAACAAAAGTCAATCTGATTAACCACACTCTAAATTATTGTAGCATTAAACTATAGGAACTCAAAAGAAGCAACATTGGCTCCACAACGCAAAAAAGAATAAAAACTTCAATGTAATTATTATAGCTCTCTTTGTCTCTCTTTGTGTACACACACACACACACACACACACACACATACTCCCATTAGAGTTTCAGATATTAATGTTACTAGTATCTATTAGTGTTTCATATTTTTGATTGCTATAATTGGTATTTAAAAGTGATCTGTTTGTTGTTTCTAATGTTCCATTTTATAAATAGTCCAAAAATATTTTCTAATTTTAGCTTTATTTTAGAAAGTAAACGGTATGATATTTGTATCTTGTAAGGTCAATGAATATGTAGGTTAACTCATTGTTGTCTATGTGTTCACATTTGGTTTATAACACATTTGAATGTTCTGCTGTTTTACTATCATTTAAAAACTAGTTAACATTTATATGGGGAAAGTTCAGGAATTTTGGAGTCTCCAAATTTTCTCCAAAGAACCCTAGGATGGTTAGAGCTTAATGATGGAAACTGCTAGAGCACATTACCTCTAAAAAGCTTCTCAACTCCAATACTTTCTGATTTTTAAGTTTTCAGATACAGCTATGCATATGGAAGATATATAGTAAAGATTTTTGAATGCAAAATAAGGGAGCACTCTAGTATGGACAATATCTTTGAAAGTTTGATTTCCTACTTCCCTGTTGCAACAATCAAATCTTGCTATGTGCTAATCATTGATGTGCTAAAGTGAACTCTTATGGAAGAATGGGGGACAGAGTTATGGGACACAGTGAAAGAATCATAACTCTAAATAATTTAGAGGTAGGAATACCCCACAGGACCATCTCCCTCCCCTCACCATTTTATAGATGAATAAATTAAGAACTAGAGAGAAGTAAAATAATTTTTTTCAGAACTACTCAAGAAGGCTGTACTGCACTGGGATTGCACCACTCCACTAGAGAGCACCTCTGTACCCCTTTTCAGTGACCTTTCTAGGACTTGACTGAATTAAATATTATTACAATGATTATTTATTTTACCTTGCTCTACAAACACATATTAAGAAATATGAAGAAGTTGAGATTCTTCCCTAAGCAAAAGCTACTAGTCTTTAAGTGAGTTTTTTATCTTGCTTATAATTCATGGTTGCTAGAAGAAGACATGGGACTCGTGGGTCAAAGACAAAGGACTTTATTATGCATGAAATACAACAAAAATGATCTTTATATTTGTGCAAATTTCCCTTGACTCTCCAGATTCTGTGGGAGCAATATAGTATGAGGCAGGCAGATGGCGTGCACTTAGTGGGCTTAGGTCACAATTGAGAAATCCTAAGCCTAAAAAACCTGAATTTTCTACAATGGAAATGAGTCTAACCTTTGCTCTGGAACTCTATCTTCCAAAGCTGTTTGATTACATTCTTGAAGGTAATCTGGAATTAAGGCATCCAGTCCCTATGCACTTAAAATGAATATATATATATCTATATTCATTTTTCATATAATATATATATATCCAGTCTCATTCATCTGTGTATGTATATGTGTATATATATATATATATATATATATATATATATATATATATATATCACAATGGAAAACTGTCTCCTATAAACAATATATTGGTGTGTCTCAGTGGGTATAATATAAAGCATAGAATAGCAAATTAAATCCAGGTAGTAGCTGTAATTTCTAGAGTAGCTATAATTTCTAGATTTTCTGTGTGTTCCAGTTTGTCCAGAGCAAAACCTGGACAATGCCTCCTACAGACTAATTAATACCTTCAAATATTTTAGCATCTCCTCAAACTATCAAATGTGTGACAAATAAATACATATGTATAGACACGTAGTTATAGCTCATTGTTAAAAAGATTCTGTTTCTGAAATATGATCCTTTTCAGATGAGCATAAAAATTCATTTTTGTAGCTATAACTGTACACTGTGGAATTCCTATTCAATCTTAGAAAAATTTCTATGTTTTTATGTATAAAGAGAAAAATGAGTTTATTTGCCTTTATAAGGGTTTCTGATAAAGAGCTACAAATTCTTAAACTAAAAATATTATGTGAGTTTTCCTTGTAAAAGTGTAATTCTCTCCATCTGGCTATTTGCAGAGGTCTTTACCCATTAACAGGATAATATGTCTCTGTAAATATTTATAATACATTCATATTGAATTATGTTTCATATAACTTCACATTCCAACCAAAATATCACAACTTAAAGGGAATTTTGCACATTTACATATAAGTTCACTGTATAAAAAGTCATTATATCCCCACCTCCATTTTCTGGTTCTGATATGGTGCTAAAAATTCTCTTGATCTAAAACTTAACCCAGTGAATGTCAACCATTTTGTACTCTGAGCACACATTCAAATACTAAATATTTCTTGATATTCCTACTTAGTAGAGTTGAAATGCTCAAATATGTTAAATGAGGCAGCAAATTTTAGACATAATGCCTCTTAGAGAATATCAATAATACAGAGATTTTCTTGCAACTTGAAAGCACCATGCTGAACTCTGAAGAGCACAGGCTTACAAGATAAGTAGGAAGAGTTGTAAAATATTCCTTACTTCAATATTTTCATATCTTTATCCTCCTATAGCATCTATCTATCTGTCCACTCACCCATCCATCCATCCATCTATCCAGTCTCATTCATCTGTCACTGTATCTGTGTATCCTCCATTTATTCACCCATTTAATCATCTACCTTTCCATCTGACCCTCCATCCATTTGTCTATCCATCCATCCATCCATCCATCATTTATACAAGAATATATCTTTCTGACTACCTACCATTCCATTTACATCTTTCTATTATATTTACATATCACTGAATTTGTCTTTAATCTCACTAGAACTCTCATTTCATTTCTTAAATAGCCGAATTTAAAAAACATTAACCATCCCTCCAATATAATTCAGCATTATTTCCCAAAGGAAGGCTTCTTCTATTGCTCTTAATAAAGATGGACAATTGCTGTTTTCTTGGTTTCTTATCAGCTTTTCTTCTATGTGACTGCTTAAATATATTTGGAAACAGAAACAGCTATACAAGGTAGGATTTTCGCCACAAATGAAAACCCCAGTCACTGAGTTCTCCTGAAGTAAAAGGAAAAGAAAATGAAACAAGTTTAAATGCTATAGGGTAACTATTTTGATGTCTACTATTTACCCACTCCTCATGACAACTCTGCTTGGTGCTTCCTAAGTTCCTCACATCAGTTCACTGAGCTAGGTTATCACTATTCTCATTTACAGTAGAGGCACTTGAGCTTTAGAAATATTAAGTACCCACATCCACATGGCTGTTACATGGCCAACTCAGGTATACTATAACCACACTGACTTCAAAGCTCTTGCACTTATATATTATTAGATGTTATAAGCACATTTTTTTCATAATTAAAATTGCTCCTTCTGTTCATATCTCTTACAACCATAGCTGTTAAGTGCAAAGTCAGATTAAGGGTGCTTAGTCAGACATTTGCCAGAAAACCAATGTGGAGGTGTATGACACTCTATCTTTGGAACGCAAGAAGATGGAGAAAACTAAAGTTGCCAAAATTCATTTATGGCTCTGGAAGGCATATGCTGGTGAACAGCTTGGGTGATGCAAGAGGGGCTCTAAGGAATTAAAACTTAAATAACAAAGTTATTTAAGGTTTTTTTTTTTTTTAGTGGAAGGTAGGTCCAGATAATCTTTCAACTTTCATTTTGTTGAATAAAATATGAAATTGGGGGGAGACTTTTTAATGGGAAATGCAGTAAGCGAAAGGCTGAGAGAAGCTTTTAGCAGAACCCCAACAGGATTCTGGTGGGCTGTGGTCCTAGAAAGGGGTCGCCCATGAATGTGAATGACACAACATTGTATTTAGGTAGTATGCATGCTAATCCTCAAAGTGAAAGCCAGATTTGACTGAATTCAGTGCAGACATCAGGGGGTTGACAAACGCAGAAGTCACATAATTGGTAGACCTGACCCTAATGACAATCTTGAGTACAGGACATGGCAAAAGTCACTGCGCGTGTTTTTTCTCTTTAATATCCATTCTGCTTGCTCACTCAGTAGTCTAGGACATCTGGGGCTCTATCTTATTGCAGGTCTAAAATAATTCTTACCAACACCATTGTGAGGTGTCTAGCTAGACACCTTAAATGAGATCATTTGATGCTGCATGTAAATCCCCTAAAGTGACTATTTCACTGGAATTATCTAAGTGACAATTCTAGTATATTATTAAAACACTTTTAATAGTGTTTATATTGTACACATATATTTTTATGAAACATACTGTATAATAATGATATATGCTGTTTTAAATGTGCTTATATTATCTTTTCCAGTCTTTAATATCTAATCAGAGCTTTGCTTTTCTAACTAACAGCCTTTAATATTCATCCATTTAATAATCACTGCATTAATTGAAATAAAAGTCATTGAAATCCTCCTCCATGCCATATAGTGGTGAACAAAAGGAGGTCCTTGTTAAATGAGCTTACATCCTAATGTGGTGAGAATGGCATTAAACAAACAGACATTACACTGGTGACAAGTGGTTTAAAGAGAACAAGGAACTATCTGGATAAGGAGGGAAAGAAAGAAAATCAGGAAGGGCTCTGATAAGGCTGTGTGGGGAGACAGGAAAGAACCCAGGGCTGCCTGTCATACAAAGAGTGACTGATGGAGACTCAGGGACATGTGCTGAATACCTATTACTGAAGAACTTCTTGATATCAGAGAAGTTGAAGGAATTTTTTATACTTTTGTTATGTATAAATAAGCTGAGAACTCCGAACATTTTTGTTGCAGTACAATGTTTACCAAAGAAGAAGTACAGAACTAGGAAGAAGAAAAAGACTTTGGTCTGCTATTTTCTACTTGCATAGTTTTTAATGGTTTCCTGCAATCTTTCTTGAGGATTCTGTGATTTAACCTTTTATGATAGAGCAGTCTGCTGAGCCACGACACAAAGCAAAGAATAGATGGATTACTCTTCACCAGAAATAAAAGGGTATAATAATTCATATGTTAATGTTCTAGCCTTAAAACAAACAAACAAACACAGAAAACCAGAGAATGGAGAAAACAACACAAAATTCAGTGACATATGTATGTTCATTCCCACCCCACCCACCCATCTCTCAATTATATCTACTCTCTTTTCTTTCATTCCTGGCTTAACCTCTACTCTTACTACCTCTCCTTCCTGTCTTTGGCTTCATTTGAAATGAAGCAAGTCCTTCATTTATATTCGACTATGCCACACTTAATTTCCCAAAGCTTTATAGAGTGGACATTTGAGTGATAAAGGGGAAAGAGGATGGGGAAGAGTGCAGGACTATAAGATCATCAAATAGGAAATGACCTTTAAAGAATTCCTTTTTATTTGTTCCAGATGTATCAGGAATCACTAATATGAGCTCATTGTGTTTCAAAACCAAAAATGAAAAACTAAACCTTTAAATACTTCTGGGCAATAAAGGAAATGTAAAATGCTTCAATTTTATTTAAGCCAGAGGGGAAAATATGGTAAGGTTATATGCACAAAGAACTGGTTTTACCCAGTAAACATATTTCTAAAATACAAGTGACTAAATGTTTTTAATATAATAATGTAGCACTGTGGTTAAGAGCAAGGACTTTAACAAGTTACTGAATTCCTGAGTCTCAGTTTCCTTACCCAAAGAATTAAGGTGATGTCAGTGTTTATAGACCCCACTGAAAGGAATATTAGATGTTATTATTTTTAAAATAGTTACCTATTTGTTTCCTCTAGAATTCCCTTCCCTGATTATTCTAAAGTGATAGCTAAGGAAACTCAGAATCTCTCAGAATTAGTTCTCCTAGTGTTTTTGTTTTGTTTTGTTTGTTTTTGAGTACCAGAGATTGAACCCAGGGGTGCTTAACAGCTGAGCCACATCCCCAAACCTTTTTATTTTTTATTTTTCAGACAGGATCTCATTAAGTTGCTTAGAGTCTCACTATGTTGCTGATCTTGAATTTGTGATCCTCCTGCCTCAGCCTCCTGAGCTACTGGTATGACAGAAATATGCCACCATGTCGGGAAATTCTAATTTTTTGAGGAGTCCTTTATCCTTTTCTATTTTATTTCTATTACTAGTCCCTGCACATACACAAATGCACAAACTGTACTTGTAGATAGAGTGCTAGAAGCAGTGGGGTGGCCTGAAGGCTGGATCCATGAATGAGACCTATACCGCTAAAGTCACCAACATGTGACACATTAGATAGCTGGGAACTTAAGGAGGTTTTGCCTAGGAATCCACTAGCTTTTGAGAGGCAAGCTAGTAGAAAAAATTTTAAAAGATATTCCTTCTTTTTATCATAACTAAATTCAGCATGCATGTTTCTGTGGGAGGCTACAGAACTTGTCTTTATAAGGGAGGGTAAAATACTCACTTATAAAATTGGAATCTCCTCTCATCATAATTCTTCATTTTCAGTGCAACTATATTTTAAAATGATGGATGTTAATAATCATCTTACTTAGGAGGTGACATAATTTATTCGAAACAATAGAGCAAGTCAGATTAATAGAATTATAACTTGGAGGTTTAGACAATACAGGAAAGATAAAAAAATCTTGCAAAAAGAAGTAGAGATTTTACCATTCACTGAGAACTTGATGGACACAATGCATCACCTTAAATAACATAATGCTTTAAATATTTCTCCCTCAAATTTATCAGACTCAATTTATAGGCAACAAAATGAATGGATCTTATACATGACCAGGAGAATTTGTTTTGCTAATCACATTTGGAATCTGAATTATATATATTCAAGTTCTGTAAGAGCTCAATTGACAGGAAAATTTCAATAACTCAAAATTCATACATTTATTTGGATCATGAATCTATTGACCTTCTTTCAAAGGAATTTCATGTCTTTTTACAGTCTTTTATATCTACATTCATGAGTGATGATGAGTTGCGGAAATGAGAGTATACTCAAGACAGTGTGATAGATCTCTAATTTGAAGAATCGCATAAATCTTTCCTGGAAACATGACAGACAGAAGACATCTACTTCAGAAAGTACTGAGAGCAACGACAAGAGGGAACATTTCCATGAATGTGTGGTTAAGTGTAGCTTTTTTTATTTACCCTTTACTGGGGAGAAGGGCTTTTCCTTTTTAATATATATCTGGCTATAATGTATTAGGAACTCAATAAAGACTAGTTGACTTAAACTAAATCCTTTATGTTATATACTATTCATATGTGAGAATATGACTTCTGCATAGAAATTTGTCCTTGGGGCATTAACAACATTACTATGGCTTCAATTTATTTTTATTTTATTTTTTAAAGATCTCTTATCTTCCTTTCAGTAACACCGCAGGTGATGAACACACCAGTTTGTCAGACTCAGTGCCTGTCAAGGGTGGGCCTACTGACAATAAGGCATTTGGAAGCCAGAGACAGGGTCAGAGGCCTTGTGTTGTTGTTGGTAGTGGGGTAGAGGATGACTGTCTGTGGTTAATAAGCCCTGAGTGGGAGAAGGATAAACGTGCAAAGTCACGTACTTCATTATGTGACTGGCATCTGCAAGGGGCTGGCAATGTAGATTAGCAGCCTTCCTTTCTTTTTGATTGCGCTTCATGCCACTGAGAGCTTTCCTACATTTTATTCTAAATTGGATGTTGGAGAAATCCAAAAGACAATGAAAACCATCACCTTCAATTAGCCTAGAAAGCTGTCTACAACTGCAGACAAAAATATTCATGGGCCAAGTCCAGGAATGTCTGGGAAAGAGGTGGCTTGTATGTATGTCTTGGTAACTAATCTCCACATTCTGGGAGTTGTGTAGGGCAATCAGGGGTGTGGATGTGGACAATGGATGTCTATGACTGGGAATGGGTGTGCCAGAGGAGGAGGAAAGTAGAAGATGAGCTAGGAATAATTTCAAGGAAAAGAAACAGATCCCAACCTCGTAGATAAGTGTGTGTGTGTGTGTGTGTGTGTGTGTGTGTGTATCTGTATCTCTCTCTTTCTAGGAAACAATGAAACATTGTGATATTCTGGACCAAGGTCTCACAATTCTATTAAGGACTGAGGTAACACAAAGATGATTTATGATGATTTGAAACATTCACAGATACTGAGTCACTTCTTTCTTGAATCATTACTATTTGAAGAAAGGAGTTTTCAGAGTACAGAGGAACTTCCTCTAAGGTCAGAGAACTTGGATTTTGAGGCTGACCTTGGCCCTGCTAGCTTGAGAGCAACTGAGCTGCTATCTGCATTGTATTTTAAGCTGCAAAAGTGAAGAATTTGAATCAGATGTCTCTACTAACTCCCAGTCATAAGATTAAATTTTAAGAAAATTCTCTTAGAATTTAACCACAAAAACATCACATACTTTTTTGATAAATATACATTTTTTTCACATAGATTGCTTTTTTTGAGGCTTATATTTTACTCCACATATATGTGTGGGAAAACAAAGCAGAAGAATGTCTTGGAAGACACTGTGCATAAGTGTAAGTCATGCAAGTGAAATTTTACTGATCAAGTGCTACTATTGTTAATGTATATACTGCTTTAAAAAAGATTGCTAAATAGCAATTCACAAGACCTGGGATTGGTGAAGGTGCTTTAAGATACTCTTCCTCTTAAATTTTGTGACTCATATTTTTACAATTACATATAAATTAATTGCTCTGTTCTCCTGAATTGACTGGGTTCCCATCACCACAGAAGGATGACTTGGGTATGTTTTTATTCCCTAAGCACAGGCCCATTTCTTTGAGTGGAGCTATTCCCATAAACAGTAGAATGGGTAGGGAGTTGGGGATCTGAATTCATTGCTTCTGGGGAGGCCTTTGGATGCAAACGTTAGGCTCGATTGGCTGGCTTCGTCTCTTGGATCCCGTTGCTCCACGGCAAGTCTTTAAGAGGCAGCTGGGGCCTTCACTACATCTGGCTATATTTGGGATTAAAAAAAGAAGGGAGATGATATTTTTCCCATCTGTGACTTGGAGGATGCCTAATTAGCTTCCGTCTTTACTCAAGGGAAGAATAAAGCTATTTAAGTATGTTAGCTTAGGGGAAAGAAAAAAAAACTTATGAATTAATTTAGGAAGTAAAGGAATCTTCCAAAATGATTTGAAGTGTTTCTCTTTGTTTGTTGAGTCCTTAGTTTTTTTTTTGTACATGTATATTTTTGCTCACTAGCTCTAATGCCAATGACGTTGAGTCAATTCTTCAGAGACTTAGCTAACAAATATGATCCTTAATAAATTTTATACCCAAATATGACCCCTAATAAATATGAATGACCCTTAATAAGATTGAGTCAGAGAAGATTTCTGGTAGTGATATTTACTGACTCGTAAAGGGTGAAAAAGAACCAGTTAGAAAAAGGGAGAGTATAAGTCAGAAGGCTTTTCTATTTTGAAATAATATGGCGACTAACAAAAATTCCTGTTACATAAGAAAAACAGAAGGAATTGGTGTTTCTGGAGAATAAAGTGGTGGTCAAGGATTAAAGAGGAATGGAGTTTTATTGAACAAGACATGAACCAGATCAAAGAGGGCCTGTTTTCTGTTTCTACAGAAAATGGAAGCTTTTTAAAAAGGGGAATGGCATATTTACATGATTTATACAGACTTCTTAGCAGATGTGTGGAGGACTGAGTTGAGGGGAGTGAGACTGAAATTTGGAGAAACCATTAGAAGTCCCAGGCAGGAGGTGATAATAGACACATGAAGGAGAGGGCAGAGAGGGTGGAGGGACATCACAGATTTTCTAGTTGTACTTGGACAATGTTGAGGAAGTAAAATTATTGGAAGATAATAGGGGGAATGGAGAAAAAGAAAATAACCAGGCTTCTCCTACCTTAGCTGGATGGAACCAGTGAAATTTGAAGAATATGGGAGAAGTAATAGAGACAGGGAATTCAAAAGTGGATATGTGAGGAGGAAGTCTGTAGGCAGTTGAGTAGACGTAGAAGTAAGTAAGTGAGATTACCCAAGTGAAATATATATATTTAAAGAGCTGGCAAAGAACATTTAGTAATTTACATAATACCTCTGGAACATAGATAATACTGCTTCCTTTTCTGTGTTCTGGAACTCAGAGGAGATAATACATGTATGATGTTTGACTCAACATTGTGGTTTACTAAATGCTCTTTTTCTTTTCTAATTTTCTGACTAGTGACGTTTGCTTTGTTACATGGTAGAAACCGAAAATTGACTATCATCATTTTAAACAAGAGTAGAAAGATGGTGTACCCTTAGTTTTTACACCAATACGAATATATGAAAATTGCACAAAGATTTGTGTGAAATGACTTGTCTGTTTGAATTAATGAAAAACTTTTTTTAATATTACACTTGAAAAATGTTTAAATTTATGATCACGCGCAACCCCAAATTCTGAAAAACGTACCTTGATAGACTGTTGTACAACATTTCTAGAAACCTTAGCTTCTATATTCAAGTCATAGTCTTAGCTGGAGTACAACAATACATAAACAATAATTCATAACACATTTGTTAAATGACAAAGTGACTTGCTCTCATATGCTATTCACAAGGAACAAGGTAATGGGGGTAAGTGATAATGTAGTTCAAGAATAAAAGCGTCCTGTCAAATAACAGGCTGAATCACGCCTACAGAGATCAAATGATTTGATGGAATCAGTACATAGAGAAAAACGAGAGACATTAACAGGGAGGTCAAGTGGAATGAAAGGTGTCTCTACTAGCTCTGGGCTATAGATTTTCTAACTCATATGTCCACCTCCATCAAAATTTATTTGGTAAATATAGTTATTTTAAGTTGATGATAGCCATTTGTAGAAAATTTCTGAATATTTAGGCTTTACCCCCCTAACTCTGAAAATTATGAGTTTTAAACTGTTACCCTAAGTCTAATATAATTTTATCCAAAAGTAAATATCAGTATTTATGATTATTGGCCACCACCAACTATGCTATAAATATGGCTTACCTCTGGCAAGTACAATGCCTGGTTTGAAAATCTCTGTGAAACCTATTTTTTTTCCCCCTTAAACCTTCTGTGGTACATGTGTAAAACCAGGCCTATGATAGAGGCAGGAGAGCTGGTAACTTTGTAGCCTGTGTGCAGAAGCTGGGGTCTACTAGCCCTGAAGCTGCTGCTGCTGACAGCGGATTGATCACCTCCAGGTTCGCCCGTGGAAGCTTTTTGCTTGATTCGAGTTTACTCTCCAAGAGTGATGGTGTGGAACTGCAGTCAGCAGTCATCCACTGTGGAGTTGGTTGCTCCTTCTGAAATTGAAATAAATTGGCTGAGGGAATGTGCAGAACAGCAGTTGGTGAATTTAGCACAGAGCACTGTGGGCCCACACGGATAATGACTGCATTATATTAAAGCAGAGAAATGCAAAGGGAAAACCCAATTCAAGAATATTGCATTTCTCAACACATATCAGGGCATCAACAATGTAAACAGACCTTTTATATTGTAATTGTAGTAAAATTGAGTAAAGAGGGAATTTAATTAGCCTATGAATGATTTTACTGGGGCCTCCATCTCTAATTTGTCCTTTATATTACTGGTAGATTAATCTCTCCAGTAACAGGACTTTTAAGAAGAAATTCCTAAGCTCAAGGATTTATCCTGAGTCCAGAACAGAGATGCTTTAACATTTTGTACCCCAGCTGGCTCTTTTCTCTTCATCATCCACCACTCCCAACGTGGGCCCTTCTCCATCTGCAGAGCTGCTTGTGGTTTGCACAGGGGTCTAAGTAGAGCTCAGGCTGCCTCGCTCTCTGAAGTGGGAGAGGAGCAGCATCTCCATCAGCACTTCAGAGGTGGAACTCAGATTCAGGGCCAGGTCTTATGATAATAATGACAAAGAAGAAATTATTCTTAACCTCCTGAGTTCATGTTTTAGTTGAAAGAGATAGAACATAGTAAATAATTCTAGACAATGGGAATTTCAATAGGCAATGACTAAGTAATTAATTGAGACTTGAGAATGCTGGTTGGAATCCTAGATTAGTCATACTGGGCATGTTATATTGATGTTGTAAGCTATGAGCTTCCTGTCTATATTGTGGCATACCAGTAAGAGTGTTTTGCTGTACTAGAGCTTTTGTGTGAATCCCACGTGAGTACCTCATGAAACATGCAGGAAATACTTTGTCTTTTTGAAAACTGCACATTTCTGCCAGTATAAAACCTGGTAATTTCTCCCCGTGAACACTAATAACAATCCTGACCTCTTTTGCTGGGCTCTTTGAGTCTCCATCCTTGGGCACTCCCAGTAGACCTGGTAATACTATGAACACCAGGAATATTAGCAATGGTGACTATAAACATGGACTGAGGGCCAATTTGTTTAATTGTATATTGTTTTTCAACCTTTGTCTCACTTGATTCTTACTCTGACCTATCAAGAGATATGATTATTCTCATTTTAATGACCAGGAGCCTGAAATCTAGAGACGCTTAATGATATTTTCAACATCATCCACTAGTCAGTGACATATATATATATATATATATATATATATATATATATATATATATCAGAGATCTAATTTCAAAGGCTGTATGTGCTATTGTACACTTCTTTAGAAATTAGTCCCTTTGCCCTTGTAGATTTCAAATTATAGGGGAGAGAGAAAATTTTTTTTTTTAGGAACTTAATATATATTTGGTTAGTGGAGTGATGTCTAAGAATTGTTCTAGAAACACTTAAGGTAGCCTTAAATTATGGAAGGCCATGCTCTGGAAGGGAGCTTAGCTGGTGAACTGCACAATAAAATAATAACAGAGTGTGTTAAAACTTCACAGAGGATATTTGGCATTTCTTATATTTCTGAGAAAAATAATTATAATTATAATTTTTAAAAATTACTAATATTCAATCACAGTAGTAGAGGAAGCTGTGCTTTATGGTTTCTGTGGGAATAACAATGTTTTTGTGCAGAGGCTAGATTCCCCTATGGCTCTTAGAACACATTTTTGATATTTCATCTAAGGTGATTAAAAATTTGTCTAGGCAGAATACTATCTCTAAGATAAAAATAGAAATATCAAGACAATAGTGCTGGAAAAGATAATGCTAAGTGAAGTTAGCCAATCCCCAAAAAACAAATGCCAAATGTTTTCTTTGATATAAGGAGACTGACTCATAGTGGAGTAGGGAGCAGGAGCATGGGAGGATTAGATGAATTCTAGATAGGGCAGAGGGGTGGGAGGGAAAAGTAGGGGGCTGGGGATTGGCAAGGATGGTGGAATGTGATGGACATCATTATACAAAGTACATGTATGAAGACTTGAATTGGGTGTCAACATACTTTATATACAGAGATATGAAAAATTGTGGTATATATGTGTATTAAGAATTGTAATGCAAAAAACCCAAAGTATATATATAAAGGCACGAATTGGCATGAACATACTTTATATACAGAGACATGAAAAATTGTGCTCTATATGTGTAATAAGAATTGAAATGCATTCCACTGCTGTTGTGTATTTAAAAAAATAAAATCAATAAAAGATAAAAAAAGAAATATAAAGACAAAGAAAAAAGAGGGTTTTCAAAAGTTTATCAGGTAAAGCTGATGAAAGATTTATTTATTGTCTAGATATCATTGACTTGTGTTGAGGTGATAGACTAAATATTTGTGAATTTAGCCAAATATGAACATACAAAATCATGTAAGAAATGTATTTACTATATGGAAAAATATTTGTTATTATATACATGTAGCTAACAAGAATAATTATTGAAACTTCTCTTTGGTTATTTTTCTGTAATCATTTGCAATTTGGTCCTGCTCAGAGGCAAGGAAAATGAGCTAGATGTGCTTTTGAAACTCCTTTCAGAGTTATAGTTTTATGATAGTGTAATAAATTTCAAGATGACCATGGGGAGTATGTTGTTCTACATATACATTTTACTGCTACTATGAATTTATAGTAATTGGAGATAACTTACTATTTTATGAGGCATAACAGAATAATTGCACCATTTTCAACTTTAAAAAGAGTGAGAGAAGTCTGGTCAGGGTGATAAATGATCCACACCATTTAGTAACTATTCCTTTTAAAAATGTAGAATTGTTGCATATAAGAACACATTCCACTTTTGCTGTTGTAAACATTTTAATTTCCATTTCACTATAATGTTGCCAATTTGAGGTTTTTGAGTTTGCACAAATAATGCTGATATTTTCAATAGTAGAATCTATTTAATTTTGCCTGTACATGGCATAACTATTGATTTTACAGTCTGTTGGGTATTCTCCTCAAATAATGTTTCAATGAGAGAAAATCAGCTCCACATAGGTCTGGCCTACAGTATCCTAACACAGCCCATATTTTCTGAACATACTTCAAAGAGCTATAGTCTATCTCAACTGAGAAGTGTTTGGGGCCTTAGTTTGGCAGCAGTTATGACCCAGACTCAAATGCTGCAAGAAAGGACTTCTCTAGGGTTGTATAATACTCAGAGGAAAAGCACTGAAGGATGACTTGTGATGGGAGTAGAGTTACATCAGACAGACTGGGGGTGGGAGGAGGGTTGAGCAGCCCTCTCACCTCCCAGGACCTGTAGCTACTTATCAAGAAGCAATGGTTAACTTTCTAAGAGGCATGGTGCCACCTTCTCCCACTTCCAGATTAGCTTATAGGCACCAAGGTTTGCATGGTATTTCTTCTAAGCTTCCAGAGAAGGGAAATATAAAAACAAGGAAAAGATGTTTACTTGGGTCCATGGGGGGGGGGAATTACTACACTTTTTGCTAAAAGCTGTGCTTTCCAAGACAAAAGCCTTGTTGAAAACCCTTCCTTACCTTTCACCTCCTCATAATTTAGATTTTAGTTTATTCCTAGAACTTCTTTAATCCACTAAAGCAATGCCAAGAGTGCACCGTATTTTCCTGAGTGAGGACACTTCAGGCTCCTTACTTATCCTTTTTCTTCTACCACATTGCCTGTTTAGGGAAAGCAAGGACCATGGGTCTGCTCACCATTTGTCCCTAGCACATGTCATACTTCTTGTCATTGACTCAGAAGACAGAAAGCATTGACTGAATGATAGATGGAGGCAGTGGAGATGCAATAACTAAAGATAATTATCTATTTTTGAGGTTGAACTGGACAGGAATATGGAAATCTCATGAACACCCATACTAAATTTGAGCACTCAGTAGGTTGACCTGGATCAGGGATCTATGGCAGATTTTTGAGGTCTGGGGTTAGAGATGTGCAGAACTTTTATTAAAATTTTACTTTCTTTGGTAGGTAAGGTTTCCCTCCTTGTTCTTAGTATTTCCTAAAGTCAGAACAGAATATGAATAGATATTAAAAGAAAATAAATGGATTACATGGCCAAAGAAGTTTTGAAAGCACTTGGTTAAATAAAGTTAAATAGCTTTTATTTTTAGGCAGGACATATTAGACTTAACTATGCTAATGTGCATTATGAATGATAATAGAGTTTTTCTTGCAGACATCATCTCATGGAATTTATAAACCAGAGAATGTTTGTGGCCAACTAATATAATATAGTTCTAAAGCTGTCTCTCTCCAGTAGGAGATATGTATAATTGAAAAATAATTTATTCAGTGTCGATAAATGGCACCTTCAAGATTCAGCTCAAAGGAAAGAATCTCCCTACTTGATGAAAAAAATCAAGTCAAAATTTTGAAGTTGATTTAGGTATTTAGGGATGTTGATTATTATAATGAACAGAATATACTTAGTACTGATACCATTAAAGTGGACACAATAAACCTAAGTTATTTTGATTAACTTATATGAGAAACATAAATGTTCTAAAAATGGCTTCTTTGGGAACAGCACTACAAAATTACTTTTTTAAGTATACATTTTGGAATTGACTTGAGCTTGCTCATTCAGCAGCAGTGACCCTGGATAAGTTCATTATCTCTTTATACACTTCTGTTGGTGTTTGTGGAGGAGTCTAAAGAAAAGCGTTTATTTGTCTAATTTATATGCCTTTCCTTTGTCTGTACTCTGCCAGTTTAGATGTCACCTGTAATAACTATGAAAAATTGCTGTGTGTTTCATGTTCTTCTTCTTTTTAAAACTGCAACAGAGGTTCTCTACAGCTACCAAAGGGACTTTAGTTCCAAGGAATCACAAATCTAATTTAGCTGTACTGAGTTGCAATCTCTCATCCTAATAGGCATTTTGTTTAATATGAAAACTCATCAGTGAAGACTCTCTTAAAATTGTTTCTTCTATTTTAGGGAGTAAATGAAATAAATGTGTTTATTTTAGATCACCTAAATATTTTCTGTAATATACTGGTGTGGTTAAAGGATGCTACTTTATCATACTTATCTTTGAAAACCTGATAGTATCCCTGCTTTCAGTTTCTCAGGCAATCTTACATTCATTCACCTGGTAGGTCAATCTTTTCAAATCTCAGCTGTAATAATGTCATTTTCCTTCTCAAAACTCTAAATGGCTCCCCATTGGTTATCAGATGATAAATGAATTCCCTAGACTGTCATTTAGGGCTTAAACATTTTACTCTTACTCACCTTCTCCCTAACACCCCCTCCCATTATCACTCTAATTAAACTGGCTCTCTCTAAAACACACTGCATTGTAGCTTTAGCTAAATGTCTCGTTATTTCCCCAGAATGACCACTCTTATCCTTGTCTTTTAAAAATTGGCCAACTCTTTTTTTTTTAATGTCTTTTTTTTTAATTTTTTATTGTTGGCTGTTCAAAACATTACATAGTTCTTGATATATCATATTTCACAATTTGATTCAAGTGAGTTATGAGCTCCCATTTTTACCCCATATACAGATTGCAGAATCACATCAGTTACACATCCATTGATTTATATATTGCCATACTAGTGTCTGTTGTATTCTGCTGCCTTTCCTATCCTCTACTATCCCCCCTCCCCTCCCCTCCCCTCCCCTCTCTCTGCTCCCTCTACTGACATTCGTTTGTCCCCCTTATATTATTTTTCCCCTTCCCCTCACTTCCTCTTGTATGTACTTTTGTATAACCCTGAGGGTCTCCTTCCATTTCCATGCAATTTCCCTTCTCTCTCCCTTTCCCTCCCACCTCTCATCCCTGTTTAATGTTAATCTTCTTCTCATGCTCTTCGACCCTACTCTGTTCTTAGTTACTCTCCTTATATCAAAGAAGACATTTGGCATTTGTTTTTTAGGGATTGGCTAGCTTCACTTAGCATAATCTAAAAAAAAAAAAAAAAGACAATGAGACATTATAAAATTTTGTCCCAGGAAAATGCTCTGCTAAGAAGCCTGGGAAAAGCCGCAGAACACTGTTGTGAGTTTGGAGCTCATCAGGATTTGCAAGCTGATTAAATAAAATGCTATTTATCCTGGCAAAAAAAAAAAAAAAAAAAAAATTAGCCAACTCTTCAAGTCTTCTCTCAGATTCTATCACTTTCATGAGTTTGTTCTTCATCAATCCGTGGATGACACACTCTCTCTCTATATATCTATCTCTATCTCTATCTCTATCTCCTTAATGGAGCAGAGGAATTCACAATCCTTACTTTTTATTTTTAATTTTTATATTTTGAGGATGGAACACAGGGGTGTTCCACCACTGAGCTACATCCCCAGCCCTTTCTATTTTGAGACAAGGTCTCACTAAGTTGCTGAGACTGGCCTCAGACTTGGGATCCTTCTGCCTCAGCCTCCTGAATCACTGGAATTATAGGCATGGCTTCACTGTACCTGGCACAATCCCCAGTTTTTAAATCCTCATCTACCTAGCACACTGTGACAAGTTTGGCACATAGAATTAGTTATTTAGTAAATATTCGTTCAATTAATTATCAACGGTTTCATAGTATGTCTTTCCTGCCTTGAGTTAAAGTTATTTTATTTTTAATTTTATTTTTGTCCTTGCTACTGAACTTCAAGGGCAAACACTATATCTATTATTTACTACCACTCTGCGCTGCAATAAATAGTTAACTTGAAATGCAAAGCTAAAACATTCTAGTGGAATGTAACCACTTCAGTGTAGTAAAATTTTTTAGAGCATGAAATTTGGTAAATTTGTGCTTTGCCAGGAAACAGATTCCTCATGGGAGTAGTGAGGGAGACAGTACTGAACACAGAGTTCAAATACATGAGTCTAAGTTCTTTTTGTTGCAGCATTTGTGACCTTGGTCAAGTTTCTTAACACTTCTGTGTCTTGAATTTCTTATTTGACAATGAGAATATTATACTGATTATAGAGGCTTACCATGAAAATTAAAAAACACAGGAGCAAATGCATTGTAAACTGTGAGATACGTTGAAATATATTTGCCTTTCAACAAATACTTTGAGTCCTGCTTCTGTGGCAAGCATTAGGATAGTCTTTTATTTTTACAACTTAAAATTTATTATGTTTCTTACAATTTATTACTACATTAAGATGAGTGAAAAACTCATTATCCCTGCTTGGAAGGTTCTGATAACCTGGAAGAGACCAACATATGAATTGAGAATTGTAATACACTGTGCATGTATATTAAGAACTATGGTAGGAAGGAAAGCAGGGTGCTTATGAGCATGAAGAAGGGCACCTGGGTTCGATCCTCAGCACCACATAAAAATAAATAAATAAAATAATGTATGGGCTGGAGAGTCTTCCTGGGGGAAGTAACATGTAGGCAAAGACCTACAGGATAAACTTGCCACCCAACTGGAATGAAGGTAGAAAGGGTGTTTCAGAAAGAGAGTATTAGAAAAGGTTTCTAAGAAACAAGAGAAAGTGGGGAGATATTCTGGTGTTGGGAGGAGGGTTGAGCATGGTGTAATACAATCCTCTTTGATCCTGATATGTTCCTCTAAGGGGTTTCTCTTCTTCCTTCCACCACCTCCTGCCCCCAAGCTTTGTTAGAAATAACATCCTAGATCAGGGTGATACATAAGGATTTTCTATGCAATGCAGCTTGTATTTTTTTTTTTATATTGTAAGTGAAGAGGATTTAGATTCAGAAAGTTCTTTATTTTTCATTGCCACATTTTCTACCATGAATATTTTGAAAAATAAATACGTTAAAGTTATCCACAGGATAGATGAGAGAGGAGGAACACTGTTTAAAGAGTTAGATCAACCTGTGCACAGTCCAACTTTGTCAATTTATGTTGCACGTTCTTGGGCAACCCATTTAAGTATTTGACTATAAAATAACGGTGCTTAAATTACAAATTTTGTGAACATTCAAAGAGATAATACATAAATGAGAATCTCATGTAGCACTTGGTATGAGTTCAATGAGTGTTAATCTTTTTTATTAACTTTCTAAGAATCAATAATAAATACATTTTTTTCTGGACAATTCTATTTATGCTGTGTTTTCAGGCCTATAAGTAATTAACTAAAGTGTTACTTTGACTAGCTGATGAATTTTACAAAATGTATTGGTCAAACTGAACTGTAAACCTTCTAAGGTTTATAAAAGTAAAACTCCTTTTTATTAACCAAGGATGTAGCTAAAATATAAACTTGTGATATCAAAATTTAATTTGAGCCTGCTAGTGTAAATAGGCCATTCATGAATTTGCAATAAAACATTTACTAAATTTTGTTTGTTTCTCTTGACTTAAATAGATTAGATTCTCTAATTCTTCCTCAAACTAGAAGATTTAAACTTCATAAAATTCTTATTTTTGGGGAAAATATATTTCACAAGTTCCTATTCATTGGTTGCTAAGGAACTTTAAAAAACTGCCCACCCCACCTTAAGTTTATTTATTTATTTATTTATTCTTTCCTGTGGCTCTTCACAGTGAAAACTCAAGAGAAAACAGTGGAAGTGAGCTCTTTTTTTCTTTTCTTTTTTTTCCTACTGGGAAAAATTGACCTACATCTCTGGCTACTTCTTGTGTAGGAATCATGGCAGACTCTTCTTTTAATCTCTGTTCATATATGAGAAAACAAAAAAGAGTTTAAAAATTTTGGTTACTTCTTTGTATTATTTCTCTTGTAAAATGGAGTGGAAGTCAACAGGAAAAATATCTTATCCAACTGAAATTAGGGGGAAGTGTTTCCAATGGAGCATAAATCAGCCAAAATTTATCTGAGGTACTAAAATATACTTGTTCGTGTGAGTGTTCACTACATTTTTAATCATATGTGGTTGATTTCATTTCTTGCATATCTTACCTAGTTTTCTTTGGGAGTATTAATGTATACTGTAAACCTTTCTATAGATTCATAATGATTATTTGTGTCAGGTGAAGCTCTATACAGAAAAACAGGCTTTGTGGTTGTAATGACCTTCAATGAGGTTGTTAATTGGTCACTAACTAGAAACAACAGGTGGACAAAGCTTCAATACTGGACTTGGTAAAGATCAAGAAATAATCTTACAATATATCATAGAGGTTTTAAAGAAGTAGGGCAAAGATAAGAGCTTAAATTAGAAAATATGCTTTCTAGAGAGAAAATTTTAAATATGTAATCTCCAGGTTTCTATGGTAATATCTTACATTTACAGAATTTTCTGTTCAGAGTACTTATACCTCTGACAGTACTTGGATTTTACAACATTGCCAACTGTTATTATTTTAATTTTTCAACTGAGTTTGAGAAAACTTTAGCTCAGGTAGTTTGTATAACTTCTGGGGGAAGATGGCAAACAAGAATGGAATCAGTCATATAAACCTTGCTGTCCTGCCTGAGTTCCGGCACCATCCTGAACATTCACTCAATTTCACTGGCCTTCAATTTTTATCCGTAAAATGCTAAAAGCAATAATATCAACCCCATCGTGTTTGATGATGATTAAATATAGTAATGCCTCTGAAGAGCTTAACGCAGTACTTAGCATACAGTGATGTTCAATACTGAACTATTTCAAATATTATTGTTGAACCTACCATCTAGCATCTCCAGGAAAAGAGACCGTACTTTAATTTCAACTATTAAATGTTATGAATTTACTTACTGGGGAAAGGAATTGAAGCCATCACAATGTTTGATACTCATAAGGAAATTAAGAAAAGTGGTGTTTTTAAGGAATGCTACATTTAAAGAAACTTAGCTTGTTAAATTTATATAAAACACCTTTCTTGATTTAAAGACCTTTTGTTTTTCTGATTATCAAAGTATATTATGTAATACTGTATTTTTTAAATCCACAAATTATGAAATGGAAAATAAACATGCATTCTGATCTCACATTTATAGATTTCCATTTATCTACTTATACTCCTGTTAGATGGAGATGGCAGGGCCTCTGTCACTGTATCATTATTAGTCTTTAGTACTCTTAACATTTTAAACCACAAAATTTCAGAGATAAAACTGGTATCTCTCCTTTGTTTTATGTTTATATAGTTATTACTGATATTGGATTTTTAGTTTCATATTTATTTTGTCAACTACCTGATAATATTTATGAAATTTTCTATTGGAATATATTTAGCACTATTATTGGTATAAAGTATATTTTTATATATTAGCAATGTTCAACGTTTTTTTAAAATATTGTCTGTAAATGTTTTTTCCAGATTTTAATTTTTAATTGCCTGAATAACTAATAATTATTAGTTAACTAATAATGTTAATAATATTAGTTATGAATAACTAATAAATTTTTTTAAATTTGAAAGATACATTTAGGAAAAAGATTGCCATTAAAAAAAAGAAAAAAATAGAAATGAAAGTGTCCCTTTTTCATCAAAACTTTTGAGTTCCCTTCAAGAGGTAAGTACTGTTCTCAGCTTGGTGCATATCTTTATCTTAGATCTTTTAAGAAATCATTATTTTTTTCTTATATTAAAAAAATAAAGGCTTCTATTTGCAACTCTCCTTTTTTCTTTTTTATTTTGGTACTAGGGATTGAACCCAGGGGCACTTCACCACTAAGCCACATCCCTAGTCGGTTTTATTTTTTATTTAGAGACAGGGTCTCACTAAGTTGCTCAGTACCTTGCTAAATTGCTGACTAGCTTTGAACTTGAGATCCTCCTGCCTCAGCTTCCCAAGTCACTGGGATTATAGGTGTGCACCACAGCGCCCAGCTATCTTTCTACTTTTATTATTCTAGATGAACTTTAGAATCAAGCTAAGTTCTCAAAAGTATTCTAATCATATATTGCTTAAGATCAGATTAAATCTCTAAGTTTGTAATTCATATTTTATAATACTTGTATCTATCCATTAGCCCACCTAAGTGCTTCTGTTTGTTTAAGCTTCAAAAAAATTTTTTACAGTTTTCCAGATATAGTTTCCACAAATTTTTTAAGATTGTTTCTGACTATGTTTTAATATTTTTCTTAATAAGTAATACTTTTCCCTCCATCTTACTAAGTAGTCATCAGTGATACATAATCAAGTTACTGTTTTCTAGACATTTATAGTATATATAAGTTCTTATAGCTAAAAAAAACAACAGAACAACTATATTATCCAGCTATATTACTCCTTGATATTTATCCAAAAGTGTTAAAGTCAGCATACTTTCGAGATACATGCATACCTGTGTTTATCACACCAAAATTCACAACAACTAAGTTATGAAACCAGTCTAAGTGTCTGTCCATCAACAGGTTAATGGATAAAATGTGGTATATATACAATGAAATTTTATGGAGCCATACAGAACAAAATTATGTCATTTGCAAGAAAATGGATGGAATCAGAGACCATGCTTTTGATTGAAATAAGTTGGACTCAAAGAGAAATCTATTCTATGTTTTGTCTCATGTGGAAGCTAGAGGAAAAAATATATGCAAAAAAATGGGTCCATCAAAGTAGAAAGGCGACCATCAGCATAGAGGAAGGGGGTAGTGAGGAAGGGAAGAGAAATAAGGGAGACACTGGGGAATGAAATAGATCCATTTGTGTCTTCATATAGTGTGAATATGACACAGTGAAACGTAGCATTCTATATCACTGTGCTGCACCAATATAAAAAGTCTGTATAATAAATCTTTAAAAAGTTCTTATGGCCAAAGTCTTTAAGACTATCTACTATACTTTCTTAAAACTCACTGAGGCATGCTATATAAATAAACATGCTCTGAAAACAATAACTTTTCCTGATTTCAGAAAGTTAGAAAAATAAGCATGCCAATATTTTGATTGTAATAGTAAGATTTCTAATGTAAATATAAAATTTTTACCAAATTCATTGATTTAATCAACATATTTTCATTTATGGAAGAAACTTACATTATAAAACTTTTAATTTATTATGAGAATTATTTTGCTAGCACTCTTAAAAGACATTAATACTCTTTCACATTAATGGCTGAGATTTTCTATGTTCTTGGATATGTTAATTCATGCTGTTGATCAAATTTTGTTATCATCAGGAATAATGAATTTTATATTTTCTATATTATACTAAAAATAAAATAACATGTTATTACTCAAATTTTAATATAATAAATTCATGTACTCTCTGGCTCTATAATTCTGCAATAAAGAATAAAACTGCATTCTGGTTTATTATAGTATTTCTGTTTTATTCATTTTGAGTTAAATTTGATCATCTTTGATCAGTGAGTTAATTTTGATCAAGTATAGCAATAGACAAAACAAGATTTTGTAATAACACCTCATTTATTGAGTATTCCTAATACTACCACAGGACCAGAGTCATTTAAAAGAAAATAATTTTATCACCTCTAGCCATTATGTCAAAGTTTCCTTTTCATACTGTTGACAGGACCTATTTTATAGGTAGCTATTCTGGGTTTGAATATTTCACAACTTCCTTAGGAAGTTATTCTAAGCTTAACAAATGGAACATTTTTAAAAGAAATTTCTAATTAAAAAGATACTGGAAAAGAGCTCAAGAATTTTTATATCATTCTATTATAAGAGAAAAGCTATCAACAATTTTTAAATCATTTGGCATCCTGTGACCATATTTATGAGTTCAAGTGTTCCAATTCATTATTTAGGTAGCATTTATCTCTACAATTCACCTGTCTAATCTGTTCTGTGTTCTCCTGGTTTTCCTATGACCACATGGCTCATACCATTCCCTATGGCACTCATGGACTCATTCTTGTGGCCATGTTAGTGGAATATATATGGACCTCAGGATTTCTCCTCTTTTATCTCCACTCTATCTCTTAGTAATCTCACTAAAAAGTCAGGGCTTCATCTGAGACCTGAATGTTGATGATACTTCAACCTACATTTCCAACTGATATTTTCCCTCTTATTCTAGTTTTGCATTTTTCACTGCTTGCTGGCTATCTGTTGGAATTTCAGATGAGCATGTCTACAGCTGAATCATCCTCTGACTCAATCTGGTCCCTTCTCTACCATCTGTATTTCAGTTATTCTTTTAAGCTATAGCTTTGAAGCTTGTACTCATTTACTTAGTCACAGAGTCCTACCAATCTGACCTGTATGATGCCTGCAATTCATTTCCTCTATTTGGTTTCTGTTGTAGAACCAATTAAGTTGCTTCTTATTGCCCTATCTCTAATATGAAAATATTGTGTAAATAATTGGTATATTAACGTTCCCAAAGCTTATCCTGATACATTACTTCCCTACTCAAAAACTTCAATGATTCTTTCCTGCTTACAGAATCATCTGTTGTTCCATATTCTGCTTACTCTGGTCTTATTTTATTTGCATACTCATCTTGTATTAGTCTTCTCCATATGTAACAGTCAAACTGGACTGAATTCTATTCCCCAAAATTCTCTAAAATTGTCATTATCCTATGTGCTAGACACTTAACTAAGATTTTACATGCATTATACCAATTAGTGTTCATCATAAATGTCAAGGTAGGTATCATCATTATTTATGTATAAAGATGGGAAATTGAGGCTTAAAGAAATAGATAACTTGACCAGTGCTAAAAAACTAGGAAGCAGAACTAGATCTTGAAACCAAGCCATTTGGTCCCAGTTGCCACTGTGTTCATCCAATGTGTTCTGTGTGTTATGCATACTTTCTTGACTCCTGCTATTCTTCCATCTAGAATATCTCTTCTTACTGGTTCTTCACTATTTACTCTCTATCTGCTTCTCTCTGACTTCATACTGTACCAACCTTGTTATGCTCTAGCCACAGTGGTCTTTTCATTTCTTGAACTTAGGACCAATATTGCTTCAATCAGGATATCTGAACCTGCTATCTTCTCTAATTTTCTCTTTCTTGACTGCTATATTTCCTGGATACTTGAGTCTAGAATTTTTTTTTTTGTACTGGAGATTGAATCCAGGGGTTCTTAACCACTGAGCCACATCCCCAGCCTTATTTTATATTTTGTTTACAGAAAGGGTGATTTGCTTAGGGCCTTTCTAAGTTAGTAAGGCTGGCTTTGAACTTTCCATCCTCCTGCCTCATCCTCCTGAGCCTCTGGGATTACAGGCGTGCACCATTGCACCTAGTGAGACTAGATTTTAATGTTTATTAAATGTTTCCAGAAAAAAGATTCTATGTTTCCAGAAAAAAAGATTCTTTTCTTCCCTCTTTCAACCAACTTACTCAATACATTACTCTATTTTATTATTGTAATAGAACTTGTCAATATCTGAATTGGCCTAATACATCCATTTCTTTTCTAACAGGCATGAGATATGGGGTCTAGTTGGTCTTGTACAACCTCTCTGTCTAGCCCTTGAACAAATGCATATTATATGATAAATTAATACTCATGTGATGAATTGGGAGCTTTCTACCTGATAATGACCCACTAAAAACTCCAGACCTAAATTAAAGCTAACCTTTTGATAAAGGGTCTGATTTCTGCTTCTTTACCATTATCCCTCAAACTTATTGGTTATAATCACTCTGTTCTCCGAATTGCCTTAGCATTTTACAACTACTGGGGAATATGCCATTTTTGCATTATACATATTGTGTATTATGTTTTTGTAAATCCAATTCCCTGCCTCATTGTATATTATGTGAAGAGAGATTTGGTCTACAATTCAGTTTCATAAGTATTATAAGCTCCTTCCTTAGTTTTCTACTAAATATCTATTAAACTTAAAGAATTCTTTATAGTTTCAAGTACATTTAATGTATATGAATATTATATAAAGGAATAGACCAATTTACAAAAAAGTTTGACCCATTGAAGGATTTTGATAATAACCCATCATATGACATTGCAATATATTACAAGATGAGGCCTATTTTCCCCTGACAATAGCCTATAATCGTACTCTGAAACAGTTTCATTATGATTTAATTATTTGCTACTGTGGGAACATTCTTGCATTATATTTTCTCTGTTTTCTGCCCTAGGCTCTTAAAATATGCCATTTAAAATAACTAGTAAGATATATTTACAGGTCCATGGACAAGTGCATTACTAATATGGATAAGTATAATGTTTTAAGAGACCCCCACCCTTTGATATTATTTGTTAAAGCTCTTAACAGCTCATTTTCACACATGAGAATAAGGCTTGGACAAAGAAAATAAAAACTTTCTAAATATGATCAGTGATCACAGATACATTTAAACGCAGGGAGCTGCTTGGACACTAATAGACCTGCCACATCATTTTCATTTCCCTAAAGATATTAGAAGCCACTCTGAACTCATCATCAATAACTGCTTAAAATGTTTTTATTTTATAAAATCAATGTTATGCACTATTACTTGATTAAAATTTCAAATAAAGAGAGATGACTGTGGACTGAGAAGGGTGTTGGGGGAAGGAGCAAAGGTAGTAGAAGGATGGACATGACCCATCAGTGCATGATGCATGCACATATGGAAACATCACAGAGAATGCCATTAATTTGTGCAATTAATATGTCAGTAATTATAATAAAAATGATGATACTCAATATAAATAATACAGCTTCAACTAATTCTTAAATAACATTATATTTAGTTACTGTTATTTATTTATTTATTTATTTATTTATTTATTTATTTTGGTATCAGAGATTGAACTCAGGGGCACTTAACCACTGAACACATCCACAGCCCTTTTTATTTTTTATTTTGAGACAGGGTCTTGCTAAGTTGCTTAGAGTCTTGCTCAGTTTCTGTGGCTGGCTTTGAACTTGCTATTTTCCTGACTCAGTCTCCTAGAGTTGCTGGGATTATAGGCATACACTACCAAGCCCTGCCAAATCAGTTTTTAAATGAACTTTTTCAGCAATTTTCCATTCTTAATTATGGATTATCAATGTAAGAAAAAGAATGAATAGGAAAGATGGTGGAATGAGATGATCATCATGTCCCTAGGTAAATATATGATTGCATGAATGGTGTGACCATACTTTGATACAACCAGAGAAGAGAAAAATTCTGCTCCATTTGTGTACAATGAATTGAAGAGCTTTCTACTGTCATGTGTAACTGATTAGAATGAATGAATTAATGAATGAATAAATAAATAAATTTTAAAAAAGAATGGATGAATAAAGCCAATAAAAGTAATCTACTTGCAAAAGAAAAATAAAGTATCTTTTCAAACTTTTCTTACTCTGTAATTTTACAAATTCATTATTTCCATGGCTTTCTTTCACTTTATTTAAAATTGTCTATATAATACATAAACAGGAACAATTTTAGGAGTAATATCTACTTACAGAATTAGGGAAATTTTATGTTATTTTCATATTCAAAATTTTGTGTCTTTTTTGAATAAACACATTTTAATGTAATGAGTAACAAGGAAAATAAATGCCACAATTAATTAAAGCAGTGTCTATATTTAGGGAAAGCCATGTTCGGCAATGCTTAAAAGCATTGGCTTGGGAATGGTTGCTAATACTGCAAAACAATGTGGATATTTATTTCACCTCAGGTAAATTGCTCTCTATACCTTAGTTTCTACATCAGCAAAATGGGAATGATAAAAAAAATTACCTCATAGTGTTGTGAGGATGTAATGCTACACAATGAGTGTCAATTATTTAAGAAAATACATGACAAATGCCCACATTTGATTTTTTTCTCAGTGGAGACAGTCTAGGTTCATTTCATGAAATTCCATTATCCATGATCAGGATATTATCCCAGAGAACACATGACCACTACTCAACATTGTGTTGACTCAGAAATGGGTCATCCTTACTATTTTAAGCCCTAATCCCATTTTATTAATGCCACTAATATGAATAACAGCTGATGAGATCTGTTGGCTATATTTATACAAAAGTTATTGAGCCAGAGACAGGCTAAGTGCTGAGACACAGGAAATGCAGTGGTGATGGTCAAGCGTCTTCTCTCCTGGGTGGACATTCCAGATGGGTTGAAAGAACACAGGAGAAAACCATATAGCATTTGATGATTTATAAGTGTAAGAGGGGAAACAGAGATGGGTAATGGCTGCCTTTGAGGCAGCACAGTTCTGGCTGGGACCCGTAGGAATGGCCTTCTGAAGAGGAACACAGAAGTCTTCAGGAAGCTCTCTGGGTGGGGAAGCAGCCAGAATCATGAATTGAGGATGTTAGAAGGTTGACACATACAAAAAACAACAGGAGGAGACCAAGACATACAGACCCTTGGGGAGACGTGTGCACCTGCCCTTGTATGCACAGGGACTAAGATTACCACGGGTCTTTGATAGAATTTTTATTTTATACATAATGTGAATGAAAGCTACAGGAACAGTTTAAGGGACATTGTGAACAAAGACCAACTAGGAGAAGAAAAATGCAGGAAAACTGTTTCTTAAAAGATGTCTATTCAAGCCTCTTTATGGATATAATCCTTACGAATGGGTCATTTTAAGATTTTCAGAATGTGATCTTTCTTGAAGGCAATGGCAAATTGAAAAAAATATTAGATTAATGTCTTCTTATTTATGTATCTCTATATTTGCTTGCTAAATCATACATTACACACTTTGCTATTTTTAGCTATTTTTAAATGGATAGTTATGTGGCATTAAGCACATTCATATGGTTGTATAACCATCACCACTGTCTCCAGAATGATCTTATCTTCCTCAACTGAAACTCTGTTTCCTTCACATTGACTCCATGTTCTCCTGATTCCATGTTCTCCTTCAACCTCAGGCAACTACCACTCTACATTCTGTCTCTATGAATTTGACTATTCTAGATACCTCAGAGAAGTAGGATTGTACCATAAGCATTCTTTTGTGACTGGCTTATTTCACTTAGAATGATGTCTCCAGGATTCCTCTACTTTGTTGCATGTGTCTGAATTTTCTTCCTTTTGGAAGACGGAAAGATAGTTTATAGTATGGATAGTTGATCTGTCAATGATTACTTAAGTTATTTCTATCTTTTGGTTTTTGTGAATAATATTGCTACAAACATGAGTGTATAAATATCTATTCTTTCCTTAAATTTGAAGGTATAATATTTTTTTCTGGATTCTAACATTTAAATAAATTCTGGTTCTCATAACAAGATATACCTACTGATAAAGAACCTTAGTTATTTCTTAGTGTAGATACTCAAATCTTATCTTCTCCAATCTTCTCAAGTGTTCCATTGCAGTAGTGTAGAAATTGCATTTTTTAAACAATTTTTTTTGTGTGTTTATGTGTGGTAATGGGAATTGAACCCAGGACCTCAGGCATCCTAGGCAAGCACTCCACCACTGAGTTGCATCCCCAGCTCTGCATATTCACTTTCAGTGCCAAGAGTGTTTTGCATTTGTTTCTTCACAGAGCTACTAAAATATAAAAACATATAGGATTTATATGTAAGGATTAACTCAATCTTTGAATAAAAAGCCCCACAGCTATTATATGGAGATGTATTTATATAGTTTCAAAAGAGGCTATGTCATCCTAAAATAATGTAATTAAAAATCTAAATTAATGCATATTTTTATAGAATAGGTCAGCTATGACTATTGTAATAATTCTGTGAACTGGATAAATTTTTTTTGTTTTCTGATTACAAGAGTAATTCATGATCACTCATTACCTTATTACAGAAAATTAGGAAAATAGGGCAAACACAGTAAATCAATGCCAACTCATCAACAGATAATAAGTGTTTTGGTTTATTCCTTTTCGGTCTTTCTTTCTATGCATATTTTCACAAATATTTGCAAAAGCTTTGTATCTGTATTGCTTTGTAAATCTTTTATCTTTTTTCTTTCTTTTTTTTTTCTACCTGTCATTGTGTGGGAGCATTTTCCTACCATTATCACTATGACTTTCTAAGCAGACCAGTTTTCAATGAAAAACATAGTATGACATGATGGTTAAGATGAGGTTACGGGAATCAGATTTCATCAAGTCCAGGTTATCTCTGCTATTTGCTAGCTGTGTAACTTTGGGCAATTTATTCAATCTCTCAGTGCCTTGTTCTCTCATCTTAAAACTGGGATCACCATAATACTTCATACAGATGCTGTGAGTACTCAACAAATTAATGTAAATGGACTACCAATTAAAATAGTACTTGGCACCAAATAAGCACTCCAAGTGTCATTATTTTTCACATTAAATATATTTTTAAATTTTATTATCTATAACAGATAATATATTATTTTATTACTTTAATGTTGGGCAATTATATATAAAATTATTCAATCAAGTATGTAATAATTTAACAAAACTTGGGAATTACTCTGATTCTAGAACTTCAGCATGTGCATGGATAATTCTCATTCCTTGAGAGTCTGATATGGTGAATCTGGAGTAAGACATAAGAATTTTCTTTGAAAAATGTGAACTAGATACATCTCCAAATGAATCTAGTAAGCAAGCCACTGTTGTAATCAGAGATTAGTGCCTATAACATTTACATAAAATCACACAGGATATAACTGATATTGCATTTCATAGTGCACTAGTATTTGTTACTAGGAGAGATGCAGAATTGCAAAAAAAAATTCTCTTTTTTTAAAAAGATAATTTATCAATACCTTTGCATTATTAGGAATAATAACCCACATAAGGATTAAAATTTCTAATTTGTATTTTTAACAGCACTTTATTAATCATTAAAGAAGTTGTGACTCTGCTGATATTTCTAATTTTTGAATAATTATTTACTGTTCTATCTCAAGAGTACATTTTTATCAAACCAGATGCCTTATAATTACATGTTTGTAAATTATTAATTTGTTATTCCTCTCTAAAGGATAACATTAAGCAGGCATATGTTTATTTCAAATTGCATTGTTTTAGGATTCCCAGTAATAATAAATAAATAATGATTAGTCAAAAATAACATCTGTGCAAAATCTTTTCTTTTATGGGAAAAATAGATTTTTAAAATTAATCTATTTCTCAATTGATGAGAAGGATTAAATGCTATCACAGAGGAATTAAAATTTTTCTCAGGATCAATAATAATAGACTGTAAGCTAAGTGTTAAAATTCACCACTTGGCTGAGCTGACTTTATTTGGTAAATCTTCTATGGGTTTGTCACTGTCAAGATTGGACAGAGCTACTGAGGACAGCACTCAACCCATGCATCCATTCTTTCATTTCCCTTTTTCTTGTGCTCACGATGTAGAAAATTACCATTGACTTCAGTTTTTGAAATTATTTCCTTGATTGTCCTTGAGTGGCTATGCTACGGCTCAGAAGGACAAAAATAATCAATACTCATACAGTGGACTAGTTGATGCTGCTCTTCAGCCAACTGTTTGGCGTGTTGTTCACGGGTTCTGAAATAACATGTGGAAAGGCAGTGGTGTGGGGATCATGTTCTGCTTAAATTGGACCTGACTTAGGAGCTGCTGAACGATTCACAGAGTCCCTCCACAGGTTTTGACAGGTATCCCTGTCAACGTGTGGCTCTCTCCTGCTGCATGTTTGCAGAGTACAATGTGTTCAGACCACAGTGGGGTCAGGAATTCAAGGATAGACATGTTAACCAGAAATCACCACTAGCCAGCATCTTGAAAGTCTTCACTTAGTGATACATTGGATACTTTATAAAACACTTTCTTGTTGAGGATTATGGATAATATTTAATTGAAATCACATCTCACAACCTGAAATTCTAGTACACCCTTGGATGAACACTATTTAACACAGACAAGGTTAGATCCAGCTTACATTGATGAAGTCCCTATTGTTGGGTGTTTATGTTTATTGTGTCCTTATTGCAAATAGGATTTTACATTTCTACTTTTATTACTGGCCCACAAATTGTTTCTTAGTATGTGGGCTTGGTGGCACATGCCGATAATTCCAGTGGATCAGAAGGTTGAGGCAGGAGGATAGCAAGTTCAAAGCCAGCCTCAGCAACTTAGCAAGACTCTTAGTGAGACCCTGTCTCAAAACAAAAATTATAGAAGGGATAAGGATTGGCTTCAGTGATTAAGCACCCCTGGGTCAATTCCTAGTACCAAAATGTTTCTTACTAAGTGCTGAATTCTGGAATTAACAGACTCAAAGTAACTTAGAATTATTAGGGACTATCTTCTGCCTCACTAATTTGTAGATGACTATATGATAAAAGAAGTGGAACTTTTTTTTTTTTAAAAGACTGTGTTTCAGATAACTGCTCTGCTTCTTTTGTAGATGTGTGACTTTGTGCAAATTGTTGAGACATTCACAGATGGAAAGTCAAATGTAAAATGGATGTTAAGAAGCATCTTATTCACATATGTATTGGAAGCTGAAATGAAATAAAGAATGTGAAACTTGAACTATGGTTTGGCACGGCACAGAAGGTCATTAAGTAGTAGCTAAGAGGAAATACAGGCCCAGAGAAGTTAAACGAAAACAAAATGGGCGGGGGGGGGGCATTTTTGGAAAACAAAAACAAAATTTAAAAGGACCATGGGGTATGTACTGGATTTTAGGTAAGCATGTGCCTTGTGTGAGTCATATGTACATTCACAGGGTAACCCAGGGAATTCATCCTGAAGGTACTGAGGAAAGGTCTTTTCTGGCCTGAAGCCAGCAATGTCACTTCGGGAGTCCTGCTTTTCTATCTCTAAGCAGGATGCTTAAAAGTTAAATTTTTCTATCATTAAATATACAGTTCGTATTCCTTGGAGGAAAACGCAAATGGATCATTTTTCAGAGGTGAAAAGGACTGCTTTTCTCCTTGAATACAGCTGGGGAAGGCGTTGTTTGACAAGATCTTAGCTTTATGTTGGGAGCGAGTTGGTTTGCCAGAGGGACTTCCAAAGATTACACAGAATTTTAGAGCGATAGCGGTTCCTATTGGTAGTCATAAGAAGAGGGAAAAATTTGCTTCTATAGTTCCTATAAAAACGACTTTCTAAGCCCTCAGAGGTTAAAACTCTTTTTTGGATAGATGATATCAGTGATCTCTAGCTAATGGGCTGTTCTCATGGTCTCCTGCATCATGAGAGGGTGGGAATTTTTCATTTAATTTTGCAAATCAAGAAATATATGCTTGATATCTTCCAGAAGTATAGCTGATATCCCTTAGACTAATTCAGAGGGACCAAGCTGATCATGGTCTTAGCAGTAAAAGGAATAAACTTGTGTTCCTGGGACAACCTTAAATGTTTTTGTTTTATCACAAGTCACTTACTCTACCTTTTGTACCTCCTCACCAGTGGCATCTACCTTCCCACTGTGTAAAGAGTCTCAAGTAAGTCAGTCAGCTCAAATCATGGTTTCCTTAAGTGCAATACCTCTAGTTGCAGGTCTTCCCTGTCCTGATCCAACCTAGATACTGTCTCATTCATTCTTTACTTTAGTTAACGACACTAAAAAGATCCTTTACTTCCTCTCCCCCTTTATCCTACCCTCCCATTAACTGATACGGAGTCAGATTCCAAAAATCTCTTGAATCTTTTCAGTTTCTTAATTCCTTTGACTCCATGTTATACCACCACATTGTGAATATGGCAATAGATTTTTATGTGCACTTGGTACCTAAGTTAAATTATCTTCCATACTCCCAGTGTGATGATGGCATGCCTCTGCTCAAAATTTTTCACTAGCTGCCCAGCCAGCATCTAGTCCCTGTCTTTCACTACTCTTCGTTTTAGTCACACCTAATTCCTTTAGTCCAGATGAGTGAATCCTTGCACTCCTCTGTCCTTTTTAACATACTTTTTAAAATTTTTTTTAACTAGAATGCCTCCTCTCATTGGCAAACTCATTCTCACTTTTTAGGATCAATTAACCATCACCTTTTACTGCAATATTCTTTGGCTGCCCCAGGAAGTGTTGGGAGCCCACTCCTCTGGATTACAGCTATTTAAGTTTGAAACATATTTCATACAGTTTGTTTATATGGCCTGTCTCTTAAGACCCTGGAAAATTCTTTCAAGCAGAAATGCCTGGTCCACCTGGCCAACTTCTTCACCATAGCAAACTGTGATGTTCACAAGCCCCAACAGTGCTAAGGGATCTCTGATGGATCTCTCACAAAAAACAAGATGGAGGCAGATATTTTGGAATAATACACACTTGGCTGTAAGGAGAAAAAAAAATTGATATCTTACACTTTTAGTGGGATTTATTGCTATCAAAAATTGAACAGATTGTACCAACTTACAACGAGATCTATTGTTATATCTTTCAAAAATTTTTAATGGTACAGTTTTACTAAAATAAGAAGAAGTAGTGTTTTCAATTAGAAAAGACAGATTTCATTCTATTTCAAGAGATGCCATGCACTAAAAGTAAGAAGGAGATATAGTAAATAAAAACCTATTGAAAAGACCAATCTCAGAGAAAAATAGAGATGCGTTTTAGTTTATTTGTCCATCTCACTAGGGTGTTAGTACACACAAGACAAAGCCACAGATATTATTTTCACCATAATGCTGTTACACACTTGTTCTTGGAATAACCACATGGGGAGTGATCAAAGCCATATAAATTTTTCCATACAGATGCATTTTTCCTCAGAGTTTTGTGTGATTTAGGGTATTGATAAATGAACCTGCACACAGGGAAGGAGAAACATCTCTTTATTTTATCTTATTTTTTTTCCAATAGAGTAGAGGATTCAATGTGACTTGGAGTTTAGAAAATTAAATGTAAGAGACAGAAAAATGCTGCAATGTTGCTCTCAACTCTGGTGTGAGGCAAGAAGAGGCAGTATCTGGGTACTAAGCATGGTTTCTAGGGTATAAGCAGTGACTGCTTGTCGTAGACAGTGCTGTGAGTGCCTGTGGGTGGTTGGACCCAGGAAACTACATCTCAATTAGTGTCCCTGTTTGGGCACAAGCCATTTTTTTCCTATGATTTATTTCCACAAACAATTAAAGTGCTTACTGTGTGCTAGGCATAGTGCTAATGGGTGGCAGTACAGAGACAAAATACAGGGAACTTATAGTCTAGCTAGAGTACAAAATAGAAAATGATGACTCAATACTGTGTAATGTGATAAATGCTAAGATATTAGTTCAAATCAACTTGTTTTAAAATTTTTACTGTTGCCCATCAACTAGTAAATGAACTGAAACTGTTCATCTCAGTCCTCTAAAGCCTAATCATTATTTTCATTTTTATTTCATATAATCCTTCTGCTTCAGTCAGAAGCAAATATTTCTCTTTAGTGAGTTGTACTATCCTCCGCCTCTCACCTTGGATCTTTAATTCATAATAATATCTTTCTTCCTTTCTTTTTATTTTATTTTAGTTTTTGGAACTGGGGATTGAACCCAGGGGTGCTTAACCACTGAGCCACATCCCCTGCCCTTTTAAAAAATATTTTATAAAAATATTTTATTTAGAGTCAGAGCCTTGCTGAGTTGCTTAGGGCCTCACTAAGTTGCTGAGTCTGGCTTTGAACTTGTAGTCCTCCTGCCTCAGCCTCCTGATCTTCCTTTATTTAAAAAAAAAATTTATCTTGATTAATATTTCTCAATCCTATTTACTTCCTTGGTCTTTGGAAACACCGTGTCATATTCACTAATTTATTTATTATTACCATGTCTACAGTGGAAATTTTGATTAGTATGACCAATTTTCCTCCTCATATCTCTTTTCCCATATCAAGAAATGGCAGGTTCAATCTGTGTGCTTAGGCTGAAATTTTAGAACTACTCTTTCTTAAATAAAGCATGATTAATCCATTAGTGAATTCTGCTTGGTAAGTGCTCAAGATATATCCAGATTTTGTCCACTTTGCTCTGACCCATTCCCCCTCTCCCTCCCCCCCCCCACTGATCAAAAGCTTCTAGAATTTGAATAATCTGATGTTTTTCTCTCTCCACTCTTGTCCTCCTTCAACCTGTTCAGAGTAAGCAATTCTTTTTAAAACCCAAGTTAGATCATTTCCTGTTTTGCTAAAAATTCTAGGTTCTTGCTATGGCTTATAAATCCCCACACAATCTGTGCCTTTCCCTCCTTCCAGCAAATCTTTCAACTTCATTTCTTTTTATTTCCCCCCTGGGTTACTCCACTCCAGCTCAGCTATGAACTCCATAAAAGCAAGTCTCTGTGCTGCTCACTGTCAGAACTGAAAACAGTGTCTGGCATGATAGCTATATAACACTTATATAACACTGACTTTGAACCCAATATCATTACATATTAATAGCATCTCAACTCATTTGTTTCAATAATTCTAAGAGAGAGGTATGATTATTATGTTAATTTTGTAGATAAAGAACCGGAGGCACAGAGAGGCAGAGTCCCTTAATAAATACTTGTTATTATCTTATTCAACTAACTGTTCCTGAGAGTAAACTTCGAGAATCAATTGCTCTAACCTGAAAAATAAATGGAATATCAGTTTACCTACCTCAAGGGGTTTTTATAAATGAGAGGAAGGAATTGTATGATAGGAAAGTGTTATATAGATCTAAAACCCCACACAAATCGTTCAAATGCCCTATTTCAATTCTTTGAACTTGGATCAAAAGACTAAACTCTGACTTCCCACCAGTGGTTGTCATGATTTTACCCTTTTTTAATCCAGCTCAGATATTACCTTCTGCAGGAAGCTTTTCTTGAACCTCCAGGCTGAGTTAAGGACATTCTCTTCTGTCACCCCCTGTGCCCAGTATCTGACTACCATAGGGCTTGACACCCTTTCATTCATTGCTTGTGTACACTGATTGCTTCCTCCTCCAGCAACTGGGGGACTCTGTGAGGACAGGGGTATAGTCCAATTTACCCCTGAATTCTGAGAGCCAGGTATATAGGAGATGCCAAATCCATGCTTATTAATGAATGGATAATCCAGAAATACAACTGCGGCTGACAAATTTTAAAAATACAATATTTGAACCTAAATAGGCATTAAATTATATAACTAGGAAGAGAAAATTTCATTTGATTTGTTTGGATGGAATTAAAACAAATGTCCTACTCAGATTAATTACCACATGTTAACAATATCCATAAGGGGTTTGTGATAACTCTCTTCCTATTGTTTCAGTAGCTTTCCCATAAACCAGACACTCAAGTTCCATTTGCAATGCAAGTCAGAGAACTAGCAGGAGTGTTACAAATTTTGGAGACAGATGAACTACTCTGCAAACAATACGCCCACAACTTAATTCAAAACAAAGACATAATTCAGAAGCATAAAGCCAGCAAGACCTGAATTGCGGACTCACACAGCTGTGAAAGGTAACTCTGCAGATTTGGTTTTGCTTTCTCATTTGTTTCTGACTGTTATGACTCTACTTTTTATACTTCAGTTCAATCCCATCAGGCTATTTCAAGCTTGTCAGAATATAAAGTCAAAAGAATATTACAATGGTGATTGGAAAGAACATAAGATTAATTTGAAGGAGAGAGAAGGTACTTTGTAAATGAACGTGAAGTGCCTAGAGGCCTACCAAGAATATCCAGCCATGCGCTTGCCTTTCAGCTTGGATTTGCTGCACACAGCATGCCCAGCCTTGGGAGAAAACCTCACGTCAGATGTCACTGGAAGCTGCTCAGCCAGGCACATAGAAGGCACATTGCATCAATGATCTTTGACAACCCTGGCGGTGATGTTTCTGCTTCAGTGGCCAACTCGTGCAAAGTCAGGGTGAGCCAACACACAAGTAGTTCATAAAGAACGAAGCTGTCAGAATCATCTTCACGAGGCAGAGCTATGAAGCTTCTTTTAATGAACATTTCACATGCCTGTGTAACCTGGAATGATTCAACCACTGAAATATTCTAAAAAGTGGATACCAAATTGCTGGGTATGAAGGAAAGTTTCTGACAAAAATACCATTAGCTCAATATTTCTTCTAATCTGCAGGAAAAAAAAGAAAAAACAATTTCCCATCACTGTGTTCTGAGGTTTGCCAATTCATTCTTCATTAGCTTTTAATCTAATCTAATAGCATTTTATATTTCCAGTGCCAGATAAAGAGTGCATATTGGGTAAGAAAGTAAAAAATGATGATGGTTAAAAATACATACACTCTGGTGCCAGGCAACTGCTAGGGTTTTGCATAAATTTAGTTAATTTCATAACAATAATTGATGGTGGTAAATTGATCATAGATTAACTTACCGCTTTTTTATGTTTTAGTCATATTTTTGGGTATTTCACAAGCACTATCTTATTTAATATTCACAAGAACCCTAGGAAGTATATAGAGTTATCAGGTATACCCTATGTAGGTTATGTAGGGCTTGGGGTTGTAGAATAGTTAAGTAATTTAGTCAATGTCTTACTAACTAGTACGTGGAAGTTATGGGATTCAAATTCAGTGATCATATTTAGGGGCTCACAAGTTTCTCCTTAATTAATTTAATCTTATAGTTCATCTTGTCCACTGATTTTTTTTTCAAAGATTTCTCTGAATAGTTCCAAAGTGCTCCTCAAGATGTCTCCAAGGACTTGGGGAAAGTGCTTCAAGTCCCCTTCTAGAAAGGCTCAGATTTACATATTCAACTTTGGCTTACAATTTCAACTGAACAAAGAGCTGCAGGACTGAAAACGGATTTGAAAATTATTGTCCTGATTTTATTCAATACTTTTATTTATGTAGATGGGAATAGTGATGCCTAGGGAAGGGACCCTCATAGTCCCAGCTGCTAAGGGCCTACTCCTGGCTACCCGCAGCTCTAGAACAAGACTCCCCTGACTTAGGTCAGATCTTTCTCTTTCTGACAACTAAAAAAGGAACATACCACCGATGAGACAAGGTTTTAAAACTTCAGTAACCTTCACTATGAGCAGCAGAGAAAGATGCTCCCCTGGGTCACAGTCTGCTACATTTTTTTAACTACATACTCCCCAGATGACTCAAAGCCGGGAAGAGACTGGCCTGACTTGCAGGCATATGGTTAACTATTGTATTATTTTCTTCTATGCAATACTTATACTGTTGTTATTAGACCAATAACAATGTCCTGTTCTTATACTCTTGTCATTAAGCCAATAACAATATCTTGTCTGCTAATTAACTTATAAATTCTATAATCCACATTGGAAAACAGTTAAAAAAAAAAACATGTTCAGGGTAAAAAATTTTGCTCTTTTTAAAATTTTACTTGCATTGTATCTTACATTATCATTGAAATATACTGGTACAAAAGATGTGTGTTAGCTAAGTATGTGGGCCTTCCTTGGAACATGAGGAAACATCTCCTGGTCTTCAGAAAGGAAATGTGGTATTGAGGGATGGTTCTTGAATATCTTTAAGCTGCCATACATAGCCTGTGTGCACACAGCTTGAATATCACCATAACTGAAAGAGCTCAGCAGTCAGATATAGCTTTACTTTGGACCTCAGAACCTTTACAAGCAAAACACCGAGTCTCTTAAAGCCCAAATGTCCTTATGTGGGAGATAGAGTCACCACTGCATGGTGATTTGGAAGATGACAGGTAAATTATGTGAAGTACCTGCAGCCAGGTGAGTGTTCAACTAATGCTCACTATTAAATTACAGTATCATTCCATTTGCCCTCACAATATCTTTATGATAATTATATAATCATCTGGGAAATTTTAATATCAGGATGAGTGAATGGGCTCTGTGTTCTTCAACATTTATGGAACATTTATTCTGAGCACATTGCCAACTGTTTAATGAGTGCTATATTAGTACATTATGCTTCACAACAATCCTATGAAATAGATTTCATTATTATCTCCATTTTGTAGAGGAAAAAATTTGAATCTTTAAGAGGTGAAATGACTCAAAGATTCAGGACTGGTCAGTGGCAGCATCTGGATTCTTCCACACCTATTTTCAAAGCAGCCCACCTGCCCCTTCTGTAGCTCTGTGACATTGAACACCCTCAACTCACTTCACTCTTCAACACTCTCTTGTCATGAAATATGCCCAGGTGTTAAATCTCCCACTATAAGTCTGATTTCATCTAATACCAAAATGGTAGTGCAAAAGATGTCCAATTCCAAGAATGAACAGAATCAGACCTGTTGCCATACTCTCTAAGAATCAAGTGTTGCTCCTCAGATAAAGCCTGTCTAATCCTCTGCCCCTTCCTTCCCTCCTTCTTAAATATAATCACTTTTCTGAAGTTACATGTCACCTATGCAAAATATTGTATTTTACAAAATATAGATATCTCTATATGTGTGATATATTTTCTAGTTCCAAGTTTTTCTATAAATGCATTTTCTTAACAGTGTATATATATATATATATATATACATATATATATTATATAATATATATATATTATATATATATATATATATATATATATATATATTTTTTTTTTTTTTTGTGTGTGTGTGTGTATGTTTTTTACAACTTTAAGTCATTTAAAACCTCTTTTTTGTCATCTTGCTTTTAAAAAAACCATCATGGCTTTTGTAATTTATTCAGGCCAATATATGTAAATGCAGTTAATTTGTTTGAATTTCAGTTCATTATCCTTCTGTGTGAACATACTTTATCTCTTTCCCTACTGAAGAATAATTAGGTT
This sequence comes from Marmota monax, assembly GCF_021218885.2. Taxonomy (NCBI): domain Eukaryota; kingdom Metazoa; phylum Chordata; class Mammalia; order Rodentia; family Sciuridae; genus Marmota; species Marmota monax. The sequence goes on from NW_026694096.1 coordinate 2,909,412, forward strand.
GTTGCTATGCTTCACCAACACAGAGGAGACTGGCCTGAGCATCCTTCCGTATAACTCCCTGTGGAAATGTGCTAAAGTGTCACCAGGGAATTCTTTTAGTAGTGAAACCGCTGAGTCACAGCGCATGACATGTTCAAATTGACTGAGGACTTCAAAGCAGCTCTCCTTCATGGTGGTACTAGTTTATACTTCAATGAGTGGTAGAACACTAAATGTTAAGAAAATGCATTTATAGAAAAACTTGGAACTAGAAAATATATCACACATATAGAGATATCTATATTTTGTAAAATACAATATTTTGCATAGGTGACATGTATGGTAGAACTCTTTTTTATATCTTCATTACCACCTTGGTATTATGAAATTAATTCTGGTTAATCTGCTTTACCTAATTTTTATTGTTTCGGAAGTTGCTAGTGAGAGCTTTAACATTTTTTTTTTTTATTGGTTGTTCAAGACATTACAAAGCTCTTGACATATCATATTTCATGCATTAGATTCAAGTTGGTTATGAACTCCCAATTTTACCCCAAATACAGATTGCAGAATCACATCGGTTACACATCCACATTTTTACATAATGCCCTATTAGTAACTGTTGTATTCTGCTACCTTTCCTATCCTCAACTATCCCCCCTCCCCTCCCCTCCCATCTTCTCTCTCTACCCCATCTACTGTAATTCATTTCTCTCCTTGTTTATTTTCCCATTCCCCTCACAACCTCTTATATGTAATTTTGTATAACAATGAGGGTCTCCCTCCATTACCATGCAATTTCCCTTTTCTCTCCCTTTCCCTCCCACCTCATGTCTCTGTTTAATGTTCATCTTTTCTTCCTGCTCTTCCTCCCTGCTCTGTTCTTAGTTGCTTTCATTATATCAAAGAAGACATTTGGTATTTGTTTTTTAGGGATTGGCTAGCTTCACTAAGCATAATCGGCTCTAGTGCCATCCATTTCCCTGCAAATTCCATGATTTTTAAATTTTTTAGTGCTGCGTAATGCTCCACGGTGTATAAATGCCACATTTTTTAATCCATTCATCTATTGAAGGGCATCTGGGTTGGTTCCACAGTCTAGCAATTGTGAATTGTGCTGCTATGAATATCGATGTGGCAGTATCCCTGTAGTACGCTCTTTTAAGGTCTTCAGGGAATAGTCTGAGAAGGGCAATAGCTGGGTCAAATGTTGGTTCCATTCCCAGCTTTCCCAGAAATCTCCATACTGCTTTCCAAATTGGCTGCACCAATTTGCAGTCCCACCAGCAATGTACAAGAGTACCCTTTTCGCCACATCCTCGCCAGCACTTGTTGTTGTTTGACTTCATAATGGCTGCCAATCTTACTGGAGTGAGATGGTATCTTAGGGTGGTTTTGATTTGCATTTCTCTGACTGCTAGAGATGGTGAGCATTTTTTCATGTACTTGTTGATTGATTGTATGTCCTCCTCTGAGAAGTGTCTGTTCAGGTCCTTGGCCCATTTGTTGATTGGGTTATTTGTTATCTTAGTGTCTAATTTTTTGAGTTCTTTGTATACTCTGGATATTAGGGCTCTATCTGAAGTGTGAGGAGTAAAAATTTGTTCCCATGATGTAGGCTCCCTATTTACCTCTCTTATTGTTTCTCTAGCTGAGAAAAAACTTTTCAGTTTAAGTAAGTCCCATTTGTTGATTCTTGTTATCAACTCTTGTGCTATGGGTGTCCTATTAAGGAATTTGGAGCCCGACCCCACAATATGTAGATCGGAGCCAACTTTTTCTTCTATCAGACGCAGAGTCTCTGATTTGATATCTAGCTCCTTGATCCACTTTGAGTTAACTTTTGTGCATGGCGAGAGGAGGGGATTCAGTTTCATTTTGTTGCATATGAATTTCCAGTTTTCCCAGCACCATTTGTTGAAGATGCTATCCTTCCTCCATTGCATGCTTGTAGCTCCTTTATCAAATATAAGATAGTTGTAGCTTTGTGGATTAGTCTCTGTGTCCTCTATTCTGTACCATTGGTCCACCCGCCTGTTTTGGTACCAGTACCATGCTGTTTTTGTTACTATTGCTCTGTAATATAGTTTTAAATCTGGTATCGCTATACCGCCTGATTCACACTTCCTGCTTAGAATTGCTTTTGCTATTCTGGGTCTTTTATTTTTCCATATGAATTTCATGATTGCTTTCTCTATTTCTACAAGAAATGCCGTTGGGATTTTGATTGGCATTGCATTAAACCTATAGAGAACTTTTGGTAATATCGCCATTTTGATGATGTTAGTTCTGCCTATCCATGAACAGGGTATATTTTTCCATCTTCTAAGATCTTCTTCTACTTCTCTTTTTAGGGTTCTGTAGTTTTCATTGTATAGATCTTTCACCTCTTTTGTTAGGTTGATTCCCAAGTATTTTATTTTTTTTGAGGATATTGTGAATGGAGTGTTTTTCCTCATTTCCGTTTCAGAAGTTTTGTCGCTGATATACAGAAATGCCTTTGATTTATGCGTGTTGATTTTATATCCTGCCACTTTGCTGAATTCATTTATTAGTTCTAGTAGTTTTTTTGTAGACACTTTTGGGTCTTCTAGGTATAGAATCATGTCAGCCGCAAATAGTGATAATTTAAGTTCTTCTTTTCCTATTTTTATGCCTTTAATTTCTTTCGTCTGTCTAATTGCTCTGGCCAGTGTTTCGAGAACTATATTGAAAACATTTTTTTTATATAAATTTATTTGCATTCAAATTTCTTTCTCAACTAAATACCTGCTTCTTTCTTTTGCTCATTTTCTTCTAGATTGTTTGTTTCTTAATATATTTTGTCTTGGCTTGTCCTCTCACATTTTAAAAAATTTCTCATATGGGCTGATTTTTTTTTATTCTAATGATCTTTAACAAAGTTTAAAAATTATTTCTGTGCTTTTGGTTCTTGATTAAAAACTCCTTCATTCACCTGGAAGCTGCCCAGGGCCTGAGGAGACTGGTCCACCTGGCAAGGACCCTCCTGTGGGCAAACTCTGCTCATTCATCTCTCAGGCCAGGCTGTTGCTGGCAGGCATCACTTCTGTGGCTTCCCCTCAGGCCTCTCCCTAACTGCCTCTTCCTTGGCTCCTGAAGCAGTCATTCCGGCACTTGCTCTTTCTTGCTAGACTCCAGCAGGTCACAAAGCCTCAGCAGCCCCTTGATTTAGCCACAGCAGCAGCAGCAGCAGCAAAGGCCACAGAGGTGTATTCAAGTCATCCTCTCCCCATGGCTCCCTCATAGTTAGTCTACATCACTGTTTAATCATTTTCTTCATAGCACTTATAAGTGTTTGTGCATGTATCATTTTTTTTTACTCATTTATTTTCTGGCTTCTGCTTTATTCTGCCAGTTTCTTGAGGATAGTGACCATAGATGCTTCAAGTTAACATTCCTGTGTTTGGGTATTTCCTGGACTAGAGTAGGTGCACAAACAATTATGTTAAATGAAATAACACTTGAATGATTAGAGCTCCTTGCAATACCTGGAGGGTCACTATTATGTGACACTAATTGAAGCTACTGCTTTGCAGACTGTTGAGTGGTAGATAGGTTTATAAATCTTTGTGGAAAATGATGAACTCAAAATGACACAAAGACTGAATAAAAGACTACTTGACTTCCTCTCTGAGACAGTGTCTATAAAAGGGTTCTAATTTCCACCAACAATTTGTGTTGAATCTGTGTTAGCTTTCCAATGGACAAGCATATGAGGCACAGCTTACTACATTATTAATCTTGGCCACAACAGTGTCAGTAGGAGACATTTTAATGTTAATGTGCATACTATTTCCTTCTTGTACAGAAATTTGAGATACAAAAAACCAAGATTTTAAGGTCACATGATCAGTTGGCATCATGTAAAAAATTCAAAAGCTTTTAATGTAAACATTGCTTTTCATAAAAGGATGAATTCAATGGTGAAACAGTCACTTGTGGTTTTAGAAGCTCTGGAAAGAAGCTTGGGTTGATAGAGAGTATGCTACATCAGAGAAAGAAAGTAGAGAAGGCAATTTATAATATTAAAGGGAGAGAAAATTGTGGAATAGAGAAAGAAATGAGAACAAATTATCAGATACAGGAGAAGAGGCCTTGATTCTAACTTGTATAAAAACTGAATTTGTGAGATACCACAATATCCATATTTCATTGTGGAGACAAAATTGTAGTCATATAATAACACATTTTGCATTTCTTTGTAGATTTTATATATAAGTTTAGAACATTAGTATGTATATATCTGCTCTGCAAGATAAGAAACAAAGTGGTTGAGGAGAAAGCAATAGGTTGTGTGGGCAAATTTGCATGTGCACACATAAGATTGCTTTTGATATATATACAACCCTTCCAATCTTTTTTTTTGTTGTTATTTATATTTTCAGTCCCAAACTTTATCAGTATTTTACACATTCATTCCTACCACCCTCAGCCTCCTCACTGCCCAAATGTCTTGTTCTTTTCATTATCTAAACAGCTTTATAGCATGCTTTAAATCCTCCGTCTAATCACAGTGTTTTCCTTTCTCCTCAACTTTTATTATAAAGCCACAACTTTGCTGTAGATACAGCCAAACCCAGTTCCATTATCTAGATTCCTATATTCCCTACCTGTTCTAAACTATTTTGATAAGGTATTGATAGTGGAAGTGACCATCTTGATCAATCTAACAGCATCCTTGTGGCTGCTAAGCAGCCTCTCCAGAGCTGTGCTGACCAAGCAGATGGACTGAATGGGATTGTTAGGAGTCTAATACCTTGCAGATAAGAGTCTAAACATTGCCGGGTGTGTTTGCTGCTAATTTATATGGGTGCCAATCAATCTTTCTCATCAAAGTTTCCCTAGTGACAATTATTCAATAAAACCTAAATATTCAATCCCATCATCTTTTGTGTGTGTGTGTGTGTGTGTGTGTGTACGCAAATGTGTTTGTCTTATAGATTGAAGACATGTATTTAAATGTACATTCCCCAGAATCAATTATGATTTCTTCCGATTTGGATTTTGGCAATGTAGTTTTAGTCTTGTGAATGAATTTTCTTTTCACAACAGAAATTTCTCTAGATCTCCTTGGACTTGAAAACTAATTAATAATCATTAAGTCTGTTTTGTCTTGATGCCAAATCATTTAGATAAAAAATTAAATGCTAGGTTAATCATATTGAGGTTGGTGGTTGACAAATATCCAGATGTCCCAAGATAAAGCAGATGTTTGCTATAATGTGAAAAAAACCCATCATTTGTATAATTCTTTTTTTGTACAAACATATCAATATTATACAAATGGGTAAATGTCTGTATACTAATTCTTCATGTTGTCTTCCTATAGGACCCAACAATTTAATATTGAGTGTTAAGTTCTTTTTTTTTAAAGTAGATACTTTTATTATTATTATTATTATATTTTATTTTTTTGTGGGATCAGGGATTGAACCCAGGACCTTGTGCATGTTAGGCAAGCACTCTACCAACTGAGCTATATCCCCAGCCCCTTGAGTGTTAAGTTCTTGATCTCACTGAAAGAGCAGATTTTTGAAGACATAAAGGTTTGTCTTTTGTAAAAGTGACTCACACATAAGGAATAGAAAATATTGTACTTCCAAGTTAACAACTGGGAGTCATCTGAAAATACTGATTTTGTTTAAGTTATTCTCTGTGACTCAGCAAAAAGAATAGATGGCCCATTTTTCATGTTTATGTATCTGTTCAATGTTAAGAGCAGCCACTGCAAACTTAAGACCTAAAGTCCATTTTATAACTTCAGTGTATTTCATTCTAGTGTATGTCAAATGAAAATAGTTCTTTGAAATTATTGTGACCTTTTAAAAGAATAAGACATAATATGCATATTTCATAATTTCTGTGGCTGATAGAGAACACTGGTATAATTAAGGAAAAAGCAATTCAAATATCAGAAAATGTCATTTCTGCTATCAACTCTGATATATTAATTTCATCTGCTATATCTATGCATAAAATATTTAGGTAGTTAAAATACACAGGTCTTAATTGAGATGAGATGATAATCTGTATTAGCAAGACCTTGAATTTAGGTAAAATTTCCTATATAATATTCTAAAAAAATAATCCTACAAATACATACACGTCAGTCAATTCATAAAGTTCTGAGGCTTTTATAGTTGGATCCTGGGGCCTTTGATATATCTAATGCTCCAGATAGCAGAGAAGCCATTTAAACCACTCTGTATTTTAATATGGATTATCCATCAAAGGGAAAAATTATGACATTATTAATTCCTACTATAAGGAGAGGTCAAAATAAGTTGGTATATCTTTCTCATGCTCTTGAGTGCTTGTAACAATAGTTTCTATATTCATCTTATTTGTATTTTACTGTGGTTTCAAATTAAATCATTTCAATTTTTTTTATTTTCAAGCATTTGTAAGTTTTCCTTACATTAGAAGGGATAAGATGCTATGGATTCTGGAATATAGCCTAAACAGTGCCCTACAGGTACAGACTTTTAAAGTGGATTTTGTGTATTATTTTAATTTAATTCATAAATTTTAGGGCTTAATATAGCCACGTGTATTTCTCACTTATCATTGCAACTAATTCTCCATGGAGTTGTACAAGTGACTTATGTCCCCATTAGTAGGTAGGGGCAAACAATGTATATAAGACCTGTTTGAAAATCTAAACCAGCAAATAATGACCCCCCCCCATATATGTACATATATGTATGTAAATTCTAAAAGAACTCCCTCAACAACAACAGACTCTTGAGGGCTAGGAAGAGTAGTCATACCTATAAATCCCAGTGGCTTGGGAGGCTGAGGAAGGAGGATTGCAAGTTCGAAGCCACCCTCAGCAAATTTAGCCAAGCCCTAAGCAACTTAGCGAGACTCTCTCTAAATAAAATATCAAAAAAAGGGCTGGGGATGTGGCTTAGTGGTTAAGCAACCCTGGGTTCAAGTCCAGTACAAGAAAAACAAAACAAAGCAAAACAAAAAGAAAACCCAGCCAGGGTTCTACCTTTAAATGACAATTTATTAGTGTTAGAAAAAATAATGGAAAATACAAAAAGCTTTAAAAAAAACATGAGTATAATTAGAATAGATTTAGACATTTAATTATCACATTGGCCTCGAGCCCTCTAGAACTATATAATTAATAAGACATTTTAAATAATTCTTTTATTAAGCTCCTACTACATGTCAGATCATGAACTAAGTATTTTATATATATTGTCTATTTTGAAAGTTCTCATAATGACTCTCTACTAAGGAAGATACAAATATTCTTACCATTTAAAGATGAGAGAAATTGAGGGCAAGAGTAGGATCCAAGAACAAAGTAAGAAGTGAGTGGAGAAACCACAATTAACTCCCAGTGTCTGACTCTGAAGTGGACAGACTCTTTTCCTGCATTAACCTCCTAATCAAATCATGGTCAGAAAGTTGAATTAGAATTGAACAATGGCTGGTGAGTAAAAGTGGGCAATCTTAATTTCATTGCTCTGTTGTAGTTTAGAGAATTTTTAGGCTCATACTGCATTATGAGCCTAAAAAATTATAACATTATTATGAAAAATTATAACATTATTATGAAAAGCAAAAACAGAGGAACAGGAATAACAATCACATTTCATCTAATTGGCTTAATTTTGAAATCTCTGAAACTATGTACTCCACTAAATAAAACAGTAAACAATGAGTATAAAGTATAAAAGTAATAATATCTAAAATGTTACCTTATTTCTGTTTAGCAAATCCTAGTGATTTTCTCTATTCTTAAACTTAATAGAGCTCAGGAAGGACATGATACCCCAAATAGCACCTTGGTTATTTAAAAAATGGTAGAAGGGCAGTCTTTCTCACTCTTTATTCCTGGGGGCCCCTCCCTCATCCAGAGGAATGGAAACAGCCCATTGCTGAAGACTTAGGGACAGAGAAGGATCTGAGCATATAGATCTTTCTAAGTTCTCCTCAGTTTGTTATTATTAGGTCAATCCCCCATCTATTGTACATCTATACAACTATTCATTTCTTCATTAAATGGCATAAAAGTAAACAGGTTTCCTCTTTCTTTGGTTCTTCATTTCCTAAGATTCCCTGCATGTAAAATGTATATTAAATAAATTTATATGCCTTTTTCTTGTCCTGCCTGTCTTTTGTTATAGGAGGTTTCAGCCATGAACCTACTTATGGGTGCAAAAAGAGTTTTTTTTTCCTTCCCTAGAAAATTGATCTCAATATATGACCTCTGATATGCACAGTTTCCTTTTCTTATTTTTTCTTCCTAAGAAAATGTGTATACAGCTTTGAAGATAGAGATTCTGATAGGGCAAAATCGTGACTGGTATCATTTTCTTTCTCTCTATCTGATTCCACAGGACTTGAGCTTTTCAGAAAGCAGAGAGCATCTGCCAAATGTGAGAATAGTTGCATCACAGACTGCAGAGGAGTAAGTGACCTTGGATATCAAATAGCCAATGTCCTTATTCTGAAAATGAGGAAACCAAGACCTGGGGATTAAGGTCACGCACTGAGAGTAGAAATGTTAGATATAGAACATAAATGTCAAAGCATCGGAAATGCTTCTGCACAGCAAAAGGGACAATTTCCTATTTTAGCTTGAGACCCATCAAACATGGCTCTATTTACTCTCATCAGGAAAGGGTTCTTTGGCAACCTATGTGTCAGGGTTTGGAGACCGATACTTGCTGGGAAGACTAAGCTTAATGTCTGCCAGGGCAGACTGAAAAGCCTATTTGGACTCACACACACACAAAAGAGAGATAAGGGGAAAAACTCAAAAGAAGATGTAATGAAAGTGAAAGATGCACCCACAGACCAAAAGGAGAAATTCACTGTGAAGCTCAAAAGCCTCAGTGATTATGGCCAGGAAGTAAGAGGTCAAATGAATGGGGAGGGAGGAATTCATGTTATCACTTTTATCAGAGTTTGTAAAAATAAAGAATTTAGAAATATGTTGGGGAAGTTTCTAGTTTTTGTAAATTCAGAGCTTGCTTGTCTAATGCTTGTGTCTGCAAGTATAAAACAATAGGTGTATGGTATATCTAATTAGAGATCTTTGAGATGCAAAATATTATTGATGGAATTTTTGTTTCAGAACTACAGGGTGAAATACATAATATTTTCGGTTTTAGTCCCACCCCTTGGGAAACATGAAGCAAAAAGCAACACCCAACCATTCTCATTATTTAGAAGTGGGACAGAGCTGGCCTTCTCCCTATGTGTCTTGGTCCTGCCAAACCTAATGAAAGCAGACAGGAATAGTAGGATCTAGAATCACATATTGAATTGGTCTTGAGTGAACTCTAGAACAGATCCATCAACTGATGCTCAGAGAAAGCTCAGTCCATCTGGCAAGCCTTGATCTAAGTCAAGAAGCAAGCCACTAGATGGACAGAAGTCTAAGGAGAAGTGAACAGGAGGCTCAGAGTCACATCTGGGACATCCCAGCTTATGAGAAACCAAAACTCAGGAGTGAAGCATGGTTAATATTCTGGCGTTTTATCAGTAGGCAAAATTATCTCAGCAATCAGACTAGAGATTAAAGAACAAGTGGGGCTTGAGAAGAGTTAAAAACAAGAGAAAGGTAGAGTTCCAGGCTCCTGAAGACCCAGCAATCCTGGGGAGCTCCTAAGTCAGAGACAGAAATCAAAGAACAGAGGCAGAAGCTGAACACCAATGCTGCCCAAGCACCACTGGAATCTGGAGCTATTTAAATCCACATGTTGGGGCCATGTAGACTGCAGCTGTGTGCAGATGAGGGCTGAGGGATTGTCAGCACCCAGTGTGACAGAATGTTAAATGGAGGGTGATTTTCAGAACAAAGCATGAGATTAACAAATTTGGGCATTAGAGTCCTGATCTGTGATGTTATTTTGAAGGTTAACCAATTGCTAGTAAATCCACAGGATTTGATTAGAGGTTTCATTAAATAAAAATTATCCCTGTGTCTTGGTCTCTGCCACAAAATGCAAAATGCATGGAACCTTAAAATACTTTTGGAATGTGAATACGTTATTGTTTATAGATAGAAACTAATGACTGGAATGAAAGCAGAGCATTTTAGTTAAATACACAAGTGATCAAAATTGACAACACGAGTGTAAATAAGGCCCAGATTAATTAAGTTGCTCATTATTTTTTCTTGGAGCAGACATGATTTTGCATTCAGTTTGTAAGAAAGCTATATATGAACATATAATAGATGCGTGTGCAGAAAGGCAGAAACACAATGACAGAAAGATGCAGAAAGACAAAGGCAAGCACGCACATACAGCTAATGGTCAGGTTTTGATTAATGCCAAAAAATTAATTCTGGACAACAAAACTTTCTGAAAGGACAAACAAAAATTTGCCATTCCCCATGTGTCCCCAGCTCCCGGGACTCTGTTTCCTGAGAAGCCTACCATGTTCCTGCCTCAGAGATGTTCATGTGTTGTACACTTAGCCAGGAAAGTTCTGGTGGCTTGGGCCACACCCTGACTTCCTTTAAGTTCTTATTCAAATGCCTCTTTATTGGTGGGTCTTCTTCTGAAATATGTAATGGTGACCTCACCCCAGCATTTCCAGTTTTTATAATTCTGCTTTCTTTATTTTTTATTCATGACATTTATTTCACATGACATACAAGTTTTGTTGCCTTTATTTTCTGTCTTCCCCAACTAAAATTGTCATATGTAGTAAATAAAAATACAGGGCACTCAGCTAAATTTGAATTTCAGATAAACAATGGAAAATTTTTGGGTAAATATGTCCTAAATAGTGCATCAGACACACTTACCTTGAAAACATTATTACTCGTCTTACTTATTCAGAAATTTATTCATTGTTCAATTATTCAAGTGTCCAAATATTGCACAGAACACACTTGTACTAAAATTTTGATTATGTGTAATTCAAATTTAATGTTGCTTCCTCTATTTTATTTAGCAATCCTTCCTTCTATACCCCCTCCTTCCACCCAGAATTTTATCTACTTGGGGGTAGGAACTTTAAATATTGTATTCATTGCTGTATTTGCAGTGTATTGACCAGGGATTGATGTATAGCAGGCTCTCAATATAAATTGGCTGGATGACTACTTCATCATTTATATTCTTGAAATATCAGTCCCATCCTTCAAATCTCATCTTGGTGACATCTCTTCACACCTATTTATACAATTATAAAACTGAAGTAATAATAAGTTTCTTGGAGGCAATGGGAAACATTTTTTTGTCTCTGTTGGGTCTAGCATATGATTTTGAATTTGCTGAATATAATAATTTTCTAACATTAAGCTATAGTAGATGAAGAAGAGTTGAAAGTATTTTTGCATGCCATTTATATATTCCCAGAGAATATTGGAAACTTAGATAAAAATAGCATATTTTTAGGTAGAAAGTACATATAAATGTAAGTACTTATTACAGATAAAATTGGTCAATCTAAATATTTCTGCTGTCTTGTTATTTTCAAAAAATTTGAATTTTATTATGTTTATATTGTTTAAGTTACACAAGGAAGTAATAAACATCTACCTTCTTACCTCTGAGCATAATTTTATAATTTATTTATTTATACAATTTACTAAGAGAGTCATTCTAAAATATCCATGGAGTCTCTTTTAGAGGATTGTTGTTCTTTTTTAATCCCCAACTTTAATTGGTGATTGACTATAGTTTATTTTCTTTCTTGTTCAGAGAATTATAATCCTTTTTTTGCTTTAAAGACAGAATAATAATGTTATACATAATAATGAAATGACAATTATATATACAAAATACCATATATAAAATTGTGAACTGAAAAAAAATGATTTTATTGTCTGATATTTTAATTAAGTCATTATCTTTTAAACCTAGGAAGGTAAGAACCTAATATCACCATCATCCAAGGACAGGGGTGTAAGCCAGGACATCATGCACAGTAAGCAAGCACTCTACCATTGAGCCACATCCCTGGCCCAGGAATCTAGTGTTTTAATGAGCACCTCGCTGATAGTAGGTGTTGTAAATTGAATTGGGCCTCTCAGAAAGATATTTTGAAGTCTGAAGTCTTGGTCCTTGTGAATGCCTTGCTTGGAAACAAAGTACAGATATAATTAAGTTGAGGTCCTGATTGAGTTGGGTGGGCCCTAAATCCAGTATGGCTAGTGTCCTGAGAAGACACAGACACAGAAGCCATCCAGTTACCCTGAGGCTACCACAAGGCAAAGAACATCTGGAGCCACCAGAAGCTGATAAAACTGAGGTAAGTTCTGTCTAGAGAGTTCCTAGGGAAAACTGCCTGACAGATACCTTGATATTAGACTTTCAGTCTCCAGAACCATGAGAGAATACATTCTTTTGTATTAAAACAAATTTGCTATGTTAAGTCCTAGCCATCTGATACAGTAGGTCCTTAGCAAATTTCCCATCTTTGGTATCCAATTTTCCCATCTAAAATATTTACTTGTCTATAAAACTAATTATTTCTTCCCTGGAAGTAGTAGCACAGATTTATATATATTATATATTTAGCACAGATTTATTATATTTGGGATCCTTCACTTCCCTTCTGTTCTCTCCCATGTTGTGAGGTTTTTAAGGGAAATGTCCATATCTTTATTACTATAACTTCAGTGCTTATAATAGTGTCTGGCACAAAAGGTAGTAAATAAAATGTCGTTGGACTAGTAATACATTATTCTTTAATAAAATTTATGAAGATTTCTCCACATACTGCCCAAAAATGCACTGAAGAAGAGTCAACTGCTCTCTAACACCAGCATAAAGTGAATATATAGACTGAATTTTTTTTCTATTGTTTTTTGAGAAGTCAGATACATTTTCTTCGAAAGGATGAGGCTCAGGATTTTAACTCACTTGTTTCAATTTTCTGTACATCTTACTGTTTGAAAAGCAAAGCTTTCTTCCTATAATCAGACTTCGTGTTTTGGGGAGAAAGAAGGTTTGAGTAATATATTCTTATGTGGACAGTGCTTAAAATATTTATTCTTGAAAAAGCATTAGTGACTATTATTTATGTCAAATTTTGGCTAGTTTACACATGACCAAGACTTTTCAGTACAACTTTCTAGTCCAATTTTCTGGAATAAAATAAAGCTTGAAAAAAAAATGAGAGAGAGGGGGTTGGGAGAGAAAGCTTATAAAAACTGTTAGTTATGGAAATAGGAATTTAAAATAGAAGTGTAATCTCAAGTACAAATATAGCCACAGTAAAGATTAACAGTAACAAATGATGTCACATACTTGAAAGAAAAAAACTTAGAGGTTAAAAAAATGAGTGAACACAATGCCAATAATCAGTTGGACCAAAAAAAATTGAGCATGAGAGCCCTAACCTGACTTCCTTTGACCTAGAGCAAATTAGTTAGCCATCAGTTTCTGACAATGTATTGTCAATATGAGCAAATACTGCTTGGGAATATTTTTAGATTTTTTTGATATCTATAAAGAATTTTGAAGACAAAAAACTTAAAATACTTGACAAATGCTATTTTTGTATTGACGTGTATCTGCATTCTTAGGTTCTCCCTGGTCAGTGTGCCACTCATTGTGTATATCAGTAGGTTCATTGCAATTATATAAATTAGCAGGAATCTGTGGTAAACAGCCTTCAGAAGATGGGGCCTTGGATATAAGGGAAGCATTAGTATTTACCTATGACACCTTCAGTAGCTTTTGAAAAATTTAAGAGGATAAAATTCTTGGAACCCTGCAAAGCATTATGCTCAAGGTTATATTTAACATCTTTATATTTACTTTTCTTATTTATTATTTATTGAGTCTGGGACAATGAGACATTTAATTCAATTGTATTCAGTTTTTTCATTTTGCATCTCACAAAAGCAGAGCATGATTTTTTAGAGAGATAAAAGTAACAATTATTCTTTCACCTAAGTACTTTATTCTCATTAAAAGATAAAGATTAATAATGTTTGCCAAGAAGATTGAATTCCAGAAAAAATTTAAACAGTTGACAATACCCATAGTTCAATTTATCATGCATTCATTGCCAAATATACTTGTATATTTCTGTGTCAATGTCAAGTGTCATAGCAGCAGGGTTTAGTAGCCATCATTTTATATATGTCATTTGTAGATTCTTTTTCATATCTAGCTAATTTTAAATTACTATTAAAAATAATATTATAATATCCATAAAAATATTAAGAAAGGAAAAAAAAACACCTAAGAGTATCGATACCCAAACACAATCATAGAAAAATAGAGATGTGTATAGAAAAATATTAAGAGAAGATGTGGAAAAATGAAAAGTTTTGAATTATTTTCAACAAATAATATTTTAATAAGAACTTAAGTCAGCATTATGGTTTTTACTATGTGTGTGATATATTATGTGAAGCTTAAAATGCAGAAGAAACTGCATGGATATATTTCTGATTAGCTTGTCTACTTATGCACCCAAGACTTTTTAGCTGGAATGTATTATACTGGCATGTTTTACAGTAAAATTACCTGTTTCCTTGGTTTCACACTGCTCATTGCTATGTATGGATGAACATCCGCCACCCCAGCTCATTAATTCATTTTAGCAGTTTACCCATAAAACTGCATTAACTGCCTTCCATTCACTGAAATCTACAGCTTTGTTTTACAATTTTCTTAGGACCAAACATGCAGGAAGAGTATTGGAATGGCTCATATGCATTTCTTTTCTTTAACAAGAGGGGCTGAGGTAAGTTTTGTAGATCTCAGATGTTGTTACTATTTGTAAGTTGAGATTTTAAATTTGGTTTGCTCTATCACAAAGGACCTTTAGGAATACATGCGAAGGAAGCTAAAAGAAGAGCATTATTTCCTCCTTTGGCATTCTTCCTCATATCTTAGGAAAGAGAAGCTTGGGAAAAATTAATCTTATGTAACTTAAGAGCTTTATAAAATCAATCTCCATCTCTCTCTTACACACACACACACACACACACACACACGGGGAGAGAGGTGGAGGATGCTGTTGCTTTAAACCAGAAATTTTAGGTTAATTTGTGGAGAGGATTTCTGTTATTGAGTCTTAATGAAATTGAAAATTAGTTTTTAGAGAATGAGGTAATAATCTTTAAAAAAAGAGATAATTTTTTTCTACTTGCAACTGGTAAGACGTTATATTGTCTTGTAGAAATATTGGGATGTGAAGTAATTATATTTTGCCATTTTCACATATTATCTCTTTCATATAGCTTTTGTGATAGAAAACTCTTTAAAACCCTACATCACTGGCAAAACAAATTGTATTTAGCACTTCTGCTTGATTTCTTGTGAATATGGCATTAAAATGTCAGTTGAAAAAGAGCTCCTTGTCAAATAAAAGCTTACTGTACTAGCACATGAAAGGGACCAAGATATTATCATAGCAGGATTCACAGAACTCATTAAAATGTATGTAAACCACAAGCAAATGAACAAAATGGAAAGATAATCCAGTGGCATCTGGTTAAAATGAGATAATAATAATAATGTGAAATGCCTAAAAAGGAAGAATTATCTTCTTTAAGATTCATTTTTATCAACTAACTGCTGTTGTTTCAGATATCATGTTGGCTGCTGATGGATGGTCAAATGATATTGTCCATAATGAACAAGGATATAACTCAAATTCAAGAGTCCATGACTAGGTATCTCTTAAGACCTATTGATGTCTTACTATGTAGGGTCTTGAAGATCACCTGTGACTTGTGAAAACAAGAATAAAAAATCTGGAATTTGAAAAAATCAATTAAAAATGTTCAGGAGTCCATAAGAAATATTTTATTGCAGTGCAGAATGGAGTTTCATGGTCTTGAGTCCCCTGCATGGCTTCCACAGGAACCCAAAGTGGGTTGATGTCTATAGAGTTTTTAAAAAGAATAATATTATAAACATAAAATAAATCCAGAACACAACTAGTACTCTTGAAATCTAGAAGAATTTATACACTTGGCATATATGAACAGTGTATCCCCAGAGTACCTTTTTCAACCTTCATCACCAAAGGATTAGGTCCAATTATAATTAATTCTTTAATAAAGCAATTGATACCCTTTTCATGCTTTTAGACCAGATACTAGATTAGAGTACACTATAAAATATGCTTCTGAGTAATTATGACCTAATTAATTATTTTAGACAGCTTTTTAAAGTTTGATTTACTAATTGGACTCTCCAAAATTGAAAGCAGGAAATAGAGCCATCCAGCCCACCAGAGACTTCATTCCATTTGGCACAAAAACAGTGAAAGTTGACTTCATTATGCTGTTGTGCATGGTTGGGTTTCACAACTGTGTTTGGGTTTGATAAAATAATCACAGGTCATTTATGGTCTGAATTTTTGCAACTCCAGCACAAATTAGTAAGACTGTTGTGCAAAGCATGGTGGAAGCCCTTGGGATATCTTCTATGTCTTTCATTCAGGCTTGGGTAGGTACTTGTGGAAATAAAAGTGTAGAGGCAACATTGTCAAGTGAATGTGCCTGACCCTGAGTTCCTAAGACCAAGTTCCCACTTGCCTTATGTATTTTAAATCACTTCTAGCCTCAATCACTTTTATTCTAGGAGAGGACATAGGATAAAGAATTGGGGAATTTTTAAGTGAATCCCCAAAACCCAGAAAGTAGTATCTACATCCTGACTTCCCCCATCTGATTTTCTACATTACTAAGCATGACAGCACAGGTGGCTCAATGTTTTTACCTGGAAACCCCTACTAGCACTTTGCACAACAAAGTCTCCTTACAAACCAGCCGCTAGTGAGAATCATCCTTGGCCTCGCTTTTTGCATTCATGACTTGCTAGTTATTTGTTTCAAAGTTCATATAAATCTGTTTGGAAAGCTGTGGTTTTTATATAATCTTAGTTTTATAACAAAATTTTCCTCCAAGGCATTCCACGTAAAGCATCTCAAAGATTATTAAAAAGGAAGACCTAGAGCTGATTCTTAAAAATGTTTGTATGTCAAAATAAGATTTCCTAACATTTGTTATATTTAAATGGCATTGAGGTGATACTCCAAACTCCAACTCCACGGCCCCATGACTATTACTGCTTGACATAGGAAGCAGTCCACAAAATCATCTGTAAGAGTTCAATACATGTAAGGACTGTATTTTAGTATGAGGGAGATTTGAAAGAATGGATAGTCACTAGCTATCCATGGTTCTGATAATAGAAAGCTACCTTTAACCAATACATAATACACTAAGCTCTACTTAACACTTAAAAAAATTTTTAAAAAATGAGTTGCTTTGAAAAGGTATATCCATTTTTATAAAAAAAATGACATAACAAGGTTTCCCTAGTATTTGGATAAATGATCCCAAAAGACATTCTACTTTGTGCATTAAAGCAATATGTATGCAACACTTAAGTAACATGTATTTGGTTTTATTCAGGCTTCAGAATTGCATTTTACAGACTCAGTTGCCTATATTAATATTTCTTTCTTCTTTTTTTTTGTGGTAGTGGGGCTTGAACCCAGGGCCTTGTGCATACAATGCAAGCACTCTGCCAACTGAGCTATATCCCCAACCCACATAATATTTCTTAGAATGCTAAAAGGCAATCCAATTGGAAAATGCCATTTAGGGTCTAAGGAAATGGATTATATAAGGGAAACCAAGCAGACCAACAGCAACTGGAAATCATTTATAACAAAAAAAGTGAAAATCTATTTCACTTTCCCCATTCCTTTTATTTTTTAATTTAGCGTCTTTTATGAAGTAGGCATTTTATTAGATATTTACAGATACTTTATTTCTCATTAGAAAATGGTTCAGTCCCATTTGTTAGTCAGCATTTCATTACATTCCATTCAATCTAGAGGAGGAAAGATTTATTTCGGCTCATGGTTTCAGAGGTTTCAATCCATGGCCAGCGAGCTCCATTGCACTGGACCTGAGGTGAGGCAGAATATCATGGTGGAAGGGTGTGACAGGGGGAAACTGCTCTGTGTATGGCAGTCTGGAAGCAGAGAGGGAGAAAGGAATGGAGCAGGGACAAGATATAGTCTCCAAGGGAACTCCCCAGTGAATGACTGCCTCCAATCATGCCTCACCTGTCTTCATTTTACACCTTCTCCTGGTAGTGCATTCAAATTATTAATCCATCAAATGGATTAATCCAATAATAAGGTTACAATCCTTATGAAACATTCACTTCCTCGAAGTGAACCCCCTTCTGGCATGGTGGCATGACAAATCAAGTATTCAACATATCAGCTTTTGGGAGACATTCCATACCCAAATCATAAAACCATTTTATAGATTCAACTAGATATAATTTATAGCTTTTACTGCAAGGAAATGCAGTATTGTATAACTATTGGGCATTGACTGTGCTGTCTCCCCCAGACAATAATATTGCCTTAATGTTCCTGAGTTTGGCTTGAGAATCAAAAGATGGGATGCTTAATGTTAATCTGAAGCAATCCGATTGTAAATTTAAGGTTTTCTGTACATGTGGCATATAAAAATGCAGTTTTGCAGAAATAATTGAACTTTGCTGGTCTGACTGCACATCTAGTTCACAGAAGCTGTGAGCCCCCTCAAGGCCTCTGGGGATTAGACGAAGCTACACTGAGATATGCTAGTATTTTGTGTGATCATCTTGTTTCTGGTAAAGTGTATCCTTCCATAATGGAATTGGGAGTACAACTTTGGTGTGTTTGAAGGTGTTTGTGAGTGAATGTGTAATTGCGGGGTGGTATGGTGTCATGACTTGGTATGTGTGGTTTTTCCCTAATTCATTTAGGTATAATATCTCTTTTTCTATCTTGTTAATAAGTACTTTGTTCTTTTGTAATTTTTGCCATTCTTTATCTAGGGCACT
Source organism: Marmota monax (assembly GCF_021218885.2). Lineage (NCBI taxonomy): Eukaryota > Metazoa > Chordata > Mammalia > Rodentia > Sciuridae > Marmota > Marmota monax. Next base: position 2,928,215 of record NW_026694096.1, read on the forward strand.
AACTTCTCCTCTCCCCGCTTTTATTTTTTTCAATTTTCTGCTCATTACCAATTAAACCATAAGATAATGAAAAGAAGGAAAATTCAAATGAATTCACACAGCCTCTTTTATATCCATAAATGTACAAAGACTAATAAATGTTCTTTCCTCACTGTATCATTATGACTATCGTATAAATTTCAACAGATAGTTGGAAATGTGTAGGCCAGATTAGATGCAGAAATTTGAAGTGATTATGATAGATTTCAAGCTCCTACAATAAATATTTAAAATCATCTTTGACTTTTTTTTTTCTTAAGATTTTTTTATTTTTCTGTTTATCTTGTTGCCGTCTGTGACTGCCGACTGGTGTTACTGAAATATTTGTTTTTAGGTAGCAGAGACATGGGAAAAAGAGAGTCTATCAGCTTTATTTGATACATGCTTTGCCCACAAGGTATGAACAGAATTGGGATCAAGACGACAGCCTCTCTGATCTGCCTGATGCTCGAGTTTCTAATTGGCTTCTGTGAGGGGCAAGAGAATGGCAGCCTGCCACCCCTTGATGCTCTATAAGTGCAGGAAAAATCAGGGGGGGATTCATATGGATAAAGAAGGTGAGGCTGAGAGAGGGGGAAAAAAAAGAAAAAAGAGGGAAAAATAAAAGCTACCCGAGCAGGGGAATGAACAATAAATGGTGTGTGTGGGGGGAATAGTTAGTTCTTATTAGGAACACTCTTATTAGGAGAATAAATTAGCCTAATTAGCCTCATAGAGAAAAAAAAATGCCCTAAGTATACAGTTACAGTGAGTTTGGTTTATTTAGGAATGTTTTAATGTAGTAATTTGTAGATTGGGGGATATAATTCTTTTATCTGCTTGCTTTACCTATTACATTATGAAGACATATGAATCTTCAAAAATTTGTTATGTAAGTGGTGAGCAAAGGTCTCATCTCAAATTTGAAAGTGGAATTATTATAGAAATCAGAAAAATTAGTGAAAATTAGTGAAAAGTAAAACATTTAATACTTGATTTCTAGTCTTTTATTAAAAAAACTAGTTCCTTCATTTCCACTGAAATCTTCTCTGAAAAAAATATTTTGTGGAAATAAAGGAATAGGTTTTACATGAATACTATGTGTTAGATCGAATCATTACCTTTTTAATCTATGTCTTTGACCTTCCTTCCCTTTCTACCCTAATCTTTCTTCCTTCCCTCTAATTCCTCCATCATCTGCCTTCATCATTCCTTTTCTCCTTTTTCCCTTTGAGCTTAGTACTCGGCACTGGCATGGGGTCTGGACTGTTGGATAACTAAACAACCTTCTGCCCTGGGCTGAGCTTCATGCTCAAGGTTTGGGGGCGCTCTGGATTGTGGGGTGAGGAGTGGCTCGTTTCACTCATACCCAGGGGGTGAGATGGGAACTGATGCATGGATATGTGCTGGGTAGACGGAAGAGCAGGAGAAGCTCTCTCTGCTCACGGGGAGGTTAGGCTGGGACAAGTGGGGGTCAGACTTGAAAGTCAAAGTTCTGATATTTGAAAGAACATGGTACTTTCTGGAATAAGTAGGTTGGTATTATGTTCTCACATAGGGGGTCAAGGGTCGATAGGAGTTCTTTTGTCTGTTTTATTGTTTTCCTTTATTTAACCTTGCAACCTTATTGCTCATTTTTTAAACCCAATTGCAATTTCCAGCCCCTAAATTAATGCAGAGAATCTGATGTCACTGGGTTTTGGAAATACTGGTGATGAGACAGATGTGTACTTCTTCCCCATTTTCCCTGTCACCTATCTTTATGTAATGTTGTAAGGTTCTCTCTCTTTCTCCCTTTCTCTCACCTCCCTCCTTTCCTTTCTTCTCTACATTTATTTTTGTATATGAACAAATGGTATGTTTGAGCTTCTAAGGCCATATGGGGACAGAATGCACAGGCTGGCATGTCTTTAAAGGGCAGAAATGCTTCAGGCTGGGATCCTGGTAGGAGACAACAGAAAATAGCAGCAATGTAAGTATTTCCTACATAGTTTTTAGGGGCAGAGCAGTTTGCTCTCAAAAACATTATTATTCTTTTGCTTCAGGCAATAATTATCTGAGTAAGCATAGTCCCACAAACTCTTCAAGGGCATCAACAGGCAAGTTCCCCAGCTGCCTTCCGTCCTGATAAAACACAGACAGACTAGTAGTGGTAGAAATGAAGCCATGATCAAACTTAACAAAGGGTCATATTTCAGCACAAGGAAATTCGTCACCCACATTGAATGAAAGGCCTCAAGATGTCCTTGCAGAGAGTAAGATACAAGGAAACCAAATGCCAGTTTTGTGAGGATTTGTTTGCAAATCCAAACAATATTACCGTCATTTTAGATAATTAAACAGGCTACTACCATGAGTAGAAAATAATGACCTTATGTGGAGCAAGCAACTTATTCACAGTTTCCTCATCTGTAAAATAGGGTAATGATATCTATCATGCAGAGTTGTCCAAATTATACATAACATGAAAATTGCAAAGGACAGATTTTGGGCCATGTTTGACATTCAATAAATGGTTGTTATTTTGTTCTGATTATACCAGAAAATTTCTAACCATTCACACTTTTAGAAAAGTCTCACAAAAAAAAAAATGATTTCTTTTGAATTGTATTAATCCTTGCAATTCATGCTATCTTATCTTCCAGGTGTTCAAAAATATAAGAATATCTATCATTACATATTTCAAATTTACTCAGCATGGGTGAATTCTAACAATGAAGTTTAAACCTTTCAAGAAGCAGAGATGCACTGGAATGTCTGTGAGAATAAAACAAGAAGGAAAAGAAAAAAAGAGTAACAGAAAACACAACTCTTTTATGACAACAGTCCAGGACAAGTGGGCGATTTTCAGAATGATAATAAGCACTCACCACCCCATGGCTCAGGGCCGTTCCAACTTCATGCACAGTGGGGAACCTTCTCTGCTCCTCAATATCAAATTGTACATGCAAGTTATTTGTAACAGAACATTGAAAAGTCAATGAAGGCAAACCTGGTAGGCAGCTACTGTCAGAAAACATCTGAATCAATAGGGCACTATCAGAATTGTCTTTCCCAAGCAAAACACAAACCTGTTTTAACCGAAAGCATGACAGCACTGTGAAATTTCCTTACTGCAGTAACTTAAAGCAACACAGACTTGGGGAAACAGGCTCTAGTGCCTCACCCAACAGGTCACAAAATAACAAAGAAATACTTTTAGGGATGGTGTTACTGAGAGTCATCTGAGAGACATGAAGATCCTGAAAAAAGACAAAAGTTGTACACTCAATCTTTGATTATCTTTGTAATGCGCAAGAATATTAAAAACCCTAACAACATGATTCTTTTTCTTAAATTGATCTTTTTTTTCTATTATTATTCCATTATTAAGGTTTCCACAGAGTGGGAGATTAAGCAGAAAAAATAGAGATAAACTTCAAGCACTTTAAATTAACCTGCACAACCCCCTAACAGATGCAACCCTATCTATACCTAGTATGTGCTTAACTAAAATGCTTTACCAGTTAAAATAGAAACCAGCATGCAAGTAAGGCATGTCAGGTCAGGATGAAATGCTCTTTCCTTTGTAAAGCTTTCCAGTCAGTATAAAGCTATATCCACTTGCTACACATACTATTTATACAGAAATGACAATTAAAGATAAATTTGGATTTACAAATCTTCTAAAGAATAGTCAATCTATGAAAAAAAAGATAATCTATGAATAGTAGCTAATTCCAGTCTAAAGAGTTAAAATGCACCATGTTTATGACTCAGAAACCCTATATTATCTTAAACTTATGTATTTCTTTTGCTGACTGCCCAAACTAGTTTTTCATGATTAATCCTAAGGTTTAGGATATAAGAAGGTAAATGATCTATAAATTATAAACTTACTTTACTGCATTTCAACATTTGCATCTTGTCTTTTCCTTAGGGAACTGACAAAAAGATTCCATTTCACACAATGACATTATAGGATGAATGGATAAACGAAGTATAGTGTGCAAGTGTGCACGTGTGCACATGTACCCCCCCTCACAAAATTAGAATATTATTCAGCCTTATAAAGGAAGGACGTTCTCAAAAATGCTACCCCATGGATGAACCCTGATATTATGCTAAACAAAGTAAGCTAGTCACAAAAGAACAGATATTACATGATAGCAATGATAGAAGGTGACTAGAGTAGTTAAATTCAAAGAGGCGGAAAAGTAGGACAGTTGTTGCTGGGGACAGGGAGGGGCAGAGAATGGGGAGTCAGCATGGGGTTTTGCTTTAGAAAATGAAAATGTTCTTGAGATGGATGTTAGTGATGATTATACAACAGTGTGAATGTATTTAATACCACTGAGCTGTATACTAAAAATGGGTAAAATAATAAATTTTATGTTGCATATATTTTATCAAAATAAAAAAGAGTCAAAAAATTACATTTTTGTAGAAGGCTCATAAAGTGTTTGGGGACATAGATTATGCTTTAGTGAGAGTGGAGAAACCAACAAGAGAACAAATAATTTTTTTTAATTTGTTTGCTTGCTTGTTTGTTTTGCAGTGCTGGGAATCAAAATGGTGACTTATGCATGCTAGGCAAGTTCTCTATCACTAAGTTACACCCCAGCCCCCAAACAAAAAAACTTTATGAATCCATTGCCATGACAGTTCTGGGTTAAAAAACTATATCTGGTTCAAGCAGTGCTGGGGACCTATGCTGTGACCAGGTCTGAGATGCCCATCTCTTATGCAAAGAGAAATTTGTGAGATTATCATTTCAGGATAAACCCTCACATCAGTGTGCATGATGTCCAAGAGCATAGATTTTTATCATTAAATAGACCTGGGTCTGCATCTGGCTGTAAATTTACAAGGTATGTTACTTTGAAAAAGTTAGTTTACTTTCAGAATCTGTTTTCTCATTTGTAAACTATGGATATGAATATGAACTTCACAGGAAAGAAATGCCAGGCAAACTACTCAACTGGAGGCCAGTGCTCAGTCAATGGGGGTCTAGTGCTATTGCCATAAACCCCACAATAGAGGGACACCCTGACCCGGTCAGCTGACAGTGGCCTGGCATAGCTGGGTATACCAGGCCACTTAGATAACTGTTGATACCAATCCAGAATTTTTTCCTCTGATCATTGCCAGTGAAGTTGCTATTGAAATCATATTAATTATATTTACATCCAAAGTTAGGATGAAAATTAAAGATTTTTTTTAACTTGAGTTTACAGATCCAAATAGTGGTGCAGACAGAATGTAAAGAAAATGATTTTCTTTGTACAGAGGTGGCACTGAAAATTTTACTTTGCAAATGGATGGTTTTATATTTGGGGTATTTAAAGGAATTTTAAAATGTAGATATACAAGATGACTTAATCATGGACTTCACTGGGTCTTTTCACATTACAGATAACCTCTACTATACCTCATTGACAACTCCCATCACAAGTTTAGCAAGACTCACCAATAATTTATTTGTCTTAAAATAAGGGCTTCTAAGTAGAGGGCTGAAAGAAAACATAATAACATCTCAAGGGCAGTGCAGAGATGCTTCATCTGAGGCCAGAGCCCTTCCTCTTGGGATAAATATTTATTTTTGGTTTTTGGCAGACACAACATCTTTGTTTGTATGTGGTGCTGAGGATCGAACCTGGGCCGCCTGCATGCCAGGTGAGTGTGCTACCACTTGAGCCACGTCCCCTCTTGGGATCAGAGCCCTTCCTATCTTAGCTCTTTTCCCTAAATATTCTTACCCATACTGCTTTTGTTTATCGTTGAAATTGCCTAAAATCCCTCAAGTCACTTGTTTCTTTGGATTAATAATTGTTGGATTAATAATTGTCAGGGAGGGAGGAGAGAGCAAGATGCAGGAGGAAGGGCTGGTATGAATACGTGGATGCAGTTATTTTTTTTCTTAGCAGTTCCTCCATAATGGCTGTACTGAAGTATTTTCACCAAGAGAAAAATATGGCCAGAAAATCTGAAGCCAAAGCCACTTTAAAGAAAAGGCAGGTTGAGAATATTAGATGGGAGGCAGAATGACCTCAGGGAAAAATGCAAAGGTTAGAGGTAGAGAGAGAAGGCCTTGTGAGAAGCTGGCTTTAGATATTTGCAAATTTGGGGCTGGGTCAGGAAAAATGAAGAAACATTATGCTCTTTGTCTCCCTCTCACTGAAACCATCTCCATTCCCAAAGCTGTAAGTACAGTGGTTCAGTACAAACTGAGTTTTCACAGGTTTGTTTGGGTGACTGTTCTGAGATATATAGTCATCTTACAAAATAGAAAGGCAACACTTAAAATGGATTTTGTTATATAACCCCTAACTGCCTGTTTTCCTCCATGCTTTTCAGCTATTACACTTAATGACAAATTTGCCTTTGCCTTTTATAAAACACACTGATAATCACTCAGTTCTTAACATAAGTAGAAATAATAAATATTTTCATAATTATGCAATTATATAAATTTTTTCCTAAATTTTATTAATATGCATAATTCAGATAAATCAAAAAATCTGTATTGTAGAATACAAATACTATGTAATACTTAATGACCAAAATTATAATTTGGGGGCATTAATACCTTGTTTAAAATTAGAAAAAAATATCTTAAAGGTCAAAAGAAGGCAAATTGAAAAATTAATCATTCGTAGTTCAAATATTGCAAATGTAATAAAAAATTTTCCTAGGAGATGTTATAACTAATTATTGCCAGTATCACATGCAAGCATAGAACAGATAAGCTAAAATCCTTAGTAACTTAAAAATCTGCTGCCAAGACTTAAACCGCTTAAAATAATATTTCAGACTACTGAAAATTCATAAACATTACTTTGGGGGGTCATATAAATTACAAACCAATGTTTTTTGAATGTTTGTTCAGAGACATTTTTCCCTTAGCCTGAAACATTTTGTACAAATTCATAAACATAGACTTTGCCAAGATTCTTTTGAAAATGGAAAACAAAAACAATAGCAGGGTTAAGAAATTCATATTAACCATAAGAACAGGACATAAATTGCTCAAATGTACAATGGAACATATGCTGAACCAGATTTTTTGTATTTTAGCATGAGAAAGAAATAAAGGAAAAGCAAAAGGGGAAATAAGATGTTTACCACGAATTGGTTTTTGCTGAAGTAGGAATTGCTATTTTTAAGGCAGGTATACGCTTATCTTTAGAGGCCTAAAACATTTGACATTAAAATGGGGGAGTCCTGTTAGTATTGATATCCCATGACAGTATTATGAAGCAATAAAGTCACTTAAAATGGTGAATATAATTTCAACAAAATATAGTTAATGGAGGTACTAAAATGGAGAGAAACTCACAAAATAGTCTATATCCTAAGGGGAAAATTTAATAACATAAGAAATTATGTTGCCAGAAATGAAAAAAAATAATTCTGTGATTTTAATTTTGGATACCACATATAAAATTTTTATTTACTTATTTGGAAAGTAGAGCTGCCATGCAATGGCATCCAGATGCCCTTCACTTTGAAATGACGTGTGTACTAATGTGTGGGACATAACTAATTTTTGGAAACCAGCTCAGCCTACAGTTGGGTTAAATCTATTTTCTCTGGAGAAAATGACCTCATATGTGAGTCCAAGGAAATAATTTCCTGGTAAGGGAGAAAGCCATTTTGGTACCCTTCACGGCACAATGCCTGTTGATTCAACTAATTTGCAGCCATGAAGGCTGCCCAAAGGCTTGGAGCTTTATATTTGAACTTTCTGAAAGAGAGTCAAGCTACTATCCCTGTCTAATACTGGTCTTGCTTGAAGGAGGAAGAAGCCTAGGAGCCCAGGGTAGCCTGCTCTTGAGGCAAGCCTGTGTTCTATGGGATGGAGAAAAGACTGTCATATTGTGTTTAAGATTTTCAATCAGCCTCCACTTGTCTTTTTCTTCTTCACACTTTCTCTTCCTCTGTAGTTCATGCAAGCTTCTATAAATTACTTTTAAAGGAATGCACCTTTGAAAGGAGATTTTTACAACAGTAACTACAACAACAAAATGACTATTTACTTATGTTATTGTACTGACTTCTGTCATAAGCAGTTAATAGACATGTCTTGTCATTTTCATATAAAAACCATAAAATAGGATTTATTCTCATTTTTAGAGATGAGGACAGGAAGGCAGAGTTTACATTCCCTTCCTGAAATACATAGCCAGTAAGTAGAACAAACAGGAGTTGAATAGAGCATTTTTGTTCAGAGCAAACATTCTCAATTATAAAAGAGAATAATGCAACCCAAAATAATGCTCTGGTGCAGGAATAAGTAAGTAAATAGAATACTTTAGCAGGTCAAAACTAGCCACTCAGATAGCTAAATCATTTGGATCCATGTCTTTAACTTTGGGCTTTCTAGAAGCAAGTTTCTGAAAATAATGGATTAAATTGTATCAAAAAATTATAATGGGTAACTATAATCTAATACTAACTGTTACATAAGCAAAGATGTATTAAAGGCAACAGATATCTAACTCATTTGATTGATTTATACAATTTCTAAATGGAGAGTTTAAAACATACACAGGTGTCTACTAAATTGCCCTACATCCCATAGTTAATAAGCAGTATAGCTAGGATGTGAAATCAGAATTTTCAAAGCCAGTACTATGCTGCAATAAGACATCAGAAGAAAACTTCTTTAATATTTTTTAAAAAATGCCCCAATATATTTTACTGAAATATACATTATCTTTATTTAAAATAGTAATGATTTTGGGAAATTCATTTTACCTAACATCTCAAGAAAAGTGACTAAATAATCAGGTGGTGAATATAAACATAAAGTAATCTTACTATGCTTAACCCATAGTTGAAAATATAATGTATAAATTACTATAAATCAATAGTATTGTCATTACATTCCAGTATTTGTAATTACTAAAAATATAAACTACTGGTGATAGATACTATGCTTTGTTTACTGCTTTATCTCCAGTTCCAGAGAACAATGTATATAGTAGGTACTCAATAGAAATTGTTGAATAAAAAATGAACAGCAGCTAGGCACTGTGGCACATGCCTGTAATCCCAGTGGCTTGGGAGACTGACACAGGATCTCAAGTTCAAAGCCAGCCTCAGCAAAAGTGAGGCACTAAGCAACTCAGTGAGACCCTGTCTCTATAAAACACAAAGTAGGGCTGGGGAATGTGGCTCAGTGGTTGAATGCCTTTGAGTTCAATCCCTAGTTACATCCCCCACCAACCCTGCAAAAAAAAAAAAAAAAAAAAAAAGATAAGAAAAGAAAAAGAATGAACAATGAAAGAATGAATTTTCAAAATTATACAGAAGCTCTTAAAGTTCAGCTAATGTAGTGGGCATTATAAACAACTATAAAAAATGCCTACTACTTTGCCTACAAAATGTAATGTAAAAATATAAGAAGTACATACTATAAGAGTGATATGCAAGATCACATAAACCATTAAGCTAAATTTTCACAATAGAAAGTTCTTTTTCACAATAATACAGTATAAGGTTAAAATATAATAAATAATGAAATACTCAAAATTTACAATTAAATCTCACTGTAGAGATCCCCATACATCAAATTTGATCATAGAGAAACCTTGAAGCAGTCTGGGAAGACATTTTTTTATTTTTATTTTTTGCTATCCAGGTGAGAAATAGACAATTAAAAGAAAGATAATTTGCTTAACTGTTGCTACAGGTGGATTGTATTTATGAATGAATGTATTATTGTTATGTATCATTGTTATCCAGTACTATTTTGGCTCTGTGCTCTTGAATGACATCACCTTCCTTTATGCTTTGGATGAAGTGCTATGAGAGGAGGAATTGAATAGAGCCAAAACAAAGATTCCTCCCTGTCTGGTTAACTAACTGTCTATCTCCCTTTCTCTTCTATTTCAATTTTCTACTATAAACATCATTCTAATGAGCTATATCAAAATAGAATTTTAGACTATGTAGAGAAATTGGGTGAATAATTATTCATACAAAATTTAGTTACAGTATAGCTGGAATAAAGTTTAAATTTGGAGAAGAGGCTTCTTGAGCAGTTCTGAGACCCTCTTTTTTATACAAATATCTGTCAATATGGCAGGTAGAAAAAAAATGGTGGTTAATTAGGCTAGAATATTTTTCAGTTCTGCCACTAGATATGAGGAGCTTGGGTAAATGACTTGACCTATATGACCCTCTGTAAATGAGAATATTAGAGGAGGTAATCTCTATAAAATGAGAATATTCAACTGTACGACTTCTAAATTTTCTCCTAGCTCTATGCTACTACCACACACACACACACACACACACACACACACACACACACACATCCCACAAGGGTTTATATATATATATATGTTATTACAGGGACTTGTTACTTCTAATAGGGAAAGATTTGACTAAATTAAACTAGTGAGGGGCATTTGCAAATAATATTTATTCTCCAATGAATCACAAAAGGTTTTACTGCTAGGCATTAGAACCTTTATACTAAAACTGAAACTTATTTGGTGTCCCTGGAAAGCAAGACTGTTAATAATAGTCATGCATTGAGTGAGAACATCAACTCCCAGTAGTATTTAAAGAGATTTTGCAAATCTAGGATAATATGAATAATTCCCAAGAAGAATGCCTGAGCATTTGAATGATTTTTTAAAATCTTTCCTCTTTGTTATTATCATTATTCAGTGCAATCATAGTCTACAGAGAGCAGACCCATGAAGTTCCTGCAAGTACCAGAGTGTTTAGCAATTGAGAGGAAAATCATTATTGTGAAACAGTTTTAAATGGTCCCTTTTCCTGTTATTTCTTATCTTAAACATGAAAACTTTTGTGAAGTACAAATGTAGTGTACACTAATAAAATGTTTTTAGTAATATTTTAATCAATTGCCAACTGGTTTTAAGGCAAAATTATAGGAGTATTTTTTAATGCCTTTCCTATGTTAAAAGTCTTTCATTTATAAAGTTTGATTCAAATACAAACTGTAAGAACTTATTCATTATTCATGGACTAGTACATAAGCACATAATCTATACATAAAGACAACAAAAGTAGTGTGTTATCCATTATATTTATCTTATATCATGCTTTATTCCATGTACTGACCATTCTTAACTTATGAATGCTTCAGAGGTTAAACATGTATCAACATTTATATTTAACAATTTTATTCTAATTCAAAGAATTTTTTTTCATAAATATTTTATGAAAATTTAAAGGGATAAACTACATTTTTAATTTTATTGGTTTGAATTAAAGTCATTTTTTTTCTTTGCCTGCTATTATTTATGAGGGAATTGGCATAAAATTGTTAAACAGCAGATACTTAAATGGAGAACAAAACTATCCCAAACTATAATATGCACTAGGAAGATGCAGAACATCTTCCTTGGAAACAGGTAACTTTTTCTTCAGGATTGCTCCAAATGAACAGAGCTTAAGACTTGAGTGGGACTCTTCCAAAATACACCATACTAGATCCTACTTCAACAAAATTATGGAAGTTCAAACAACTTAGGTAAGTCACACTTGAACAACAAGGCAAATCACTTATACATAAATATGATCAGAGAAGCAGTTATTATTGATGGGTTTTCACAGTGAAATTGTACTAAGAAGCCTAAGAAATCATGAGGGGGTAAAATAGAAATGTAGCTCTTGTGTAAATAACTTAAATATCTCTGGTTCTATGATTTAAAAAGTCAACCAATTTCTAATAAGTAATGCACAGAATTGAAATGATGATTAAAAATTGAATCATATACCTAAACTAAACATATAAAGACAGCCTAGTTTTTAAAGTGTAAAATAATGCTTATGTTTTGGTTCAATGACTTAGTTGACTTTCTCTGGTTAGAAGATGCCAAAGTAAATTCTCATTTATATGTATCTGGCAACATCTTCACATTGGCAGAGTTTGAATTATATATATGATACAAACATCTGATTGTTAAATTATTCTTATAACCAGATCTACACAGACAAGTTTATAGCCTGTTTTGCAACCCCAAGCTGCCTTTACATATATTTTAAATGAAGAAACTGTTTTACCAAAAGTGAAAATCTGAATTTTAAAAACTCTGATATAAAAATTTAAAAAGTATAATCATTCCTAATCACAACAAACATTAAGAGGTAGCATGCTTTGTGAAAAGTGAAGCTGACCACGAGTAATCTGTGGACAGGTAAGTAAAAGAAAGGTTTTGTTATTCTTTCTCCTCTCATACTTCAAAAACGAATGGAATGGATTTCAGAAAAATTTCATTTATGTAAATATGACCATGATCAATTATGTCTAATCACTCAAAATTAACATATGACATATACAATAAGGGCTTTGAGGTTAGAAAATTTTAAGTGTAATTTCTATATAGCCTAGAAAAATTATTTTTATATTTCTTTTCATATCAAAATTACATCCTTTCCTTTGAACTTCATTCAATTTTGATATATACTGAGATTTTGATTTTGGTTTTGTTGAATCACTACCACTTGACACTTCTGTTTGAAATTTTAGGGAACTGCATTTTCAAACTCCTTTCAAAATAATGATAGTATTGAAAGTGATACAGTGTTAGTCATATACCTGGATCTTGCCTATTCATCTTCACTTTATTGTTTTTGATATTCACATTTTTAAAACTTATAGTTGTTTGCATCCAGGGAAACTTTAAAATGATACCAATCCTACTAAGGATAACATCAAGATATACTTTGTTTTGCTTAATAAAAACATATATAGAAAAACTATTATCACTATTAACTGATAGTTAAGTAAGGAAATACATTTTATAGTTAAGGCATAGGTTAGAAAGGAATGTACTAATGAGTGTACACTACCAGTTTTAAGCCTGAAGATGGTTGCCATTTTAAATAATTCTAATTTAATGACTATAAATGAAGGACATACGTCAATACTCTGAAGTGAAAGAAAGTGAGGTGCTTTGCTTAAATTCTTCTTATTACATTTTTTCCCTCTTTAGAATTTAAAATGATATGATGCTAGTCAAAAGAAATGATAGAGTCAACATAAACATTTTCAGGACCAGAGATGTATCACAAAGATTACCTTGCCCTCTTACCTAAGAGGATTATAGGATAAATGATTTCCATTCCACTCTAGTAAATTGAAATTGAGTTTCACAAGGCTTCACTTGCTTACTATGCTAATTTATCTTTCAAAACAGAAAGGCAAGTATTTTCATAAAATATATACCCAAATCTAATTTTGATTTTGTTGCTCACTACCACTATTCTGTTATAATTATTGTGTCATTAAAGTACTTACAGTTCTGTTAATAATTTTGGTGTATTTGGTTCTTCGTTTTCTTTCTTTCAGAGTTCTCTCTCTCTTTTTTTTTTGTCTAAAAGAAAAGCAGCATGCACTGTGATTACTTGACTATACATAATCCAGAATCATTTCGGATTCTCATAAATTTAGCATTCACTTTATTATTTAAGATTTCTTCCTAGAAATCCTGCAACATAGAGTCCAAATAAACTCACATTCATGTATTTAGTATACACAGTATAACAGAATATTAAAGTTGGTTTGGAGAGCTATAGGTTAAGATTCTGTGGATACTTTACATACTGATTTTATAAAACGTAGATCATTAAATTGTGTTTCCTATACTAGACTGTTTTAGTTTGAACACTGGAATGGGTAGATGTTATTAAAGAATATTAAATTATTGTATTCATTATAAAAGGAATTACACAACTCTTAGTCAATTAAATGCCTGGTGCTGTATCGAGCATTAACATGATTACTTTAAATCAACTTTATACTTCTCAGGTTACTTTTAAATTTTATATTTTTCACTGGAGTTAGGAAAATATCAATATATCTATATCTATCTACATATATTTTTTTGCTTATTTTCAGAGCCTAATCAATGTGTAGATATAAACTAGTACTAATCTAATACATAGAATATATCAATAGATACATAGGCAAACACACACACACATACACACACACACATATTATGAACCCATCAGCAGTTAGGAGAAAAAAAATACAAATCATTGCACAGAAAGTACAACATTCAGCTCAGAAAGTAAGAAAGTGAAATCCTTTCCAAGAATTAATATCCAGAAATACTTAAATGTAATAAAGATGTCAAGAATTCCTGACTTGGTTTGACATATTAGCAACTTATAAACAGAAATTTAACAATTCTAGAGATAAGTACCATTTGATAAAAGTTCTCATCATACAGGGTTTAAGTAGAATAAAAACTGTGAAAGAATGAAAATTGTAAAAATAGGTTCATGAGAGGGCTGGCTTCTCTGATTGTAAGAGTTCTCGTAGCATCTGTTGTCAACAGAACTACACAAATATTACAATGCCAGCAGCTCTCATTACTGGCTTACATAGGCAATGAGTGGAAAAGATCTGAAGTGACAGCTATATTTCCAAAGCTGCATTTACTGCATCTGTTCAATGGTTAAGCCTCCAAGGTCCGCTTTCATTGTATTCTTGCTTGAAACTCAACTGTTTTCTAATAAAATCCATTAGGAAGAGCAATGTTAAAATGCATTTAGATTTGCCCGAGTGCCTCTTAACATACAATTTTGAGCCATGATCAATTTTAGATAAGATTTCCATAGACGGTTTTTGTTTTAATAAAAAAAGTGTCAGTATGCTAAAACTACAAGATTCTACGGGCATACACATTCAAATAAATACAGTGGCATACAGCTCTTTAAAGAAATATGAAAAAATCTGTCAGAGAAAACAAAGTCTTTCTATTAAAAAATAAAAGAGAATACTTGACATTATATATATTGCAAGTTCCTACTTACCACAGAGCCGACTTCCCAAAGGGATGCTATGAAAGGATTAAACAGTTTTTGTGACTTATGCTATCTGCAGGGATTTGATTTCATTTTGGTTTTGCATACATATCTATCACAAGGATGAATGGGCAAGTCTGTTCTACTGTAGGGGACAAACAACTATTTTATTCTTAGTTATGCTCCACATATGAATGTGTACAGTCTTTCCGGTAGCTAATTTCTGTCTCTTTCATGTATAAATGCCTTCTTTTTACTTTTGAGGAGAAAGTGAAAATGGAACAGGATTATTTTGCACCTTCCAGCATCTATCTGGCTTTTCAGTGACATAATTGGTATGACTTGGTCTCACTCACAGTTTCCTGGTATTGAGACTGGGTAACTTTTATGATTTTGTGTTAACGCTTAAAGAGATAACATGACTCTGTGTAGGTAGGTTTGTCTGTTTTTCACTAAATATTATATGCATTCATAATGAATGAAGCTGATAGTTTTCAGTGTTTTTATCCACTATTAGAAGTACACTTTAAAAAGAAAAAAAGAAAATTATCAGTGACCAGAAGATTAATGTCACAATGACTAGAAAGCAAACCACTTGTACCTGACAGCCCTAATCATAATGCTTTTTACAGAGTTAAGCAAAAACACTGTGTGCTTTAGACATTATAAATACTATAATACATGTTTTCTTGTCATTTTTGGAGGGGACTATTTATATTTATTTTAATATTGAATGTTCTATTAAAAAGACAATTATCTTCTATAGACAAATTACTAATATTTACATCCAAGCTTTGTTTTTAACATTTACATACAAGCTTTGTTTTTACATATCTGAAACATTATATTTGATGAAAATATTGATTTTAATTTAGCCTTCCTTAACATAGCACTGAGGTAAATATTTACTTAAGAGTTGGTTTTAAAGAGTGCTCTGTAAAACTTTGTACAATGGTCACTTATAATTACCATCTCTTAGTCTAAGTGGACTGGGATGCTAACAGGATCCCAGTACCAAAGTTTTAAATTGTCAAACAGTAATATATTGTTAAAGTCAGAGTTTCTTCTCTTGGACATCCTCCTTCTGAAATGATGAAACTTGTGGTTGGGACATAGTTAGGAAGCTGACTTGCATTATCTCAGCACAGTTATCACTAATCCTTGGGGATTTTATTAGATGTCTTTTGGCTTAAATTCTTATTCTTGGAACAACAGTCAGCAAGCAGAGATAACTTTAAAAAGGGACATTATCCAGGTCATTGAGGGTAAGCTTTCAAACACAAAAATAAAGCATAGCCCAACAACTAAAGGCAATCGCTGACTCAGGATTAGGGGGGATTGGGACACAATTAGCTTTTAAGAACATCATTGGGACATTGGAGGAAAGTTGAATATGGGCTATAAATTAGAGAATGGTATTATATTAGGAGTAAATTGCCTGTGTCTGAAAGTATTCTATATAGGGTAAGAGTATGTCCTGTCCTTGGGAAATACATTGATAGATTTTATAAATTAAAGTGTTTGGGATAGGGTATACCATACCTCCAATATATTTGAAAATAGTGCAGAATAATGTATTATCAATGTGTATTATATCAAGTTTTAATATGTGCAGTATGTATGTGTGTGTATATATGTATGTATATATGTATATGTGTGTGTATCAAAAAAAACACCCAATTTTTATATTATTTATAACACCTAAAACATGCAGTGTTTTTTTTTTAATTCCATAAACAGAATTAAGATTAGGATTACAGACTAATCTTTTTTTAGCCACTGTTAAAGCAACGACCTGTGTATGAATTATTATATATTTTATACATATATATATATATATATATGTGTGTGTGTGTGTGTGTGTGTGTGTGTGTGTGTATGTATAGATATATTATGGATTTATGAAAAGAGACAAGAGAGAGAGAAAAAGAAAATCAGACAAAAATGTAAACAGTTGGTGAATCCAGGTAAAGAAAATGTTGAAATTTGTACTGTATTTGCTAGTACAAATTTTGTTAGAGTTTGAAATTTATAGAGAAACAAAAATTCCCAAAAAGAGAGTCTATAAAACTATGTTTAAAATTTTATATTAAAACAAAACATCAGGGGCTGGGGTTGTGGCTCAGTGGTAGAGCACTTGCCTCACACGCATGAGGCCCTGGGTTCAATCCTCAACACTACATAAAAATGAATAAATAAAGATATTTATCTACAACTAAAAAAACACATCATTTCCAACATCTATACTACATTACGCTGGACTGTGGCCATTTTAATCTTGTTCATTAAGCACAAGATTGTTTTATTCTGTCTATAATTATAAAAATAATGATGCTTATCTGGATAACTATTGGAAAGTATTAGGCAGTGGAAGGAAAATATTCTTTTAAGTAATATTCTATAAATAAATGCGACCACTACAGGTACCTTTGGTGTTGCCAGTAGATGTAGAAGGCAAGGATACAAAATACAGCCTTTCTTTGAGATAAAGGTAGATGGCTAGATTATGTTCAGGATAAAGGAATTTCTTTTTTTTCTCTTTGTGTCTAAACCATTGACAGCCATTTAGGAAGCTTATGTCTACCAGCCTGTCCTGTTCTGATATAAGCAAATGCTTACCAACAAGGATTAAAAAAAAAAGGGAGGGAGGGTTAAGATAAATGAGCTACTTATTTTTCTGTTGTGACATTTTATTATACAAGTCAACAAATAATAAAACATTTGTTGGCAGTTGGAGTTACAATAATCACATACTGGGTTCAACCATGTTTAACATTTTCATTATACTCAAAATAATTATTTTAGAAGGGGGGGATGATAATGAGGTGGCATGGTATTAAGTCAGGAGAGCCAGTGTGTACTTTGAAAAGGAGGATGGGAATTAATTAAATGAGGAGCTTGGGGAAGTTAATTGGGACTGAATGAAGATAAGGGCACTAACACATAAAGAAATGAAACTATATTTTAAAGAAAGATACAGCAAAGTCGCTGGGCACCACACACTTAGGAGAGAATAACAGCAAAATGTGAATGTCTGGGGCAGAACTGTGCCCCTGGGGTCCCCCGTTGGTCCCCAGAACATAGAATGATGCATGTCATAGAAGCAAATGTTTGTGGGATGAATAATATTGTATGTTGACAAAGTAAAATTCAGAATCCTATAATGTAGTTCTGACTCTGCCTCTCTCCAGTGTTTGACCCTAGGCAAATCACTTCATCTTTCCTGACCTCTATTTTATCTGCTGTGAAATGAGAGTGGAAAAAGCTGATTGTCTTGGGTGCCTCCAGCTCTAAACATTTTTGTGTACAGTTCTGTTTATTAAAAGGGGCAATTGTGAACATTTCTATAGAAGAGAATATCCTGATATGAATTCTATAAAAAAGAAATGGGGAAAAATAGGAAAGATGAACAAAGGAACAATGCTCTGTTTCAAGTAATGGAAAATAATTCTATGGAAAGAGACCTTAAAATAGAAGAGAGAATGTAAAAGGTGATTTGTGGCTTTTGTATGTATGAGTGGTACAGATATGCAGATGTAGACCATTTTTATCTGGCTCTTTTTATGATAATCAGAGTGACTGGACACATTCCCAGCTTCACATTTACAGTCCCCAAGTGAACAGAAATGAAGAGCATTCAAAAGACGCCATGAAATGACAGGAGTTTATGTCAATGTTCTTTTACTACAAGGTGACAGAACTGGGAATGACCACGTTCAAGGACAGAACACTGAAGAAACTCGGGATCTATATGTAATTCCAGGAAGAAATGTCAGATGCAGCATCATCTGGTACAATCCCTGACTGCATCCTTGTCAACACTGGCTTCCTCATACACACTCTTTCCTGAAACTTCTCAGGCACTGACATTCTGTGGCACATGATTCAGCAACTACTTACTGGTGATGGTTCTGTTTTCCTGCTTCCTCTCTGCTGGTTTTGTCTTTCCAAGGAGAGGTGGTCCTATGCCATCCATTTGTGTTTCCTCCAAATAAGGTGATACTTAAAAAGAGTAGATGCTCAATAAGCACTCAGCAATAGACAGAGAGGGGCGGGACATCCTCTGGTCTCAGAAAATGGACAGTAATACAGATGGACAGTTGCTTAAAATGACTGGTCAGTCATCAAGTCTGTGATGTCCCTGATTCTCCTTCTTTGTTTTGGGGTGGGGGGTATTGGGAATTAAATTCAGGGGCACACAACCCCTGAGTGACATTCCCAGCCCTATTTTGTATTTTATTTAGAGACAGGGTCACCCTGAGTTGCTTAGCACCTCGCTTTTGCTGAGCCTGCCTTTGAACTTCCGATCCTCCTGCCTCAGCCTCCTGAGCCGCTGGGATTACAGGCATGTGCCACGGCTCCTGGCTCAGCCTTTCCTTTCTTCTCAGTGTCATATTCTTCTAGATGTTTTGGTTTTTAATGTAAAAGTTCTAAACGGCCTTAGAAGCATCAGAAGGTATGACTTGAAATCTGCCTGCCACTTGAGTCTGATCCACTGTGGACATGAGCAGGGAATATTTTCTCAGCTTTGTAAGAAGAGTATGTCATGATTCTATGTTCAAACCAACATCACTGTAGCAATATCCCCATAAGGAAGCTGGAGGGACAGTGATAGCAGAATCAGTGTCTCTTTGGGCAGTGGGTGATGGGTGAACAGAAGGCCTACAAAAGAAGAGGAAGGCACAAGGGACAGGGAACTCAAAAGAATTGGTTCATTTTTCAGAGAGTTTTGATTTTCTATGGATTCTAGTTCTCCAACAATAAGAGACTGTGGAGAATATTGAGATGAAATATGTACTTTGTTGCTGGCTTTATAAAAGAAGGAACCAAACAAAATATCTTCACAAACTGCCCCAAGGTAGTTATTTCAACTAGGCACACTTCCTGGCAGGACAGGCAGAAGATATTGGTGACAGGACAAAAAATGAAAATAAGTTGGTTCAGCTCTCCCAACTTATTGGAGGATAGGTGTGGAGGGTGGGGCAGCAATTCTCTGTATACATGGAGGCTGAAGGGGAGAAAATGATTTATCTAAACTTGGTTTGTTCCAAATTTAAACCCAGCAACATGACAGTGCAGGGGTAGGTAGGGTTTTCAGTCATGGCATGAGATCTTTATAGTACTGTGCTGATGGGTTCATCTTTTGTGATTTGCTGTATTCTGAGTTTAGCTCAATACTGTACACTCTGATAGCAGTTGTAGGAAGGTGCTAAATTGGAAGTAAAGGCCAACAAATAGAACAGTAGCCTTGAGGAAATGGTCTTTGGTCTTCTTTGTTGTATGTACATTGGGGAACAACGGTAAAGAAATAACCAGTATCTTAAGTGAAACTTGTCCTTAAGACTCCATCTTCATTATATCTGTTTTTCTCTAAGACACTGGCTTTCAGGTAACTCAAAAGGGTATATGACTATAAAAGACAATACAGATTATTTCACAGGTATCAGAACCCTTATATTCAGATAAAACCTTCTTCAATGGTGCATTGCTGGAGGTCATGTGTGTATGTTTGTGTGTGTGTGTACATATATATATTTTTTTCTGCCAAAGAAGCATATATATATATATATATATATATATATTGCAGAAGAAGCATAGGTTTTAAAAATTATAACTGCATTTAATAAGCCACATTCAGCAGATTGCTCATGTTTATCACATTCATATTCACAAGACAATGGTGATGTAGGAGTTAAATATCTCTGTTTACTTATTAGCAAACATAGTTCATAACTTCCTTTGAATTGTTATGTGGTAGATCCAGGTTGTAAATTCAATTCTGTCTGTATCTGAATCCTGTTTTCCCCTCACAACTTCGTCTCAGTTGAGCTGGAATAGACCTTGAGAAGGTAGGAAAACTATTTTCTAGATCTTCCTCTACTAATTATTATATCACATTGAAGCATTTCATATACATTTTCTTTATCTTAATTGCTTCTTCTGCAAAATGGAGATCAAACAACACTTATTGCAGGAAAGTGTCTAGACTGACTCATTTATTGAGTTATCTCATTTATTAACTCATTTACTGTGGTTTCTAAAAGTAGTTGAAAATATCTAATCTTTGAGCAACAAAAATCTTAAAAAAGAAGAATTTGCAAAGAATGTGCAATATGTAAACTTCTTTACATTGATCAGATCCTTAAGGGCTTTGCCTGAATATCATGATTTCTATATTAAACAATTACAAAATCAATAAAACAGGCTCCTCTATACATGATGATTTCATATTATAGGATTTCCTTTCGTATGTGTTTATTATAATATATATATAAAACATTTTATTATAGGACTCTTAACTCCAGGATGTCTACTTTTATGCAGTTCACATAGATACTGGGCAGGAAATAAAACTCCATGGTCATGGAGGTCTAGAGATAACATTTTCTTTTAATTAAAGTCTACAATATATGAGTGAAAATTTGGGATGCTGCAAAGTACTAGGTGGGTGAACGACATTATGTGATAACTTGGAATCATAAACGTCCATGTTAACCCAGGGAGCCACTCTCTCAATCCTTTAAATTGTTGGAAATCAGAAATGATACCCTAAAGTGACGTCTTCAGAAGCAAAGTTGTTCTCTAATTGTCTCATACCTTCCTGTTTCTCATCCTTTATTCTCCCCTAAGACAAATCATGGAAACTAGAATTCCTCTTCCCTGAGGTGGCTCATCAAAACCAGATTAACTTTTTTCTGAAAGCCAGCCATAAAATCTAAAAATATTTCCCTAAATTTCCCCTGCTTTTCTGTATGAAGTTTGGCCACAAGGACATTCTCTGATCTACTTTGTTTGATTGTAGGTCATGAGATACCCATCCCAGTAAGGGTTCTGCCCTATAACTGAAAGGAATCCTGTGCAGAGAGGCCACACCAAATCTGAGCAGACAGCCCTGTTGGGTTAATTACCATCAGATGGATTAATTACCATCAGATCATATGCCAATCATATTTTTACATAGTTATTATATTTTTACCAATCATATTTTACATAGTTATTCATGCTTCTTCATTTAACTGAAGAATAAAAATGGCGACTTTACATTCCCAAGTCTTTGTGTCTTCCATCTGAATTGTCATATAAAGCTGTGATCAAATTAATTTTTATGTTTCTTTTTCCTGTTAACTTTTTGCCAGTTTATTTCAGTAGACTCACATATTAAACCTTTGGAGGGAAAGTTTGTACTTGCCTATATAATGAATGCATTTCTTTAATTCCAAAAGCCCTAGAAATAAAGCTTCTAAACATTTACTTTGAATCAAACAAAGCTTTAAAAAGTAGTTTCTAGATTTTGATGTGAAGAGTTGAAAATGATAAGAATGTCAAAGAATGGATGTAAATATGAAATTACAGTTTCAGAACACTGGACTCTAGATTACCCAACAATGGATGAAGACGAATTGATAGAAAGAAAGCAGAGCAAGGTACCTCCAAGGTAGGAGGACATGCTAAGAATTATGCTTGCCATAAATAAGGACAAACCACTTATTTCTGATAAAAATTTTTCTTTTTCTTGAAGAAGCCATCAATACAACAATATGAAGTTCTAAGTGAATGACTTATTCAGAGGAGAATTCAAAGATACACTTTAAAAAGCCCCAAATGTGTTTGGGAGAAATGGAGAACATCTAATAAATCACACAAGGAAACTATCGTTAAGTCATACTAAATTTTTCACTAGAAAGAGCAGTTGGGTGCTCTAGCATTTGAGATTTGTGGGAGTTCAATACAATTTCACTTTAAAAACTGACACTATTTTAGTTAGTGTAGAAGAGATTCTCATTTCACCCATGAAATGGTATAATGAAAAGAATAACAGCAGATCAGGTGAGGCAATAACATGGATGAGCTGTTTTCTCAGCTTCCACTCTTTAATTCTCTTGATATCTAATGTGAATGGCAACCAAATTTTCACTGACAAAAGATGTTCAGAGAAATATTAGACTAATTCCTCAGAGTAGGCAAATTTTCGGAGAGATAAGACTCTGGGCAGGACTGTAAGGGCTTGAGTTTTTATTCCTTTGATATAAAATTCAGTGGTAGACCAACCTTCAATTTGAAATTAAAATTTCTTTTAGAATTACATACTATAGCAAGGAATCTGTGCTGCGTTTTCCAGTGTGGTATTTGCCATAGAATACCCTAGGCAACTTTTGTTTTTAGACATACTTTAAGGTTGTGTCAGTTTTTAAATTAGAAAGTGGTTTTATTATAATCAATTCCATATCCTTGAAATAAGGGATAATCAGAAAATAATCATATAATGATTCACTTTAAGAAACTTAAATGAAGTCTATATAATACCATCGACCACATGTGGATTTTTAATTTTACTAACAATTTTCACATGAATTAAAATGCCAACAAAATGAAATCACTGAAATGCTAACTGTGTTAAGAATAGTACACTTGGTTGGCAGAGGTTGATGGGATGCTCCAACTTTCTTCCAAGTTGAATACAAATAACTGTCTTATTGTTAAGACTGGAGGCAGCCTCATGTGAAGCCACAGTTCTATATCTAAACAGGCAAATTTCAGCACTTTTTTAATGGTATTATTTTAGGAGTTATGTGGTATAAAAAGAATTAGAAGACAAAGTCCCCTGTGCATAAAATTAAAATCTCTATCATATCACTTAGTGCATTATATTGATATTTATTTGTTGTTGATGTTTATCCATGGCAAAGGAAGCTCCCCAAGAGAACCTAATCTTCAGTTCACAGTACCTAGCACATTGCTGAGTACACATGAAGCTCTAAATAAATATGTGTTGAACTGAAGTGTTGAAGGATTCAGTCAGTCCCCTTTCTCCACACAGCATCTTATAACTAAGAACTTTTCTCCTTAAGCAATACTATTGAATCATGGAGATACAACTAGACTGAGCACTAGTGATACTCCTGATTTTTATGTGCACATGATTTTGATTTGATTTTCTACAGGACATTTAGCTATTATGCAGGACATGGAAATCATTTTTATTTACCTTCCATGACATTTATTTATTTATATTTATAATCTGCATATTTTCATAAAGGCTTACACAGAGCTTACAAAATTAAATATGCTTTGTGACCATCAATTGAAAAGAAAAGGGGTGTGAGAGATAGTTTTCCATATGTATGTTTATAGTTGATGTTTTCCCTAAGTAGGAATCTCATATGTGCCATATTATCTTTTCTTAAACTCTCCCACTTTTTCTCTTTCCTAGTCTAACTGCTATTCTTCAAATCTTAGATCTTGATCATTTACTATTCACTTCTCTTTTAAGTTTTATGAAAAAGATTCAGGATTAATTCCGTGACATGTTTAATATCAAAGTTACATAATATGATAACAACAAGAAAAATCACCTTAATGGGGAGTCAAAGCTCAAATATTGGTAGTTTGGGATACAAACCACAAAAATAATTTTTTTTCTGGCAAAGTATCACAGATTACTCACAATCCCAAGAAATGGTACCTGTGTTACGTTGTTCATACTAATTTATTTAAAAAGAAACAAATGCCAAAAAATTATGTTAACATGGAAGACTTGATGAACATAGTAGGCATAATCTACTGCAGCCTCAAATTTTACAATAGAAAAATTCAAAGTAAACAATATTAAAAATTTCAAATTTTTATTTAAAACTGAAAACCAGAAGCATTTACAGGAGGAATAAAATTTATATGCTACTTTTACTTAAATCAGGAAAATGTTCCTATGATGTTTTAAACAGACTTTTAATACAGGTGATAACTGGCATTAATAGTTAACATTATAAGCAATATTGTTTTGTTAACTTTTCATTTTTTATTCAGGTTTATTAAAGAAGCTGATTTTAATAGATTTTATTTATATGAATCAATCTTTAAAAGTTTGGTGAGTGCTTAACACATATATTCTTTATTCTTTCTGAAATTTATATGAATGAGAAATAATATCAGAATTTAGATGGTGTTTTTCGGAAATAAGAATTGAAGTATATTGAACTCTACTGTAATACAATATATAACTAAGGAAAACTCTACCTGTTTTATCTAAATTTAGTCATTATTTAAAGAAAATGTAGGTTAACTTCTAGGAAAATTAGAGCTGACTCTACCTTACTCTACCTTACCATTTAATTTAAACACAAAACTACTTTAAAAAGTATTCTGTTGGTTCATAATAACTATACATAATAGTGGGATTTACTGTGACATATTTATACATGTACAAAATTAAAAATTAAAAAAACTAAGACTAAGGGAAGGATCACAAAGATCTCATAAATAACTACCTTGTTTCTTTTATTCTGTGATAGCCTCACCAAAATAACTGATTCAATCTATTCAAAATATATATTCATTTAAAATACTTTGCTGATGGAACACTTTGGACAAGGTACTTTACCAAGCACTGTTTGAAATACAAAAATGAGAAGTCTCAAGGAATTTTTCTGCTCTCAAGAAATTTTAATCCAGAAGATAAAATGTAAATGAAGTTAAATCCATTGACAACCCTTCTCAAGGCGGACTATGATAAGTTCTCTGTTCATACCAACTAAAACTCAGCACAAGAGCAAAAGCCCTAATGTCGTACAGTTCTTAGAGGATGATCATTTCTTCTACCCTGAAATTTGACAGGTAAGTGTTTCAGTTAGACCAAAATTATGGACAAAAAAAGAGCGTGGATTCTAGAAACTTCACTGGTATAGGAGCAGAATGAGGTCAGTATGGGAAGAGAAGAGACAGAAGAGAAACAAGGTTGGAAAAGGAGGCTGGCACACAGTGTAGAAAAAGAAGGAGGTCTCAAAGCTCAAGCAGGAGCAAATGCAGGTTTTTCAAGAGAAGATTACTATAGCAAAAGAATTTAGTAGAATTTCTTTGAATAGGCAAAATTTTACTTAAATTTGTGGTACAAGATTTGAGTTAAATACTATAAAACTGAACTTAAAAAAGTGAATTATAAAATGTATAGTACATTTGTTCCTTTTATAAAAGTGTACTTTTATGGAAAACTTTTAGGAAAACTCTATTTTATCTCAGTAAATACTCAGGATTACTGTTCTTTTCACAATTGAGAAAGGAAGAAAATCATTATCTTGATAACACAGTTGGCTATAAAATTATGTTTGCTTGCAAAATGTTACTGCAGGCTTTCTTAAAGGAAAGCCTTGATTATAGCTATAATTAATTAATTACCATACAATTACCTGATAACCTCTTATTCTCAGACTTAGCACATCCCAATAAATGTCTTTCAAGGCTCATTAGTTAGAGAATAGCTTGCCATGCATGAAAAATAGTTTCATTTCATTAATTAAAAGTATCCTCTTACCATAGAGGATTTTAGGAGCAAATACATCTTGTACTGCTTCCTGTGTACTTTTATGAAAGAAACAAGTATGAACAAACACTGAAACTCTTGATACACTGAAGAGAGAGACAAGGTCTGGCTTAACATCACAAAATTTCCTAAAGTTTACTCCATGTGGTACTGACAATCTGTACCCAAGAGAGAAAAAGGAAAGCAAGCATTGACAGTGAAGCATGTCTGACATAAAATCTAAATACTTCAATATATTAGGATTTATGCTATGTGTGTGGCTAGGAACAAGACTCACTGTTCTTTTCACAATTGATAAATGAAGGAAATCATTATCTTGATAACACAGTTGGTTATAAAATTATCTTTACTTGCAAAATGTTACTGCAGGCTTTCTTAAAGGAACTTTGATTATAGCTATAACCAATTAATTACCATACAATTACCTGATAACCTGCTATTTTCAGACTTAGCACATCCATATAAATAAAATTTCATTCAAGGCTCATTAGAGAAGAGCTTTCCATGCATGAAAAAATAGTTTCATTTCACTGATTTCAAAAGTGATGCTACATGAATTACCAAGTCAAAAATTGCAAATGTGTGAATCTCTGTGGTTGAAAAGAGGACAGAGTATACATTTGGGCTCATATTCAATTTCAGTTACTTTTCTGTTGCTCAGTTTTGGTGAGTATTCAAAAATATATTTGTTCCAGAATTACGACTTTCCAAAACAACGTCAATCATTGAATTTTTTCTTACTGATTTTACAAATGTGGCATACTAGCACAGTGTGTAGATTAAAGAAGAAAACAATTTGCACTGTCGATGCTGATGTATGGAGTAATTTTCTCAGACTCTTACAATGCAATCTGCAAATGCATTAACCAGAATTATGGAAGAAAAACAATCTGCACTGCCCATAGCACACAAGGGCAAAATATTGAAAAGTTTGAAAGCATAATTGGTATCTGCATTAGTAGAAATTACCTAGGAATGAAAAAGTATCCTCCTACCATAGAGGACTTTAGGAGCAAATACATCTTGTACTGCTTCCTGCATAAGAGAGTAATGTTCAAACCACTGAATATAAGAATGAAATATTTGTGTGCCTCCTGTTCACTTAAAATATCAGAACTCCTTTGAAATAATCCTCTTAGAAAATATATTACTGTTATTATGCCATCTTGAATACCGGGAATCCCTACCTAACCTTTTTTTATTTTTTATTCCCATTTTGACCACTCTATTGCTCTTGAGATGAGGTCATCAGTAAAATGTAGTTTTTAATTAAGAAAAGGTATAAAATATTTGCCTAATGACCCAATAATCATGATTATTTATTTCATTGGTTATTGAATGTTTTATGCTTTCTTATTTCCTAATACCTTGTTTTAGAAAAACAGGCACATTTTTTTAGACCAAACATAAGATCACATTACTTAACCATTTATCAGTTACACCTAAATGGTGAATACTGAGAATAATTCCTTTTATTTTAAGGCAGAGTAGTCATTGACAGAGCCTCAAATGTTTTTATTCCAGAAAGGTTGACTGAGTGTCTACTATATGCCAGATATGGTACCAGGTTCCCTGAGTATTACTCAACCATGAAAAGGTGAGAACTCTTCCATTTTCAGCTGGTAAACATTATTCTGTGTAAAATAAGGCAGACATAGAAAGACAAATATTATATGATCTCACTTATATATGAAACAGAAAAATAATTTTACTAATAGAAGCAGAGAATTGAACAATAGTTATAGGAGCTTGGAGGTAAGGGAAAGGGGAAATGTTGATTAAAGGGTACAGGTATTCAGTTATAAGATGAACAAGTTCTGAGTAACTATGGAGCAGCATGGGTGGTAAAGGATGGGTGAATTAATTTGATTGTGGTAATCATTACATATATGCATCAAATCATTATGTTTTATATCTTGAATATATACAATCTCTATTTATCAATTAAACATTTAAAGAATATAGAAAGCATATTCCAAATATCAAGATTAGATTATTGTGTGAATAAATTCAATGGGTCTGTAAGAGGGTATAAAAAGAATAGTTAGATATGAGAAATACTGTACAGCAAGGTGACTGCAGTTATTGATGCTATATTGTATTCTTGAAAATGGAAAGAGGGTGAATGTTAATACTCCCACCACAAAATGCATATAATGTTGTCTATCAATTTCAAAACAAAAATATCAATAAAATTCTCAAATCATATACAATATTGCATAGATTTTTGAATTATTTTAAATATATCCTAAAGGTAAAAAAGGATCAACAAAGAAACTAAGTGATTTCTATACAATAAAAGCAAATGGTTTTATTTAATATGACTTTTTGCTTATTCTAACTGTAGAATGGTGATTTTTTAAAATTTATTTTTTAAATTTTAATTTGTTGTGTATGACAACAGAATGCATTACAATTCATATTACACATATAGAGCACAATTTTTCATTTCTCTAGTTGTACACAAAGTACAGTCACACCATTCATGTCTGCATACATGTACTTAGGGTATCCATCTCATTGCACTGTCTTTCCTACCCCCTGCCCCCTCCCTCCCCTTTGCTAGAGTTCATCTAATCCTCTCATGCCCCCCATCCCCAACTCCATTATGAATCATCTTCCACATATCAGAGAAAACATTTGGCATTTTTTGGGGTGATTGGCTAACTTCACTTAGCATTATATTCTCCAGTTCCATCCATTTACCAGCAAATGCTATGATTTTATTCTCTTTTAATGCTGAATAATATTCCATTGTGTATATATACCACAGTTTCTTTATCCAAAAATGGAAACTTTTTTTTAACCACATAAGTACATGTTAAATAGTTAAGAATGGACTACTTTTTCCAATGATCATTAAACAAAAGCGTTACACATCCAGAGTATGCAGCCACTCTGGGTCTTAAATTCTGTGTTTCTAATAACCAGAACACAAAAGTTTGCTTGATCTGGAAGCATTAATATATCTGCATATGTGGAATATATTTATGGAACAGACGTAGTTCCTATTCTCAATAGGTTATTAATTTTCTTCTTTCTTGAGATTATTCAAACAAAATCATAAACTGCAATAGTTAATCTGCTGAAATTATAAAATGAAGTGATTATAAATGCCTAAATAATGAGAAATCAAGGATGAATAAAATCAACAAGCCAAGCTTTAAAATTTTATTCTTTCTATAGCATTATGTCAAAGGCATTTCAAGAGTCCTTTTCTAAGAGTGATTTTCAGCATTATATCTAGCACTGAGAGAAAGATCAATTTTGAAGGAATCATGCACTCACATATTGACAGAAGCAACTTCTCTTTAGAAAACCAAAATCAACTTCCCCCAAACATATGTATTAATATTAATAACCTTCTCTAAAGATCATTTATACAGGCACAGTGGGAGGTATTATAGAATACATATATATGTATGTACACATACAACATACGTAGGCTGTATATGTGTTCTATGTATATGTATACCTCTGAAATTAATCATATTTTTATTTTCAATGTATTATAGCCAGAAATCTGATATAGGCTATACTTCTGGTTCTTCTCTTTAGATGTTTGAGTCTAGAATGTTAACCCAAAATCATGCTATTAAACTTAATTTCTCATGATTTAAAAATGACTATTAGAAACATGAAAGTTCAATATAATTTAAACGTCATTTCCAGGATCCCCAAAGCTTCCAAAGAATTTAAAGAAGCAAATATCATTATAGTTTTGACTTTGAATTTAATACCTTTAAAGTTGACTGAGAGGAAAAGGAATTGTGTTGATGAGGCTCATGATTCCCATTAAAGTAAAAGTAATGATGGCTGAGATAATATATATATATATATATATATATATATATATATATATATATATATATATATATATATATATATATAATATATATATATATATATATTTTTTGGCATCTGGGGGGAAATTACTCTAAATTCAGGACTGAATTTTTAATATACATATCATGTTACAATACTTTTATACAAATCATAACTTCTTTTTTAAAATATATTTTTGTTGTAGATGGAGATAATATCTTTATTTTATTTATTTATTTTTATGTGGTACTGAGGATTGAACCCAGTGCTTCAGATGTGCTAGGCAAGTGCTCTACCACTGAGCTACAGTCCCAACCCCAAATCATAACTTCTTAAATGAGCAAACAATGCATGGGTCTTTGGATATCCTAAAAACTAAAACTGAGTAAACAAAAACCAAGTGACTCCTGTCAATACTCACATGTTGGATTCACAATAGTTAGCTTAGGTACACTTTGTGGCTCCTGAATGGATGAATTCTATCCATCTAAAGATCCATTTACTAAGCATAGTTTAAACAAAGGTGTTCTGTTTTCCAATTAACTATCAGATTGTCACAATTACTGAAGAGCTAGGTGACTATTAACCCAAATGTCCAAAACCAAAACATATAAACAACAAACAAAATTTCAGGAGGGCAGTAGATCATTTCAGAGAAAGAGGCTGGACTAAATTTTCTAGTAGCTTCAATTCTCTGATTCAAATTCTTTCTTAATCACTACAGCAAAAAAGCATAGCACCTCATACACATAAAAACATTACACATAGCCAGGCACAGTGGCACATGCCTATAATCCCAGAGGCATGGGAGGCTCAGATAGGAGGATCTTGAGTTCAAAGCCAGCCTCAGCAAAAGCGAGGCATTAAACAACTCAATGAGATTCCATCTCTAAAAAAAACAATACAAAGTAGGGCTAGGAATGTGGCTCAGTGGTTAAGTGTCCCTGAGTTCAATCCCTGGCACTCCCTCCCCCCCCAAAATACATCACACAGAGCTGATGTTGCCAAGCTCATCAAGGACAGAAGGATGTACCCTTAAGAGTAACTTCCAGGGAAAGCAGGGATCTTGTCCATTTTAATTAAAAATGTTTTTCTTAGCACTGTGAAAGTCTGACACATCATCAGTAAATAGTTCTTGAGTGAATGAATGTTAAAGAGATGTTCAGGAATCAATTCCTAGTTCAGGACTTTATGATGTTGACATTCAATTAATATAGCTTCAATTAAATTCTCAAAAATTAAATTCTCAAGTGAATAAATGCCTCTATAGCTCTAGAATAATAAAGACATATTACACATTACATTAATATACTATCAAGAAAATTTTGGCTATGGATTATAATATGGCAACTGATCTTGGATGCTGAGCATAAATATTCTCATTGCACTGAGCAGCTCAGTGGAGCTCTACAATCAATTCTGTACTGTGCGCAGCAGGAGTTCAGGCTAGACGCTCTCCAACCAACCTTGAATTTACCTTGCTGCTTCCTTGCCAGTTCCTTTCTCCACTGTATTTTTCAGCAAATGGGTCCTTATAGTGTCTCCAGTGAATGTGTCCTTTCCATTCTTAGCCCAATGCCCTAGAATCCTCCCTGCACACTCGAGATGGGTTAGAATCCTATACATTGTCATCTGTTTGCCCTTCATAGCTCCTCCTTTGAGAAAACAGCAGTTCTCTCCATCTGTAGAGTCATGATGGTTTCCAGGCAGTTCTTTGGGGAAGAATTTGAAGCATTTTGAGCCATAGTTTGGGTAATTCTATTACATCAATATGAAATTTCCTCATATTGACAATCATTATATAAGAAAGTATATTCATTGAGAGAGCACTTGCCTAGCATGTGTAGGACCCTGGATTTGGTCCTCAGCACACACATCCGTGTTCTTATTCTTAGAAAAAAATACATTGAAGATTTAGGAAGCATGAGGTCTCCAATGTAGAGGCAAATAGTTCAGAAAAAAATGTGTGTGCATGTGTATGTGTCGGGTACAGGGAGAGATTGATGAAGATAGGAATAAAACAAATGGGACATTATGAAAACATTGATGGATCTTGCTAAAGAGTATATGTTAAAGGGATTGTTTTTTGTACAATTCTATTAACTTTTATGTAGGCATGAAATAACACACCATAGTTATGTAACAATTAATATATTATTAATTACAAAATATGTATTATATAAAATATACAATAATAAAAAATTAAAAAGAATTCCTGGCTTGTTCTTCAATTTGGCCCCAGAGGAATCACTCATTATTCTTGGCTCTAGCAACCTATGTACTACACACTGCTCTCAAGAAAGCCTCCAATCCTTGAGTCAATTACTGTATTCCACCCTTGACTTTTCCTGGTGTGGGTCAGGTATTGCCTGTAGGGCCCTGAAGACTCTATGGGCCACAGAAGAGGACTTCAGATAATTTCTTTAAAGCCCCATTCTCAAGGTATCTTGGGAAAATGAAGCTTTCTTTGTCTCTCTTCCACTAAGATTCATAACACTTAACAGCCATATTCAAAGAAATTATTTAATTTCTTATACCTGGTTTCTCTCACGTCTTACCCTTTCGTATCACTCAGGTAGGAGAGATGTTGTCAGACCAACTTTTAGAAAGTGTATTTGAAATCCTTTTGGTGATTCTAGCCCTTCACTTTGGAATTTGAATTTTTATCATTGATTGTTTCCTTGGCCTTTTAAACTTTTGCTGGAACTAAGTTAAAAGTGTTAGATTTAAATATCTGGTTACAGTGACAATTCGTAACTCATGACCTCCAAGCAAAGAACAATAATTACCAATTTCTTTCTAGGATAAGTTAAATAAAAAAACAGCTTGGCAGAAAGATTCTATCTAAAGGTCATTTCTAGCATTGGACTGTTGAACATATACATTTTCTTTTCTTCTGAAACCTAAGTCTTGGGCTATTTTGCTGTATGCATATTATAGTTCCTCATTTTACTCAGTGAGGAAGCTTGGAGTAACATGTAGTTCTCAAAATATTTTTGGTCTCAGAACTCCTTTTTATTATTAAATTAAGTATCCACAAGAGCTTTTGTATGTGAGCTAGATATACAGCTTACTATAAATGAAAAGAAATGTAAAGTACTATTATTTTAATAATAACATAAAATAAATCTATGCCAGGTTAACATAATTAATGTTATTAATGAATTACTTTCCAAAAAATATAGTGAGAAGTGTGACAATGTTTGCACATTTATGAATCTTTTGAAATGTCTGACTTAATGAAGACAGGGGGACCCCATTTTTTCAGTCAATTTGTTGCATTCAATCTCTGGAAAACTCTCCTATAATTGTTAGCGAATGAGTTCTTTTAAAAAGTATTATTATGAAAATAGCTTTTATT
Source organism: Marmota monax (assembly GCF_021218885.2). NCBI lineage: Eukaryota > Metazoa > Chordata > Mammalia > Rodentia > Sciuridae > Marmota > Marmota monax. The sequence continues at coordinate 2,961,511 of NW_026694096.1, forward strand.
TCACAATTTTTCTGAAAAAGCTCTCAGGGACTGCAGGAGTCTCCAGATCACACTTTGAGAAACACTGGTGCACAGACCAAGTACTCCTTTGGGAGTGACAATCATCAATTTGAATCTAAGGTTGGTCTCTACACAGTTGAATTACTTACCCAGTCTGAGAAACAATCTATCACTTAGAAGAGTGAGATAATATTTTTGCACAGAAATAACATATGTAAGTTGTCTCTGCATAGTTTAGTCCACATCAGTCCACACTCTGAAAATAAGTTTGCTTTCCTTTCTTTCCCACTGTAAGCCCACTTGCACTCAATAATGTGGTCAGCATCATGGATTGATTTGCACACTTGGTGATACTATACTTAGCTTCTTTTTTTTTTTCTCATTGAGAGAAAAGAAAAAGACAGGTATGAATTGCTACCCTACAGGATAGCTCTGATGACAAAATGAAGTCACAGATTTGAAGATTTTTTGGAAAAATTTAGAGACATAAGATATAACAAATGAACTTACTTTGGCAACAGAATAAAAATGTTAATGAATGAGTTGTTTACTACTTAGAATTCAATTCATTGGGAAGACAATAAAAATATAAATTGAAAAGCATAGGTTTGGGCACTATAAATTTAAAATTAAAAAGCACAGATTTGGGCATGCTGATTCTATTGTCAAATTATTCAGTGCACAGAAAGATAAAATACTTTTCCAGGGTGCATATGATAGCTCTCTATTTGTTTATCACTAGCTGACATTCTTATTTGGGAGCCCCCTTAATCAGCAGTTTTCATCTTTAACATGACTTTTTTGGAAGTCAGATGCTCATTATTCAAGCTCACAAATTGTATAATGCTGTATAATCTTTTTCTGTAAAGCAAAAATTTGATTTTTTTTAAAAGAAAGGAGCTATTTACAGTATTTTTAGTCTTATTTGAACTACATATATGTACACACTTTAACTGGGGACCACTGTGCATGGAGGAACAGGCGGAGGTAACTTAATAATGACCATTCTCCATGGAAAGGAAAACAAACCAGTATTAGAGAGGAATTCACCAGAAAAAGAAATAGCTCCTATTTTACAAAGCTCATGACTGAATCTCTACCCTTCAGCTCCATTTCTTTCCTCAATAGTCCAAAACCAATTTTATAACTCAGTTGTCTTCCAGCTAAATGTGCAGCCTGCTGCAGAGATGAGTTTGTGAAGCTTAACCATACAAAATCGTATATCTGAAGAGTGCCTGCATTCATTGGCAGGGATATTTTTATAGTTAAAAGGAGCTTGGCTTCAGTTTGTTTTCCTTGGTGTTTTTTTTTTTATTCCTTTCTGATGTGGGCTTATAAAAACTATTAACAAAAAATTTGATATATCAAGAAGACAATATAGAGAAATTGAACTGGACTGAAAGAGCTATGGTTACATATGCAATTATATTAGAAGTCCAGCATGACATGTTGACTAAGTATGAGACCATGTCAGAGTTTCTAATCTCATTAAAATATTTTTGAAAAGCTGTACCAGCTCTTCATGAAGCCATTTGGAGTCATCATGACACTCTGTTTTTACTTTATCACCCATTAAGTTGCCTTCCTTATCTCTGACCCAGGAATTAAACACCACAGGTTTTTTCAAAGGTTATAAAATTAAAAAAATATTTGAAAATTAGAACAATTCATTTTCTTCAAAGTGTTTTCTTTAGGACACAGAAAACCTAGATTTATTGCTATGGACAAGGAACAGCAGGCAACAATAGCAATATAAATTCATGGATATGTCCACATTTTTCTACAGAAGAGAAAGAAGTAGGAAAAGACTACCTTGCACATACTCTATCATGCAGAGAATAATGAAATCAAACTTCTCTAAGTTCAAGCACATATATATTATTGTTTTTCATTATTTATATTGGTTTCCTGCTAAGACTCTTGTGTTTTAAAGAAAAATACAGAAGTTGACTTTGTATTAACAGTGCCTAGTATTTTCTTGCTTTTCAGAGAGGAGGTAAATCGGTGCATGTTTTTATTATCCTGATAGGGAAATATCCTGGATGTCCTGCTAATTGAAATGGACAATTTCCTAGGCTCAGAAATCTGTCAGGTGGTCTTGTTGCAGCAACATAATGCTAACCACAGGCACAGATGAAATGAGTCACATTCACAACATGCTGCTGGTTAAATTGATTTAGGGAGATAGAAATTACACGTTGGAAAATAAACCGATGATTACAGAAACATACATTAAAAACTGCTAATTCATGCTGATGAAGAACACCCATAGTATTGTACTTCATTTGCATTCAAGGTCACAAAGACTGTTAATGCAAAGGTCAAGGGAAAAGATAGTGGGCCTTCCAAATAATTTATTTTAAATTTAAAGTGTCAGATCCTATATCAATTTGGAATGTAGTATTCATTCTCCTGCCATAGAAATTGACACTGCTTTTGTTTCTCAAAATGAGGTTTTGCATCAGCTCTCTGAGTAAGTGTCCTATGGTGCAGTACATCACACAAAAGCAATTTGTGGAGGTGTGGAAAGAAAAAATTAATGTATTTTTGTATCACTGGAAGCACCTAACTGTATAAGTGGGTTACGAATGGAAAGCATTTTAATACATATAACAAGAATGATTAGCATTTTGTTTGACTTCACTTACAAATTCTACTTCTAGTATCTCTAAGCCAGCAATTTTCTGTCTCTCCTGACATGAAATGATTTTGGAAAGGGAAAAAGGTTATACATTGTTTTTTCACTTCTACCTTCTTCTGATCTTATTTTGCTTAATGAACTTAAAATCAACTAACCTGTAGCACCAATCAGAAAGAAAACTCATATAGAAAAAATGTCTTGCTGGTTACTCTTAATTGTATCTGTACAGACAGCAACTGAGTAAGGGAAACTGTGTGAATGACAATATCTACATTCCTTTTAAAATTCATCATATTTGTTAAAATTATTACAATAATCATTCACTGTATAAGCTTGTCTATTATACTCTCAGTAGGTTTTACAACATAACCCTGGAACTTTTGATGGTAATTAAAACTAGGTACCCTCTTGGGTAACTTAATTTGGCTTCAAATTTCTGCAGTTGTTTTATAAAAGAATCCTTAATTAAATTATTTTAAGGACATTAAAAGAATATCCAATAATTAAATATTTATACATATATATGGAATATATATATATATATATATATATATATATATATATATATATATAGTGTTGTACTGTCCTAATTTAATGCATTTCTGACTCCCCATTAGACTGCCAGTCCATAACCAAAAATCCTGAGTCCCCAACTCTAATTTGACACAGTAAAAGGGCTCAAAGACTACTTGTTGAAAGAATAAAGGAGTGACATATAAATACATACATACATACATACATACGTACAAATAAAATTGAGATATAAAGGAGTATAAAATAGCCACACATTTTACTTTCACTAGGTGCTTGATGAACAGCTGCCATTTACAAAGTACTTATTATGTACAGAGCAGAACATAAAACACCTTACTGATGTTATTTCATTTATTCTTAGAAATGATTTTGTGAAGCAAAATATAATTGAGTCTCAGAGACAACCCATGTGACTCACACAAAAAGTTTAATACCTACTAATTCACAGAATTGGATTGACAGAGTATTTCCCAAATTCAACTAAAGAAATTATTTCACTCTCAAAGAACCCACTCATGGGTCTTTTCCCATAAGGAGCAACTTTCTTCTAGAAATGCTTAGTTTCCTTGTTCTCGACTCCCCCAACAAAAGGGCCAATTTTTTTTTTCTTTTTAAGTCTTTTTATGACTTAAGTTTGGTCTATCCAATCACCTGAAATCCATTTTTAGTGCCCCTTTATTTTTCTAGCATTTCGTTTTCACCCAGAATTTGTGCCGAGAGGAAACACTTACCTATAATGATTGTTTACAAATACTCTGAAAACACATTATCTTTTGTTCTAAACCTTGATATCCTCCTCTTAGTAGAAGAAACCATGGTTTCCCTTGCCCTCATTATCCACAAACACCATGACAGATTACTCCTTACAATAAAATGGTATAAAGGAGGAGTTGATTCTCACAGTAACTATAGTCTACAACATTTTATCGTATATTTAAAATAACTAGAAGAGTCCAAAGTTTCCCAACACACAGAAAGGATAAATGTTTGAAGAGATGAAAGTGCTAATTACTCTGATATGATCATTACACACTGTATATACATACGGGTATTGAATTATTATACTGTATTCCATAAATATGTAAAAGTATTATGTGTCAATAAAAAGGAAAACATAACAACTTTCTTTCAAATCAATTCTTTTTTAATCATCCCCACAGACCTCCTCATCTTCATGCCTGGGTCATCACCAGCCTTTCTTACTGGACTCTGTCCCTCACTCAAATGAATCATGTCACTCTTCCCTGTTTGTGGCCTTGTTGGCAGAGACAATTTATTAAAGTCCAATCTAACTATGTGAATTTTCTGGTAAAATAAATCTTCAATAGCTGATTCCCGAAACAACTTAACAGGGCCTTCATTCACCTAATCTCTATTTATATTTCCAATCTCTTCATCCATCATTGGCTCCTGACTTACACACTCAGAGCATAGTGAAGTCCCCTACCCACACCAAGTCATAGTGTTTTAGATTTCCTAGCTAAGTATCACACCCATTGTTCACAAGACCCTCTTCTGTCAATTCTGCAGTAAAGAAAATACTTTGAAAAAATTCTTAAGCCATTATATTTTTGATGAAATTTAACTATATTTTTCAAACCATCCTAGTTAATATTTCTTTCTTCACATACCTCTCTTAGAGACTCCAGTAGTACATTGTGGTTATTTGCTTACATGCTTGATTGTTTCAGTGCACTGTGAACTCATTGAAGATGAGGGCCATGCCTGATTATTTTAGGATCTTAACATTTTGCATGATGTTAGCACAGAGTAAGAGCCTAATACAAGTAAATATAAAATGCACATACTACTGTTATTTCAAATATTCTTGTCTCCTGATCTGAGGTTTTATTTTTCTTAAATGTGAAAATTTTCCTATGATAAAGCAGAAAACTTCCTAGCTTCCTGCTAGTTGTCTTCTTTTGGAACTCTTGTGAAACATAAGAGCCACTATATTTTTCCTCCATTAGGGACTATAAAAAGGTCAACAAAATTTCACAGCTGGTAACTTGAAAAGTGGGTGATGGATGTTAAGATAATTTATGTAAACATGATAAGTCCCTTGACCACACCTGGTAGTAGATAATTAAAGAGACCAGTGTGGTACCTCTTCAAATGTCCAAAGACATTATAGTTATTATAATGACTCACTGTAGGGTGAAATTCATTTATAGTACCATTTATTCGTCATACCACACAATCTTTCTAATAAAAATCATTTTTTCCAAATGTATGCCTAGTTAAGAGTTATTTATTAAACTGTTCCAACTTGAATAGGACACTCAATGCAGATATTTAAATCCAGAGCATATACAGGAGCTTAATAAAAGCACTGCCTTCCCTGTGACATCATTATAAACAACTTTCAGTCATTTTAAAAATCCATTTCAAATTAAGGTTGCAGAAAGCACTGTTGTCCATTTAACACTCATAGGTTTTGTAATTGAGTTTTTTTCCTTTAAGAGTATAAATATACCAGAGGATAATATTTCTGACATCAGTGCCCTTAGTAAATAATTTAATTGATTCCAGTTCTGAAAAACCGACCTCTATGTAGTTTAGGTTGCCCTCCTTCACCAAGTTATAAATAAAAACGCAACAATGGTTTTCAGTTGAAATATAATTACAACAGTCTGACAGCAGTCATAGTGAGGACAGCTGTCTAAATACAATGTGGCTCCAAAGGAAAACGTAATGCTTAAGGAAACACACTGGATGCAGCCTTAATTCTAGAAACAACAAGCATGAGATCAGAGCTTTGAAGAGTCATGAACCTGCTCTTCTTTGTAGCTTTTATCTGAACAAAATGTGTGAACAAATTGACTACACTTGTTCTACCTCACTCAGATGTTGTGACCATGAAAGGACGTGATATACTGGATGTATTTATTTCAGAGAGAAGCTTCTATTTTAACTAGGTTTTTGTTGTACTATACTGTAATAAAAATGCTAACATACAAATAATAGATCTAAGGCATAATATTAGTTGAACATGCTTCAGTGAAGTAGAAGAGCTATTATCTGACCCAATTAATCTTGATTTGGGATAAGGGCTTGATAAATTACCTCCCAGGAAAGAAGGCACCATGGCTCATTGCTCTTTGTTTTCATCTGAGATCTACAGTGGACTCACTGCATGACCTTGGCAAAGTCATTTAACCTCTCCTTACCCGAGATTTTTCATTTGTGAGGTGTAGGTAAACCAGACCTAACATGGCAGAATAAGCAACGGCACAATATAGTAAACAGGTATGAAAATGGACATTTATTAATATAAAGGATAAACCTGATGGCATAAGAATATTACTGTGTCAGTCATATAAGCCTCTGAACAAATTGCCTTCCTATAGAACTGTTTATGACAACTAGGCACCTAAAAGCTATTTAAACAAACAGATGCCATGATATATTTTTTGGTTCCTTAGACACAGATATTCTGGCTTCACAAAACTGGTATAACATAAATGCAGTCTTATTTAAATAAATACATTTAATGCACAAACATTTATTTTTCTGGCTATTTAGACTCTGACTTTTCAAGTCCAAACCATTAGCAAAGTAATGAATGACAGAGGTAGGAGAAATATTGCTGAAGAGACAATGTATGATATAAACCAATGTGTGCAGTTTAAAAAGACCAAATAAAATGAGAAGAGGTTGGTTAGTTAAAGTGAAAGGATGATATTACAAACAGTTAAAATGGGGATGGGCCTATGCTATGTAGGTTACCTCAGAGTACATCTTTAGTTTTGAACCTTTTAACTTACATTTAACGTGAAAGTTTTAGGATATTTTCAAAAGAAAAAATATTTTCACTAAATACAGGCATAATATGGAAGGATTGAAGGGAAGAATCATTCTATACCATCCTTTACAGTGTCTAGTATTTTAAAAAAATGTAATCATATTTTCTGCACAGTTTAGGGCAGATTTAATAAATGGTAAATTGTACTTGTTATGGGAGTTTTTCCTGATCAAAGTATTTAAATTTGCTTCTTTCACTAACAGTTGTCCAAACACCCTAGATATTTTAACATCACTGACAATGATGAAATCTGTCTCATGAAGAAAATTTTTATGACCTTATCCTTCTAAGAGCTTTGTCTAGCCCTTACATTCTGTGTGGCTTTTTAAATAGACTAAGAGAAGAATGGAGCTGATGCACTGTTTTCTAGAAATGGGCTGGATGGGACATTGATGTTTAGATCTTCTAGGTATAGGGAGGGACAGCAGAAGTATGCCAAAATTGCTTGTGGATGAGAAGGGAAGACGGTGAGGAAAGACACCACTTATACAAATAGGTGATCCAATCACATCCACTTGCAAGAGAGTTGACTACAACTGAGGGACATGTGTGTTCACAGCTCACACACAGTTAATCCCTCTCTGCAGTCTCAATGCCTATTACTGGACCCAGTGTAAGTACTGAATAATTATTTGATAAACCCACTGAATGGTTTGAGATCATAAATATAATGTTGTTAAACTGTTTGAAACTCTTCATTTACTTCAATGTTTATTGAGCACCTATAATTTTTAAGACACACACACACACACACAGTCTCTACTTTCAGTCTGGTTAAAGAGATACCAGGAAAATAAACTTATAAAACATACACAGAAACAAATGGAAAAAAATGCCCTCTATATAATGGATATAGTGTTAAATCAAAACTGACCTTGACAGGGAATCATGGCAGGCTGCTTTAGTAAATGATTCCTGAGCGACATATGGAAGATGAATGTTAGGTAGGCCATTGTGGAAGAGCAGAGTGGCAGAGATCTCCAGGTAGAAGGGACTACGTGGGAGGCAGGGCCCAGTAGTAGGAAGGGGTGTGGCACATCAAAGGGAGGAGAAAACAAAGGATTTGCAGCAGGAGGTGGGATGGAGTCAGGTCCTGTACAGCAGGGTAGGCTGTACAGATGATTCTACCACAGAGTGGTAAGAAACCACAGAAAGAAAATGATCTCTGTCCGCAGAGCAGAGCAGTTTGTAAAGAGGCACAGAGAGCAAGATGTGCCATACTTTCCAGTTGCCTGAACTCATGTCTACAGAAAGCTGTCGGCTGTTGCCTACATGCTGCATAAAGAACCAGGAGACATTATATAAAAATGTTGCCCAGTTCTCTGTAAACAAAAGCAATATAACAATGATATGACCACTTCAATCCCTGAAGTGTCACAGTAACAAAGAGAATTGGAAAAGCCTCTACAGGTCCTTGTATTTTCACAGATATGTTTGCCATTTGTGTATTAGAGCAGTACCTGCTGAATTATGCTTGGGTGGGAGACCCATCCCCTGATTGGGTCCGATCTGCCTCTAAAAATTTTATTAGTATCTAGTCCACTGATGTCTTCTATAATACACACTGCTGGGAAACTGTAGAGTACTGTTTTTCCATGTGTGGTCTACATGCTCTTAAGGCAGCAACTAAGCCAACCCCTAAAAATGAAGATTCTAGGTCTCTTAGCCCTAGATCCCTTAAGGTCTCAGGTGTGACCCTGAAAATCTGAAAATGTAAAATATTTACACATGGTTCTCAAGAACACCTGTTTTATAAATAGTCACTTGGGGAGCTAATAAATGCAGATCTCCAGGGTCCACATTCAAAAGTGTTAATTGGGAAGTTTTGGATGATAATTAGGAATAGTTTATGTATTTATTTTTTAATTCAAGTAAATTTTAAGTTAAAAGCAAAGTTGAAAGTCATGAGTATAAAATTCCTTCCTTGTTTAACTATTCCTAGTAATATTTCTCAGGAAGCAATCTGTCCTTGTACTGTGAATTCTTTGAGGTCAGGGTCATTTTTTTCAACTTTATCTCCTTAACTTTAGGATAGGGCTAACTCTAACTCATTCTGCAAGTCTCAAATGGTATGTCATTTTTTTCTTGAGTTGATAGAATGCCCATGTTATAAAATCTGCATATTTCCCTCTATGTACCAATCACATCTCCCACCATACTTCTTTCTAGTGAGCTGAATATTTCCTTTAAGCTAGTTTGTAACTCAGAGACATCTTGTTTACTTGTATACTCAATGGAATACTTAGTATCTATCAGATTACCTGACACTTAATACTTACTGAAAAAAATGAAACAAATGTGAAATAAATGGTTCTATTACTAGAACACTGATCTTTTCCTTAATCTCCTATTCACCAATGGAAATATATTATTTCATTTAATGCTTTATATTAGATTCTAATGAAACTTTGTAACATTGTTTCTACTAAGACAGATCTTCATATGCAATAGGTTATTTTAACCTATAGTTATCCACTGTGCTTTAAACATAATAAAATATGCAGATGGAAATGTTAATTACCCTGATTTGATCAGTACATGTATGTTTGTGTTAAATATCATACTCTACCCCAGCACTATATACAATCAAAAAATAAGTAAAAAATAATAAGTGAAATCAAATTTTGGTAGAACTTATCAAAAATGATTAGTGTGATGACACAATTCTTATCCCTTCTCATCTTCTCTGCAGCCATGACCCTCATCCCAAACACCCACATCCCTTCCTTAAAGGAAAGTCAGACATATTGGAAAATAAAAGGAGCCTCCTGGGAGCAAGACTATTAGGCGGGTATTAAATGCAGGGTACATTTGGAGGATTTCACTTCAGAAAAAAAATGTTTTCATGATTGAAATGAATAACAAATACTAGTAAAAAGATAAAATGCATAGGGTGTGGTTAAGAAAAAAATTGAGAAACCACAGGTATAGTTTAAAAACTGATAGCAAAAGTCTATGACTCTATTATGTGGTAACAAATAATGAGTGAGAGAGAAGAAAATAGTCAAGGGGGTCTGGATGTTTTAGAGCTGTTAATCGAGAATACAGATTTGATAAAAATAGTAAGGTACTTCCTTGCTTCCTATAGGGGCTTGGTTCTAGGACCCAAAATATCAAAATCTGAGGATGGCTAAGTTCTTTATACGGTCTCTAGATTACTTAGAAGACCTAACAGAAAGTAAATGTTGTGTAAATGGTTGTTATACTATATTATTTTGAGATTGAGAGGGGGAAAAATAGAATCTGTACATATTCAGTACATACAAACATGATATTTTTCCAATATTTTGAGCTATGGTTGGTTGAATTCATGGAGTATGGAGACTGATGTAAAGAGTAGTTTATTGAACAATGAGGAATGGAAGGGTCATGTATGGAGTCTCCTTGCCTCACTATCAGATCAAGGGAAGGAGCAAAGGGTCTCCATGAGAGCAGGCAGCAGGAAGTATATCATTACAGCAACCTGGTCCCACAATCAACACCTGAGACATTGCTTTGAGGAGAGTTTGTTCAAAATGAATGTCAGTTCTACAGAAGGCAACAGACTAAGGAAAGGGCATGAGAGGGCTATGTGTGAGGTACTCCCTATCTTTTATTTTCTGAAAGAAGAAAAACACCTGGTCTAATCTTGAAAATTAGACTGGGGGGAAAAAACCATTCAATTTGTTTCTGGCCAATTTTCATCTTGTCGTGGTCTCTTTTCAATTCTAATTCTATTGATTTTTTAACGTCTCTCTCCATCATACTAGGAAAATATTGAAAGAACAGGATAAAGAAACATTAACCTACAGTAATAGGAATGCCACAGTATTCATCTAGCAATAAAAAGAAACCCATAAAACCTCAGACTCTACACAGAAGTATTCCATTCACAGATGCTGAAAAGCAAGTAAGAAATCTTGGAAATATTACCAGAGTTCAGCATTGTGAATCCAGGAGAAAGGATAGTGACAGTCACTAGGGAAAAGTGTCATGAAACAGAGAATGCCTCTAAGTACCTATGAAGAAAAGCACCAAATGTGGATTACGGAGAAAAATGTGATAAAGGAGAATAAAAAAATAGAATTGATTTTAATGGGAAAACAAAGAAAAAATAAAGTTCAAAACCCATGGAATTTCAAAATTTTGAAAATATAAACAATTAAAACTAATAAGGCATCAAATGGATTGACCTTAAGTCAATAAGCACTCAAGATTGGAAATCTATTTCAGTTCTTCTGATTGACAGCTGTGTGGTCTTAGGAACAGCCTTTAACTTTTTAAGTCTCAGTCTTTATCAGTAAAATGGGGATAATTATGCTATTTACTTCATAGGGTATTTAATTTTATTAAATGAAATAAAATATACAAGTGTTTATCACAGTACCAGGGAGCAACTGAGAACTCAATACATGTAATTTAGTATTAATAGCTATGATTTTCTTTGATGACTTTTCCTAATATTTATTAGTAAAGAAGAATGGAGACAACTTGTAGATGATTCTGGATGTCAGAATCTGAAGACAGGGTCGCCTATTGCTTTAGTTAATCTACGGTTTATAACTGTGCATAAATAATTAGAAGTCCAAAACAAAATAAATGAGAGAAAACTGAAGGTCTAGGTGGTAAAGATAAAGTCACTAAGATTTAAAGTACTAATGTAGGAATATATAACACACAAGTGTTCAGAGAGATTTGTTTTCTTACGGAACATACTAAAAACAGAAAGCTTTAAAAATACTAGCTTCTTATTTCACAACAATCACAACAGAACTTGTCACAAGAGAACAAACATTTAATGAAAGTGAACAACTTGGGTTTTAAGTTGGATGCAAAGTTTCTAAATGGAATAATAATGTTCCAAGTAATCTTGGAAGCATAAACATGTTAAGAGCAAAGCTCAAGTTTCTAAAAATTTCATCACAGTTTTTCCTGTAAGAGAAAATTGTTCTCAAATAATATTTTCTTTTTTAGGTGGTAGAGAAAGTAAACTGATGGAGGTTTTACTGAACTCTTGTTACAATCCCTGCTTTTAGACACTGGGGCACAGGACATGCTGGTGCACATGTCCACAAGGGCATTTGATGGGACAAGAAGGTAGCAAAAGCTACGAGTGAACAAATGGATAAAGCAAGGGAATGTCGGGAGCACCTTAAGCATCCAACCAGTTGCCTTGGCCAGGGCACTGGAAATCATCTGATTCTTGTCTTTCCCTCACTCTGTACTTCATCAAAACCTACCTATTCTACTTCCACCAAGTGGTCCAAGTATGACCACCTCTCACCATTCCCACCGTCATGATTCTGTTCCACAGTGTCTTCTTCATTCCCATTCGTGAATGCTTCCCTCTCTTAACTCCAACTCTTTTCTCCTGGAGATCATATTCTGCCCAATAGCTAGATCAAGCTTTCCAAATATAAACTAGACTCATAGTATTTCTCTGGTTGAAATATTTTGGTGTCATTCTATCACAATTAGAACTCAATCCGACCATTTATCATGGCTCGTCCAATCCTATAGGCTATGCCCCGCCTATTTCATCTAATACTCTCCTCTTACTTTTAGTAAACTCCAGTCATACTCTTCTCTCTGCACTCAGAATGAACCACAGTTCCTCTGCCTCGGGTCTTTAGCATATGCTGAAACCTCAGTCCTCTTCTTCTAGATATTTCAGAATGGTTGTTACTCTTTAGGTTGAACTCAGAGGTCACCATCTCTGAGAGTCCTTCTGTAACCAGACTCCACAAAAATGGACCTTAAACACTTTACTACTTATTATTCCCCATCATAGTAACCACTATTTATATGCGTGTGGGTTTATTCTCCTTTTACTCTACTAAATATAAATTCTTTGAGGGCAACAATCCTGGTTAACACATTAATTATTATATCCCCAAGTACCTCCTAAAACTAATGCCTGACACCTAGTCACATTTGTTAGTAGAATGAATGATGGGGCCATTATCCACATCTCACATACAGATACATTCCTTATGTTCAAAGTCATGTGTTCTTAAACTCTTATCTGTTTTTTTTTGTGGGGGGCGGGGTGGGGTGGGGGGTGGGGAGGGGAGTGGGAGTAGGGTGGTACTATGGATTGAACCCAGGGCCTCATGCATGCTAGGCAAGCACTCTGCCACTGAACTACACCTCTAGCCCCTTTTCTATCTTTTAATCTGAAATTATTTTATTACCCAATAAGAATGGAGCCCCCAAGACTTCTATGCATCTTCTGATCACAAAGCCTTTCCTGATATCTAAGAGGAGATGAAGGTTGATATATGTTAACTAAAAGATGCATAAGTATTACCCAATATTTCCCTTCTACTACCTTCTGAGTCTAGACACACAGGTCCTTAAAGTTCCTGCAGTACTGTTACTACAACATAATGGGTAAAAGGTTTTATGGACTGATCCCAGCAATACCCTAATAATAGGAATGAAACTGACAACCAAAAATATGATGACTATGTAAAACATTTTCTCCCTCCTGGGAAAATAATTTCCATGATCTAAATTAATAACTTGTGTGTGAACTTACGGAACACATCTTAATTTTAATTTGAAGACTACCTGAGTAATCTATGAGCCATGAAATCCTGAGAACAGGGAGGTCAGCATTGCCTGGAGTAATTAAAAAAGCATCACGGAGGAGGGGAGACCCGAGATGGTCTTTGAATCACAGTTGGGTTTAAATCATTGCTGTATTTAGTCACACCATTCTCCTCACATAACTTTGAGGGGAGCTTTGCATCTCTTCTATGCCCAGTTTCTCCTGGCAGGCTGCCACCCCTGTCTGCAGCAACAGCCCTTTTGCTGAAAAATGGCCAACAAGGTAACTGTGAATAATTTCAGGTTGAAAACATTAAAAACTTCCACAAACTGAAATATTAATGAGCACAGCAGCTTAGGAGTACATTTGTGTGTATGCAAATTTACTTTTCACTTTTTAGACCCTCCTGGTGGCTTAAAAAATTTACAGAGCTACAAAATATGAGTGGCTATATATTAACTGAAGCCAATAATCAATGTTAAATCTTAATGACTTACAAGTACACTGTGCTTCTAAGAAATTGATCACGATAATATTGTTTCTGTAAACTTTGACACAGCTAGTTATGAAGGAAGTGAGTCCTGTGTGGCGTGGTTTTCCCTCCTGTCCTCCACCATATCAAATTTATTAAGTAAGCTCTGAAGCTCTCTGAATCATCTCGAATCATCTACACACTCACTTCAGATGATCAAAACAAAAGTAATACACAGACACACAAATACAAAAGATGGGGCAGATGTCATTCCAGGACCTCTCAGAAGATGGCACCAAATATCCACGCCTATTAACTGCCAAGAGACAAGAAAAGCCAACCTTCCAGGCTTGCATTATCATTGTCCTTAGCAACTTGACTGGTTTCTCATGGGGAGCATCTGTTGCCTGGAACTCATTCATGGCTACTGCCACTTCTGCCCTCTCCTTTTCCCTCATTGTACACTCCAATTACGACTTATGGAAACCATCCTGCCATAATAGCCACCTCTTGGCCTTGGCAACTTCAGTCATCTAAGTGCCAACCGTTGGCAAACTACTGTGTTGGCTAGTCCTAACAACCAAAGTTTCCTGAGATGACACAGAATCTAATACTTTAATTTCCAGGCCTTAAATAAGTGGTCTTCATACATGGTCACAGTTGACTTGCCTGAGAGAGAAAATCCTGAAATTAATGAATGCCACTACATCCTATCCAAGCGAACATGGAAATTGGAATTTCTAGTACATTTCAAGATTTTGGTCCTCCATGGAAGAGGACCTTGAAAAAGAAAACTTTACAGTCTTTATAATCACATTCACATCTAGTTATTAGGAGCTACCACTTATAATCTCTTAGCATCCTAAAAGGCTTTCCATAGTCTTAATGTAAACCAGTTAAAGACAAGAAACAGATAAACCAAGCACTCATCCATACTGCTATACTGATCTTATCCTAATCTGTGAGTGCGATGGGGTTTCCATAGCGGTAGAAAATTTGAAAATGTGGGTTTGGGTTGGAGTCTTCATGAAGAATATACCATCGATGTTCTCAACCTGTAATAGCTTTTAAACCGATTGAAAGCTTCTGAAATTCTGCTGATTGTCGCCCTGAGATTACTATTAGTAAACCAGCAAGGCCTATGCTAGTTTAACTGCCTGTCTGTTCAGACAGGGCCCCAACCATGTCTAGGAAGGAGTCATGTCTGTGTATTCTTAAGGATTTTGTATAGTATTTGATTCATATTGATCATAAAGCTCCTATATGAACAAAATAATAATGATCATTTCTGAGTGCTTCCTATGGGTCAAATATCCCGTTAAGTATTTTACATGCACTAATTCGATGCATGATTAATATGCAACAGTTCTGAGAGAGACACTATTATTAGCCCGATCTTTCCTATTAGGAAACTATATATTAATGAGTTGAAATGATTTACACTAGATCTGGGTCTCATAAAGGGAAAAGTTGGATTGTAACCCAAGTTTGTGTGATATTCAAGTCCATACTCTTTTTTTTTTTAATGTTTTTAATCAGTGCATGATAGAGTAGTGGGGCTCATTGTGACATCTTCATATATGCACATAATTTGCTCCATTTCATTCCCCAGTTTCTTCTCTTACCCTCTCCTTCATCCCCTGGCTCTACTGGTCTTCCTTCTGTTTATTTACTTTTATTTTTAATTGATTCAGTATAATTATACACAAAAGTTGGATTCCTAATGAATGAATAAAGAAAATGTGGTTTATACAGGCAATGAAGTTTTACTCAACCATAAAAAGAATAAAATTGTGTTATTTGCTGTTAAATGGACAGAACTGGAGAATATCACACTAAGTGAAATAAACCAGACTTAAAAAGTCAAAGGTCAAATGTTTTATTTCATATATAGAAGCTAGAGAAACATATGGATGAAAAGGGAGGGAATCTCATGAAAATAGAACAGTGGAGCAGAGGGAGGGGCTCACAGGGGAAGAAGGAGGGGTGGGAAGGGGAGGAACAGTGGAATGAAATTGATTAAATTGTGCCATGTGCATGTATGAATATATCACAAAGTCCAAGGGGGTATTGTTTTGAGTAACAAACATTCGTTTAATTGGTTTTCATGACACGAGTAAAATTTTGTCGTGTAAATTCATTTTAAATCAGTTTGGATATATAATGAATTTACTCATACTCCCTTTCTAAGGTCTACTGCTTACCTGAAACAAGATTTTGGCTGTGACCCTTGAAACACGTACTCTGCTGATTTCTTCATAGACAAGTAAAATTAGCATAGTCAGAGAAGACTGGTTATTTGCTTTAGAGAACTGCCAGAAATTTCTATTGTGTTCACAACAATAAGAAGCTCCTCATGAGATGCCCTCTCTCAGAGTTTTAATGCTATGTTCTAGGGTTCAGTGGAGATATTATACAACTAGAAATTTCATGTTTTTGAATAAATTCTGCTTTTAAAACCAGTGCCATTGTTTACCAGAAAAAAATCCGAGTCAGCAGTATTGATCTATCATTTATAACTGTGTAACTTAGGGCATTTACTGAACCTCTATTTGCTCCATCTGTGTTATCTACATATTAAAATAGTGTTTTTCTGATAATAGTGCTGTGAAATGAAATAAGATAAGGTACTTAAAGGAAGCTGAGATATATTAAATACTCAAAAATATTGGTCTCTATTTTTTCTCATATCTACATCCAAATTGCATCATTCACTCTGTGTTTATTAATAATTGCTACTATACTAATGAACTATTCAAAACCAACAGCAACATCAGATCTCTATTATCTATAGCCCTAAGCTAACTGCTATAAAAAATAGCTTAAGCATATGATGCTATTGAAATTTTATTCAAATACAATTACTTATGCTAATTCAAGAAAATAGTATATAATCATAGTGGCAAAATTTGTATAGAGCTCAATATTTTCCACTACTGTTTTAAGTGCTCTCTAGTCAAATAATGGAGTTTATCAGGCATACAAAAAAAGTCAGTGAGAATTAGCTGAACTACATGTTATAATAGCTTTCATGGAAATTATGATTGTCATCCTCTTTATATTTATGATTTAATTTATTTTCAGAAAAAATTCAATACACTTTTAAATGGACAAATACATTACTTCAAGAATTTTAAACAACTGGCAACTTTTATCACTAATAGTTATAAATCAAATGATCTATATATGTAAATTTTCTTCATGATCATTTCTTATATAAATATAAACTACATGTGATTGTCTTTCTTGGATTATTAAATTTTAAAAACCAGGGTCATTAGATACTTGAAAGGATAGAAAATGGACTCTGTGGTTGCAATACAGTTACTCTAAAGATGAAGTTTAACTATTTTTACTATGGTTTCTGTTCATGGCAGTTTTCCCACATAATTGATGCTTTTCAAGATGCTAGCCATTGTTACTTTAAAATTGGAACAAAAGAAATTAATCCTTTTAGAGGGAGTGTTGATTCAAACTTGCCAGATGAAAAAAATAATAATAGCTCTAATCTAACTTCAAAGCCTACATTCCTCTTTGTAGTAGTTCCTATAGAATTATGGAAAATGTAATGGGACTGCCCTGACCTAGAAACTGGGAAAACAGGATACATCACTAAAGGAACAAGTCACAAACAACTATGAAAATGCATGTTTGTTTACAAGGGGACAAGAGACAGGTATTATTTAATGTAAAGTCACCTAGTATATGATTTCTTTTACTCTGAAGTTTGGAAAAATCTACAGTGTAATGTACATTAAAATACTCTTCTATAGTCAGGAACAGATAAGCAGCAATCTATCAATGACATTAGATCTATTTTACTAGTACACTACCATTGAATTTATCTAAAGTTTTCTAATTTTGCAGTGGTGGGTTAAGCATGTATTTCTCATATTTACAGGAAACTGAAAATCTATCTTAAAGTTACAACTTGGAACAGTATATTTTAAATGAAATGCACACTGCAATATTAATAATATTGAGCTAGATATGGTGGCAGGTAATCCCAGTAATGAGATGCTGAAGCAAGAGAGTCTCGAGGCTGAGGCCAGCCTCAGCAACTGGTGAGACTCTGTCTAAAAATAAAATAGAAAAAGGGTTAGAGATATAACTTTATGATAGAACATCCCTGGGCTCAATCTCCAAGTGTGTGTGTGTGTGTGTGTGTGTGTGTATGTATGTGTGTGTATTTTAAACCAGTATTGAGTAGTACTGGTGGCATTTGGTAAAGATAAATAAAAAGTGAAACTCGGGTACATTAGAAAAGCAAAGGTTGTAAAGTCTTTAAGTAGAATTATTATTTGGGTCAGTTTGGACTAGATCCAAGAGAGGTCATGTAATAATAACACTAAAATTTCAAGATACCAGTCATTAGGTCAAAGGCACTATGAGTTTCAAGGGAGAAAAAATTAAATGGAGTGTTTAGCCTGGATATCCTAGTCAAATTCTAAGTTGAGAGATTGCAATCTCTTTTCCTTAAATCTTCCTGGTAGTTTCTTTTGGATGCTCTCCTCTCATTCAATTCCTTTCTTAAATGATTTTGCACTATTGTTGTGGTCTGTTAAACAACTGCTGTGTTCCACTACAGTAGTGGATAAAGTGATTTCTGTGCTCTGTAGTTTATAACACGCTCTTTAGGAGATGAGATCCTGGTATTTATACTGATCTTAATATAACAGATATATTTTTAAATACTGTACATTTAGTGGGATCATTTTCCAAACAAAATGAATAAGGGTTCAAGCTTTCTTCTACTCTTTTTTTTTTTGGTCTTTGTCACTTTATCTCCTTATCAGATTTAACAATAGAAGGTTCCCAAAGGAGTGACTCAGTGAATTTGAGATTCAAGGAATACACAATCATTAAGCAAATGTAATGCATTTAGTGATGCTAAACTAGATTCACAGTTAGAGTAGACATGGGATATAAATGAAATAAGCTCCAGAAGAAGAGTTCAGGGCATCTCAACAGACACAGCATGAGGACATGTGTTTCTGTATAGCTCGCTACCTAGCAATCGAAATTGTCATCCTAAAGTCACATTTCATTCATTAGAAAAAGACTAAAAAATGCGAAATGATGAGACAATATCCTTCTAAGCTAAAATCCCCTCTCTCCCCTCAAAAAGCAAAACAACAACAACAAAATTAGAACATGACAATGGGAGAAAAAGCCAAAGAAGGGATAATTCATCTTGAGTTCACAGGTGCACTGTCACTTCTCCTGCCAAAGAAACTTCAACTGAGAGCAAACAGAGAGTTCACAAATGAAGGTTGTAACAAATTAGCATTAAGCAAATGCCTTGATGGCTTTGATTTTATAGTGGTTCTGACTTGGGAGGAAGCGTGATACACTGATGTGCGTCATTATCCCTCAAACTTACTTTACCCATGCAATTTATTTTATTTAGATTTTTTAATCAAAGTATTATAGTAAAATTGATTTAATTTTTTAAAAGGATGAGCAAAAACAAAAGGTCTATTTTTATCCATTTTTAGAGAAGATCCATAAATATTTACATTCACCCTGCAACAAGCCGTTTTCCTTCAATATTTCAGTTTTACTATGCAGATCATGAAAGCAGAGAATAGACTTAAAACAGAACTATAAGACCTTGAAATTACCAAAAGCAAAAACCTCTCAGTTAATCCACGTACTCGGTTTAGCTTCTTTTAAATTCAAAGCAAAAGCCAAAAAAAAAAAGTAGTTTATTTGGTTGAAGAAAGTTGAAGCGGAAATCAACACTCAGATGATGAACTTTACATCAGAAAAACCAGATGATAACGCTGTACCTTTTCGTAAGAGAGTACTTTAAAATCTGCATCACTTTGACAAAACTATTATCATCCAAAAAGCAGCCTCTACAATGTGCTGTTTTCTCTCTCTTTCTCTTTCTCTCAGGCATCATTGACACTAAGAATAGACCATAAATTGGTAGTATAGAGTGCCTTTCAGTTCCAATTTTTCTAAAAGCACTTCACCAAGCAATTAGTCACATAATGGTGATGTGCTGACTCTGTGTAGCCTTTATATAGTCACTAATAGCACACCATCTTGCCAACCAATAGACTGGATTGTGGGGAGAGCAGTGTAACCTCTTTAGTCTTCTCAGTCCCGTCACATTCTCTCCCTAAATACCACATTTGAATCATATTCTTTTTTATAAAATAGCTTGGGGTCAAAATTTGTGTTCTAACAGAAAAACAGCAACAATAATAACTAAACATTGATTTTTGAATTCAATTAATCATAGGATCTAGAATTATCCTCTATATCATCTGTGAAGGATGATACTCCAGAATGTTCTACTGTACTTTAGCATTGGATTCATTAGAGGGATGGGATTGGGTACATTTTTTTTTAGCTGAAGTGAATGTTATCATAAAAGATTTATAAAATATTTTAGTCCATTAAAAACAACATGAGAAATAGCTGAGCTTGTTATTGAGTGGCAGTTTTTAGCTACTAAAATGGTTAAACTAAAGTTCTTCTGGAGCCCCTAACACTTGTTAATTTTTACTCTAGAAAAGAATATATATGCATACATGAATAATGGTGGTTCTCTGCTTACAAAAAACAATCCCCTGGGCAAACATATTGGCAGTCAGAACATTTAAATTTCTTGGAAAGGCATTGTTCAGTTATCTAATGAATTTGAAATAATTTCTGTTGAAAATATTGCACAGATGATATTTATTGTCTACTTACTATTTTTAAGCAAAGAAAAACTTGGAAATTTTAGATGACAACTCCTGGAGTATCTGAGTATATAGGTATTTGCCCAATATACATAATATAAAGGGTAAATCACTTGGTCCAACAATATTAAATTCATTAAAATATGACAAAACAATTTCTGTCTAAAACAATACTGTCTTTGTCTTTAGAACTTTGTTATAAAGTCTAATATTAGCAATTATAGCTTGAACTGTAGAGACAAAATGTGACTTCAAAATGTGACTTCCTTTCAGGATAGAGGGCTTTTTGTATACAAAATCATGTGGTTCATGGAGTTTTAAAAAAATGATTTTTTAAAAACACCATTTATGTTCAGAAACAAGAGGAATGTTTTGTTTCCAAAAAGTTAAGTTTATGATTTTTAATCTTTCCACTGCTTACCTGAAAAAAAAAGCACTCTACTTTCCATTTTGCTTGCATCCGAATCAGCTTAATAATGGTGAATTAGTTCTGAATTACTTTAGAAATACAGTCTCATATTGTAACACCCCCAATACAATTTAATATAATCTGATCTAATATCAGTAATGCTTGTATTTATTTTACAATTCAAACATTTTGCATATTTCCATGAACCTCACTGATATATTTAAAGTTGTTAGCATTTCTCGTATGAAATACCCAGTTTTATAATCATAACCCTGGCACCTATTAAGTGCAAGTGCTTATTTAAAATGTGTGGTGATTAGAACATTTTTCTCTCAAATCACATCTTGTTGAAGTTAATGAATTCTTTGTAGGAATATTAGCCAGCTTCTATGCTTAGTGATCATCCCTTCCCCCATCCTCACCAATACTGAATACATTACCTCCTGGTAGTGACTGATTCCCAAATAATCTCTAATACAGTGCTACATGGGACCCTGCATTACACGTACGGTATCTACCCTATCTGTAACACATGTCAAATATTGGGGGTGGTATTAATTTAAATCTAGTTGCTACTAATCACGTGTTCTGACAGACATAAATTTAATCCAAAATAGACTATTTCTGTCAGGCTGGAGGGATTAGACTAGGAAGGATGATCCAAATCAGAATGGAACTTGCCATTAGAAGCGCTGTCAGAAGCAGTTTACACCACAGTTATTTTGGTTTTAATCAGCACCTTTAGTCTCCTACTTTTAGGCAAGAATAAAAAATGAATGAACAAATAAATAAATAAATAATAAAAACATGAAGAAAAGATGTACTTAAAAAAAATAACCCCCAGAAAATAAAAAAATACTGATACACAAAAGAATCTCACTTTTGGACTGAGGATGTTGTTCAATGGTAGAGTGCTTGCCTAGCTTGTATGAGACTCTGGGTTCAATCTCTGTTATTGTTGCAAAACAAAACAAAACAAAAGCAAAAAAGAACCCCTCCTCCTTAACAGATCACATATCAGTCTGCCTCTGAATCAGTGGCCCCCTTCAATGGAGGGTGTTACAAATGAAGATGCAGAAACACTGGGGATCACAGCCAACAGCATATGAATGCTCTTGAGTCATGCCCATATAGAAGAAAAACAGCACATATGAATTTCTAAAAATACTTGCTGGATCAGAGCTTCCTATTTGAATAATTTGTGATATATTTGTTGGTTAGTTGATAGAAAAGAGAGCTACTAAAAGCTATTCTATGTCACAGTCACTGAGTGTGGCTGCCTGGAGCTTCAAAGGTAGCAGCTAAGCTGGAGATCTTTCCATCACTTCTTGTTACTCCACCCAGTCCTTGATAAATACAGTGTAATGGGCTGAAATTTCCTACCAACACAAAGAATTAGCCAAATTTTCATTGGACTTTGTGAAGAGTGCTATATGACAATTTGTTATGCTTAGTATTTTTGAGGACTGACTGTGACATGGGCTAAATGTTTTATTCCAATAGCTGATTTATTGTTAAGAACAATCCCCTGAGGAAGGAAACTCATGTCATTATCTCAGTTTCACAGAAAAGGAAACCAGATTCAGAAGGTTAAACAAATCAGCAGAGATCACAAAGATAGAAAATGGGAGAATCATGATTTGAATTAATTTCATCTAACTCAAAGGCCCCCACTTTTAAACACTCTGCTAACTCTACACTGTTTCCGAAGATTTTCCATATGTCACATTGTTGTTTAGACACTTTTCATAACTTAATGTCCTTTTGGTAAGTGCCACTTGGTGACTCCATTTGCAGGCACTATGCTAGGAGCTGAGCACTCAGACATGGCCCAGCTTACAGCTTACAGCTTGGTGGCTGGAGCAGAGCAAGTGGCACTTGCTTTGAGATCTCAGATAAGGGTTGCACTGGATTCACATATGCAGGGTTACCTTCTAAGGACGACAGGTGAATTTATTTCGTAGTGAAATTCTGACTCCTGTGCTCTTCCAACTTGTTCTTCAGCTAATTGAAACATCAGTATCTGTAAAATATCTCCATGCCTGGTCTTAGTTTCAATATTTTTTTGTTCTCATTACTAAATGAAATAAAATTTCTTCTAATTAAGGACAGCACTAGGACAACTATGCAGAGAGAGAGGGTCATTTCTGCTATCTCTCTCTCACCTTTGGGAGGATCCTGTTCCTTCTCAAATCTATGAAAACCTGTTCTGGGGCAAAGATATGAGTCAATTTATAACTTCTTTTGAATTTAAACCAACTGAGGCCTTCTTTGCTAAATATGGATGGAAGTCTCAGAGCCCTAGGGGCACTGGGGAGGGGACAGAAGTGACTGTAAGGGCCACTTCCAATTGCCTAGAATTGTTCCTGGAGGTGATGACTGCCTCTGATTTTTCCAAAGGCTCTTGAGTGAGGGCCCACCTTGTTTGAGCAAAACCCTTTTAAGGACTCTCTAGTCTTCTCCATGGACTTCTTCTTCCCTACTGCCTTTTTCTTTATCCTTCTTCCTATTTACCCTTCACTCTGTTACCCCACCCCCTTTTCAATAAGAGGGAAAGAAAAGGAGCAAAAGCAACTGGAAGAAGACATAATTAGGGGACGAGCCAGCTTCCAGGAGGGAGGGCCACTCCTAGCATTCACTGAGCAACTCAAAAGAAAAGACAGAGTGGCCCATTATCAATATTATTCATGAACTGGTTAGCCATTTTTTAAAAAAGCAAAATATCACTCCCGTCCCTTCATGTAGAGTAATCAATAGTAAATAATATGAGACAATTTAGGCAAAATAGAAAGGCCTGAGACATTGGGAATAATCTGATACATGTTTCCCTACATTTTGGTTATCTTTTTTGTATTTTAAGGATTCTGTGAAGATAATCTTACCTAACAGCATCCTACAGGGTTAACTATCTGGGTCCTCTTAAATGATTACTGCCCACACAGGACTCTCAAGGGGCATAAATTTGTTCCAAGAAGAGTTTTCCTGATTATTGCTGATTTATATGGGATGGACTCTCCTACTCAAATGAAAAAAATCAAATTATTTTCTTCTCAGTTTGGAATTTAAGCTGAGAATTGGAGAGGCTTAAGTTTATGGGCCTCTAAGGGATTTCCAGCAACCTGGAGAATGCTCCTGCTGCTGAGATCCCTGCAGATGCTTTGGATTCCAGTCTCTCTGAAATACTACAGCTTAATGCTTCTTTGGGTTATGTAGACCTCCTAGTGTGCTTTTGATAAAATCACTGACATTGACTCAAGTTTAAATGGTTTCTGTGACTTGCCATTCAAACATTGTTAATATGGTGGCCATGCCTATATTTATCCTGTGAAAAATTCAAACTCTGTTCCTCTGAATTTCTTTTAAAGCATTGCATTTCCAAGGCTACTTTTCTTCATTTATCTTTGCTTTTCATCTTTCTGATGTATTTGACCCATTTTCTTTATTTTGCCAAGTTGGAGTTAAGTAGATAAAGTATATAGATGGAGTTCTAGGGAGTAATATGGGATTACTGCCTCCAAAAGGCTCATTGCTCACAGGCTGTTTGATGTGCTATTTAGAAACTCAATTTTTGATCAACAAAGGGAATCAGTGTGGCCTTTCTGAACTTTGAGGTTCTTCAAGAACATCATTTACCATTAACCATTAAACATAAAGCATCGAGGGAAATTTAAAGTTTTTGCTCAGGGATTTAATAAAATTCCAACAAAACAAATGAGAAAAATGAAATGAGCAGAGCTCCCAATTCATGCTTTCCACTAAATTGATATCCATATAGTCTAGCTTGTGTCAAAAGAAAAAGGTATCTTTGTAAGATTCCCCTTATACTATAAAACCTCAAACCAAATTCCCCTTAGGTGAAAGCCTATTCTTAATAACATTTGACTAAGCTAAAACCATGGTTGAACAGAGGATCACAGGATTTTCTTGGAAGCAACTAGAGTTCTATATGGAACAAAAAGACTGTGTTCATTGAAAAATATGATTTAAGTTATTTTTAATGTTTACCTAATGCACTGAGGCATTGAAATGTAAAAGTTACAGCAAAAGCTTGCAGAATCTTTCAGTCCTTTTCAAGTAAATGATATGAAGATAGAAAGAAAGAGGTAAAATTATACCCATGTAATTATGGGTCTAGAGATATCTCTAGGTCTTTCTTAATAATCAAAGATGGAGATAGACCTGGACCATTTGTGAAACTGAGGTTACAGACAACAATAAGTTCAGTTCAGAAACTTTAGGTAAGTTTTTCTTTTACAGTGAATAATGTTACACAGAGAAAGAAAATCTTTGTTTGTAAGTGAAAGTATTTTGTTATCAGTGTAAATTAAGACAGATTCCACATACCACCACAGTTCATTCAAATCTCTAATTAACTTGGGGATTGCTTACATGTTGGAGCTACTTCTTATTCCTTTTTCTCCTCTTCTGATGAATCTCAGTAGCAACTGCAGGAACTGGGCACAGAGTCAAAGGAAACTGCAAAGGAGACTGGGTAAAAATCCTCCATTAGTCTTTCCCAGCCTAATCTACTTTGGAGAGCCAACAGCTGTAGATATTTAATAGAAATTAATCTCTTTCTGTTATTT
This sequence comes from Marmota monax, assembly GCF_021218885.2. Taxonomy (NCBI): domain Eukaryota; kingdom Metazoa; phylum Chordata; class Mammalia; order Rodentia; family Sciuridae; genus Marmota; species Marmota monax. The sequence continues at coordinate 2,987,188 of NW_026694096.1, forward strand.
GGTCTTACAATGCTTCATTCTAATACTGATTACACTGATGTTCTAAGATATGCTGCTGTAATACAATTTCTTTGCTGCTAGAAAGGAAAGCTCTTGAGATTTCTCTTGCTTACATAGCTGCTTCAGGTGATTACATCTTTACACAGATGTTAATTACTCTCAGGAGAAAGCTGCCCAAATCATTTGATATCTTGCAGTGGGTACCAAAGAGTGACTTAAAGGCTATTATGGATATTGTTTCCTCACTCCTGTTGCCATCTAAACTCCATTCTGATGAATTTGGGGCAGATGGCAAAAAACAAAACAACAACAACAACAAAAAAACTTTATAAATGGTAGCTAGCAAATTAACAAAATGGGTTACTAAAAATCTATACAGACTTGAAGTCTCCATCTATTCCAAAGTTGAGGTCTGGCTTTAATAAGGCCAAAGACATATATCTCTGCCTGGAGATTCTTGTCAAAACTTCCATCAGTAGTTCTCAGACTTCACTGAGTATTAAGCTCCCCCTGGGAGGAGTAAAAATCCTGAGGCCCAGGCCTTAGTTCAGACCCATTTAATCAGAATCTTGGGAGTGAAACCCAGTCGTCAGTATTTTATGAACTCCCCAGGCAATTCCCATGTGCAGTGAAGGCTTAGAAGAGCTGGCTTGCATACATATACAGCCCTACAGTACTCAGCCTGTGCTGGTGAGCTGTAGCCCAGCAGACACAGGCAAGATGGCCTTCTCCGTGAAGAAATCAAAAACACTGCAGCATTGGGTAGTGAGGGTCAGGAACAATAGTATTAAAAATACATCTATAGAACAAAGAAAGGAAAAAAACCAACCAACCAACTGTGATGTAACTTCTAAAGTAAATGTGAAAAGGCCAGACAGAGCAACAGGCCACTCAGTGCATGTCTCATAAAGGGGCAAAGTGCACAACACCCATTTGTTATTCTCTCTTCAAAAATGAAGGAACTATATATGAACATCTAATATTTCATTGATTGTACCTGGTACAACTAAAATGGTAGACTTGCATTAGTGCTTTGTTAATGCTTCAAGATACAAAGTGAAATTAGGCGGCTCAGTTCTTAAAAGTAGATCATTAATATTAATGATTGGGGAAAACAAAAACTTGGAAAAACTAAATTACATGGGCAGGCTGAGTGTGAGGTATATCTACTCAGAAATAAATTAATAAAGGGACAATATTATTTAAGAAAAGCGTGCATTTCAATTAGTTATGAAGTTTTATAACTTTATGAGAGAAGAAACATAACTTTCTTTATTTTGCCAGTCTGTAATCAATCAGGAAAAAAAAAATGCTATGTAAGTCTTAAGACTTTGTTTTGGTTTTATCTTTGTCTTTCCCAAACACCTGGTGCTCATACCACTGTCTGATTAACATAAATAAGCACAGAGTGTCTGCTTTTCTTTCCAGAGATAGATGTTAGGGTTGTGCAACTCCTTAAAAAGTAAAAGCAGGAAGAGCTATTTCTAAATGGGGATCCACACCAGTAAGCAACATGTAAATTGGTATTACGTGACCTCATGTCAAAGCCTTCAAATATTCAAAGATGGCTAATTTGATGCACCTATCTGATTTCATTAACATGGAAAATGGTTATTCTGAATGGAAAAATACCAAATTCACAGAAAATGAAAATACAAGTATTTGAACATTCTGTCTTTCCTTGCAAAGTATACTATGCCCAGATTATTATGCAGCTCAGTCAATATTGGAGCACACCTGCTTGTTCTGATAAGGAATATATTTTTCTCATCATTATACATCCTTTCACATATTGAGGTCCAGGATAATTTAGGCCTGACAGTTTCATATTCTGTTTTAGAACATACAGAAATATCTTACAGGCTTTATTTAAATCGTTAGATATAGAGCCTTCAGAATGGATGAGTTGTGGGTCGAGGCATGGGGATTATGTTAGCATAAAATAGCCATTTTTTTGTGGTTATACACACACAAAATGTCAGACAACAAACATGGAAGTGTATGGAAGAAACACATTCTCTCTGCAATCATTACAGTTACCATTAGTTTTACACATAGTTCTCTAAGAGCAATTCTTACATAAACTAAATAAGGATGCACTAATCCATTTGCTTTTCTCCCACAAGCATAAAACTAGATGGGAGTATGTGAGCTTCTATGTGTTGCATGCATGTGACACGTACAGCTCAGCTACTTAATGCAGCAACCTGACAGCTGAGAAGACTTCCCCAGGCAGTCACAGATATTGGAGATAATCACTATTCTGCTTCCTCCTAGTGCTTCGGAGTGCTGGTCTCTGCTCTTGAGTGCAGGTCTTTGTGGCATGGTTTTTGGGTTTTCTATTTAACTTGTACTAGATGGCCCACTTTCTTGTACCAATGACTTTTTAATCTTTTTTTTTTAAACTTTGGTAAGAAATACATTTAATAGCACAATTCAATACACACAGTGCAAATAAATAACTGAAACAGAAGTTCACAAAGCATAAGTGCAGTATTCTGCACTTATAAATAAATTATATTTTACACTTTTTTTTTTTGGTACTGGGGACTGAATCCAGGGGTGCTTTACCACTGAGTCACTTGCATCCCCAGTCCATTTGTTATTTTTTATTCTGAGACAGAGTCTCACTAATTTGCTTGGGGCCTTGCTAAATTGCTGAGACTAGCTTTGAACTTGCAATCCTTCTGCCTTAGCCTCCCAAATTGCTGAGATTTCAGGTATGTACCACTGTGCCCAACTTACATTGTATGTTAATAAAACCTCAGGCCACTGATAAACTAGAAGTCAAAAAGGCTTGGTAATATCATGCCTTGCCTTAGAGATGATGTTTTGAGGACAATTTAAAATTATTGTATATGAGACTAGTATGTAGGACCATTTATCCACCTTGCCCAAGGTCACACAGGTATCTGGTAAAGCTAAAATTGAAGTATGGGTGTAATAGTGTCTGAAAAAAACTCTGAAACACTCAATCCTCCAGATGACTTCCAGGTGATATTTGTTGTTTGTGGCTCCCAGGGTATAGGTAAAGAAGGACCCATTTTCTTTTCTTTTTCTAAGAGTGGCTCTTCCTGACAAGTAGGTGGCTTTGAGCTGGAGAAAGGGCAAAGGTATGAACAGGCAAAGGGCCTTGGTATGACACTTGGACTTCAACTTGCCAAGGGCCCCCAAGTCTATCCTTTAAGGACCCAGTGAAGTTTATAGGAAAGAAAGGCCCTTCCTATAATAATCTTCATTGCAAAATGATTTCTTTTTATTAAACAGTGATCCATACATAGCCCAATCAACTTGGCCTAAATATATCATACATACACACATACACACACCCTAAGCACATTTTGCATAATTTATAAATAACAAAATATCAATTTTATAAACAGCACCCGAAATTAGGACATCAAAAATTGTTAGCCTATGAAAGGTTTCAGAGAAAGGGGAAGGCTGCATGTCCAAGTTTTTTTAATCATAACTGAAAATCTAAATTGTTTCTCTAGATGTTTTTGTAAATAAAATGCCTTATTCCATTTTTAAATGAACAGTGCTACATATTCAAATCTATTCCTTGTTTACATAAAATGATTTCAAATGAGTAGTTCTTTCCTCCTTTTAGTCAGAAATTAAATTTTATTTTCATCTGTAAAATCCAAAAGAAATAAACTTAGCTATCAAGGGGTCCATAATTTTTAAATATCTGTACTAATGAGCTGTAATGTTTTGGCTATAGGCCAAAGTGACATGATGCTTCGTTACAATTTTTTTTTCCATTCAAGTTTTTAAAAATAAAAAAAAAAGTGAGGAAAAAAACTCAAACAAGTTGAATTTGCAGTATTAAGAATATGAGTTAGGAGTAAGGAAGAGTTTCTATAAGATGTAAAAGTCCCTTCACAGAAGGGATGTTTTCTTTCCCTCAAATGTTCCTTTGATTTTGATGATTACTTAAGATATACTAAAGAGTAGAAGTAGAGTAAAATATAAATGGAGTAAAAGTAAAATATATCCTATTTTTTCTGTCATTTCTATTCATAAATTGTTAGGTGAGAATAAAAGTGCACTTTTTTTCTGAGGTTTAGAAATAGTCATAAAATAAACACAGCCACATTCAAGAAATTAAAGTGACTTGAAAGTAAAACAAAGATTCCCATAAGACCACTTTATCTTGCTTTATGCTAGCACTTCAGTCCCTCACGGACTGTCAAGGAAGCACGGTCCCTTGCCATTGGTGGTTCTCTTTGATGTGAGCATGCATACCACGTTCCCCAATATTAGTTTGATGCAAAAGCAGTATGGATGCTTGGATAACTAGCAGATGTGGCTGTTGCTTTGTATTTCCCTTCATTATTACATTTTCGGAATGGAAAGGAGATAAGGCCTTACACCAGCCATTGTTATCAATATCAAGGAGACACACATAAAAGATATGTGAACAAAATGAAATTTAAGACATCAATAGGAGACAGACTGTTATAGGAAAGTACCAGATAATTAAATTTAAGAAAGAATCTAAATTTCAGACTTCTTACAATATAGAGAGCTATAGCAGACGCAGATAAGAATTTGTACTTAAAAACACATGCAGATACGAAAGCACATTGTCTTTTCTATAATAGAACAAGTGACTGTATGGGACAGTATAAACCAGGTCATCATGATTTAAATGTAAATGGATGGATTGGACTACAGTTTTTAGAATCAGGAATAGAAAATGCAATAGCAGGAGAGTTGTGACAAAAACATTTTCACATTCTTTATTTCCTTCTCCCCTTGTCCCTTTTTGAGGACAGAGGCCTCTGTGTTTTGTTTGCTTCTTGCACAGTGCTTGGTGTAATGAGATTCTCAGTAAACAAATGAGCAGTTAATACCTGTTAACACCACTTGGAGGTCGCAGGTGAATGACAGCCTTCACAGGCCTGCCTAACACACAAGATTACAATCAATGGTGTCCAATAATCCCTCTACTAATTGACCTCAAACCCAGAAACCAGTCTTTCCTATCTCTGTTTTATTTTTCCTGGATGCTTCCTGTTCCTGCTTCTCCTCATTTCACCTCACATATCATCTGCATTTTACAAGGCTGTGGAACCTTCAAATGTATTGATCACATTTTATTAATCTGAAAAATTGTAATATTGAATTCAGTGCCTATTAGTTGGCAAATGCCTCTCAGATAACTACCTTAATCAAGGTAACTACTTTTGACTTCCTCTTCGTAGGTGGAGTTAAAAGCCAAGATGATGTATATATGTTGAACAACAAAAGCTCTCAGAAGATTAAATGTTGGTTGACTAAAGGAAGTTTCCAATAGAAGGTGGAACGTGTTCCCACAGTGTCATTACCATTTTTACCTGTCATGATAGCTTTGGGACTGGCCTTTGTTGATTTTTTTTTTTTTTTTTTGCATCTATTTCTGAGAGATACTGAATTGTAGTTTACTCAGTTAAGGTATAATCTCTCCCATAAATGTTTGGTAAAATTTACCAGAGAACCCATCTGGGCCTGATGTATGCTGTCTTTTTAGTCTCAATTTTATATATTACTAGTACAGAGCTAATATCAAATAGTAACTTCATATGCACAGTGCTATAAGCTTCAGTAAATTCTATAGCCCAATAAAGAGACATAACAGGTGCAGGTCACATATAGCTCTATGGGGTTGAAGAAGGATCTTATATCCTGTCTAGGATAAGGAAATAACTAAAAGACATAACAAGAAGCAAATAAAACAATCGTTCTACACTCTCATTGATCCAGCCTGAATCTCCCCTAAGTTTTCTCCCTCCCTCCCTCCCTCCCTTACTTCCTTTCTTCCTTTCCTCCTTCCTTTCTTTTTTTTCTCACAGCTTAAAAATGTCTAACAAAGGATCTAGACATAGTCTATGAGGTTCTTTACCCCAAATGGGACCTCATGAACTCATCCACCTCAGAGCGTTCCTTCTATCTCATAGATATGTCTTTTTATCTGGGTGGGGGAAAGCATTATTTAAATAAAAATATAATTGGCAAGAGCCTATTTCTTTTTAAGTGGACACAAACTCATTAAAAGAAATGTTCATAGCACTCAGGACTTGTCCATGTTGAGCTGATTGTAGTAAAGCAGTGCCTTCCTGGTGTATGTTCAAGAACACTTCCTGGTGCATACACTGGCTCTAAAGACAGCAAAATAAAATAAAATCTGATACCAAAATGTTTTGGACAATGGCAGCATTTCTAAAATCCAAGGTGACCATGGTAAAAGGACAACCACACTTATGTGAATATAAATTTCAGTATGTCAGTTTAAAAACGTTTTATTATTTTATGCTCATGCTTCATAAAATTTTAGTATTTCTTGATTCTTCATTGCGCCATTTTTCAATAAGAAATATCAGAAACATTAAGGCAGTTTTCCACCTATTTTCTGAAACTGACAATGCTGATGATATTTTTGGAAAGAAGAAAAATATGTATCTAATCTTTCATGCATATATGGAAAACCACTTACCACAGTCCAGAATCCTATTACAGAGAGACGTATAAAAACAGATATATATTCTGTTCCATGAACTAAATTTCAGCATCCAGAGAAAATAACTGGATGATTTATATTCCATGAGCTGAAAAATGTAGTTTCAGGACATGAATGAAAAACCTTTCTTAATGAGTAAGAGTAATTTTTACCCTATCAACAGACTTCTGAATTTCATTATATGTAAATAAGAATCATTAGTATAGAAACCAAATAAACTTTATATATGTATATAACTGTTAATTAATTAGTTAATCCTAAATTTTTGAACAGTAAATTAAAACAATGGTGATTTTCAGTTACCACGGTGTGTTAGAAAAAACAACGTAAAACTTGTGGCACATATAAAAGAAATAATAACTGTTTAATTTTAAAAACTCTATGGAAAGGATTTTAGGGAAAACAGTGCATTTCTTTAAATTTCAGTATGTTCTAAAGCATCAGAGATCCACAAGAAAAAATGGAATAATAGACAAAAAGAAAACCTGGAATAAATGTTTGCTGGCAAGATAAATTCAAATTTATGAGAAACACAAAGATTATTTAAACTAAGTTCAGGTTTATATACATAAATCATCTTCCCTATTCTCCAAAGATATTTCTTTTAGTAGAAAAATGCAAACTGTTAAAATTTTGGTTTCAATATTCTTGCTTAGTTTGAAGAGCCTATTGAGAAAATATTATCCTGTGTGCCCATACATAATTGAATCAGAGAGACCAGATAAGTTGCGGACACTAGACTACGTGAAAGCAGGCAAATAGCATATATATATATATATATATATATATATATATATATATATATATATATATTCCTTTTGTTTTCATTTTTTATCCTCTAAAGTGCTTTTATAAAAAAATAAAAAAACAAAGATGTTGGTAAATAAAATAGATTTTCTCAACTACAAATATTTTCATTGGTTGAACAAATTTTTGAAATGATTTTGTTGATTTCAGTAGATTCTGTAAGGAGAATATTCTGCATCTCAAATAGATTTGAATCATACTGATGATAAATCAGTTTGTAATGTCTTATTCAATAGTCTAAATTATTAAACTAGATTATAAAGCAGAATTTCCTTTATTTATACATAGAAAGTTAATGAGCAGATGAACCATGTCCAATATTTTTAGAATTAAAAGTCCTTAGACAACATTAAGAAGCTACTCTCTTTTCTTCTATCTGAAATGTGCTCAGTAAGATGAAGGAGGTTTATGAGAAATGGTCAGCAGGATGATTTCTGAGGAAAGCTTTTTTGGATCTTTTGCAGAGGGGTCATTTTTCCTCCTATATAATGTCAAAACAATTACTATCCCCAAAGGATTAATCTGGTCATTTACTGTCTCAGCTGCCATCTTGATGGGGACCAGTTTTAGACAGAGAATATTTTTTTTCCTAAAAGATATTTTTTTGGACTCTCCCTTGCTCATTCAGAATGTAATAAAAAAATCATAAAATAATTCGTCGCCTAGAAAACTGTGATATTGTACTCTTATTTCAGAAAATCTTCAGTTACTATACTAAATATAGTTTTGTTTCTTATCTATAAATATATTAGAGTTAGGAAGTATTAAAAATGCACTTCTCCATTGTCAGGCAGAATTGTATTAAAATTTTTCACAAGGACGAATATTTCTTTTTAAAAAAATTTGAAAAACAGATTTCAACATTCTTTTCTGCAGAACATTAGTTATATCATGTATTCATTGTTCTTTTCTATAATTTAAGCAATTTTCTCTCTTTTTGGTCCTCAATGTACAACATTTCTTGTAATGATGGACATTTACTTTTAGCCCACATTTGATGTTCCTTTTTGTTTTCTTCTAATTTTAGCATCTTGAAACTTTGTTCTTTTCTTACAAAGCTATATTGTGCTACAAATAACTATGGTTTTGTTGCTATTTCTATATTTTGTTCTTTTTCAGTTGTTGGACTTAAATTTGAATGCAATTCTCTAATACAGTGATTAAACCCAGAATTATTTTTGCTATATTTTTATTTGAATACCCCAGAATAATGCTTATTTTATATAGTAGCATCCTGCCAACTTCTCAGCTATGGTGAACCAAAAACTACTTCATTTTCAGTATACTTGATAGCAAATTTTAATTTAACAAAATATGCTTATTCCTTAAACATAATTTTTCATATTTTCTCTTAAATTCCACCTTTCATTTTTTCTCAACTTATGACCATCTTAATACATACATTAGCCTAAAGAAGCATATAAAATTAGAATACTATAATGTTTATATGCCATCATATTGCTAAGGTGCTATGAATTTCTAATTATCTTGGTAAATTCAGTCCAGTATGCAAGAAATCATCATAGGTTGTGAATGTTGCAATTGTTTTGTTAATTTTATATATACTTTAAGCAGTAGTAAAGGTATTTAAAATTTTCTTAGTAAATGTCTTAGTAACTTGTCATAGTAGTTGGCTTATGTTTAGGAGTTCTTAGGTTTTGTTCTAGGTAAAGATACCCTCTTGAAAAGTCACTCAATGATTGGCAGGCCTGTCCAACTACGTGGGGTAGTACTACTATTCCATTACTTAGTACCTTTTTCTTTTTCAGAAAATCACTTTTCAGTACACAAGGACTGTTGATATGAAACAAACTGTCAATCAGTAGGACAATATTAGGAAAAGGACAGTGATATAATCTGAATGTTTGTCCTGCTACTTCTAAATTCCACTGTTAAAATCCTAATGCCATGGTGATGGTATTAGGAGGTAAAGCTTTTGGAAGATGATCATGTTTGTGCATTAATACCCTTATAAAAAGGGCCCAAGAGACATCCCTTATATTTTCTCTTATGTAAAATTTCAGTGAAAAGACAGTCCTCTAGGAAACAGGCCCTCAGAACATACTAAATTAGCTAGTATCTGGGTCTTATACACCCCAACCTCCAGAACTGTGAGAAGTAAATTTTTGCTATTATAAGTTGCCTAGCTGATGGTATTTTGTTATAGCATCAAGTAGAGGCTAACATAGCTTTTCAGTGTTCATGCTATAGCAATTCAAACAAATTTATACCTTTTGAGATAATATTTTGTTGTCTCACCTTTTTACTGCTTTTAAAAATACTTTTTTTATATTTCTTTCTTTGTTTCTACTCTTCTATAGGATTATATCAAGTTCTATTCTATGCTCATGTGAACCTTACTATTCTTCTGAGCATATGTTCAAGGTATGTTTAGCTGCACACTTCTTATGGATGATTAAATGTAGGACAAATGAAGGCCCTTTTTCATGCTTGCTAACAGTTTGCATAAATATATTTAAGTAAAAAAAAATCCACACTAAATGGATGAATTATTAAAGGCAACAAAACTTTTAGTTTTATTAAATTATAATAGAAGGCATCTAACTTGTTCATAAAATATTTCATATGATGGAAATAAATATCAGCATAAGGAAATGAAAAAAAATAATTTGTATTATTAAATTAGAGCTTCTACTCTGATTAAATGTTGCTTTTTAGTGTAATTACTTTATTTTCAACTGATAATTCAGTGATAAGGAGTTTAAGGGACATTATTAAGAAATTTATGTCTGTTTTTTTTTTTTTACTTCTTTCCAGTTACTAGTTAATCTCTTCTTCATGAATGTAAACCTTCTTAAAGGTTGCTATGTGTTCTTTTCTTATTATCTATTCCTTGCTATATATCCAACATCCTCGAGTTAATAACTTTCCTTCCTATTACCACAGTGAATTCTCAGAAGTCTTTCTTTTTATGTTGAGTAGATACATACAACCCTCACTGAATTTATAAGTGGCTAGTTGAATTTAATCCATACCAAAAATACTTGGTCAGATAGGTAGCACAGAGGAGATTTATTCTGATGTGTCAGTATAGGACACTTAATCACTGCAAAATGTAATTAAGAAAAGGCTAAGGATTAGAAAAGATGCCTTTTATGCCTGGGCTATAGGGTATTTGATTCTGAAATAGTCACACTGTAGCTACCCTGTTATTACTAGTTATATGGATTAGATTTCTCAGACAGTTCAGCTTGTCTATTATATAAATTTATGAATTTCCTTGTCCCTTCCATTTAAGAAGATTGAAAGCCTTGAAGAGTTAAAATAAGTGGATCAGAATGATTTTAGTTGAAAACAGTAAGAATCAATAAGGTTTAAATGAAGAGCAGAATCATTGATTGACAGGAAAAATGTTAGATAAAAATTAGAAAAAATATGATTATATTTATTGAACTTAACAATCTTTTGATGAGTCTGATTATTCTTATAATTTCTTTCTCCTTCTTCATTAGAATGAAATCTCCATGGAAAGTAGGACCTGGATAAGAAGATTAGAAGAGTGACCAGCATTGTAAGCGCTTAAAAGAATCATCATTGTATGAACAAGTGTGAACTCAGGCTCCAACATGAACAAGATTTGTTGGACCAGAGAAGAATAGAAGACAAAGTCAGATTTATTAGATAACTAAATATAAGGCACAAAATCCAAAATTCTTGATGTTACCATACCTGATGGCACAGCATCAGTCAAGCAATTTTAGGTATCCACTCAAAGGAATGAGGTAACAAAATCATATGGGAAATCCATACAAGACTGGGAGGTGGTACCTATCCTTTCATTAAGCTAGCTTTTCACAGTGGTTCCTAAAGCTGCCTAATAGAGGTTGAGATAACACAGGCCTTAATGACTCCTGTTTGAAGACTGTTTGGAATGTTGTCTAAGAGCCATCTTATCTTTTGCTCATGTTTCTTGAGAATAAAATAGAAAGGAGAGGTACTCTGTATTTAAAAAAATACCTCTTAACCACTTTCTTCACCAGAAGATGAACCACTTTTTTTTTTCCTGCAGTGCAATTTTTAGAGTTAAGACTAATTTTAGAAACTTACATGATGACCTTTGTTGTCCCTCAACCTAAACAGTAATAGAAATTGTTTTAGACTATTGTTTTACTGAAAATTAGGGTTGATGAAGAATTACGGGATGTTTTTCCAGGATGGCTTTCTAAGATCTTGTTTTGTTATTTCAATTGGTGGTTGAAATCAGGGGGAATTAACCACTAGCTGCAACCCCGGTCCTTTTTCTTTTGGATTTTGAGAAAGAATCTTGCTTGCTAAGTTGCTGGGGCTGACCTAGAATTTGTGATTCTCCTGCCTTAGCCTCCCAGGTTGCTGGGATGACCGATGTGTGCCAAAGCATCTAGCTTGCTTTCTAAGTTCTTGCTTGTCATACCAGGTTAGCCTAGTAGTGAGACTGATATCAAATCAAGAGATGCTATATATTATAGGCCTTTATTTTGAATTTATTACTTTTTCCTCAGATAATTTTAGACATGAGGAAATAGTTCTATTTACTTTCTACTTCTCACAATTGTTTACTAGGTTCCATGGAAGGCATGGGACTGTATTTAGGACTTCTAAAACCTCCTTGAAGTCCAAAGGATAGATTAATAAGACAGCCCCTTATTCGGGCCTTATTTCTTGAGGTATGCACACTCCTTGCCCTTCATCTCTAGGCACAATGCCACCTGCTGTCTCCAGCTATTCAAATTTAATAAAGGGAAATAATTAAAATAAAAAGTACGAAATTAGAAGAGAACAAAATATTCTTTGTGTTTTAACATGTTGGCTAAAAGAAACAAAATTCACATAGTACATAATAATACACAGTATGCCTTCAATACATGTTTGGAAAATTCAATGAACATAAGGAAAAGCAGACAATTGGTAAATTTGGTGAACACCTTATTTTGTGTTTGTAAAATTCCTTAGTGGAGTTCGGTGAAGCCTTGACTGTTATGTCGAGCAATTCACAGAAAAGATACTGGTGGAAGGCAGGAGCTCACCAAGTTCTCTCTTCCCTGCATTCATGGCTCTCACTGGAGTTGCACTGATGCTCCCTGCTTCTGCTACCTGTTTCCTCTACACATCTGCCTTCTAAATGGATATGCTATTGCTAAAGGTATTGACACTCATTAAAAGAGTTATAAACGTGATTGTTGATGAGCATCCTTTGCATCTAATAACTAGATCATAATACTAACTTAATTCTGTCTGGATACCTGTTTTGAGAGCATTTTGCCACTCCTCCTCAGCACCACTCAGCATCTCTTTTCTCCATCTCCTTTTCCTCTGCTCGGGACAATGCTGCTCTTAGTATAACCCTGCATTCTCTGTGTTTTAGGAAAGAATCCCACCATCTTCTTTAATTGCTTATTTACTTACAATCAAATTTGCTTTCCTTTCACATTGATAGTCAAAGTAAATAAGTAATTTAAAAACAATTTGTCTAATTGGTTTCATTTTAAGAATCATATAGTATTGTTTTCTATTCTTCACTTCAAATCTCTAGTATTACAAATCACATGAATTTGCTATAATTTTGAGGACTTATAAAATTGATTCTAGGTATGAAACATCATTTTTAACATTATTTCTTGTGTAGAATGTGTGTTGAGCCCCAAATATTTAATTTATAAATCAAACTTTTGAAACACAATCCAATTGAAGATAGTACCCACCATTACTCTAAAGGTAAGCTTTAACACTAACTGAAAACCAAGGAATCTTTATTTTTAAAACGATTCTTATGGATATGGAAGACAATTTAAATTATTCTAATTTTTTTCAATGCAATTTTATTTTACAAAGTGAGGTAATGGGCAAACCTAAGACTTTGACCATTTTCCCTTTCTAGACCCTGATCTCCATGGACTGTGCTATGTAGGAAGCAAGAATTAATTTTATGGGTCAAATGTTCTCAGTAGTTTTCCTACTAGGACTAATGATGCTTTTTGCTCTTTTCCAGTGCCTGAGGTAATCACAACATCCTGTCTTTTCATGGTTCAGAAGATAGCTCGTTGTCCCCTAACTCTCATTTAAGTGTATACTTACTTCAGAGTTTGGCATATGAAATTGGCAAACAATGTCTTAACTTGTTTGCACTAAAAATAAAATGGTGAGAAAATTCTTTAAGAATAGTAATACAGAAATGTTCACTTATGAAAAAGAGGGAAACTGAGCCCCAAAGTTTCAGCTTCATTGTACCAATGAAGTATCTTTTGAAAGCAAGACATCCATAGAAGTTGCCTCAATGGAATTTGTAACAAAAGGACAGGTTGGAATTCCTAGAGAATGGTTTTTATTAGATATACAAAACGTTGAAGGAAAGACTTATTATTTTAGCAATCTTTGTAAAACTAAATATTTAAATTTAAAAAATTATAAAAAATTATGAACTTAATGCCTTTTGCTCTTGTAGAACTCACTGATTATTTGGCAACATGGGGAAGCTTTTAAATTGGTAGATATCTGAATTCTTGAGTTCCTTAATTAACACTATATATTGAAATTTTAATTTCAAAATATTTAAAATGCAATCAAATATCAAAAGGGAAATAAACACTCTAAAATGTTTTGTACAGTCTCAGAAAAAGTAAATGCATAGGTAAAATTGAAATCTAAATTTTATTTCATTTCAATGTTTTTACTTTGATATCAATTACATGTCTAGAGTTGTTTTATGATATTTTCATATAAGCTGTTTTTCTTACTCTTTTAAAGCAGTGAGCCTTAGACTAGAGTGCATTGGGATCACCTGACAGTGTGTGTGTATGTGTGTGTGTGTGTGTGTATATATATATATATATATATATATATATATATATATATATTTGTATAAATATATACACATTTTACATATAGGCATTTTTTTTTTCAGTCTTACATTGTTTGTTTTAATAATGCCTGTATGGAAATCATGAAGCGTTGGAAACATGTTTCAACAATAGTAACTGGGATCTTACACTGTAGCATCTTACTGTAAAAGACAGAAGAAACATCTAGCATTGAAATAATCTATCCCCAAAAGTGAACAGCTTGTGATATAATCTGAGCTATGTGCATATTTATTTAATAAGTAGGTGATTTATAGGAATGCATAGTAGATTTATGCCTATAAACTTTTACTATTGATGACACATTGTAATGAACTTCTTCAGGAAGGAAAAAAAAAAACATACTAAAATGTAAGTTGTGGTATAAAGTCTTCAAGACAGAGTTTCCCACTGTGGCATTTCTCTTATATACAGTCTGACACATGTAATAAGCAATTTTTAGACATCTAACACTTCAGGAACTTGGGACTCCAAATAAAAGTCAGTGAGATAATCACCTCCAGTTTACTTCATAGGATTGTGTTTATGCCTAGTAAAAGTATGTTAGAAATGACTTAGATCAAAGGAGTAATTTGATTGGTTAATGAAGAGTCAAAGAATGATAATTGAATTTGATGGAATTCATTAGTTAAGACATCCAAGCAGATACTTTACAACCCTGATTATGTGCTCTAACATCTGTAATAGTCATAATGTGATATATGCAATTCACTGTTGAATGAGACATATATGAAAGAATGAGATGTGCTATGGCACAAAAGAATATCAGTATGAGATAAAGTCTGCTCTCCCCTCCTGCCCCCTACCCAATACTCTTGCTAAAATATCATCTGTACAGCAGGCCACAGAAGCACAGAGGCAGATGCCACGGCATATTCTTTTAGAATGCAAGGCTGCTCAAGATCATCTACAGATAATGAACCATGACAATTTTGGATTTGATAAAGTGCAAGATTAGAGTAGGAGAAAACAAAAAATGTTATACCAGTGGCTAGTGCCCTACCAACTAAACCAGCCCTTCAAAAACATTGAGACGAGTTATAATTTCAGATTTTTCTTTGTAAAGCAATACAGTTCTTCAATCTTCTGCATAATGCTCCCCTGCCACCTATCACTTGATGTGGCTGGGAAACAGGCTAGATCATCAACGAAACCTATTGAAAATGTCTGGGTTTTCCAAATACCTTAATCAGACAGTTCCAGTGATGTTTACAGGAATGAACAGGCAGAAGAACAGTCTTCCAGTCTGAGTCCGGTGTTGGTTGTTCAAGCTCTTATTGGTTCTCGATCTCCTGTTTCCCCCTGAGGAAGAAAGAAGGATAGAAAGAATCCATGAAAATGCTGGCTTGCGATTCTGCACATGCCTTTACTACCGACTGGATACAGACTTCTGCTTATGCAGTCCATTCATTATTCACACCCAGCACCAGCTTCCTCAATTCCTAGTTGTGCTGGGTGCTTCAGGCTAAGAACCAATAGGTATGAATCATGCTGACACTTAAAAAACTCTAGAAGAATAAGCGTTTCAAAAAGGCAAATTTTTCATATCCCTTCTGACGTCTCCCATGCAATGGCATTGGCCTACAGAGGTGAAATAGCATGTGCCGCCCCACAGTCACCCAGTGGAATTACCCACAGCAGGGAATTATCTCTAAGCAATTCACACTTTGTTTTGCTAACAAGACTCCATGTTAGGATACTGGAGAGCTATCCTTCCCTGGCAATGTTCCCCCACCTTTTTAGAATTATTGAAAAGCTAACTGAGTCTATTTTGATTTGTGAATCTCTTTGTAAGCAACAGCAGCTGCAGCAGGGCTAATAAAAAGGAAAGACATTGCTATTTACCTAGGAAAGATATTGAAATACTGCACATACAGAAGCATCTGAGTTGTACAGAGGTGCTCTACCAAATATTTTCATAATTCCCTTTCTTCCTTGCTTTCTTTATCCCTTCCTCTCTCCTTTCTTTTAAAAACTTACCTTTCCACCATTCTTTCCTTTTGTTTTTTTATTCTATTCTCCTTAATATACTCTTTATTGCATTTATTTATTCTTTGATTTAAAGCTAAAAAAGTAATTTTACCTCAGATTTCTATATATTGACTTACTACCTTATATCTGAGGATTTAAAGTAATGATTTAAAAATATAAATTCTCAAAATTTGACTCAGCAATGTATATAATTCTTCCAGAAATGTAAAAACACAGGTAAGGAGAATTTCACTGAATTCACCTGATTCTTGTACCAGTTAAAAACTAAGGCTTTGCATAGGGGACATTGTGTTGTATGCCCACCCTAAATATATAGAATATATCATTTATCAATCAAAATAAGTCAGTACATTTAAAAAATTGAATCAAGACTTTGCAGATTCTAGTGAGTCTGCTACTAATCACATAATTCTACTCTATAGTTTGTTCTTCAATTCTCTGGAGGAAGCTAACATGGCAACACCCTGTTATTTGAGGATTCAAGTTTTCCTACTACAAGAGAGTGAACACAATCCCCTGCAGCTTTCATTATATTCTGCATAGAATTTCATAATGCCTCTGCAGTTATTAAGCAGATCTATTTGCCAACAAATGGACCACGATCATTCTGGCATAATACTGCATAGAAAACTTCAAGGGTTTACTGGGCTTGGGAAAATCTTAGTCCTTGATTTAAAGAATTAATGCTACATAAGAGAGTTTTATTCTCTGAGTGGTTTCTGAGATCCATTTTGCCTGTCTGAAATAGTCAAGTGTTTGTTGACTCGAGCTCAGACTGTTTCTAAGTAGTGATTAAAATCTGTGATTTATTCAGAGAGTATTAATTGTATGCCTATTTTTTTGGACCTGGATTTTTGTCATGTTTTGAGCCAGGTCACAGGAATTAAAAAGGGAAAAAAGATAGATTCTTTCCTCTGAAAATGTTGGGGAGGCATATATAAAAATAAAGCAAAATATTATAAATTGATAAGTGTCACAGTGGAGATTTAGGAGAAGCTAAGCACTGAAGAAAGATTCTTTCCATTGTCAAAAAGAATTCTAATTATTCATCACTCTGAAAGAAGTAAAAAAAAATAATGTGTGTTGGCACATGTGTGTCCCCTTGAAAATACTGGGCATAAGGTAATCAAACAATCAATTCCTGAAGTACCAAACCTGAGATTTACAAATCACATAATTTACACAATTGTCCTTGTTTGCAGGTGTGCCCATTTCCCACAGTGATCACAAGTATAGAGTGACTTTTCCCATCAGAAAACCTTTAAATTCTTTCTCTTATTTCTACAGGTTTTAAAAAAATATCTAATTTCTCAGAAAGGATAGCCACCAGAATCAGATTCTACATGTTAGAGAAAAATATATGAGTAAGCAACACGCAACCATTCTGGATGCCAAATAGCAAAGATTAAAAACCATCTGTCATTGGGACTAGGAGCCTACAAGCAAGCAGTAGACTTCAGCAGAGTCTGTGGCAGGAACAGTGTGTAACAGATTTAAAAACATGGATTAAACCTGAATCATCCGCACAGTCTTGTGGCTTAAAGAATATTATCAATTTCCACCAGAACCTGCTTTGCCCTGTGTTGTATAGAAACTACATGTTGAAACTGAAGAGACTTTTGATGAAAATGCATTCTTGAATTATCTCAGAAACCACCTTCTAACAGCCTAGTCTGTGCCTGGAATGGTACAAGGTACTGAAGAACACTGGTAGAGGAGAGAAATCGTTGCCTCCACCCCACACCCAACAGGAAGATTAATAGACCATCTTGAGTGAGATTTCCTACTTTAACAATTATTTCCACTAAATTATCATATGTAGCATACATTTTACTGGATTCGATATAAATTGTTTTCTTATTCCAAACACAATCTAGAGAAATGTTCTTAAGATGGGCATTTTTCCAAAAAAAAGCTGCCAAATTTTTTTGCTCACGAAGCTCCTGATTTTGAAGTGTGTGTTCATTTTTCCATAGTTTAATTTTTTAAAAGGTTATTCAGAGTATTACTTAAATATGGAAAATTAACTTTATAATCAATGTAGTTTAAACGATTCAGTGAAACTTGGCAAAGAAAATATACTTGATCAGTCTATGATGCATTATCTCAGGTTTTAATCTTATGTATAAGAAAGCACAGACAATATACCAGCAAATCACCCAAGATGAATATTTGAAGAATAATTACATATGAGTATTCTTTTTGTCACAATGTCCTGTAAGATATTTACCTAAGAAGACTCGTCTGCAAAGAGTCAGGGAGAAAGTAGCCGAGTGGGGCTTTTCTACCTGTTCCATTCAATTGCTATTCTTCCAGTTAAGGAAATAATTTAGGATTGAATATTTTCAAATGATAATGGACATGTAGAATGCAAAAAACAAAAAAAAACACTTCAGAAATTATCTATTTCTTGATTTCATTGCCTTTTTATGGAGACTATAACTTCAAATCTGCAGTGCCTGAAATATTATATAGAATTTCTGTTTATGTATTTGTTCATTTTTACCAGATTCTCAGATTGACTCAATGATTTTCCTCCTTGAACATTATTGGAAATAATGTTCAAAAATGGAAATTCACCTGCCAAACTCTCACATCTTGTTGGTAGCAAGCTAAAATATCATTTGTATTATTTGATTATTAATCTAATGAGTAAAAAAATCACTCTTTCATTATAGACTATATATTAACTCTGCTATTATGTGTAGTTCAAGTCAAACCAACGTAGCACACTACTTTTCTCCAGAAATACAGTTAAAATAACCTAAAATGCTCAGAAAAAATGGTTTTTCTTTATTATTAAAATTAGGATATTAGAATTTACAGTAAAAATTTTCAGAAAAAAACTTTTATTATATTTTTCAATATGAGATAAAAGACATAAAGAACTTTATATAATTTTTCTTTGTGAACTGATCTGAAAAAGACACTCTGAAAAGCTTGGTTCTCTTGTCTGATTTAATCCATGAATCAATGCATCTACTTTCATCTTTTTTTTTTTTAATTTCCAAAATCTTTTAATACAGACTATGCAGTGAATTTTAACAACCCATTTTTTGTTCATCTGATTGCCTTGACTTCTCTGTTCCTTTGCAAGGACAAATGAATATTTTTTTTTCCTTCTGTAAATTTATTTTAAAATTTGATTTTAAATTATTCAAAGGGGGTTTAGACTTTGTTATATGATAAGTTAGGAAAGGAATATTGTCTAGAGATTTGATAGTAATCATGAGAGAGGCACATTGTTTGCATATGATCTATTGAACAATGGAGATTAGTATATTGTTAACTAGATAGCTGATAATGGCAGCAGTAGTAACACTTGATCACTTTGGAAATTTAAGTAAACCGTGATTCACAGTGCAGGTAATAAATTTGGAAAAAGCACACAGCATGGAAGTTCTTTTTATGGCATACATGTGTGTGTGTGTGCATATCTCAGGAGAATGAAGTCTCAGTAATTAATTTCATGCCATTAAGTATAGGAGTCAGTTACAAACCTCATTTTAGCAATATTTTTGTTTTAAATAAATGCACTGCAGTTCTACACAACAGTGGGGTTTGTTTTGATATATCCATACATTCATGGAATGTATTTTTCTCCACAACAATGCCTAGGGCTTCCCCTTTTCCTCTCCTTCTCCCTTCCCCTGCTCCCCTTCCTCTACTCTATTGGTCTTCCTTTTAGATATTTATTGGTTTTATAATTGGTGGTTTATACATATACATAGAGGCAGAATTTGCCATGGTATATTCAAATAGGTACATAGCATAATTGGATCAATTTCACTCCACAGTTTCTCCATTTTCCCATCCTTTGTCCTTCCTCCTCAATCCCTCTTCCCTACTCCACTGATCTCATTGTTATTTTCATGGAATTCCCCCCACTTTTTTTTGGTTTCCTTATTTCTCGCTAACTTCTGCATATAAGAGAAAAGATCTGACATACTTTCTGAGACTGGCTTATTTCACTTCTCATGTTGTCCTTCAGTTCCATCCATTTATCAACAAATGTCATACTTTCATTTGTGTGTGTGTGTGTATCTGTGTGGCTGAGTAATTAATTCTCCATTGTTTACATGTACCACATTTTCTTTATCCATTCATCTATTGATGGGTACCTGCGTTTGTTCCATAATTTGGCTATTATGAATTGTGCTGGAATAAATGAATGACAAGTTTCCACAGAACTGAAAAAAAAATCAGTCATAAAATTCACATGAAAACTGAAAGACTCCCCACAAAACAAAGAAATACCTAGCAAAAAGAGTGATGCTGGAGGCATCATAGTACTTCACCTCAGACTATACTACAGAACTATAGTAACAAAACCAGTATGGTACCAGCATTAAAATAGACATGAAAACCAATGTAATAGAATAGAAGATACAGAGACAAGTCTACATAGATACAGTCATCTTATACTCAATGAAGGTACTAAAAATATATGTTGGAGAAAAGATAGCCTTTTAAACAAATGGTGCTGAGAAAACTAGATAGCCATATGTAGAAGGATGAAACCATATCCCTATTTTTCACCTTGTACAAAGTCAACTCAAAGTGGATCAAAGAATTAGACTCGAAACTTTTCAACTGCTAAAGGAAAACACAGGTTCAACACTCCAACATATTGACGTAGGCACTGACTTCCTTAACAAGACTTTTAAAGCTCAAGAAATAGACAAAGAATCAATAAGTGGAATAGAATCAACTTTAAGAGCTTTTGCCCAGCAAAGGAAACAATTAAGAGTGTGAAGAGAGAGCCCACAAAGTGGGAGAAAATCTTTGCCACCTGCTCCTCAGGGCATTAATATTCAGAATACATAAAAAAAACTACCCAAAAGCCCAAACAACCAAATCAATAAATGGGCAAAAGAACTAAATAGACATTTAACAAAAGAAGAAATACAAATGGCTAATATATGTATGAAAAAATGTTCAACATCCCTGGCAATCAGAAAATGCAAATCAAAACTACATTTAGATTTTTATCACATTCCAGATAGAATCTCAATCATCAAGAATACAAATAATAATAAATGCTGGTGAGGATGTGCGGGGAAAGGTACACTCATATGTTGTTGAAGGGACTGCAAATTAGTACAACTGCTTCAAAAAGCAATATTGCAATTCTCCAAAAGACTAAAAATGGAACCACCATATAATCCAGCTATCCCACTCTTCTGCATTTATCCAAAGGAACGTAAATCAATATACAATAATGATACAGGACTATCAGTATTTACAGCAGCACATTGATTCTTGTATTTGAATAAACCAAGAAATTAAGTTTACACAGTAATGGATTATTCAAATTGCAGCAGACTTTGTGACTTGTTTGAGTGGGAGAGGGGAAAGGGAAATAGCAATAATTTGCAGCTGAGATTAGAATCCAGAGAAATGAAAGACTAGAACCAAAAGCACACAGACATGTCCTTGAATTTTCTTTGGTTTCTTGTCTCAAAAGTTGCTCTTGTCTCAAAAGTTTTCTGTACAGCATTAGTTGTTAATGTTCATGCTATTTAATACACTTAAACTTTTAAATGGTTTTAAACAATATATTGTTATGAAAATACATATTACCATTATACTACACTTTGAACAGTGTCTGGCCTATATGGGCACTTTATAAATATTTAATAAATGAATGGATTTTTATGTCTGAGCTTGGATATTATGTATGCTAAAAATATTACTTAATGTAGTAAGATATTAGTACATTGGCAAGGTCTCACTCAAGTCTGGGTTAGGTATTCTGTCTGACTATTCAAGGATACCCTGAACTGCCTGGCACAGGGTGGGTAAGTGATTAAGAATCATTTATTGAAGTAATGAATACAGTTCCTTTAGTCCTCATTTTTTTTCTCAAAATTCAGAGTAAATTAAGATATATCAGTCACCCCCTTCAAATGTTTTATAAATGTATATGGAATGCTGCAAGACTTATACATGAACTTAGAATGAATGAATTAATTAATGTCCACATGTTTCTTTGGCCATTGCTCATAAAATGTTTGTTCTGTCTATATATTTTAGAGATTTCTAAGAATCTATATATTTTTTTGAGGAGTTACTGTTATGGTTGGGGTGTTTGTGTCCTTTTAATAATATGATGACTTTTCCAATAAACATTCACATGCTTAATAGCTGGGCATGGTGGCTCATGTCTAATCCCAGCAACTCAGGAGATCTAACAGGAGGATCACAAATTCGAGGTCATTTTTGAGAGATCCTGTTTCAAAATAAAAAGGACTGAGATTGTGGCTCAATGGTAGAAAGCTTCTGGGTTCAATCCCTACCCACCTCCACACAAAATCACATGCTTAATACGTTCCTTATACTTTCAGGACATAAAACATGGTCTATGGGCACTGGTTAAACAATCTATATTCTGTTTCTTCTCTACTTTTGTTCCCTACCAGTTTACAAACATGCTTAATTTTTTCCATACAAAAGTCAAAATATTAGTTTCACATTTTCTCTTCTTTCAACCATATATTCATTTTCTCTTTTTTACAGTGATTTTTTTTTGTGTGTGTGTCAATTGATTTTGAGTGATCAGGCTTCCCTATTCCAATTTATTGTCTGTGAAGACATCCTGATTGCAAATCCAACACCTAATTCTCAATTCTTTTTTGTTTATATCATTGAAATTGTTGAGTACCTTCTGATTCTTTGTTTCAAATCTTTGGTTATGTGTCAATGTGTGCTCTATTTGGTTTTTCTAGTGTTGTTTTACTTGTTTAATTTTCTACCTACCCCTTTTTCTGGTTTGAGTCCCCCACAATTTGATCCTTAATGCTCTCATTTCTGTGTTCTTCCCAATGGTTTCAAATATGACTGCTATGCCAATTAGCCCAATATTCTATCTTTAAGGCTGGACTTTTCACTGCACTATTGACCTAACTTTACAAGTGATGGCTATCTACTCAGATGTCTTGCTAGGATATTGAACCCACAAATCTCAAATGAAAAGTTGTCTTCTGCCCCCATAACTTTTTATTATTTTGTGTTCCTTAATTCAGTATCTGATAAGAAAACTTGATTTTATCTTCAACTCCTAATTTCCACTCTCACATCTGATTAAGTGTCACATATTATTGATTCTTTCCCTGAAATGTCCCTGATATTCTTTTTCTTCTATTCTATCAGCTCACTAATTCAGGACCTTATCGTGTTATTGCCCATATGTGTTTTAGCTTTATAACTCATGTCTTGCCTTTAATATCCTGCCACTTCAATCCAAACTCCACACTGCTCTGCCCTCTAGCCTTGCTCTCTCTGTACTACCAGACACTTTATACCCCTATTAAAGGACTCACTTTATCCTTCCAATGGTTGCAGCTGATTGCAGACATGTCTACTTTTGACATCAGATTATTAATCCCTCAAGGGCACAAATGATGTCTTAGTTTTTCTCATATCCTCCCTAGTGTCACCTTGCCCACATACACTCTCAATAAATATTTGTTAAATTGAGCATAAGATAGGTGAGAAAAAACAGCTCAGAAAATATGTCATCATTGTGCCAGGCTGACTGAGATGCCATTCTCTACTCTGACACAAGAAAATAAAGCTCCATGATTGCCCTTAGTAGTTTATACTCATTTATTAGCTAATATTTTATTCATTATCCTTGGTCATTAGTTTTTCAGTAAGGAATTATTCAGTAACATACTAGAAAACTTAGTGTTTTGAAGTATATATTGACTTTATATGTGATTCAAGTATCAATGATAATTATGCTTTGAGTATTAATTTTTGGTGTTTAATATGTTTGAGAAATAAGCAACTTTCTGCAGCATCATATTAAAGAACATAATGGGGGATTAACTCACATACTGAGTTTTTGAATCATACTTCTGGGTTCAGGCTAAGTCTCTGCAAATAAATACACAGGTGACTTACCTTGTCAGTAGGTTTTTTTTTTTCCTGATTTATCTGACATAGGTGATATGACAGAAATATTTGACATACATCTTGTGAAAAGCTAAAAATTGTGGAGTAGGAGGAAACTACTCTTTAAAGATTGTTAGGCAAAATAAATGTCAAGATGGTGAAGTAGAAAGTTTGTGGGTCTTTAGAATCAGATAGGTTTGGAATTGACTTGCAACTTTAAAAGGTACTAGCTAAGACATCTTGAAAATATTGCTCAACTCTTGTTTCTCAATTTTAAAATGGTGATGAGGTACCAGTTGTAGATTTACCAGGCAAAGAGAGGTGAAGTATGCTGAATGAGTGATTCAAGTACATAAATAGAGTGCTCAGCCAATTTTGATCCTTTCCCACTAAATTGTTGATTAACCATCAGAAAATATGGCAGACCCTTTCAAAAACTAAAATCTGATTCCATAGGAATCCTTTACAGTCATTTATTTAAAAATATTTGTTGATTATCTACTGGGTTCCAGGCAATATAGTATCTTTGATGACGGAGTATAACATGATGTTAATTGTGGGACCCAGAGAAAAATCTTGGCTCAAGTATAAGCTCTAGACCTTATTAACTGTAGGATCACTGATAAATGGCTCAGCCCCATTAAACCTTCCATTTCTCATGTGTGAAGACCCTCAAAAAAGATGCTTCCTGTAAAGAGTAGCAAAGCAATATTTTATTTACCATGCCATAATTTTAAAGATGTTAACTAATGTCAGTACTAAATGTAGATTTGAAAGAAACCACGTATTTGATTTGAACTTTAATACTTTAAATTTGAAATATCAGGTCAAACAAGCACAGATATCTTGTAGGAAGCTAAAAATAGAGGATTAGAGAATGTATGCTCTGGGTGAGCAGGGATTGTATATCATTTCCTCAGTGTTATCCTGTGCTCATATATCTGCTTAAGCAGTGTATACCAAGTGACAACTAGTGCTTAAAAAAAAGACATCTCTAAAAGGCTTTTTAAAAAGTCACACAAAATTTAAGCCTTATTTTCTAAGAATTAAATCAAAACAAATATTATTTGTTATCAAGATGTTGTGGAGCTAACAAATGGAGATGAAATTAAAAAGTAAAATTTTGATTAAAATTACAAATGATGCTTTAGGGTTTAAAATAAGATTAAGAATAATTTCTAATTGTCAGATTAGGACTTATTTTTATTTAGTATATATAAATTGTATCATTTTCCTCAGTAGTTTATCAGGATTTACTTGCATTAATAGTAGCTAATAATAAAGTTATGTTATTACTCATCAGTATTTTAGAGTTTTACATAATCCTAGATTCTTCATCTTGATATGGTCACAACCCCCTTGATAGCGTATATAATGAAACTCAGAAACGATATCTTTCTTTCATTTCCTATGTTGAAGAATCAAAAAACAAACAAACAAAAAACAACAACAACAACAACAACAACAACAAAAACCTCAGCTTCAGGGACTCACATGTGTTTTCCCTTAAAGGAATTCTTTTTTGTCTCACAGTGAAAACTAATCAAGGCTACCGTTAGAGGAAAGAAACAGCCACAGGAGATGAATGTGGTAACACATCTTTAGGCACATTTTCTCCTTGAAGGTTTTTTTTTTTTTTTTACCTTATTATCTCCATTCGTCCACAGTTTTATAAGATCTTTAGAGTACAAACAGGAAAGCTATTTTTCTTCCGTATACAACACACTCACTATTACAATTGTGACATCAACCAAGTAACCAAGTGGGTCAATTTTGTAAAGATAATTGGGAAATGTTATGAATACACACACACACACACACACACACACCACACCACTCATCTTATGTGAATGAGAGTGGTAGAGTTTGGCCTCTGTTCTCATTCTTAATCTCTATAGTCTAAATCTAATCTCTATAAAATAGTCTAAAAACATGGCTTATAAGAACAAGTAATTTGACTACTAATGATTGGAAATATATAATTGTATAACTTAAATTCTGCATTATTATACCCCTAAAGTTTACTCACCATGCCATAACCAAAACAATGCTTTTAAAATTTTACTTTGACCAAGCCAAATACCTTCACCCCACTTAGATTTGCCATGTGTTGTCATTCAGATGTCCATCAGCTAATTTTTGGACCTTACATTAAAATCTTTCAAAATCCTAAAGAGAGTATGTACTACCCACCTGCACACACAACAAGTAAAAAATAATAGCTGATAAAAGACTTCTTTTCTCTATTAAGAATTTAAAAAAATTCAGATAACATGAATATTAATATAATGGAGGGAAGCTTTAAATTGAGTTTGTATTTTATTTTAATACAAAAATAGTTCATATAGAGGAAAAATTACTAATAAAAATTTAAGTCATATTTCATTACAGAGTTTCTTTTTAAAAAAATGTATTTATTTATTCTAATTTGTTATACATGACAGCAGGATGCATTTCAATTCATAGTACACATATAGAACACATTTTTTTCATGTCTCTGGTTGTACACAAAGTAGAGTCACACCATTCGTGTCTTCAAAGGTACTTAGGATAATGATGTCTAAGTACACATTCAATTGATGATTCATTCATTTATTCATTCATTTTTAGAGGCACTGACAATGTGCCAGCCACTGTCTTGAGACCTAAATTATAATATTATTTGGGTGAGGAAGAGCATTCCTCCAGGGAGATAGTTCAGCATGTGCAAAAGTTCCAAAGGGAGTGAGTGACTTTGACCAGGACCATGGACGCTCAGAAAGTCAAGTGGGAGTGGGCAGTCTTAAAGCTGAGAAGGAGGACATCACCCAGAGCCCTGCATATCACAGGAGGATTTCACTCATTTTCTTACACTTTAGGAAGAAGGTATTGAAAGCTGAATACTATTCCACTGTATGTGTAGACTACATTTTCATCCACTCATCTGTCAATGAGCCCTTAGGTTGTTTCCACATCATGTTTACGGTAAACAGGGCAGTGAGGAACATGGAAGAACTAGTATTTTTTTTTTTTTTGAGATCCTGATTTCAATTATTCTGGATAAATACTCAAAAGTGGTATTTCCGGATCCTATGATAGTTCTATTTTTCAATTTTGTGGAGCCTCCATATTGTTTTACATGGCAGGTGCACCATTTTCCATGCTAACCAAGAGCATTCAAGGGTTCTAATTTTTCCACATCCTCTACAGCACTTTTTATCTTTTGTCTTTTTGATAATAGCCATTCTTTCTGGGGTGAGATAATATATCATTGTGGTTTTGATTTGCATTTCCCTGGTGATTAGTGATGTTCATCATTTTTTTTAACATACTTCTTGGCTATTTTTATGTTTTCTTTGGAGAAATGTCTATTCAAGTCTTTAGCAAATTTTAAAATTTGGTTATTAGTTGTTGTGCTATTGACTTATAGGAGTTCCTTGTGTTTTTTCAGAAATTAAAGCCTTGTTATATACAGTTTGCAAATATTTTCTCCTACTCTATACATTGTTTTCTCTCTCTATTGCTTTCTTTGCTATACAGAAGCAATCCAGTTCAATGCAATGCCGTATCTTTGTTCCTATAGCTTTTTTATACCCACTAAATTGTTGCAGAGACCAATGCCATATGGTCTTTCTCTGTTTCTTCTAGGAGTAAAGATAAATAGATTTTAAATCATGATGTATACATGCAATGGAATATTATTCAGCCTTAAAAGAGGAGATAATCCTTCAATATACAACAACATGGATGACACTTGAGAATATGCTAATTGAAATAAATCAGCCACAGAAGGAAAAACACTGCATGATTCACATGATTCAATGAGATATCCAAAATACTCAAACTTATGGAATAAAAAATAGAATGGTTACAAGAGTTTTGGAGGAAGAGAAATAGGAAGTTATTCAATTTATGTGAAGCTTCAACTTATGCAAGATGAATTATTTCTAGTGATTTTCTGTACAACACAGTGCCTATAAATAATAATACTCTATAGCACACTTACAAACCTGTTAAAAGGGGATTAGGGGCAGCTCAGTGGTCAAGGCATCTTTTACATGTGCAAACCCCTGGGTTCAACTGTGAAGAGGTTAGATATGTGTCAATATTCTTACTACAATAAAGTAAAAAAGAAAGTCACCAAAGATTTTTAAGTGGGGTGAAGGT
Organism: Marmota monax; assembly: GCF_021218885.2. Lineage (NCBI taxonomy): Eukaryota > Metazoa > Chordata > Mammalia > Rodentia > Sciuridae > Marmota > Marmota monax. The sequence continues at coordinate 3,015,391 of NW_026694096.1, forward strand.
ATTTGGCTTGGTCAGAGTAAAATTTTAAAAGCATTGTTTTGGTTATGGCATGGTGAGTAAACTTTAGGGGTATAATAATGCAGAATTTAAGTTATACAATTATATATTTCCAATCATTAGTAGTCAAATTACTTGTTCTTATAAGCCATGTTTTTAGACTATTTTATAGAGATTAGATTTAGACTATAGAGATTAAGAATGAGAACAGAGGCCAAATGAGTTTGCACAGAGAAAAGCAAGAGAACCTGATCTGTGGAGTGATTATAGTCTAAATTAAAATGTCCACACAATGGAATTTTACTCAGCATTAAAAGAGAATAAAATTATGGCATTTGCAGGTAAATGGATGGCGTTGGAGAAGATAATGCTAAGCGAAGTTAGCCAATCCCCCCAAAAAAACAAATGCTGAATGTTTTCTCTGATATAAGGAGGCTGACTCATAGTGGGGTAGAGAGGGGAAGCATGGGAGTAATAGATAAATTCTAGGTAGGGAAGAGGGGTGAGAGGGAAAGGGAAGAGGCAGGGATTAGCAAGGATGGTGGAATGTGATAGACATCATTATCCAAAGTACATGTATGAAGACAAGAATTGGGTGTCAACATACTTTATATATAAATATATGAAAAAGTGTGGTATGTGTGTGTGTGTGTGTATATATATATATATATATATATATATATATATATATATATATAAAATAAGGATTGTAATGCAAAAAACAAAACAAAATAAAGTACATGTAAAAAAAATTAAAGTGTCCCACAATGAATGCTATCAAGTGAATTACCACATTCTAGGCAGTGTTGCAAACACTTTATCTTGTATTGAGTAATTTAATCTTCATAACAATCATGTGCAATAATTCCTGTATATGTATAATCCATTATATACCCAGCTTCATTTGAGATAATTGTCTAAGTTAGAAAATTAAACTAAACTTCTCCATAGCAAGCCAAAATCAAAGGAACCCTTAAAACCAACAAACCACAACAAATAGAAAAAAATCTATAAAACACTTTGATGTCAGTGACATTAAAAAAAAAAAAAACTACAGGAATTGTATAATATCACCTTGGGTCTTTGGTTCTCAGTGACATGAGTCAAACAGATTTTACTATAAAGTTGTTAAAGTATAATATCAGGTACTTACTAAATAATTATGTTCAGTTACTGAAAAGTGAACATAATTATTTAGTAAGTACCTGATATTATACTTTATACTTTAAGTATACTTTAAGTTTATCAATCAGAAAAGTTAAGAATGGAGTATTCAATTATTTCAGTTCAATAAGCTGCTTATATAGTCTGGAAGGATGACTACTGAGTGTTCTGCTTAGTTTTCACATTGCCTAAGGAGTCTCATTATTAAGCAATCATCTTCTCATGCTATATACTACTTATGATTCAGCCTACTGTAGAAGACATGATTACAAAAACACCATTTTCGCTGTTAGAAAAACAAAGGGCATGTGATCAATTTCCACAAAGACAGCTGATTTGGTCAGCATAAATTTCCTCTAAGAAATCTAGTGATCTAAGAAATCTTAGATCACTAGAACTTAAAAAGGATAAGACCTGCTTAAAGCTCGAAGTAGCAAACTTAAGACAACAAAAAATGAAACACTAAATATTCCAAACGATGAACATTCGAGTACAGAAATTTATTGCTTTAGAGAAGCTAAATGAAGATTTAAGTATCATTAAGAAAAATTTTAGATAATAAATTGGTAACATTCTGGGTTATAAAAATTACAATTCTAATAGTTTGATATTGCTTTCTGCCTCACCCACATATTCCTTAGTGCCAACATGGGGACACAGACCCATGGACTAATAGAAATTTTTGTAGTTCAAGTAAAAGCTAATATTTTGAGTTCTCCAGAGATAAACATGGTAGGTCTTTATTTACAATTTTAGCTAGCCTATTTTTCTTATTTGAAAATTTCAAGAATCTATCACTGAGTTCACTCCTCTCAGAAGCCATATTTAACCTAATCCATGTGAGAATCCTTCCCACATACTCCAAAGCATCCCCAGACCCTTTTTTAACATGATGCTAACGGTTTTGCTCTGTACCGGCTTCTTTCCTTGCCATTCATCTTTAGTACGCTCTGATGTCCCAGAGGCAGGAAGCTTTTCAGTACATCTAGCTTACCAAAGAGCTTCATTAGTTGAAAAAGGACTTTACTCCTCTTTTTAAATTTTTTTTCTTAAGACAAAGAAAACTAGGTAGGACTACCTGAATCAGGAAAGTGTTTCTATTTTACAAATTTTAAACTTATTTATTTATTCATTCAAAAGATGAGCATTAACTCTGCATGTTGTGCCAAAGTGTGATATATATCTACATTGTGACAAAAAATTCTGACCAAAACAAAAATCTTAAAATTCATACCCTTACTTAAAATGCTTATGTAGATTTTCTTAGAGAAACTGAGGACATCTAAAAGATATATAAAAGAATGGACTTAAACACTGTTAAAATACAAAACAGTTACCTTCCTCTTTTACTTTCTCCTTTATTTTCTTTCAAAAGAGCAAAGCATATTAGTGGTAAAGTTACTATTTATTAAATTTCTTTACTAACATACTATCAGACTTTCAAAATAAAAAATATTTTTAGAAATATGTAAATTCTATTATTTTTTCCCCTCAATATGAAATTTTAAAACAGTTCTAGAATATGGTTCTTCCTAACTGAATTTGTATTGTATCTTTGTTTCTTGAATCCTTTAGTCCAAGCTCTTCAGATAACATTTCTCAGAAACAAAATTGCTTCTTGTGGGCCTCTCTGATCATGACACAACACTCAAATGCACTTATGCTTCCAAAGGACATGAAGGCATTTCCAACTGTTATCTCACTTTTCCACTGAGTTGCTCCCCACACAGCTCCTTACAGGGCTGGCACTGCAACTGTGTTTTTATTAGTTTGAAGTGGGGTAGACATTATGGCGTGTCTGTGATGGGTACATGTGTTCTTAAGAAGCCTTTCTATTGCTCTGTAATGTGAACTAGAACCTGTATGTCTGGTTGTTTCTTTTTAACTGTCTCCTGCTAGTATCCTCCATCAGAATATGTATCCATGAACTTCTCTCTTTTGTGTTCATGTGGAAAAGTCTTTTTAGGGGAGTACATGCTTATTTACATTTTAAAGTAGTAGTTCCAATTCATAAATGTCATTGTAATATCAAATTTATATGGAAGGATTAAAGACCATGTGAATTATAATAAAAAAACAGTATTTTAATAAAAGGTAGCTTATTTGAGTATAAATATTTTAAATAATACTGTAATTTCAACAACTCTAAGCAAACATCTTAAATTATTGCATTTGATGCTGCATATAGTTTTATACTCAATAGATTTATAAGTACATGTATTTAATAAAAAAATCTTTTTTTCCAGCTGATTCAAAAACTCAGGAACACTGTCTGAGATGGCTTTCTATCAATCAGTTTGCAAAAATATAAGTGAATTGACTGAATGATTTGCTCAAAAATGACAAAAAGAAGTTTAAAGTTAACATATTTTAAGAATTAATACATATAAAATAATTTTACATGTTATAAAATATTATAGACTCAGGCTCTATAAATATTCTTCTGAATTGATATTACAATGGTCTTGAAAGTTTTTCACACTTGTAGAGATGACACAAGATGAAATTAAGTATGGTGCACTTTCCTTTATTTACAATTACAACTGTAGGTAATAGAATTTAATCACCATAAACATTAATGCCTATGATTTTGACTGAAATTTCATATATGCTTGAATATAACTGGTTGAGACTCTGTGTGCATTATATAAACAAAAAACAAAACATGGTAAGGAAATGATAGACAAACCTCTTCTGTTAAATGTGTGACAGCAAGTTTTGATTTGAGAAATATATTAAAAAGAGAAATCTAAAGTGTTTATTGATTCCTTGGTTTCTAAGTGACAGCTCTTGTGGGCAGTGATTTTGTTGCTGTTTTGAACTGCCTGGAACTCAGAAGCATAATTCATTTATTCACGGGTATTTGGAGAAGGGAGATAGAACTTTATCTCACACTATAACTTCCCTCATAAGGAACACTTCCCTCAAAGGTGTACTCAAAATTGGTCATTCTTTTCCTTTAAAGTTGCAGTTCAAACTGAAATCTAAGAGGTTATGATCTCAAATGAAGCTGTGTAATGTTTTAGAAAATAAGTGAGAAAATTGAAGGTACATAAATTTCTAGTTGTTTCTAATGTCCTTTGAAAATCACCTGAATGTTAGAATACAAATAAAAATGTAGGTTGAATAAGTTGACTTAAAATCTTAAATAACTTTTTAACCAAACAATTTGGCACAATGTTACTGATTTTCTACATTCTGTAGGGTTTCAATGTTTATTTATTAGGTAGGCACTATTTGAAAATATCTTACAAGATTACAGGTTGTTATTGTTTTCTAATGTACATATGACCTTGGAAGCTCAAGGAAAAAAAAAAAAACATCTAGTGCATTTGGGCTGCTTCAGAGAATTTCAATTCCTCCAAAATATGCAAAGGACATAGGCTTTTCCTTTTGATAGAAACAGGATCCAGTTCTGGCTCTACTGAATATTGGTTGTGTTACTATAGGCAAATTAATAAATCTTTCAGAGCCTGTTTATAAACTGCACAATAAAATTAATAAAATCAATTCCAAAGGGTTTTTTTATATTAGTTAAAATAGTCTAAGTATTAAGCTTAATACTTGATTAAGTGCTTCAGCAAGCAGTAGAATGAGAAAGTAGGAGCGTTTTCTCTAAGATATTTAGAAAAAGTTTCATTTAAACAGGAAAGGAAAGAAAGATCCATAAATACTTTTTAGGTATTCTTCTCAATAATCAAGGTATGCACACACATATTCTCCAATAAATGGATAGAAAAAGTAAGCAGGTGTCCATAAGTTTCTGCCAATTAGGTGATACCTGGTGGAATCCAGGATATACAACTTTCAACAGCATCTTTTTCTTACACTTTCTCCTTGATCCTTGGTAAATTGGCCATTCTGCTAGACATTTTCATCAAAATCACTGATCTGGGTCTGCTGTTCAGTTTTCCTTTTTCAAGTCAGGAAAGGCTGGGTAGCCCAGACAGATTTTGAGAAATGGGTTAAATGTGCTCCAGAAAAAGGATATGTGGCTAAATTGTTTCAGAAGAAATCATCAAATACATAGGGGACTCAGGCAGGCTATACAGGTAGGAAAAGAAGACAATCATGAAGGGTGACATTTAATATGCAGAACAAATTTCCTCGTAACTGCATAATTACAGGGTTCTTATGTTTGAATATCAAAAGTCATTGATGGAAGACTCTTCTTTATCAATGAAAGGTGTTATCATCATAAGCAGAACTTTTACATATAAGCAAGTAATTATTTTACAAGGAGTCCACTGTAAAATGTGAGAGGTTTTGTTTTATATATTTTTCACTTGTTCTGTTTCACTTGTATCTTTGACCATCCAATTAACTTAATTTTTAAAACTATTTAATTATTATTAATAGAATCATTTTAACTGAGTTTTATTTCACTTATTGTTTTGGTTTTTTAATTATTAATGAAGTTGTCAATCAGCAAGGGTTGTAGCAAGATCAACACCTAACTGATGATAAATTTGAAGTTGTGTTAAATGTGTGACAGCAAGTATCAATAGATTAATAATTATCTGTAGTAGCTGTTGGTTTTCATAGATCTGAGTCATAGCTCAATGATGTTGATCTGATCATGTAACTCTTCAACTACCTTTCAATTTACCAGGTTTCCTACCTCTATCTCTCTACTACAAATTCTCAATGACAACTTTATTGCTTCTTGAAATTAACTAATATCAATAAAGAAGAAGTAAGTTAAAGTGAACTGACACATTTTCAATCAATACTATTGACACATTTAACAACCATTGATTGAGCATATACCATGTGTCAGGCACTGTGCTAATTATGAAGATGTAGCAATAGAGATTTCTTCCAAGTCTATAGGCAGTTGACACTCATAAAAAGATAGTTGTGACAGTTGATTAAAGAAATACCATGTAAGATATTACAAATTAAAAAAATAAATATACTTTCAGCATCAGAGCAGTGACTTCATAACTTCAAAAGTTATGAGCTCAGTGGTAAATAAGTTTGTACATTTACTTACACTGATGTAAGTACTTTGAAAAATTACTCAAAAATGATTAGGTTTTTACTTAATGATTCTGAATATCACCAGTGTCTTAAAAGGTGTCTACCATTAACAAACAAAATAAATAAAAACTCTTTCTTAGTAAATTGTGATAATAAGATAATGTTCTACCTCTATTTTTCACATTATTATTTTCTGCATGAAAATCAAAAGGGGACTCTTCATAATGGTAAAATATTGTAGCATGTTAATCTATATTTTTCAGAGTTCCATAATTACTCCTTATGGATCAAAACAACTATAGAGGGGGTCAAATACCAGTAAATAGCAGAGAGTAATCTGCTACTGAAACACAGAGCCTCTGCATAAATGTTGTCCTTGCCAAGCATGAATTTTGATAATGAATCCTTTATCATTTTTGATGGCTTAAAATGATAATCATAATTGTTTCAGGTACTTAGGCCATGTATCCCTGAAAGACCTGAAAACTCTCTGAAGTCTCCTTTATAGTAAGGGAAGGGAGAGGAATATTAACTCACTTAATTCTCAACTCAATTTATTGATATAGATGCTATTATCTTCCCAAATTCATAAATAAGGAAACTGAGGCTTAAGAAGGTTAAATAAATTGCCTGACATAGAAATACAGGAGGTGAAGCCAAGGTTCAAATGGAAGCAGTGTGCCTCCAAATCCTTTGTGTGCTTTATATTAATATATTAGGTGAAAAGGTTCCAGATATCTCTCAGAATGTTATTTTATTTTTGTGAATTATTTATAAAACACACACAAACAATACCAGGCCTCTTGAATACTGGCACTCCATTTTTATTAAGACACTACCTTCTAAATCATTACACACTGCATTCAGAAAAAAATTGTCAACACAGAGTACAGTACCTTTATTTTACATATTTTCTCTTATTACAGAAATATCTATTGTTATCCACTCACTTTGACCTCTTATACCACGTTATGCCATAAAGATCAACACATTTATTTTCAGACACAGAAAAAATATTAATCTTAAACTATGAGTTTGATCCTGAAATTGCAAAGGACACAAGAAAATACAGTTGATTTGTTAGGTTACCATAGTGCAAATAGATATTATATTTGAGTACTTATGTTCATCTCTCTCTCTCTCTCTTCCCCCTCTCTCTCTATCTCTGTCTCTCTTTGTCTACTTATCTCCCCATTTTATCTATACACACACATAATATCTGCAGATATAAAATACATGGTCCCAGAAAACTGTTAAATAGAGGGCAAGAAAACATTGTTTTGTTCTTGGACATTACAAAGGTGCAGTTCAATGACAGTAAGGCCATCAGTTACATACACTGGTATGGTTTCAAGGTATATGCTCCTTGAAATTCATATGTTGACACCCAGCCCTCAAAGTGATGGTATTAGGAGCTGTGGCCTCCAGGAGGTGATTGGTTTCTGAAGGTTTCCACCCTCATGCATGGGATTTGTGTCCTTATAAGGTACCCAAGGGGGCTTGTTTGAACCTGTGTGATGGGAAGACACATAGAATTCTGCATCTATAAGGAACAGGTCCTCACTAGAAATCAAATTGCTGGTGCCCTGATTTTGAACTCCTCAATCTCCAGAACTGTAAGATTACTCAGTCCAAAGCATGTTGTTATAGCAGCTTGACTGGACTAAGATACAGACTAAAACCACATATGATAAATAAGCAGTTACTTCTCTGTGAGTTTCTACTGATTACTACTGAAGATTGACTGACAAAACTCCAATGGTGTGTTTGAAGAACCATCAAAAAAAAAAAAAAAAAGACTTCTTGGGGCTGGGGATGTGGCTCAAGTGGTAACGTACTAACCTGGCATGCGCAGGGCGCTGGGTTCTATTCTCAGCACTACATTAAAAAAATAAAAAAAAAGATGTTGTATCCATTGAAAACTAAAAATAAATATTAAAAAATTCTCTCTCTCTCTCTCTCTCTCTCTTAAAAAAAAAAAAAAAGACTTCTCTAATCTTCTGAATTCTGGCCTGCTGAATCTTCCAGATACTATCTCAATATGATGTGCTATTTAGTGGTCAGGCAAAATGACACAAAACTCCTAAACTCTTGTTAAAAATTTGAAAAATTGTTTTCATCTTTTAAGTATTTCAAACTATCTCAGAGACGCTGCTTAACTCTCACATCAAAATGAAGAGCATGCATGTGAGAAAGAATGAAAAAAAAAACCCTTGAAATGTGAAATAATAAAATTGAAAAGAAAATCTCAAAAGACATATGAACTGCCTGCATTCACAGGTTTCCATCTTCAAGGTTCAGATAAAGATTTTAATTAGCTCCCTTGAAAACTGTTGTTAACACTAAAATAAAACTTCTATCATCACTTCCTTTACACAGAGTATTCAAGATGATCCCATGTCCAAAAATAGAATTCAAATTCCTGATTAGCATTGAAATAAAAGGGTAGAGAAATACAATGCAGGCCATACTGCATCTGTTTAAGAATGTTTTAGCAATATAATCAATCAACAGGTACATGAAAAAATGCTCACCATCTCTAGCAGTCAGAGAAATGCAAATCAAAACCACCCTAAGATACCATCTCACTCCAGTAAGATTGGCAGCCATTCTGAAGTCAAACAACAACAAGTGCTGGAGAGGATGTGGGGAAAAGGGTACCCTTGTACATTGCTGGTGGGACCGCAAATTGGTGCGGCCAATTTGGAAAGCAGTATGGAGATTCCTGGGAAAGCTGGGAATGGAACCACCATTTGATCCAGCTATTGCCCTTCTCAGACTATTCCCTGAAGACCTTAAAAGAGCGTACTACAGGGATACTGCCACATCGATGTTCATAGCAGCACAATTCACAATAGCTAGACTGTGGAACCAACCCAGATGCCCTTCAATAGATGAATGGATAAAAAAAATGTGGCATTTATACACCATGGAGTATTATGCAGCACTAAAAAATGACAAAATCATGGAATTTGCATGGAAATGGATGGCACTAGAGCAGATTATGCTAAGTGAAGCTAGCCAATCCCTAAAAAACAAATGCCAAACGTCTTCTTTGATATAATGAGAGCAACTAAGAACAGGGCAAGGAAGAAGAGCAGGAGGAAAAGATTAACATTTAACAGAGGCATGAGGTGGGAGGGAAAGGGAGAGAAAAGGGAAATTGCATGGAAATGGAAGGAGACCCTCATTGTTATACAAAATTACATATAAGAGGCTGTGAGGGGAATGGGAAAAAAAAAAACAAGGATAGAAATGAATTACAGTAGATGTTGTAGAGAGAGAAGATGGGAGGGGAGGGGAGGGGGGATAGTAGAGGATAGGAAAGGTAGCAGAATACAACAGTTACTAATATGGCATTATGTAAAAATGTGGATGTGTAACCGATGTGATTCTGCAATCTGTATTTCGGGTAAAATTGGGAGTTCATAACCCACTTGAATCTAATGTATGAAATATGATATGTCAAGAGCTTTGTAATGTTTTGAACAACCAATAAAAAAAAGAATGTTTTAGCAAATGGGTCTTCAAAACTTAGTATTGATTATTTTATATATATTGATGAGTTGTGTACTTTATCTTTCCTCAAAGTACCAAGTGAAAAATGCATATTTAAAGCTATTTATAGGGCTTGGGTTGTGGCTCAGCGGTAGAGCGCTCGCCTAGCATGTGCGAGGTCCTGGGTTCGATCCTCTGCACCACATAAAAACAAATAAACAAAATAAATGTAAAAAAAAATAAAGCTGTTTATAATAACAAACATGCCATTATTGAGGAAAATACTCCAGAGTAATCCCTGGCAAAACAAATTGATAAAACTTAACTGGGTTCAATAATAAGAAGAGATTTACATGTATGTTCTCTCTCTCTCTAACTTTCCATGTGTATTCTTACCATAATGAAAGATGGGAAGGTTACCATGTAAGATCATTTTTAATATGTAGCTTATATCTGCTTATCATTTTGATAATTTAACTAACTGTTACATCTTCAAATTTTAAAAAAATGTGATATTTATGTGAACCAGTAAAAAATAAAAATAAAAGCTCGTTCATGAAATGCATGCTCTTTCAAGTTTGAGATCACAAATAGTGGAAGGTAGTTTGAGTTAATTCTGAAGATGTAATTTGCAGCAACCTTATTTTCATGGTCAAGGTGACTTCTGAATATACTGAGTGAATCCATACACAGAACTGTGCCACAGAGAAAACAACATGTGTCAACCCTGTGGGTGGAGGTGACATGCAATTTAAAATGTCTAATTACACATTTCACCTTAGCTAAACATCCTGCAAGATGACATGATCTAATTGCAGATTAATGCATTATTTCTCTAAGGCCACAAATGAAGTAGCTAGAAGAAATACCTCTCTGATTCTCTAAGTAGTCCAAGAATTCTATTAAATGCCTATTTACCATGTAAATCTGAATACTCTGCCTACATATCCCTGACCCTAAAATGTAATTAATTAAAATATGAGTGGACATAGAAATACCATTGAGGATTGTTTTTCACACTTGAGGAGTTTAAAAATCAGCCTTGACTAGGACGGAGCCCAAAGTAAACCAGGTTAGCATTAATGAAGAATCTGACATACTATCTTCTCCCCTTCCCTCTCCTCCCACATATTACTTGTGTCTCCTTCTCTATGCCCTACATTCATTCCTTCCCATACTATTTTGTGAAAAAAAATTAAACTTTCCCCTTGCAGAGTAATATTTGTGCTTTCTTAACTTCATACCATGTTTGAATTTTTAAATTTCATTTTATTTCGTGTTTGCTGGGTGCTTAAATTCTTTCAGCCATTGCTTCTGGTGGATTATTACAATGACAAGACTTCAAGAAACTCCCTCAACTCTCAAATATGGACCAGGCTTTAGGATTGATGATGATATTATGCATGCAGTGTGGGTCAGTGTCTCCATGAAAGCACTCCCTGTACTTATAAAACGTGCCACACTCTGTGCTGAAAAATTAAATGATGAACCAACTAAATCTAAGGTCCAATATTTATTTTATCCCTACTATGTGGCCACAGGTTGAAGGTATGGTGAGGAAGAAAATAGAATGTTTTGCTTCCAGGGGTAAAGGCATGAAGTAAAGTAAATATTAATTTAATTGCAAGTATCAAGTGCTAAAAGATGGAAGTGAAAATTCTATCCCCTAGGCTTTGTCATTCAAAAATTATTTTTTCCTTTCCTTAATCCAAGTCTGATTTGCTTTGTTTTTAATAACTTGAAAAAAAAGGAAAATAAGAACAATAAAATATCCTCAGGACGTACAATGTGATTCAAGCAAACTCTCTAGTCTCTAGTTCAACAACACTACAAACACTGCTCTTTTCTTGATGGAGAAAGGGTTGTCATGCTTAACAACTGTGTATAGCCATGGACATTTTAGAAGGCCAAAATCCACAGTGTTCATTAAGTCATTGATTTATTTTTTTTCCCTGTGTGGAGGAAAAACAAAGCAGAACCATAAGGGGATGTAGGAAACAGAGTGATTTTAAAACCTGACAAAGCTGTAGTCTAGGAATATTCCAGAACTGCAAATAAATTAAAAGTGACAACAGTACTTTTCACTATAGTTACCATACAGTATTCATCTGAATAGAGGATGAGTCACAGCATCCTGACGGTCTATGCCGAATTTGAGACAAATTGGAGCTATAATTTATAGTACAATAGAAAGCAAGACAGAGGCACATGCAGTCCAGGCTCTTTAAATATTCTGTAAATAATAGCTCAGAGAGGCACAATTGACAAGGAACAGAGACTGGATGATGAACCATCAAGTAGTTTAAGTAAAATCCTGCCTGATTAAATGCTTTGTTTTTAAACTACCTGCATCAGTGTCTGCTGGAGTAGGATAGATCAAATTGTTCTCAGTTTTTTTTTTCTTTTAATTTTTGAAAAAGCAGACAGACTCATGAACAAGTTTTTTAATATTATTAAACTGATGCCAAACTGAAGTCCTGAGTATTGCACAATTCTAATTATCTGCCTCTTTTTGGGCCCAGCATTTAGAGTCAGGCAATGTTAAAGATGCCCCTAATGTAAATGATTGAGCTTCTTATGGCTTTAGGCTGTATGTAATTTCATTTTGGTCTCTGTGGACTGGAGAATTCATTTTTCCATCCTTCACTTCAGGAGTCTTTTCTGTTTATCCCACCAACCAGTTACCAGATGCTATATCGACTAAGCTAATTAGTGGAGTCTCCTTCAAAAGCTGGTGCTTGCTGAGTGTGGTCATTAGGATGGGCAGAAGTGCAGACTCTAGAGACATTCTGAACGACACCTAAGCTCCAGGAAGCCCTCTCCTAGCCAAATCACTAGGAGTTGCTGGCAGTTGCAACTAGACAACAGCAAAATAACCACTCAGGTGAACAAAAAAATCTGGTCATTCATCTGTCTTTTAACATGATGCCAGAATGTGGGCTGCACATCTTGTTCACGCACTGACTCATAATAGAGACTGGAAGTCTTATTTTAATGTTAACCAGACATTTAATTTCTTTATGCAACTACAAACTGAGATCATATATCCAATGATACACTTTAAACTTATGGTTAAACTTATGGTTCTCACCTTGGAGTGTCCCAATTACTTAAAATGTTTATAATATTAAATACCGTGTTATTGTTGTCCTGAAAACCTAAGCAAGACCAGTTCTCATGTCTTTTGTATTAGAACCCAAAATTGTCTCTGGAATCTCATTTTGATTGATATCTTCTTTTGTATCAATTCTTTGCTCATGTATCTTTCAAACTACTACCTTGGTAGGTACCTCACAGATCAGCTTTATGTTTAATTTGCTTTCATATCTTAGAGCTCAACACAAATCTAGTAAATAATAATTGTTTCATAAATTGTGTTTAATGTATAAGAGAATAAAGCCTCTGGTCTCATAATAGACTAATAGTAAATGTTGGAAACTTTTACCCAAAAGAAAAGCCTTTGTTTTGTAAAATGTTAGATGTGAGATTTTATTATGAAAACAACAGGATTATAGAAGTAGGTAAATGAGTTAATCTTCTTCAGAGTCTAGACTTCACTAATTCTGGGGGGAATCTATCTGGCCATTTCCATAGGGGATCACCTCATTTCTCACTCACACTATCCACCTCCAATACAGTACAAAAGTGCTTTAAATGTGAAAACTTCACCTTTTGATGTCCATGGTGATATCACTCTGTACTTACAAATTTCAAGCATAGAAATCCTTTATTCTTCCTGTAAAGTATTGTAACTTGATTTTTTTTTTTTTTTTTTTGATGATTGGTGCAATGGCTAATCCATTTTGGCTTGAACAGCCAAGATGGATTTTAGGTGAAAACAGAAGAGCACAAATTTTTTTATGTCCTTTCAAAAATACAATTTGGTTGTTATGGTTAAGAAAAACAATTTGACTCAAACCATCTGATTAAATAGTCATGATCTAATCAAATAAATACATATGCATCTGAATTACCTTTCTCGTCGTTTTCTGATCTGGCAAGAGCAAGGAATAAGGTTTGAGTCTATTAGTCATGTGTCTTATAATGAACTTTAACCTTTATGAAATATACTATCCTCTGATGTAAAAGGATGCTTGCAATTTCTACAGACAAATGTTGCTGTCATTACATAAAATAATAAATGAAAAAGCCCCTGGAACTTCATATGTACTTTACTGAAATTAATCCCTTTCTTTCATTGGGGCTTATCAGAAACTCTGTCAAAATATAAATTCCTCTGGAAGTATGTGTACTGCATGACTATTTATCTGCTTATTTTATTCATTTTACATCCTTACTTATAATTTATTAAAATATATTCTAGAAAGTCATTACTGTATTTACATGAATTGTGGTCCATCAACTTAATGGAATGCTGTAGTGCCAAAAATTATTAAGTAGGTTTATATGTATTGATATAGTACATTTATGGCTTATATAATTGAATGAAAAGGTGGCCTGCAGCACAATATTACAGAAAAATGTTGCTAATATAAAATTACCTATTATCTATTAACAAAATCTGAAGAGATTCACACCCCACTGCAAGCATTCTACCACTGAACTATACTCTTACCCCTATTCTTTCTATAAAAGTAGGGGGAAAATATATCCTAAAAGTTTTTATAGTATAGGTAATTCAATATAATTAAATTTTCCCATATTTCCTGTTTGTCAGAAACACTTGCCATTGTCCATAAACCTCTAGAATACAGATACTTAAAGGTGATCTACAAATGAAATGGCACTGTAATTGAAGTCTGTCCAACTGGATTTTTCTTAAGGTTTTAAAAGCTGAGCTATATTATTTTGTGAAAACTCATATCTAAACTCATTTAAAATTCTCTTGAAATCAGTGGACATATTTTACTTGTTATCGTAGCCTTGCATGGAGATTGGTTGGTATTATTTTGCAAAAACAATAAAATTTTATTTCACACTCATTGTTAAGATAGACAATTTGACTATTAATATAGAGTGCTTATCAACTTTTCTGCAAGTATTCCATAGTAATTCTATAGTTTCAGAATTTTCTTCTATAGTAAAACTATTAAGACAGTATATACTACTTTGATGTCTCCAAAATCAACTTTCCATATTCATCCGGGGATATGTCATGTCTTCTTAATGCCAATCACTAGCCAGTGGTATGAAGATAACCACTTACTTCAGTGGGACTAATAAAAGAAAGAGGTTTCCACATACGAGGTAGTTAAATTTGATAGTTGATGTAATGTAATGTAAGGTACCCTGCTTATTTTGCTGTAGTAAAAAAGGGATTTTTAACTTTGGTTCTCTAAGGAGCTTCCATTTGAGTTGCCATGACTGGAGATGTCATGTACCTTGTATAAGAGCATCTTATGGAGGCCCTCTCCGTGGACACCAGGCAGACACTGACCTCACTTCAGGCATAGTGCACATGAAGGGAATAACTTGTTCAGTCTAATTTAAGATTCTCATATGTCTTTGATAAGATGAAAGGAAAATGAATTCTTGACCAGATTACAATCTTGAGAAACTGTCAGTCAAACACCACTTGCCATGCCTTAGGTTGATTAAATTCATACAATTCTATATACACATGAATATAATGAATGCAAATTTTATTCTGTGAAGTCTCAATTAATAAACAGAATGAATCTATTGTCATTTTATAGAATTATATACAATAGACACAAAATGACAAGCCGTTGGCATATATTATATCTGCAGAATGTATATCATTAGTAATAGTATATTTTTCATTAAAATATGGGCTATGAACTATGCTAAATAGTGCAAGCATCATTAATTTTCTGTGGCAGTTTATTATAAAAGTTTAAAAGGCAGCAATTAACCTAACTTAAGTGTTTTTTACAATCCAGCTGTTAATTTCTGGATGAAATAATACATTCACTAAATGACATTTTGATTAGGAGTAAAGATAGCAAGATGACTAAATAAGAAAATTAAATATGTCATTAATTGAAGAAAATGTTATTCTATGACTAATTCTTTCATTTTGAAAGCCTTTAATACAATGACTTATAGTAATATTGACTGAGAAAATTATCTGAGGAATGGTCCTTTCTCCTTTCCTAATTAAAAGGTTAAAATGATTTGCAGGACCTTTATGTATTATATTTGCATCTTTTTCTATAATTATTGTTAAGTTTACCATCTTTCACATGCAATATTTCTATTATCATTTAAAGTCTTTTAAAAAACAAACTTGGGAGTTTATAGCTGGTATTTTAAGATGCTACTACACTATGGACACATTTTAATTTATTAAAATGTTTATTAAGATTTTGAAGAGATTTGTTTATATAAAGAACTTACATTAATTTCTTGTCCACATGGAGACTCAAGTTGTTTAAATTGTATGAGTTTTTAAACAGTCTCTCTTGCAATTGTTTTCAGCTTTTCTAAACAAATGAAAATAACTTAAGTAGCTCTATAAAGAAAAAAAAACTGGGTAAAGGCTGCAAATCTTTCAGGAATAGTAACAATAGCAAAACCTTATATGGATCTCCACCAGAGTGTAGAAAAAAATCATTAATAGTTAATAAATGCCTTTAAACATTATTAGGAAATAAAACTTATTTTTTTTCAAAGAGAAATACAAAATACTCTTTGTACTAATGGAAAACTCATAAAAAATAAATATTTATAAACTGCATTCTGATCAAATCTAATGTCTTTATTGTTCACTTCAATGTTAGGATATTTTAGCTAAAAGTCAGTCTTCTTCGTTGGCCATCAGTATCATGAACAAACATCATCAAAAAAGTATTTATTAATGTTATGCATACTAAAGAATCACTGGGTCAAATGGCTTTAAGAACAGCTCCAGATTTCATAAATATATGCTTTTATTCACTAAACATTACTGGAATATAAACTTCCCAAGGACAAGATATTTGTCTTTCTTGTTTTCTGATATATCTCTAGTTAGATCTTTCACATGCATTAGACAAAATTCATTCTTATGGAATGAAGAATTGTTTTCTTGTAAGATATAATCTTTCAGAAACTTTTCTTTAGGATTTCAAACACTTTAGAACATTTTATTAAAAGAAGAGCCAAAAAGAGACTTATTTTAGATTTCTCTACCATAAACCTTCTTGTGTTTTTCATTTGTTGCAATATTATTCATCTATTACAGCCTAAACGTTTTCTTATGGGCATTACTGATTAAAAATAAAAGAGGAACATACATTTTTCTTTGAACAATATCAGACATCAGTGGTGACATTAAAGAGAAAACCACATGTTTTAAACTAGACTTGTTCTATTCCTTTCCAAAGGAGTAAAGCCAAGAGAGGTTGGCCTCAGATTTAAGGTAGAACACAGGAGTCATGTTGGTTGTGGGGGGCAGACAGAGGACAAAAGCAAAGTGAGCACAATGATCCATCTTTTACTCACTCTATATAAAAGGAAGTAATTTTCCTAATGTCATTAGATTCATGT
Organism: Marmota monax; assembly: GCF_021218885.2. Taxonomy (NCBI): domain Eukaryota; kingdom Metazoa; phylum Chordata; class Mammalia; order Rodentia; family Sciuridae; genus Marmota; species Marmota monax. Next base: position 3,032,485 of record NW_026694096.1, read on the forward strand.
CTTTGATAACACTGTCAAAACCCACATTATAAGTGAAGCACTGCACTAATTTCACTAGATTAGCACCAAAGAGGGATGATTCAATGTGTCACATAAGCACCACTAATCTCATTTTCTGAACAAAGGAAAGATGTTTGGCCTGGTAACATTTGCCTGATATCATGAGCCTGAAATTTGCTACCTTACATAGAAAAAAGTATACACATATGTGTATGTGTGTACATATATGCCATACATGTAACATTTATATGTGTATGTGTATGTACATCATAAAAAGAAAATATTTATGTAAAAGAATATATAGGCTATAAACTTTCAGTTAACCATCCACAGATACTTATGTAAGAAAAGAAAAAAAAAACTCAAGGTGTTTTTACATTTACAAAAGAAATAAATTATAAAAAAGAAATATTTACTTATTTTTTCTAAAACAAATCAAATGGCTGAGTTGTCAAATCATTTGCAAGCTCAATTCTTTCCCACACATATCTGTTGACTGTATATTATTCACAAAAAAGCTGTCAGGAGAGAAGACTAATGTGGTGGAGGGGTGATCAAGGTTGTCATCCTCACACGTTTTCAGATTTTGACCTAAACTCCTCTGAAAATTTCACCTTGAATCTGAGTACAATTTGTCTCTATAACATCTTTTAGGAAATTATGTGCTTTAAATGCTAAAAGCACGTCCCCAAACAAAGGGACATGATCATTTTTACTTCAAAATTATTCTCTATTAATCTGAAGTACTTTTGCATACTGGATATTATGTTGGTTATTATGATGGAGGGCTATCTGTCAATGTTTGTTTATGTGTTTATTAAAATTAGATTTTAGCCATAAATAATCATTTCTCAAAAAATTATATTGAAAAAGAAATCCAATGCTATTATAAATAAGGTAAGGTGGTGATAAATAAGGTACATTTCTGTTTTGAATTTATTACATCTTAATTTTATTTGTTTTAATTTAATTCAGATTAACTTTTTCCCCTCATGATTTGATTACAATATTATTTTTTATATTTATTTCAGTAAATAATTATAATAATCTATCTTTAAAATAATACTCTAAAGGACTTTTCATCAGGTACATTTTACCTCGGGAATTTGGTCATTACATTTGCATTCTGAATTCTCAAGATAAACAAGCCTAACATGAAGTCTACTTGGAAATATAAGAGGTTCCACAAATAAAATTAAAGTCCTGAGGCTGAGTTATAAGCTTACTGTCACATTTTACATAGAAACTGTTTGTAGTAACTTATTTATCAAAAATATTTTCATCTTTTACTGAGCCTTCATCTCTAGGAAAAATACAAATAAAATTAATCTCTTTAATAGCTAGAAAAATCATTCATGTATTACATATAGCAGGGGGAATGAAAACATTTGCCAATATTACTGTTATTTAAATGTTTAAAAAAGAAAAACTATCCTCTAGTCATAGGGTATATTTGGGCTACACTAAGACTTAGCATCTGTTGGAATATATCCTTTTTTAGAATTTCTTAAAATTCTGAAGTCTTCATAAAAATAAACTAACATTTTCAATATCATTTATCAGTGTGTAAATGTAAAACAATGCAGGCTTCTGTAGATAATAATTGTAATGTGTGCAAGGTAATATCATTTAAGGAAACATCAATGTAGTTTTGCAACAATTGTGACAATAGGCAACCAATTCAAAAGGAAGAAGTTATAACTTCTGACTTAGTATGAGGTTCAGCCACAATGGACTATGTGATTAGACCTTGTTAATGCCAATTTTACAAGCTCATCCATAATGATGAGCTGTAGTTGAGAAATTTTGCAGTCATTTAAAGCCATTGTGGCCTTGTAACATTTCATAACTTGCCACTAGGACTTAAAAGACTATTTTTTCCAAAGATTTCATTCTATGATTTTTATTTTTATCCTAGTTTTAGTATACTATGGGCTAAAGAAGTCACCTGTATGATGGGACTCACTAGGGAAGTCCATTTAGAGATGTAATAAAAGAGGTGGCAGATACTTAAAGAACTAGGTCCCCAAATTGATTAAAAACTTCTTAAAAGTTATTAGGGCCTGTATAACACAATATTAAGTATTTACTTACTTCATATTCAATGAATGTTTATTGAATATTAGATTATTATTAGATTGTTATACAGAGAGTGACATGGGAAAAATAAACAGAAAAGCACTGTTTAGTTTTACTAATGATTTCATAGAAACATACAGTACTTAAAACCCCGTTTTAACCAACATTCTTGCATTACACATTATAAAACTACAGTTTGGAGGAATGGAGAGAAAAATCAGAAAAAGATAATTAGAGGCAGTCACTTAAACTAATCCTCAGTTTTACTAACACTATAATTTGGTAACATCTTTTATGTAGTTAAGCAGACTTAGCTAAATGCAGTTAGCCACAGAACAAATAAATGAATTCTTTGAGAAAGTGGGACACAATTCCATGTAAGTTCAGATAAAGGACATGGGGACATTCACATAGAATATCTGATACTTTGCATTTTGAAGGAGAGCTGTTTATTTTTTTTCCTGTTTAGGAGGCTAAAAAAGGTGCCAAGAGGTCACAAGACAGACTTGGAGTCTGGAAAGCTAGGTATATTTGGAGATTCACTGGATTAATTATGATCTTGTAAAAATTATAAAATGCACAAAGGTTGAGGGCCAAGTTTGAACGTTCTTGAATGACAGGATAAGAACATGGAAAATGTGGTAATAAGAAGCAGTGATTCTCTGGATTTATGGGGGTGCTTTTGGAATATTAAATTGGTCATTACAAGGTTAAAGAGCATAGAGACTGAATGGAGATGAGAGAGAACAGGAAGAGGAGGAGGGTGGAGGAGAGAAGTATTTTAATAAGGACTCAAGGTTAATTCTTTACTTTTGATTTTAGCTTTGATAACATTTGCTGAGAAGACTGTTAGTGAAGAGTGTTGAGGTAAATTGTTGGGTTCTCCACAGACATTGGAGTTGTACAAAAGGAGATTTGGATAGAGGACTAAAGGAAAATAGTAAGCCAGATGCTAGTGTTCTCAATGGTTGAAAGATGGTGCTGAGAAGTGTGTGCCAAGGAAGGGCTATGCATGAAAGAAAAGTGATGATCCTTGAGTGACAATGGGAATTGAGAAGGATGCCATCCCCTCTCAGCTCCCTGTCCCCCGTTAGCTTGGTGAATGAAATAAAGTACTTTTACCTGGGTTGCCTCTGTCTCTTGACAGGTGAACTAATCAGGTGTCTATTAGCTCCAGGAGGAAGAAGCAGCATTTTGTAAAGAAATATAGGCCAGAGAATACAAAAAAAGTACTTGTGAAGGCAGTTGGTTGTAGACCCAACAATCAATAGGAAATATTTCCTCTAATAGGCATCTTTCATTTTGAACAATATTCAAGGATGGCAATGTAAAGGAAAATAATGGTGCACTTCCATGTGGTGACCTGAGGCTGAATACTGATGGAAAATTTGCTATCTTTTCAAAGCAGGTAGTGGTTGGAAGATAGAAATTTTCCAAGACTATCTTTAACAATGAAAATAATCTATCTCTTTCTTCTAAAGTAGTGTTTCTCTCCCTCTCCCCCCACCCCCTCTCTCTTTCTACTCTCTCAATTCTATTAGGGAGTGTTCTAAATGGCATGATTCTGGTTGCAATTTTCTCATAGAGTACACAATTAAATATCCAACATTGCCAGCTCAACTTAGTAATGCAGATGCAAATAAGTTTTCCAATGTTGACTTTTTTGAAAGTAAAAGTATTATTGGACCAGTCCACTTATCTAACTTGACACATTACTTTGGGAATTTTGAATTCTACAGATTTATAAAAAGCTCCAATATGGTGCAGCCAATTTGGAAATCAGTATGGAGATTCCTTGGAAAACTGGGTATAAAATCACCATTTGACCCAGCTATTCCTCTCCTTGGACTACACCTAAAGGACTTAAAAACAGCTTTACTACAGGGAAACAGCCACATCAATGTTTATAGCAGCACAATTCACAATAGCTAAACTGTGGGGCCAACCTAGATGCCCTTCAGTGGATGAATGGATAAAAAAATGTGGCATATATACACAATGGAATTTTACTCAGCATTAAAAGAGAACAAAACCATGGCATTTTCAGGTAAGTGGATGGAGTTAGAGAAGATAATGCTAAGTGAAGTTAGCCAATCCCCCAAAAACAAATGCCGAATGTTTTCTCTGATATAAGAAGGCTGATTCATAGAGGGGTAGGGAGGGGGAGAATGGGAGGAATAGATGAATTCTAGATAGGGCAGAGGGGTGGGAGGGAAAGGGAGGGGGCAGGGGATTAGCAAGGATGGTGGAATGTGGTGGACATCATTATACAAAGTTCATCTATGAAGATTTGAATTGGGTGTCAACATACTTTATATACAAACAGAGATAACAAAAATTGTGATGTATGTGTGTATTAAGAATTGTAATGCAAAAAAAAAGAAAAGGCAAAAAAAAAAAAAAAAGAATAGCATTACCTTAGATTAGGTAGAGGGAAGTGAAAGGAGGGGAAGGCAGGGGATGTGGGGATAAGAAAGATAGTAGAATGAAACAGACATTTTTACTCTATGTATATATGTGACTGTATGACCAATATGATTCTACAATATGTATATATTATATATTATATCCCATGTATGTATGATATATCAAAGTATATAAGTGCATTCTACTGTCATGTATAACTAATTAAAACAAATTTTAAAAAATACCCCCCGCAAAAAACTCCAATAACCATTGCACTTTTCTTTAGGAAATATATATGTAAAATATAAAATTGAGCTTCAAGGGACCATCCAGAATCTATTGTTGCAAGAGTAGCTTTGTCATATTAAATTTTACTTAAGTGGACCATTAATGGAACTTGGAAATACTTGTTTGAATTTGCTCTTACAATGTTTGATCTCATAAAATAAAAAGGGAGCTTTAAAAATGGAATAAAAAGAAATATAATGTTGGAATAGAAAATTGCAATCAGCGAGGAAACCCTGCATTTCTCATAGTTGTTTTCCTCTACCCTGAGAACAGAATTAGTTTCAATCAGATCTAGAAATAAATGTTATCAACCAGCATTTGCAGGATAATGATTAAGAATAGAATATTGGGCCAGGCTTTGGGGATTAGCATTGAGGGACTTCTCATTTAGGTGGAGAAATAGTAAATACCATTTCACATGATTATCTATATCTATACTGTAGAGTTATGATATGTCCCAAAGCCTTACTAAATAAAGAAACCAAAATAAAATAACTGATGCCAATTGAGATTGGTAAGGTTCATGGAGGAAGCAAAACTGATGAAACTACTTAGCATAAGGGAAATAAAAAATCTCTGTGAATGTAAGATGAAAAATGGTGTCATTTTGGCCATTGGTAACTTCCATGGCTGGTCTTGCAAATGTAGAAGATCAGTGTATAATGCTGTTGTTGTGCTTATAAAAATGTAACCTCCTTCTGAACACTTGTTATCTAGCTTTATATCTAAAATTCTTGACAAGTGCAGAAAGCCAATGCAGGGCCCCATTTATCTCAGAGAACCCAAATGCTTGTGGGGAGGTGAGTTTAGAGTAGAGTTAGTTTTTTTCTGGAGACAGGACTGGATTAAGTATCTGGTCCTTGTAACTGTGTAATTATTTTGTATCGATTTTAATTATCCACAATGCATGCAACTGCTGAGAGCTCTGATTCCAAAGCCATGACCCAAATGTTCCCGAGTCCTACCCTTTCCCCTGTTAATTCAGTTCCCTTGTCTTTACGGAAAATTAATGCTTCAGATAAAGGTTTAGGTAGCATTTGTCTTTTAACAGTGGCAACAAGGAACTTAAATCCTAACAGTAAGATTTAAGTTTAGAACCTTACTTTGCAAGTTCAAGAGGTGACTTTGATCCCAGGTGTCTAGAAAAACAAGAATATGAAAAGCTGCCTTCCTTTTAATAACTCATAGTCCACATTTGCATTTAAATGAAATATCCTTTGAAATGCTTTCTTTTACTTTAAACTATTCAACAGTTCATTTTATGAACTAGCTTTAGTTTAGGGGGGAAAAAACTTGATTTAAAGGTTTAATCTATGGTAGGAAATTCAGCAATGCACTGATTTTATGGCTTTCCACATGTGCAAACTGCCCCTCTGCCTGTGTTGTTTGCTAGCTACGAGGTGGATACTCTCCTGAAGTAGCAGGTGTGAACACATAAGACGTTCATTCTATAAATCCTCAGAGAAACAAAGAATACCATTAGCTAAAAATACTATCTTTTAAAACAATTCTTAAACAGAGTATCTCTGATTTCTGGCAATTTCTAATCTGCTAATCGGTTTTGTCCTCATTAGAGTCTACAAAAGCAGCCGATGTGTGAGCTATACAAAGACAGCAGCTGTTCCCATAGTGCTTCTGTGCAGAGCTTTACTTCCCAGACAGTGTAGATTTATGCCTCTGGTCCAATCTTTCAATTTATTTCAAAATCATTCTTCAATTTGTGTTATGAGTAAATCATGAATGATAGGTCATAGGACTTCATAGCATTTGCTTTATTTCCAGAATTTATTGTGCTTTGCATGCATGCGTGTGTGTGTGTTTGTGTGTGTGTGTGTGTGTGTATACATGATTTAGGACCTTGCACCTGTGCAAATAGATGGAGGGTCATTATCTCTGATCATATGTCCATAGAAGCCAAAGGATAATACAGGTAGTACAATAGCAATGAAACACTCCAGAAGTAAATCTGGTGAACTGCTGCTAATTCAGACTTTATGGTGAGGTTTCCTTATCAGTAGAGACACATTTCTCAATTTCTATTCCACTACCAGCTTTATCCTATTAAACCCAGATGAAAAGGTGAATCTTCAGACATGGCTTACTGAGTACTGCCTGATCAGGACTTGCTCCCTGATGGCTGTGTGAAGTTCTTTCTGTGTCCTGTGTATTTTAGAGAAAAGCAGTGCTAAAGGAGAAATAGAATCGGGAAGAGAGAGAGAGGAGATTCCAACAATGGTGAAAGCAAATAATGGAAAAAACGAAAAAATGGACGAGCGCACTCTCCCCGGCCCCTATACTATAATTTCTTATAATATAGTTTAAGGACTCCTAGTTTCCAATCTTTACATGGATTTTTAACTATCTTCCCTTCATGTCCCTTTGTACAGTACAGTCAGCATCACATTAACAGCACAAAATTTATGACCTCAGTAATCCCAGTCACATTTACTTTCTCCCAAGGGACTGGAAAATGATACCCAATTAGCCTAAACAGCATCCAAACAACAGATATTAAAATCTGTAGCTTTCAGAGAACTAAGAGTTATCTGGTTAATTCTTTTTGCTGAAATTTTTTTGGTGAACACTTTTATTTTGAATCATTTTCAGCATTGTAGTGCTACAGAATTTTCCAGAAATCATAGCTTTTGGTTTAGAAGATTCTAAAGGAGAAAAAGAATTTTTAATTTTAACTGTCGCCTTAACAAATATAGGAAGTTCCTTTGTTTTTAAATTGCAGGTTGAAGGTAAGATGGCTGGTAGCAAGAACATGGTTTTTCTATTTAAGTGGTTCATTGTGACTCACTTTTGAATGTACTTATCTTTGTAATAGAACCACATCCTTTTTCTAGTCATCAGAATGGTTATGTTCCATGAAAGTACTAAAAATACTACCATTAATTGTTTAAGTGATCATCTTCTTTACAATTCAAATAATTTAAGATATGTTTTCACTGTTGTTTGTTACTAGGATAAATATCTAATTTCTACTCAACATAATGGAATTTAAAGGCCATAAGGGCAGCTTCTGAAGAAATAAATAATGGGTAACAGTGAGGAAAAGAGAGTATAAAGTACATTATCTCTATTTTTCCTCTCTATTTTTGACAGTGCCAGAAACACATCCAGAAGATACACAATGAAAAGACTCTGAAAAAGAAGTCCAAGTTGCAACATAAGTTACAACAGAATGTATTGACCAAAATGGCCTAAACTTTCCCCTCAGCTTGACTAAACTTCAGACAGGCTTCTTCCTAACTTCAGGCCCTTGATCTCCTTTCTCTTAGAGCATTTACTAGAAAATTTGCAATTGCAAAAATCTTTTCTCCTTTGAAATGTAAATCTTTAAAAAAGCTTCTTGCCAGTTTTATAACCCAGAAATGCCTTTTTCAAGGACCTTGGAGCCATTCCTTTGAAATGTAATTATCAAGAAAGATGGCTCTTCTTTTTCCCATGGAGGTTGGGGACCTTGTTTCAAGTTGTACAGCTATCTCCTGTCCTCAAGATATGAGGATTTTTTTTTAAATTTTGGTTAAAGCAATTAATAAACATATATGGCCCAACATTCCCCCACTCCAGCTCTTAACACCTGCTTCTTATATTAACCATGTAATATAGTCAGACTGAGTTCTGGCCTTTCTTTCCTATTGCACTATTCTCAAATAAAGGAATAAAATAAATTCAATCTGGAGAGAATTATTGTTCACATATTCTATTAAGCAAAAAAGTGAATTTTGAAACAAACTTTTAAAAATATATATGTATTTTTAGTTGTAGATGGACACAATACCTTTTTTTAAATTTATTTATTTTTTTGTGGTGCTGAGGATGAAACTCAATACTTCACATATGCTAGGCAAGCGCTAGCGAGGCAGCCCAAAGAATGCATTTTAAATCATTTAGTAACCATGAACATTGGCTTCTTTATTAAGGAAAACTATAGTTAAATATATCTCCCAGTATTACCTATAAATAACACTTTTAATAAAAGCAGAGCAGAAGTATAGAGAAAGTATGCCTCCAAAGCCAATCTTTAAGAATCATACTGAAAGCAGTTCAAAAGATATAATATATATCCAATGGTTTAAGAAATCTAAAATCATCAAGCTCTAATTTTCCAAAAATATAGTAGCAAGCATAAACGTCACCATTTAAACTTATGACTCCTTAGGGCTCATGAAACCACAGTGTTCAAACTACTAAGAAGCCTAGAGATCAGGCTGATCCCCCGACTGTGTGCTACAATGAGGAGGTAAAAGTCTATATTCTCACCTATGTCAACATCCCCAAATATAATGAGACCTATTTATCAGTTAAGCTCTTATATTGGATTTTTTTTAAAAAATCATACATTCTTTAAAGACAAAGCTTAAAACTTTCCCTATGTATTTCTAAAAGAAACAAATATAGTAGATCTTGAAAACTTATTCTGATGATAATGAAAATTATTTTTTCCAAATTTGCTTGGTTTATATTGAGTCTAATTATTGCATTTCCTTCATTACTTCCAAGGAAATTGACTCTTAATATTTTGAAATATTTTATGAGGCTACCAAAATTCTAGTTTTTACATTATGTGATAAAGATGGGCTTACTCTTCCTTAACATAGAGCTAAGGTGGCTACAGATGAGTGAACCCCTTTTAAATGACTGTGAACCAACTTATTTGCTTATATATGTTCTTAGTACTAATAATTTGGAATTCTAGGAAGAATTACCTCTTTTTTTGATTTATGTAGATTTCTCTTAACTGCTATCTAAGAGTCTTCTGCAGGCAAACAACAAATTAACATCAGTACATAAAAGGGCATGAGTCTTAGAAAGGATTAATATGACAGATTTTCCTCCCTTAATTCTCAACACAAAGGCAAAAAAAATTAATCATATATGTGTGTGTGTGTGTATAATTTTGTTTTGGTAACGCAATCTAAACCTACATTTTAATTTCCACTCTCGTGTGTTCCTTTATCTTTTCAGAGGGGTCCTACTTCTGTTCTATTCTATAATTTATCATTTAGCCTCCCTCCTGATGGTAACACTTTTACCAAGGCAATAAAATTTAGGTTGCACAGACTATGAACCATGCCTATATTATACTTCAGGGCTTAATATAACTGCCTAATTCAAAGCAGGGGCTCAAAAATTTATTAATTGAATGAATAATTCGGTGAATGAATAAGACCCAAATTTACTCTCCCAGAACCTTCTTAGTAGTGTGTCAGCTTTGGACTTTCAAGCAACCTTCATGAGAAATACAATTATTTTCACCCAGTGAATGGGATTCTTTAGTGCCACCATGAGAATCCTACTTGTTCTCCATGGTTGCTCAGATTTTTGGTGGAATCTTTAGGATAGTCTATATATAAATTAATTCCATCTGCATCCAAGGATAATTTCACTTCTTCGTATACAATTTGAATGCCTACAATTTCTTAATCCTGCCTAATTTCTCTAGTTAGGACCTTTAGTACTATATGAATAAAATTCTAGCCAAGTTATGGAATCAGCCTAGGTGTCCATCAAAGGATGGATGGATATAGGAAAATATAAAACACACACACACACACACACACACACTCTCTCTCTCTCTCACACACACACACATTCAAATACTATTCAGTCTTTAAAAAGGAAGATTCTGTCATTTGTAACAACACGAATGAAATTGGAAATTACACTAAGTGAAATAAACTAAATACAGAAAGACAAATACACAAATATCACATAATCTCACTTACATGTAGAATCTAAAATAAATGAGATTATAGAAGCAGAGCAGAATAATGGGTTCCAGAAACTAGGATTTGGGGTGGAGGAAGATAGGAAAATGATCATCAAAGGGACAAAGTCTCATTTGCATGGAAAGTATAATTATTTTTAGGTCAATTAAATGTCATACAATATAGCTAACAATTGAGTACTGTATATTTAAATGTTGAGAGTAAATTTCTTATGATCTTATCACAAAACATGCTAAATATTTGAGACATTGTTATTATTTAATAAAAATTATTGAATTATATTGAGAAAAATTAACCTTGACCACTAGCGGCTTACTTCAAAATCAAATAAAGTTCCAAGGATACCAGGTGTGTTATGCCTGATAACCTTCATAATTTTGGAAATGTTAATGTCACAGAGATTTGTTATTCTATGGAACTTTAAAATGTTTTATATGAGTAAGAATAAATTTCTGTGTTTGAGAAAGATTATGAGAATTTCTTGGCCTATAATTGAAGTGATGTTATAAAATGATAATTATTTTAAAGCAAAAACTGATTTAGCAAAATAGAATGTGCAAGTCTGTTTTGCTGATTATCTTTTCTTCAAGTGAATGAAATGCTTATATAATTTTGTTTAATCTTTTATTTTTATATGTAAGAGTTGATAGGAACTAAATGAGTTCTTGAGTGTTTGCAAGCTGTCCCCTAAAGACAATGGAAAATCACCAGGAGAATCAAGCAGAAAGTAAGTGATGACTTTAAAAGGGCACAACGTGTGAATTCTATTTGATGTTATTATTTACACAAATTTCTAAAATTTCATATAGAATACTTATTTTGAAGTGGATTTTGCTTTTCTGATGAAATTCAAATCAAAACATTTAAAATTGACAATTTATTGTAAGATTTTAAAAAATATTTATTTTATATAACATCAAACAATTTTGAAGGCATAAATAGCTTTAAAGATGTTTTAAAACCAGCATAATTAGTAGTTAATATATTCCTATTAGACATGTAAAAGATACTACTGACATATCTCCTACTGATATTATTGAGGAAACTGAGGCACAGAAAGCATATAGGTAGTAGCATATATTCCCTTGACTATCCGGTGAGTTAATATATGGGTACAGTTAGCCTCTCAGTAGGCCAGCTCTATGCTATGGTTAAATAAATACAGATGAACCTAAATTTGGATATGGAGACTAAATTCTAAAGATACAGATTTGGAGGAAGAAGAAAATTCAGTCTTGTATGTTTTCATTAACAAGAAAGATTTTGTAAACCAAATTATCATGGAAGAAAAAGGAAAGACACCTATAGTAGAAGAAAATGATGTTGCAGGCACACCGTGCTCATAGACCAGCCATGCACAGACTTGCACATGGTCATCCCTAGGAGTTTCATCCCTGTCAAGCTATTTCACATTTTAGGAATGCTTGTAAAAAGTGGCTTTTAAGCTAACTACTCATACATGGATGGCACAAGTGAGTACAGAAAACTGACTGCTATTACTAGTGCTAGGTCTCTCCTGACTGCTCAGCTCTCCACCTCATTAGATTAGGGAAGTCATCTGCATGACAGGCACACTTTGCATCCAAGGGCCTGTCTTTTCTCCAGACCCAGCATTAGATAAATTGGTCCTTCTCTATTCCAAGACAGTACTTGCCAGCAAGGGGCACAGAACACTGGAAGCTGTTAGGAAAGCTCCAGAAAGTCTATTATATTTCTCAAAACAAAGTGTTCAAATAACTCCTAAGAGAAAAATAAATAAATCTACATCATGCCCATGCACTTGGTCACTCATTTCTAAGTAACAGATTTGAATTCTCACAATATGGAGTAAAAGTCCTGAATTCTATGGGCAGAAGGAAGCTCTCTGAATATTTAACTCCTTGCATCAGTGATGCACAATGCCTGGGGCATTCACTAACAACTATAACAATATTACCATTTAATGAGCCTCTATTCCGTCTCACATATTGCAACACATTACTTTTTGCTTCCAACAGCCTTATGGAATAGATATTCTTTTTATTCTCATTTAACAAATGAAATGAGGCTCAAAGTAGAAAAGTAGTTTGCACAAGATGAAATAACTATAGAAGTGGGATATGAGTGTCCATCTGTCTTGTTCTAATGCTTATGTCCTAGCTTTGCTTGTTGCTGTTAATAATCTGAAGCCACAGATCATGAATTACATTCAGTAGATTGACTTTTGCTTACATCATTGAATTATGCTTAAGTTTTGACTTTTCTCCAACCTCCAGTTATACAGTATAACTAAACTGAGAGTATTAGAAAATGTTTTTAACCCATTAGTCATTATCAGTATGTAGGAGTGACAGATGCCTCAACCATTCAGATTAAATTTAAAGACCATTATTAGACTTCAAGCTAGGTGCTGTTTTTTAAAAGTCTCTAAGTAATTTTCTGTATTTTTTCCCTAAATTCTGACTTTATGGTTTTCTATGTCAATTTTTCTTCAATTCTCCCTATTTCCATCAATAAATATTTATGTTACCTTGTTTGAAAATGTATTCTAATATATTTCTGTTCTATATTTCCTTCAACCTCTGCCTTCTTTTTTCAAAATGCGTTTTTAGTAATTTATTTTTAATCAAAATAACTGTATATTTATGAAATATGATGTTTGATCTGTGTATACATTGTAAAGTTAGTCGTAATAATTAACATCCATCACCTCACTACTATAATTTAGTTTTTTGGTGAGACCATTAAAAATCTATGCATTTAGCAATTTTGAAATAGACAATATATTATTATTAATTGAAGAGCACAAAAGATCACTAAAATTTATTTCTTTGGTGCAATTGAAACTTTGTACCCTTTGATCAATATCTCCGCTATTTTGGTCTCTTCCCTACCAACAGCTTCTGTATATCACTTAGACATGCAATCTAAAAATGTCAATCTCATAGAAAATAAAAAGGTTTCTTTATTGGATTTTGCTTTCATTGTTCTTACAAATGGGTCTACCCAATTTATCTCTCTCTCTCTCTCTCTCTCTCTCTCTCTCTCTCTCTCAATTCTATATATGTATCTAAAATTCAGTATAAAATAGTACATATAGAATTACCAAATATATTTTGAAATTTGCAGTCTATATTTCTCATATGTTTCGTTTTCAACAACCTGGCAATTATAATAATTATTAATCATATTTTGCAGGTGAGAAAACTGAAGGTAGAAATGACATCTACAAAGTCATGTGGTCTGACAATTGTCATGTTCTTTAACTTTCCAACTCTGCAGTATATTATTTGTGCTAAAGGTTTGCCTTTTAAAAAACTAATTCTTTTCTTAATCATATATGAAATAATTTCCAATTATAAATCATTCAACCATTATTTAAATTGTTAAGTTAGAAAGTAAAATTACCAAATAATGTGTTTTTCCTCCAAATAATTTCTGCCAATAAATTTGTGTCTGTTTATCTGGATTTCCTCTGACTTCATTATCGTTATGATTATTTCAGACCTAAGATAAAACTATATGTAATTTTATGCAAACTTGCTTTATTTTAGTTAATAATTTTAAGTCTAATCTTTAAACTACTCTGTACCTAGTAGACACTCAAACTAGATTGAATTAGAGAGAGGTTGTTTCTCTATATAGTACTTGATAGTCCCTTTTTACTGGTCCCTTCTATGGGCATGGAGGATAGTATTATATTCAAGCTACAAGGTTCAGATTATAGAAAGGTCAATTAGAAATGTCTGGTAAAATAATGCCACATTATTTGACAGAATTCAAATATTAACATTTTATGTTTATTCTTCCTGAATTGCAGGGATTTAACAACAGCTCTTAAGATCAGGGTTTCTGGAGGAAAATTTTGGTTATATGTTTTGGTTATACTCAACAGTTCCTGATTCATGCTACTACTAGTCAATATTCAGCTTAATCATCATTATCATCATCATTATTTCTATTTTATTTACTTTTATAAGGAAATTTTAGATTAAATCTATCCATCATAATTCTAGATAATAATAGGAGTAACTGTCACTAACTTTCAAATTCTTTGTCCTCAAAATGGACATTTGTGTTAGATTAGGATAATTCCTGTTGGTTAACCCAATGCAAAATTGGATTCATGATTCACAGTGTGTCAGAATTCATCATCTCCTTTAGTACAACTATCAGTAATAACAGGCTGTCTTAAGGACTTCTCAGATTTCCTAAGGTCACCCAATTTTTAAGTAATTTCTATCTCCATAATTCTATTTTTTTAAAATAGATTTCCAACTTCTGGTTTGTATAATTATTTAAGTCACAAAGATTTCTGAGGTCATAGTGTTTCTCTGCTTCTGAACTATATGGAATTTTATATGGTGGGCATATTAAATTATTTATCTATAGGTAAAGTAAGCCTAGAAATACACATAAAGTTATCTATACACTTAAATTGTACCATCTTTTATAAACAACTAAATGTGGGGTAATGATTTATGTCCAGAGGTAAAATATTATATGAGATCTTATATAAACTATTCCCAACTGAATCAATCAAATATTTGTGCTTTGTAATAGAGTATCATATTTTTTATAATAGATACTAATGAGATGAGCCAAGAAGAAAAAATGTCCAAAATTATTTTATTGCTGTTGCAAATTACATCTAAGTTATCACTCCACAGTCTTATAAGAGCAGAATATTTCTGACTTTGTATCAATTAGTATTACTTATTTCATGTTCAAGTGCATATTTTCAAATCCCAGCCGATAAAATGAGAACAAATCCTGAAAAGCAAGGCATGTAGTTGTACATAGATTTCTCTGAGTGGAACAGACACAGAAACATCTGCTTAAGGGTTTACCTAGCTAAAGATGCAGGGCTAAAGATATGAATGTTTTATTTCTAATGATAATTTCAAGGTCAGAAGAGAGGAAGCAAATAAGGGACCTTGGGTTATCTTTTTTTTAAAAAAAATAATTTTTAGTTGTAGCTAGACATAGTACCTTTATTTTATTTATTTATTTGTGTGGTGTTGAGAATTGAACCCAGTACCACACATGCTAGGCAAGCACTCTACCACTGAGCCACAACTCTAGCCCCAGTTATCTTGATATCTGTTAAAAACCTTACTGAAATAAAAGTGGAAAGGACAGTAAATGCTGCTTCTTTCTATGCTAATAATTGTATCTGGAGAAAGGAAACAAAGTTATTAGAATAATTTTCTTTCTGGATTTAATTCAGAGGGAAAGTATTAGCTGGCAAAAAACTAACTCTGGACATTTGTAAATTATAAGTAATTTCAAAAGGGTCAGGAAAGTTTTGGCAGGAATCCATGGTTGAAGATTACAAATGGGATGTATCTCATAATGGATGAAAGACAAAACCAATACCCCAAGTAATCTCACAGGAAAACTTGTAGTTGAATTGTTTAGAACATGGAATCCATCTTCTCATACAGATAATCATACATAAAGGGTGGGTGTCCCAAGCAGTCCAAGGAAATCTTGGGGTTCAGTGTACAGTTGGACTCCACATTCATCCTTATAGCCAAGGCTGGAACATTCATTTACCTCTTCAGTAGCAAGAACAGAGCATGGAATAAAAAGGTTGTGTGAGAAATCAGGAACAAAAAAGAAATTTTAAGGAGGGGAAGTGATGTAGGGAAACAAGGAAAATGGACTTATTAGTTTCTCCGGGATCAACAGAAAGAGGGCTGTTTTATTTGCTTCATTAGGAAGATGAGATTCAAAAAATGTGAAAACTGGGTACTAACCTATGGGTAAGCATCAGTATATTGCTTCAAGAATATTTTTGTGTATGTCTGTCATGGTGTTGCACACCTGTAATCCAGCAACTAGAGAGGTTGAGGCTGGAGGATCACAAGTTCAAGGCCAACCTCAGCAATTTATTGAGGCCCTAAGCAACTTAGTGAGACCCTATCTCGATATAAAACATTTTAAAAGGGTTGAGGATGTGGCTCAGTGGTTAAGCACCCTTGGATTCAATTTGTGGTATCACGAGGAAAAAAGAATATTCTTTATATAACTGGACATCTATAAAAGGCTCTGTATACATGAATCAACATTTTCTAATATTAGCTATCCTAGAGAATTAAATGTGCCCTTTAAACTGAAATGTGAAATTTACCAAAAATTAGCTAAAATAACATTTTAAATGTATACATCTTGTAATTCTAATCTAAATTTACGGAACTATTAAGATATGGAAAATAATATACTTTTGTAAAGACTACTGAGAATATAGAAAGTATATCTGAAAGTAACCATCAGATATTTTCCTGTTGGTAGTACTTTGTTTATTATATTTTTGATCTTGATATATTTGCTTCCCATGAGTAAAATTCATAGTTATTTTTGTCATGTAAGAGTTTGCTATAAATACATATTTCCTTCCTGTTTCCTTATTGCTTATTAATTAAATCATAGTAAAATTAAATGTTTAAATTTTTTTCCAAAGTTCATGAACTTTTATGAGTGATCATAAAAGGAAGTAAAAGAATACTTTATTAACAATATATATTTCATCTAATGGAAGATGTACTTCATTTGATCTGTAGTTTTAATACAAGCATTTAACCATGAAAAGAAATCTGCTCTCTGACTTATTTAGTGACTATCACTAGGAAAATATACAAATTGGACTCACTAGTATGCACAAAATACTCCATGAGGAAAACAGCAATACTAGATAGTTCCAGAAATAAAGCTTTTTCTTTAAAGAAATGCATTAAAATAAAATTGATTCTAATGATGTAATGCTTGCTTTTTTTTTTTTTTTTGTTCCCTTTGCAGAGCATGACTTAATCTGGAAACCTTATCTTCCAGAATTAGTTAAGCATGTAATCCTCTCATTTCTTTAGACGTGCCTCAGGACTCTTTATTTGTTTCACTCCAGTCGAACAATTATAACCTTCAGACAGAATTACAGCTATTTTCTTCTCATTTAAAGCTCCACTGAAATGAATTCTGACCCTGATATGTTTTCTACTTTATTCCTACAATAAGACTATGCTTATGCCACATGCAGTAATCACATTCTGCTTTTTAAGAATAAAATAGGCCATTGGCTCTTAACTGAAAAATCAAACACAAAAACATTTTGTGAACACTTTTGAGAAGGGTTCAAAATATTTGTTACTAATAAGAGTTAAAATACCAAAGCTTGAGAAGAGTTTTATACACACATTTGCATTGGAATTTGTTTCACAGACAGGAAAATGTATAAAGTAAAAAGCACTCGTGTAATTGTATAAATCAATACTATTGGAAGAATAGATTAGACTTTTTGAGAGCTAAACATGTGCCTAGCGTGTCAAATCAAAATATTCATAACTGTATTTGCTCTTTAAAATGGCTCTGTAAAGAAAGGAAGGATTAAATAACACTTACTTAAATATATATTTAATCCTTCCTTTTTGTATAGTTCAGGCTAAAAAAAAAATTGAGTTTCGGGCTGGGTTTGTAGCTCAGTGGTAGAAAGCTTGCCTAGCATGTGTGAGGCCCTGAGTTCGATCCTTAGCACCCCATAAAAATAAATAAATAAAATAAAGGTATTGTGTGTCCATCTACAACTAAAAAAATAAAAATAAAAATAAGCACATACTTAAACAAGAAAATAAAATCAACAAGCACGAGAGGGGAAAAAGTCCTCAATCTAATAATCTAAAACAAAAACATAATCAGAGTCATATTTCAAATAAATAACAGCTTACCAGGTGGGGGAAATTCAGTTAACTTTTGAATCATTTGGACTTTGAAAATTTGTACTGTGTATCCTCAGTCTGAAGATGCTTATAACTCTAAACAAATCTTTAATTCTAGTGAGTAGCTTTTTTTCCTCCCATCAGATTCATGGAATAACAACTGTTCCATTGTTGGATGAGCAAATAAATTGTGGCTAATGGGAGCCAAGTTTTTCTCTGTTGGAAAAGGGAGTTATGAAGAAAGAGGAAGACAGAATGAACTCCATAGTGTTGATTTTGGAGGTGTTGGTTTGAATGTATGGCTTTTAAGATGGATAGCTAGTATAATATAGGCATAACAGAAGAAATAATTATGTAGTGATATATACAATCATATGTGTGTATATATTCATACATATGTATATTTATAAATAATTAAATACACCTAGTTGTATTTTATCTTCTGAGAGGGCCCAGAGATAAGGACATCCAGCAGCAGCAAGAAACATATTCAATGAAAAGCAAGAAACATGTTCAATGAAAAACTTCTTTCTTCTCTAAAGGAATTAAACATTTTGGCAAAATTACTGATTCTAGAGCTAATGTGGGAAAGTACAAGAAAAAAACTTCTTGTGCCATAAATTAGTAAAGTATTCAAGGAATAAAGGAGATACATCAAACCAAAATAGGATTCAATTTGAAGGGGTTCCCTTAGATCAAATCTCAGATATTTTAGAATTTGGTGGGGGGCAGGGTGTGCCAGGGATTGAACTCAGGGAAACTCAACCACTGAGCCACATCCTCAGCCCTATTTTATATTTTATTTAGAGATAGGGTCTCACTGAGTTGCTTAGTACCTCACTTTTACTAAGGCTTGGTTTTAACTTAAGATCCTCCTGCCTCAGCCTCCTGAGCTCCTGGAATTACAGGCATGCACCACTGCGACTGGCTCAAATCTCAGATATTTGAACACACACACACACACACGCACACACACACACACAAAAATGATATAAGGGATTATAACTCATTGAATAATGTATGGTATATGCTGACATAAATAAATAATAAAGGAGAAAGGAAAGATATTTCTTAGGTAGAACCCAAATAATGCAAGGAAAATATGAAAGTTTTAAAAAAATCTCTATTTACCAACTATTATATGAATAATACACAAAAGAATCATCAATAAATGCTAAAACAAATTGGTGAAAATTTGAAAATCAAAAGTATAGTTAGTTATTCTCTAATTATCTTCTCAAAGAATATTATGGGAAGAGGAAAATAATAGCTACATTGGGGTTACTGGTATCATATTAACTAGAAAACATCATTCAGTAGACATCACCTTAACAAGGTGATAAAGTAATCAAAGTTAACCTCATTCTAATGGGGCAATTGGGGATCACATGTTTTCTCACATGATTCACTAAATAGAATACACCATCACTACTATGGTATGGCCATCAACATGCTTAAAATAAATCTAATCATGAAGAATAATTAGACAAACCTAAATTGGGACAGTCTACAAAATAACTGGGCTTACTTTATTTTTAAAATATCTATGTCATGAAACAAATCAAGATTGAAGAACTGTTACAGAAAAAAAAAGTTTAAAAGACATGGAATTGAATGCAAAGCATAACATGATATTTTCTTTGGATATAAAAGACATTATTGGGACAACTGATGAAATCTGAATAGGATCAGTAGATTAGATAATAGTATTGTGACTAGCAAATGTTAACTGCCTGATTTATGTAAGATCATGTCTTTACTTTTAGGAAATGTACACCTAAGTATCTAGTAGAGAAAGGGGGGATCATATTTGCTACCTACCTTTACTTAAATGGTTCAGAAAATAAAGATAATGCACAAACACACACACACACAGATTCACACAGATTAACCTTTGGAATTTTGAGTGATGTATATACAGGAATTCTTAGTACAATTCCTGTCTCTTTTCTATAACTCTGAAACTATGTCAAAATAAAAATTTAATAAGACAGCTTTATGATATAGCCCAATTATTATCCCCATTTAAGTGTAAATCAACTCCAGACTCAGAGACACATTACAAGCACTACAGCCAAATTTGAGCTTAATTCTGCTCAATGTGTAAACTCCATTACTTTGCTTGATCTTGCCAGGCTAGATCTGTGGGAGAACATCTCCCATAAAAATATCAGCCGTCAGACATACTAACAAGGAAAAAATGAGGTTCTTTGATGTAAAGCCTTCAGTAAGTGCTCTGAAGTGGCCTCATAAGCTTATTTAAATTTAAATTATTAAAAATAAGAAAGTTGTTGCTCAATCATACTAGCCACATATCAAGGGCTCAAAAGGCAAATGTAATGACCAGCTTTCATATTGGACAGTGTAAATATGGAATATTTCTTTCACTTCAGAAAGTTCTCTTGGCTTGTGCTGGTCTAAAAACCAGACTGTTATAAAAATGAAAATATATGCTCCTTTAATTCACTCCCAACTGTGTGCAGGAAGCAGAGGGAATTGTCACATTGCATTTATCGTGGGGATAGTATACTGTGCTGGTAATGAGAATGGATTCTAGACATTGTCTGTATTCAAGTCCTGGTTTCACAACTTACCAACTGCCCAAATCTTTGGGCAAGCAACTTTACAATTCTTTGTTTAGGTTTTCTCATCTGTACATTAGGAATGGTCATAGTGTCTTCCTCAAGGGGTTATGTGAGGATTAAATGGGTGAGAAATATTTTGAAAAGAATATACCATTATAATTCAAAGGAAATGTTCTGAGACATGCTGGGGATGGAGTTAATAATAACTTAAATTTAAAATTAAATACATATCCAATTTCATCAAGTCACTATTAAGATAGATAATTAAGCACTAGAGGTGTTGTTGAATTTGATGTCTTTTAAGGTCTCTGTGATACCACTGTAATTTCTACCTTCAAAATGGTTTTATAACAATCACCATTTACAGTTTGAAAAGATCATTTACATATATCTCCTTAATACAATCTGAAAAAAAAATTTAAATTTCATAAATACATTTACTTTCTTAGAAGCTTAATAATATTTTAATTTTATTTATCAATAGCTAATTATTTTATATTTATAATTTAACATAATATGTGACATTTTATTTTATAAGTTATTAGCTCAAAGAAAAATAATCAGGAAGTGGCAAAGACTAAGGTTGAAGTGAGGTCTTATACCTACAAGTCCTTTATGTCACATGACTATTTTCATCATATATTTGCTGACCACATATACTATATGCTGAGTATGTTGGTATATACTGGAAAAATAATGTTGAATATGGAGAAATGTCTCCTGTGCTCAGAATAAGGGATAGGGCAGTCCCAGTTATCCAAATTATTTGTAGAATCTCATAGTTCATGAAACCTTACTTGATTTGGAATTACAGAGTGGAAAATTAAGTACTTTTGTATCTCTCTGGGTTTGTGAAACACTAGGAAAACTTTTTCAAAGAAATACTTAGATAAAACCTTTTGATATGATAATATATATGCATATATATAAATTCCTGTATTGATAGTAAAAGGCATTTGATTTTAAAATATACTCTATTGCCTTCTTTTATACCTAAATGTGTTTTATGCTCTTTCCATGAATTAAAAAATATGCTAAAAGTTGCTATTTTCTTATTTAAAAAATTATCATAATCTTACTATATTTGCTTTCCCCCACCTATGTCCCTGCAACATTTTGTGATTAAAGCCATAGCAGAAACATTAAATTAAATTAGCAAATAATACTGTAATCATCTCAGAAGTGCCCTGTGAACTTTTCCATGCATG
Source organism: Marmota monax (assembly GCF_021218885.2). Taxonomy (NCBI): domain Eukaryota; kingdom Metazoa; phylum Chordata; class Mammalia; order Rodentia; family Sciuridae; genus Marmota; species Marmota monax. The sequence goes on from NW_026694096.1 coordinate 3,054,480, forward strand.
CATATAAGTTGACTGAAAACAAAACTCACCATCAAATATGACTGTATTGAGGCAGCTTATCAATGAGAAGTCTGGTCAGAAACGTCTTTGAGTACAAATTTTGCTTATTCTATCCACCCTGAGCATTAGAATCTCAACATGAGCTGCACAGGAATATTATTAAAGTATTTTAGAGTTTTAGGAATTATATAACATATGCAACCAGACTTTCCTGTATAGATAAAAATCTGTTTTAAGGATGTGTAGGATCCTCTTTAATGATCTCAACTTCAGTATTCTTTTATTAATAACATGATTAATATTCTCCCCTGTAATATTTTGATTTAAAAATAATAGCTAGTATATGTAGATTTCCTTTTGCTAAGTACTTCAATAAATCCACGTTTAACAACAATCTTGGATATAGCTTCCATAAACTAGTCCTATTTCATGGATTAGATAACTAAAGCAATAGATGAGATGTAACAGTCATAAGGTGAGGGAGAAATAAGTGAAAAACAATGTTTCACTGGAATTCTACTCTTTATTAGCCCCATATGTTGTCTTCTCTTCATTATAGAACATTAGGAAAATATATTAAAATAGTAAAAGGATGAGACAAATTATTTACAATCATACTATATACTAGACTGAGAAATTTGACATATTCCCTTTCGATTTTACTTGTTTGGTATTCATTATAGTCCTAAGTATTTTGGAAGTTGTACAACAAAGTAAGTTGGATGCCTCAACTTCAAAAACAAAACAAAACAAAATGCAAAAACAAACAAAACACACAATAAACAAACAAATGATGATCCAAGGAAGAAAATACATACTCCCAATGGGTTAGGGACTGAAAACATGGTCAGACTGCTCAGGATTGACTCTTGGTTCCTTCTTTATAAACTGCAAGACCTTGAACAAATTAGCTAACCTGTGTATGCTTTGATCTCCTAATCATTAAAAATTCATTACTACCAGCATCATATAATGCAAACTTGAATCAGATAATACAGGTAAAAGAAAAGTTCAGTGGAAACATGAAGGGAAAGGAAGATAATTAATTTCAAAAGAACATATCATAGAAGGCTTTGAATTGCCAATAGAGACTTAATTTACATATGCCAAATTAATAACAATATTTAAAAATCTCTTAAATTTCTTTTTCTCAAAGTGATTACAATCATTTTTAAATAAAATGTGCCTATTTAGGCATCTTTTGGTTATAAAAGTTTATAAAAATTCATTTGAATGGGTAAAAATAAGAAATTAAAATATATGAATTGAAATTTTAATTGCTTCTTGAATTATTAGAATAACCTCCAGGTGTAAAAGGCATGCCAGCATCCCTTAGCTCATAGATGATGTAGCCATGTATTTGTCTATGACACATATTTGTCTTTGTCTTTTCATTTTTATTTGTTATATGTCATCTACTAGCTCATAAAACAACTAAGAAGCAAACACTAGATCTATAACTTTCTTCATGATCTTGTAAAACATCTCATAAAAATGAAGTGAATACCTTTCTTAAATGTTACTGTTTCCTTAGGAAGAACCTGTCACTACATTATTAACCTAATTGTGGTTTTGCATAATTTAAATTCAGTTTACATTTTTCTTTCAAATCTATTGGTAAAAGAAGACACATCCCTACATATCACTCAAAAATGAAAATATTTATTTTTTTATATTTGGCTTTTGGCAGTCAGTTTAATAATTCATTCTCCCTTAGTATTTCAAAAAGACTAAATGTCATAGCTCTCTTGAACAAAAAGAATTACCCTGATGATACTCTTCAATATATTGACACTAAAATACGGTGTCTGAGCTGGCCATGCATGCATAAATCAGTCATGCATTGGTCTCCAGGAAATGCATTTCTACTTTGCCTGAACCACATAATACAAATTATTGAAATGTCCCAGCATCTTAGGAATTGCAACACACACAAACTCAGATTTCCTTGTAGTGATAAAAATCTATTTTTAAGAATTTAAGGATCTCCAGAGGAGTACCAACTTTACTCTACCATTCTGACCTTTGATGTGGAGAACATTTGCCACTAATATCCAACAGTATCCAATTCAATTGGGGGTGGGGAGCATGGGCAGATGCTATGAGCTTTGGGTGAATAATATATATGACCCCACCATAAACTTCTGAATCTTGGCAAAGAGAACTAAAGATGTAAGGGAAGTTATTCACGGAATGGGATCAGAGGAGTCAAGTGTCTGTGGCACAATTCGACTGTCAATTGGCACAGCACCACTGGAAGAGATCTAAGCAGACTATTCCCTTGCTTAGCCTGGTCTAACTCTGCATATGGCTTCTTGGTCTCCCTTGGTATCAGCCTTCCTTTGACATTTCTCCAAAGTTTGGATCAAGCCACCCTGCAGATTCTGAGAGTTCTTTGACAGCCTTCTAACATTTCCTTTTTTAGCTCAAATTCTTCACAGCTGGTTTCTATTGTTTGTAACCTAGAAACTTTACTTTCATATCTGCCATTTAAAAAAAAATAACATGGGTATTTATTAATAAAATAGTAAACATATCACCTTTAGAATATTTGTCACAATGACAGAAATTAAAAATCAATACATCAACTTTATAATAATAATTTTTTAAAAATGTTGTTTTATAATCTTTCATTTCTTCTACTGTCTCCACGTCTCCATCTCCATCTCAATTACTCTCTACTTTCTCCCAAAATATTATTTTAGGTATTTAAAAACATGAGTTATGCACATTGCATTGGAATCTGATTTTCATAAACCTTTCTCATGAAGATATTAAAGGATTTTGTTAGTATCATCATGTATGAATGCATAATATTTTCTTGTATGGAAGATCTACAATTAATACTAGTTTTTTTTTGCCATTCAGACTGTATTCTTTTTTCTGCCCATGATAAATAAGCCTACATGGATTATTCTTTATATAAAATTTGGCCCCAGCTGGACTCTTTAAATATTACTTTGTTTTTTGTCTAGGTGGTTCTGTGTGTGTGCTACTTAAATAATGCACTTAATAATGAGCTTTCTCAGTCTAGGCAATTCAGCCTTTTCCATATATACTGTGTTTGTATCTCCCTGACTTGAAAAGAGACCAAAATGTAACCAGCTCATATGCCCACTGGGCATCTCTCCTGTCCCAGAGCTTGTAGCTTTTAATTCCCTCAATCAGCCAACTCTGCCCTGATATGGCTCTCCAGAAAAAGCAAATTACACATGCATACTGCCTGGACTGATGCTGGCAGTTTTACAGATAGGGATGAGCCTTTTGGCAGATAACCTTCCTGGAATGGAGAGAACAGCAAGGGGAAGGCTATTCTCACATCAGTGCTTTCCTGGTTTCTTCCCTAGAGGAATCAAACCCACTCATAGCATGAACTTGCTCCAAACTTCAACAACAAAGTTATCCACTTATTTGTAATAAACCAATCATTTGTTTTTTTCCATTAAAACACAGAGTCTGAAAGCATTTACTATTTTCTTAAATTAGAAAATGTAAAAACACCTGAAATAGAAATCCTAACATCATTGTGTAGATGCTCTATGTTAGAGACTAATAAGCAGAAGATCTCTGTTAATGTTACTTGTATATTTCTGAACTAAATTATTTTTGATGTGAGAGTACTCATAAACCTTATCAAAGGCTTACAAACCTCTTTATCAAGGTATGGCTTTTAAAATCCCTAAAATATATTTTCATGGAAAAGATAAATTTTTAAGAATTAACCATTTTATTTTTTTGTTTAGGCAACAAATTATATTTGAGTCCTTTCCCAGGTCCAAATTTTAATCAACCTTAAATTTAATGTGAGCCAAGATTATGAAACCATTATTTTAAAAGCTAATCTGATCAGGCAGGCATTTGGGTATGTGTGGGTGGGTAGAATGGGTGTTCAATGAAAATACATTCTCAAGAGCAAGTTTAGAGAGGGTCCTACTTTCTCTTGTGATATTCAGACTAAAGCTGGGGTCCAGAGTTAACTTTAGGTGCATAGACTAATTGGGAAACCCTCAGAAGACAAGATGGTAAGAAATCAAAGCCATGACTCATGAAGAACCGCCTCAAGCAGGGACAAAGTATGAGGATGAATATAACTGTCTTCAAATACTTGAAGGCTGTTGTGTGGAATAAAATGTGTTCTGTACAGCCACAGGGGACTGAACTATAGGTGGAAATATAAGAAAACATTTCAATTCAATATAAGAAAGAACTTTCTAATAAAGCACAGTGTCAGTTGTGAAAGCTTTGAAAAGTTATACTGAGACTGAAAAGAAAGGTTTTTAAGTTAAGATTTTTAAACAGAAATGCATGTGTGGGAGCAGGGAAATCTCTAACTTCCTATCAATTTTGCTGCAAATCTAAAACTGCGCTAAGACAATAAAATCTTTTAAAAGGAAAGAAATTAAGTATCATACACTATGGTTTTGATATTAAATATTAAACACAGAGCCTGGGACAGAGAAGGGAGTTTTAAAAGTAATTAAACAGGATTTTGATAGTTTCAATGGGTACATGAAACTAGTGAAGGTCCTTATAAATAAAGAATACATCATTTGTTTTATAAGTACACAATACAAAAGAGATAGTCAAGAGATAAAAAAATAAGTAATAAACTTATGTTTAGTTGCCAGTAAACAAAGGGGTAGAAAGGAAGAGAAATAAATGGATTTAGTTAAAATGATCTATGGGATAAAAGTGGAAAATAAGTCATCAAAAGACTGTTGGTTTCAATAACCAAATCTGAGCCCGCTTTAGTTATTTTTTAATTAAAAATGTTTTGAATGACTTATTTGCAATTACTGTCATTATTTACCTCATAACAGAACTTTGTTTTTTGACATGATACTAATATTTTTAACAGAAAACCATATATTTAGCTGAGTAATTTATTCAGACATTTCAATTAACTAAACTAGAGAAAACCCTAGCTCAACAGATCAGCCCTATACCATGATATCAAAATTTGTCTGGCAGGCTCAACTAAAGAGCTGAGCTACTTTACATGTACAAAATCAACAGCTGAAACCTGACTCTTCCAGTGGGGTTCTTTTCTTGTAGCTTTCCCCATCATCTTTAGCATGTTCTGCCATTTAATTAACATAAAATTACATTTCATTGAGGTACAGAAACATCTGATTAAAGATGAATTAAATATCCCTATTAACATAGCATAATTAAACATCAAGATTTTAAATGAACATTTAAAAAAATAAAACACAGCTTCTATTCTTATGCATTTGGAAATCTTAATGTAGATACATAGAATTTGAGATGCAGAGGAGAGAATAACACCCTTAAAACTGTCACAAACAATTGTTATCTTTCTTGTCATCTGTTATTTTTCTCCTCAAAAATATCTATCTATGGTAGGAAGAAGAGTCATTTTAAACATCAGTGTTCTTGTAAAAGAATATAAACTCTTAAAATAAATTCTAGCCATAGTAAATTGAAATAAGAAATATTTTAAGCTTATGTAGACAAAATTTGTTGTGGTATCAATATGAGAAAAAAATGTCAGGAAAAAGGCATTAAATACATCTATAAATATAGTAATAAAAGATGACAAAATTTTTGACAAGTTCATTTTATAAAATTCAAATTATAGTAAAAATTGTCATCTTGAATGTTGTGGAAACAACAGCAACTAAAATAACTTCTGTGTCATTGCTACCTTTCTTTCTTTTTGACCATATTTTTCATCTTGTATTGCTTCCAGCCTTTATCTGTGAGGACAGCTTTGTCGTGTGATTCCTAACCTCAGCTATGCATCAAAATCACTCTGCAGAATTTTAATTTTGTTTCTGGGGCCATAACTTACACCCACTGTATCAGCCTTGGAAGAGTGTTCTGGAAATTTGCACATTAAAAAAAATCCCTTCAGATGCTCTGTAACTGGGGCTCAGTGTTTGGGAAACATTGACCTGTTAGTAAAACAATGCCAGAAATACATTTTCTTATCTGCAGAATCAACTCCTGCCTTCTAACCTACCTTGCTCCAGTCACCTTTTCAATCTTTCATAAAACATACCTCTGACATTACCTTCCCATTGTAAAATCTTCAGGAGCTCATAATTGATTTCCAATGAAATTTTGGATCATTTTTTAAAGTATAGCTCAAAATCTACTTTCCCCACGATGGTGTCCAATTTTGCTTTCTTTGATATAATTCAGCCCCCTACATCCTGTATTACTTACGTGGCACTTATAATCTTCATGTTTTCTATTATCATTATCTTATATGCAGAAGTTCTGTATACTGCATACCTATCTCACAAAAGCAAATATTTAATTATGAGTTTACACATGAAAAGACAAATGACTCAGAATCAAATTCAAAATTATTGAGTTGAAAATGAAGAAAAATTTCTTTGATTTTGAGTTGTTTAGGGGGCTGGGGATTGAATCTTGCAAATGCCAAGAATGCCATCTATCATTAGCTATATCACAGTCCCAAAAAATGGGACTGCATTTGAGCTGCATGTATCTGTAAACAGACATCAAAGGGGTAGGGACCTATAAACTATGTCAAACCAGCATTGGAGCTGTAATTCATATGCTTATTTGCATTTATGTAAATGAGAACATTAAAGTGGAAACATATATATAACATGTGCATCAATAAAAGAAAACAAATTACTGTCTAATTTGTTGCTGTTCAAGTAGGCTTAACTCACCAAACTGTTTGGTGGCTAAGGCATAGGAAAACAGCAGGTGCAGAGGTCACAGATTATTGCCATTATCAATTCCGGGAACAAACCAGGAACCAGAAGTTTCTTTTCATTGTGATTCTAGTCCCCAGTTAAGCATCATCCTTCAATAGTAATGCAACCTCCCTTTTCCCACCCATAAAAATAGTCTTCAAATATACCTTTTGAATTAAGCTTAATTATATTTTTATATTTCATCTGAATTTCGCTAAATGATGGATTTGATAGGTGATCGAAATAATAATTACTTGAAAATAAATTCCACTTTCGTAGTTCAAAAAAATCACATACGTTTCTTTTAAAATTATGTTTCCTTTTTATGTTTTTATTAATTAATTATTGTTACAAATAATATGGGTGTTCATTCTGACATAATCATACAAACATGGAATATAATTTGATCTACTTCATGGAATAGCCTTCTATGATAGTTAGATATTATTACCTATATTTTTTCAAAATTTTATTATCAGAAAAATACAGATAATATATAAAAGTATAACCTTGTGGGATAGTTAAATATTATTACCTGTATTTTTTCAAAATTTTATTATCAGGAAAAATACAGACAATATTTAACTATCACACAGGGTTTTTCTTTAAAAAATAACTTGGAATTCATTGAAAATCAATGTGAAAATTTATATTTTTCACTTGCAGAAATTCTAAATAAAACTGATTTTTTCAAAATATATCCAATTGAATGTCCTTCCCAATATACCTCATTTCATCAAAGATACTTAACATTTTACAGGACTCCAGAGATACAATCAATACTTTGGATAGGAAGAAATCATTACACCTATTCAATCTCCCCATGTATGTGACTAGTGATGTATAAGGTTAATTTGTTCAGCATCTATATCACTAATTAATAGGTTTAAATTACTTTGTGCTTAATCATTTCATGTGTCCATCATTGTGAGTCAAGTAAATAATATATATTACTAGATCAAATAAATATTGCAGAAGATTTTGAGTATCAATCAAGCAAAGCAGAACAAAACACAATAAAAACCAAGTTATTCATACTGAAAAAATCTTGGTGACTTGTTTGGAAAAAAAAAATGAAGAAGAATTATGTGTTTTATAAAAGTCATTACCTATCATAATCAGAGGAAATTTTTTAATTGAACAAATAAAAATAAATATAAAATAAAAATTAAAAAGTGATGGGGATGTGGCTCAGTGGTTAAGAACCCCTGGGTTCAATCCCTGGTACCACCTGGTACCAAAAAAAAAATAGATATCAATAATATAATAATAAACAATGTCTGTTCATTTGTAGGCTTCACAGAACTACAATGATAAGCTGTGAAATTAAATATTTTCAATTGTTCTCTATTCAAATCCATATTTCAACTTCCATTTAAAAGTATCTATCACACCTGTTCTCTCAACCCTGTTTTTTTCAATCATATTTATTCTGACATAGTCTATCTCAGCAATTTCAGTATATTTGACATTATCCTTAACTTCATTTTTCTATTTTCAGCCAGTGCCTTGTTCAGTAATTTAACCAAGTGGCCAATCCTGTGGTAGGGGGACTCTAAGACTTCATTATGGAATGAAGAGCGAACAAGAAATCAGACCACTGAAAAGGGCTTTCCCAGGAATTAAGTCAACTCATTTCCCCAAGGAGTCACCAACATTACAATCAAAAAACCTAAGAGAGGCTAGAGTTATCGCTACTCATCTCCACTTTGCTCACTGGAAGCAGCTCTTGCTGAAGTCTCCAATGATGTGGTTGTCAATGCATCTAATGGACATTTTTTAAGTGATCTCACAGGAGTTTTCAACACAGGCAGTATCTTCTCTCCCACTTCCAATATGGTCTCCTGGGTCTTTTGTTACACATTTGCCTCATTTCACTCCTTTCTTGTCACTTGGGGTCTTATTCTAGTGTAGATTACAACATGGTGGTGTGCCCCAGGTTCAGTCTCAGGCTCTTTGCTGTTTTATTCTCTACTCTCATCCCCTCCTACAGCATGAGTTACCATCTAAACGCAAATTATTTCTTCTGAGCTCTGAGCCAATATATTCAATTTCCTATAAGACATCTCTCCCAGGATTTATTTCCAAACACACATTCATGTCCTAAATCAAATTCACGGTCTTCCCACACACTCAGTGTGTTTTCTATCTCAGTGAATAACACCCACATCCATCTAGTTGTACAAGCCTGAAAACTCATCTTGACAACAAACTAATCTCTCCACGTCCACCTTCGTGCCCCTTCAGTCTACTCACAATACTGCAGCTGGGGTGATAATTTAAAAATGAAATCTGGTCATTTCTTTCCCTTGTTTAACACTTTTCAGTGGCCTCCCATCACTCATAACAAATCTTCAACATGACCTGAAAAGCCCTACATGACTATTTCTACTCCTTTGATCTTTTCTTACAGCCTTTCCACATTTCCTGAACTTAGGCACAAAGTGGCCTTTTCAGTCCTCTGCTTGCTCTCTCTTGTGCTTATCACCCAGCTAAATTTCAGTTTGTCCTTCAGGGATCAGCTTATGTGCACCTTGAGGAGGAAAGCCTGATTTCCCCAATAAGGTCACCTTTCCTCACTATGAGCTCTATGGACAGGACACTTATATTCTACCCTCTTTTATAACATTATTCTGAGCTATAAGTTTGCATTTCTTGTGATCATTGACCGATTCCTTTTTCTCCTTGTAGACTGTAATTTTCACCACGGCAAGGATTTTGCTTCTTTTTACTGCCCTTTGTATCCAATAAACACCCGTTGAATAAATGAACAAATACATGTTTGTAGTCTGAACTGGATGGGTACTAGTATCCAGGGATTTATGCCAAGATGAGGAATAAATATGAAGGGTGAGAAAACTCCTTAAACCATTTTCTTATTTGACATCTACATTCTAAGAAAGTTAACCCAGATTCAATGTAAGGCTTTAGGCAGAGCTGAATGTTTTGGAACTAGGACAATGAATATGTGATAAAGGAACTGGCAAGCAGTAGCAGGGGTCAGGGTTTAGGTCCATCCCTTTGTTTATTCAACCAGTCATTCATGCATTTTCTTAACAAACATGAATTAAGCACCAACTATGTGCCTTGTTCTATGCTAGCCGTTTGGATACAAATATAAGGTGACAATTGCCCTTAGGAAGCTTATGAAGTAGTAAATAAATGGTTTCAAGTCCTACCCAATGTTGAGGAAAGAGCTTCTAATTTATTTCTGGGTCTGGATTATAATGACTCTGGGATATAAATGACTAAAGCAGAAAATACAAGTGTTGAGGGCTGATATTGCCAGGTGGAATATATATGAACAGAGGTGGAGGGAATCAAACAACATTAGAGAGGGTCCTGGGCATCAGAAGTAATGTTATATAATTTGATTAATGATTATTGTTTGAAGAAAGAGAATATATATTAAAAATTAAACCTGTCGTATGTGGCATTTGACTCTGCACAATTAATTAAAATAATGTATTATCAGATTGTGGTAAATGGATTATAAAATTAAAAAGTAAAATGAATTCTATTGAGGTAGGTATTAGTTATTGAAGTACTAGTTTGGTGATGGCAATGTTTATGAAAACAAATAAATATAACATTGATTATTGTCATTATCTGTATTTTCCCTTTGTGGGAGACAATAGAGGTCAAATCTTTATCTATATAAAAAAATATAAAACATATTTTTTGCTTGGAGCTTAAGGAAATAAATAGATGAAGCAAAGCAGCTTAGAAATAACTCATTGTGAGAGCTATTTTGTAAATAAATGGCTGATGAGAAACGATGCCATACTCTGATCTCTGAAAGTCACTGAACCAATCATACATTTATATAAGATGACCACTCACTTTAGAAATATTTACAATAAGTTATTGAAAATATGAATGGGAGAATGGAAGGATAGGAAAAAAGAGAAAGAGAAAGAGAGTTATTCAGTGCTATACTAGTATGATAGACCTGGCCAATCCCAAGTAAAGTAACAAAACTGATTTCTTGTAAATGACAGATAAGAAGTTCAACCTCCTACTTTAGTGATTTTTGTAAGAGTCAAAATAGTAGAGTCAGTTTGCTACATTTTCATGCGTGCTTTCTACACATTTTAATTGCAATATTTTCTTAAGTCTATTTTGTTTATAGAAACAATAAGAGATGAAGCACAGGGTAAACTGGAAATATTATCAAAGAATATGGCAGACATGACTGTTTTCATAATTAGAGGGAAAAAGAATTTGGCTTTGTGTTCTGATCAGTAGAACAGAATGATTGACATATAGATTCTGGTGTAAGACAGAAGTGTTGAGTTCTGCTCAGTTTTATATTGTCAAGATATGTAATTATCAGAACTATCAGAGGCCATGGCCTGATCTTCTGGTTTCTCTGAAGTTGTACTATGTACCTTTAAGGTAACATTATATTTAGAAAAAACATAATCAATACTCAAAGAAAATTCATCAATTCTCAGATTCTGTAAGTTTAAGGCTAGTTATTTCAAGGAGAATAATGAAGTCAGAAAAGATCTTTAGACCTTTAAATTAGAAATTCCATAAACACTATTTGAGTAAATTGAATTTTCACAGAATTTTATAGATTGTGGATATAAACAGAAATTAAAGAAGGTGAAGCTATTTTTTTCCAGGCTAAACTGTGCCAACTCAGGACGAATTTTAAACCCAGAGAAACCTTGACAGATTCTTTCGGTCAAGTTTCTGAAAACTCTTAATGTCATTTACCAATGATTTCGTTTATGTATCTACATAAGAGAGTTGTTTATACAAAAAGCATGTATGCCTTTGTGTGTGTAAATGGGGAGATAAGAAAAATAAAATTTAAAAAATACAGAATAGGGTTTATTGTGTGGTATGAGAGTTTCTCTTAATAACCAAAGCAATTATTTTCACTTTTAAGACAGAAAACAAAATTCACATATTTTTTAATACAATAACACAGGTGCTGATTGAGCAATTTTAGGTATTTCAGACTCTAAGACCTGGACAAAGAAAAGCATTTCTCCCTTCTGTATCTGAAAGGTAATTAAAATAATTCATTCCTTTCAAAGCATAAAGCAGAGTATTAGATTTGGATAAGCAGCTGTCTTGATCATTTAGCTTCTACTAAGTCCCAGGAACTTGTAGTTTTGATGATGTTTTTCTGGTTATAAGGATAGGAAAGCTCACTTTTTATTTCATTTGACAAAATAAAAAGTAGCTTTTTGACAGTAATAACTGGGAGGCTGATTAGAGTGTTTGACCTAACTGCACATGGCATTTTGTATTTTGGCTTCAGACAGCTCATCTTTTGAGACTTCCATCAGTCCTAAAAGGACAATTTAGTATTTAATGCTCTAATAAGTATGCAACTTTTGTAAAAAAAAAAAAAAAAAAAGGATGGCTTTGAGGACATAAATCTCTCAGCATCCACACCTAAACTTGATCACTTTGTTTTGCTGGAGGAACTCAATCTCTTGATCACTCATTAGAGAAGTGATGTTCCAGAGAACTCAAATGTATCTTATAAAATCTTATGGTTTGATGTATTTTCATATAATCTCATAGATTTTTCCACATTGTACATGAAATTGTAATAGCATCATCAACTACAAAACAAATATGTTTTATAGGGTGGTTTGAAACACATCCCATTTCGATAGAAAGAATGAAGACTTTGGATTCAGTTGTCTGCTCACCACTTGCTTGCTCCACAAAGTTGGATATATTGCTTTTGTCTTCTTATCTTAAAATGGGATTTCATAACACCCACCTATTCGAAATATTTTATTGATTTAATGGTGTCATGTACACTAAGCACCTGCCTCTGAGCAAGAGAAGGTCCTCAATAAATGTTAATTTCTCTTTGTAACCGTACATTGTCACACATAATATAGTTTAGTTAATCAAAACGAGAAAATGTCATCTTTAAATAATTTACAACAAAACATCATGCCAGTAGGTATTATCAAAGTGCCGAGATTCAAGGTTTTCTTATGTAGTTATGATGTCTTAATTATGGCACAATGGGCTCTGAATCAATGTTTTAGTGATGAGATGTTAAACTGAGATGACAGAATGATCAATATGACCTAGGGAAGCTGTGATTTTGGCAGAAGAAAGATGGAGTGCAAAATGTCACTTTCTTTGGGCAGGACTCTTGCCATTTCCTATGCCATGACACTCCCAGGCTGATCAGGACTTGAATCAAGACAGGACTAATGCTCTGTTCTTCTAATTTCCACAAGAGCCCAGATCTCTCAAGTTATCCCTTACCTTCCAAGCTAACAGTTCTAGGGTGGGTGTCCTCACAAAGCTCATGCTTCTGCTGCGGGTACTGTTTTTTTCCATTTCCTTTCTCCAAAGTCCTTCCTTGGCTGACCTTGTAAGTATTTTACTGTTTGGTATATCTATCTGTGTCCCCTTATTAGCATATAAACTCCATGTGGGTAGACTTCCTTTTCTGTTGTGTTCACTGATGCATTTACAAGCACCTGGCAGGTACTCCAAGCCATTTGTTAAATAAAGGAGTGAACTCCCACATTTTAAAAAATAGTTTATTCCCTAGTTTTAGGTGGACACAATATCTTTATTTTATTTTTATGTGATGCTGAGGATCGAACGCAATACTTCATGCATGCTAGGCAAGTATTCTACCACTGAGCCACAACCCCAGCCCAGAACTCCCACATTTTTACATTAAATCTTCCTACTTTTCTGAATATACAAACAAATACCCATAATAAAAAGTCACCAGAACTTTATATGACTAGTATTCTGTTTTGTAAATTTTAAGACTATCTTAATATTTGAAAATAAATAAATCTCCTATTAGAAAAGACATCATATGTAATCATAGTATTTAAATGCACAAATTATTTACTTGTAGCTTTATTCACTGGTTTAATTATGAGTATGCTAAAAATATTGCTTTGATTGCTTTAGATTCCTTGAAATACATGACAAGGAGTACTCCTAAGTTACAAATATCTTTTTATCTTGCTTCAGGGAGGAAAAACTTATTCATGTTTATGAAATATGAGCAGCCCCCCTGGGAAAGAAATGAAAAAAATAAAAACTTCATGCTGCATCACATAACTGAAATAAGCAGGTTTAAATTATTTACAACATTTTTAATGGCATAGTAATCTGCTATAATTTTTCAAATTGTTTAAATAGGTCAAGTAATCTGCCTTTGCTTTTCTAAGGTCATTTCTCTTGAAAAGAATAGTATTTCAATGTTCAGTAATATATATTTTATTGAAACTGAAATTAAAATTAAAATAAATAATAGTATTCAAAGCATATTGGAAATGGTATATAACAAAATGCCAGGGGTATTAAGACAGTTTATCTTTCTTCAAACCATTCCTTCTTTTTTAATGCACACAAATGGTGTTACTTGAATAAGAAACTGTATGCAATTCTGGTATTAATGAGTTCTCAAGACAGTTTAGCTATTCTAACTACTACTGCTTTTCCTTTAATTTCCACCACACTCACAACTTCTCAACAAATAAGTGATTTTGATGGGGAGCATTTCCAATTCTCCATGAAATCAGTAGTAGCCTACTCTTAAATCTGGGAATAATAGTAAGACCAAGTTAACCAGTGTTAACTGTATAGCTAGGTCACAGTTATTTTCTTATAATTTTTACTTCTCCTGAGGAGGAACTATGGGTTGGCCCAATAGGACCTCTTTATGATCATGGAGGAGTGCTACTGAGAAATGATGGGTTAACTTTCCTGGTCCACAGGAAATAATTTCTCAAAATTAGAGCAGTCCTAAAATAACAGACTGTCTTTAAAGTAGACATTGTCCACTATTGGATATGTTCAGGAAAAGAACTGAGAAAACATCTGCTAGGGCTGAAGGAGACATCTTAATTGGTAAATTGCTTAATTAATCTTCTTTGGCCTTCTAATTCTAGGATTCTAGGATTCCACTGAGACTAAGAACTATAAGATGTTTAAAACCATTCAATGAGTTCATGAAGTAAAAAGTCAAGTCCAAACTTTCAAAATCATCTACTAAAAGAGATTACTTCTAAAACACATTTAGCTCAATTATGCCTAATTGGTAAGGTAATACACAGATAATTACATGTAAATTTGATGTGTTAGGTTAAAATGACACACACATTATTAGAAAGAACACAAAGTATGTCCATCTATGTACTTTTATGTTTCATAGACTGTGGCTCATATAATGCTACTCCTGTAATAAGATCGAATGTGTACCATTTTTTTTTTAATAGGGAATACTGGTGTTTTCCCTTCAAATGTCAAACAAAAATATTATCTTGCAGCTTTTTCTACACTGACATAGCCTCTCTGTGTTTGATGTTGATTTGTTATAATCATCTACTTTAGAATTATGAGCCTCATCCTGGGCAGTTATTTAGGTGGACATATTGCAAAGTGTTTGAGAATAGGGACTGTGTTGTTTTGTACATCCTGTTATCCACAGATCCAACACAATGATTTTACTAGAGAAGGCACCCATTAAATACTTACTAAACCATCAACATTTTTTTTAGGGTAATGATGGCTCTTTTCAGTGTATCTCAATTTTGCATTAGCTTTCAAATAGATAAATCACATATGCAATTTAGAAGTATTATAAGGGGGAACAGGATATAGCTCAGCTGGTAGAGTGTTTGCCTTCCATGCACAAGCCTTGGGTTTGATCCCCAGCACCACAAAACTATTATAAGGGCTCAGTCATATGCAGATCATGACTGGCTCAACATCTCACACATATATTCAGGTCAACATTGTCTATGAAGGAATTAATAAAAATTTAATGCACACTAGTACTTCCAGTTTGATTTTCAAATTTTAACACTTTGCTATAAAAATAGAGATTAATAAAATGGTTTATAGCTAAAGGTTAATTGTTATTCTGATACACTTATAGTATATATAGCTATATAAATTATTATTTGTTTTAATGGAATATACTAATTATTTGGTTCCACTAATCCAACTAGGCTTTTAATAATATTAGATTGAAGAAATACAACATTATGTGATTATTTTTGCAGTGCTGGGTGTCAAATGCAAGGCCTTACACATAGTAGGCAAGCACTCAGTCATCCACCCCTGCCCTTATTATGATTCTTTAGAAGTAAAAACTATGAATGGGGTAACATTATTGCTTCATATCTTAAAGGGTACAAAGAATTCTTGTTATAGAATGTGTGTGAGAATTCAAAATATTCTTAAAATATTTGTATGTTAATTATAAATGTTACAAATACATAAAATTTCATAAATATGATAACTTTTTTATATAAAATGAAAATCTATTTGTTATTCAAAATTATGAGAATTAAATATATACATATATCATGTAAGCATTCAGAATATTATAAAGCATTCAGTAATTTTTGAAATTGTCATGATATTATATGTATGCCTTTAAGCAATAAACAAAACATTTTTAACAAATGCAGAATGAATAAGTCTACTGCACTCTTCAAATAATTATATTACATAGAAAAGATGAAGTATTCTGAGATTTTTTCTCTACTTTTTATATAAAACACAAAAAATCCATATTTGCATTAAAGTTGGAGTTCACATTTGATATTTTAAAATTTTAACTACAGTTTTGAACTATATACGACTTTCCAACCAGACATGACATAAATGACAGTTGTGAATCCCCGAGTTTAGAATTCATTCTGTACAATTGCTCCCAAATCCAGCTGACTTAATGTTTTGACCCCAGGAAAACCCTACAGAAATTATGTTAGCAGAGTTTGAATAGTGAGATTTCAATTAATAGTCCCTGCTTTATAAAATAATCCCAAAAATGACCTTCTGAAAATGGTGCATCCAATGTTTATTTGAGACTTCAAATTGTTAATAGTTCAAGATGATAAATCTTTCAGACCAAGATACACATTCCATGACTATCAGATAATAGAATATTGTCTCTCTATAGGGTCAGGATCAGACAAAACAGTTTCCAGTGAAATAACCAACCAACTCTTATCTTCCTGTTTGTTTTATAATTAATATGCATATTCCCATATAAGCAGAAAGCTGAACGTAAGTTTCTTGTCTATGTGTATATCTATTTGGGGTATTTGCTCTGAACCAACTCATGGTCTTCCACTTTCTAGAGAAACAAAATTTCCTGGAGGAAAAACAATATTGGTATTCTTTAATAATATTATTATATTTCAATAAGTGAAAGCTATCATTATCGGTGAATTAAGTTTTTTATTCCATAGCTTCCATTTGTCTGAAAGACTATTTTGCTTTATCATTTATAAGGAACTCATATTCCAAGAGTTGGCTATATATAAATATACACTGTGTGCCTGATGTGGAGGGCACCTCCCTGAAATGAGTCATGTTTTTACTATTACTTCATATTGAGCTTTGCTTTCAATGGAATCCTTAACAATCTACATAAACAAATGTATTTTTATTTTTCAAGAATCAATGGCACTGATTACACAATGTTAAGATGAGGCATCTTTATATGATCAGAATTAATAGAGATTAGTTAAAGCATGTGGCGACTCTCCAAGGATATAAAGAGGTACATCCACATTTCTTCCATTAAGAATACTCTCCATGTTTTAAAGAAGCTGTTTAAAGCACGTGTGATAGAATCTGACCAAATGAGTACTGTGGAGGCCAAGCCCTCACAACAACCAGTTGTTGTCTGAGGAGGAGAACTGGGTTGATCTTACAATCACCATTTTGTCAACAACTATGTGAACAAATATTTGGACATGTTTTCATAATAGCAAATTATCTCTTCCAATTACCCACCAATTTATACTTGTGTTAGTTTTAACAGCTAGATTGTCTTTTCACAAAAATAATAATGGCCTCAACCACTAAAATGAAATTCAGAAGCAGGCAAAAGCTTAGTTTTATTAATACTGAGACAGAAATGTTAATTACAGAGGATACTGAAATATAAAAGAACTCCCTTTGCTAATCTCCAGTCCCTTTTGAACTTCTCAGGGGTTTAAATATAGTGTTTGTTTGGCAGATATTCATGTCTGGAAAATAAAGAAAAGGAAAATTACTACACCAAAATAAAATCTTAAACTAAGTACCAACACTAAATCTTCATCAATCATGGAAAAAATCTCTTCTTTGGGGAAAAAATGCTTTTAAAAGGTCAACATTTAATTAAAAATGAATATTTCTAGAAAACAAGCAATTTTATCATCATGAAAAAAAAATCCATTATACATTAAATGGCTGAACTATCAAAACATTGTTCATGACTGCTCTTTCTATAAGCAATAGATTAATATCAAGTCAATCAGATACAGAAAAATATACACAGACCTTTAAAAATAGTGTGTGAAGTTATATGTAAGAAGAATATAGTGAAATAAATGAATTGGGTATTGTTTAATTGAAATATCTCATAAAAGAACTTAAAGTGTATTCATGAAAAAGAATGAAAAGGAAAATATTGTGGCAAATGCTTTAATTGCCTTCTAGTGCTCTCACAAAAAGCACATTAAAAATCATATGCATATTTGACAGTGTTGAATATTTGAATGAAGAAACAAGAATGTATCACCAACAGAGATCCAAAGTCATATAACTATAAGGACTATTGAACAATTTTTTTCACACAAAACGGTTTTCTAAAATTATAAGTAAGATTCTCTGCCATGCTGTTTGTAATTATCCATTGCACTTGGAGTTCAGTCCAACTCTTTTCATAGCCTCTGAGACCCACAGGGTAGTAGGAGCAGGTGCTCCATGATAGCAGGAGTTGGCATTTTTTAGCCTCCTCTCCACTCCTTTCCCCTAGTAGCTTGTGTTCCAGTCAAACATGCCTTCTTTACCTCTCCAAACACACCAAGATCTGTTCTCTCCCCTGTGGCCCTAGCTCTTTCTTTGCCTAGAGAACAGGACACAAGATCTTCTGTTAGCTGGAGCTTCCTGTCATATTGTTCTCAGTTCAAAGGACACTCCCTAGACCATTCAATCTAAATTGACCTTGCCCCTGTCCAGTCCTTCTCTAGTCTTATTTCCTTCTTACACTTAAATCAACCTGATTTCACTATATTTACCTGGACATTAACTTCTGTCTTCTCAGTGTCAGTTTATGAGAGTAGGTACAATATGTAGCTTGCTTCCAAATCTAATCTTAGAGATAGATGAGTACTAGTCAATATGTATAAATTAAATTAATTTTTGCTGATTGAAAAATAAAACGATAAACAAATAAATATCCTTTCAGTATTTTTTTCTCCACCAAGATATTTCTTTCCAGGAAACAATGGAACTTCGGCCACATAGCTTCCCTCCATGTGAAATCACTGTCAAAGGTTTTTCTCTGCATTTTAAATTATGCTTAAATAGGCCTGCAGGATCAAAAATATCTGTGCTCCTGTTCTCCAAAATCACAGCCTCTTTTAGTATCCACTCTATGCATGCATTAGCAACTTTCAATGGCCACTTATTTTTGTCACATTTGTGTTTGGTCTTACACTATGATTGCAAGACAATGCTATTTTTAATTTAGATAAGAAGTCTGGATATTCATACAATTTTCTTAATTTGTGCTTCTAAAGGATCTTACATTCAAAAAATCTGAGCTAAATTCAATTTTACAAAAAAAAAATTAATGACTTCTCTTCAAAGGGCCTTTGTGTTGGAAAATATTCTATTTTACCTATAGAATAACTTATCAAATTATTTTGGAGTTTCATTAAAAAACATTGATAGATTAAAAAAAATATATAAAGCATATTGAACTAAGTATATTAGAAGAGAAGTTTCCACACAGTGTTTTATGAGACAGGTTCAGAAAAATCAAATTATACTTAAGTCTGCATATTAAACACAGAACTGAATTTTTTTAAAGAGCTATACTGAATTTCAGAGAAAAATAATTTTCTTGAATAAGAAAAAAGAAAAAATCTCTTTTAGGTGAAAAATATTAACATTTCACAAGCATTTTTGAAACTTTTAGATGGAATAGATTATATCTATCTACACCCATGCTTAAATACAGACTGGACATTTTACCTTATGATACATTAATGTGCATTTAGCATATATTATATATCTTTATAAACATAATGAAAAATTGTATCTGGACAATATCATATAAATTTTGGAAATGAAAACATTTTTATCCAGGGCTTCTAGCTTTTCATTTTTTGCTTACTTTCTCTAAACAATATTGTGTATTCTTAAATTTTCACATTTAGTCATTGAATTATTTGCTGCTTTTTACTTTTAACTTGTTGCAGGCACTGTTCTAGCTTCAGGAGTACATTTAGGACAAGGTAAAATCCCCTTTACTAGAGACAACTCGAGAAATTTATCAATAATCTCAATTATTAAGAGTGTTAAATGAGAAATTTTAATCACATATTTTATTTGGAAGTAGTGATATTCAGTGAGCAAGTCTTCTAGAGTTAGTATAATGTGCAAGTCTTCTAGGGTTAGTGTAATGTAAACAACAATATTACAGCAGAATTTGCCAAGCCAAAGACACCAAGGAATTAATGAAGTGCCATGATAGCTCCAGGCATATAGTAAATACCCACTAAAGAAGTATTCGAGATAAATTAAAGAAAGAAAAAATTAAATATTTCAACATCAACAATTATGTCATTTTATACTTTTATTAGATTTGGAATCAACTCTTGGAACATATGCTCCATTAGAAAGGTCTGGTTTTAGGTGATAATTTGCCAATATTCATTTTGAAGATGGATACTAAGAAATTGTTGTGTTCTTTTACGTTAAAGACATAGCTTCCCTCCATGTGAAATCACTGTCAAAGGTTTTTCTCTGCATTATCAATTGTGCTTAAATTGGCCTGCAGGATCAAAAATATCTGTGCTCCTGTTCTCCAAAACCCAGAGTATAGCAGAAAGCCAGCTGGCAGGACCCGCTGGCTGGCTGCCATTCTCGTCTGAGGTTGCAATGCAGTCCTAAGGGAAAAAACAATCATGAATTCTGTTTAACTAGAGCCACAGAATGGCATTTGTTTCTTGATGGACTGTGGGTCTATTACCAAGACAAACTAGATTAAAGCCATTCAAATCCTACTTTCTGTGACTGGGAAGATCAGAGGGCTGAGGAAGTTTTGAGAATAGGGATTATATTGTTTGTCATTCTTCGACACAACTATAAAAAAAAGAAAAAGAAAGTAAACATTCAGACTCCAACCTGCATTTTTACTGTTGTTTCCCCTCTTAAACTGGTTCATTTTAGTATAGTATGGGGATAACCTATGTCTGAGAAGAGAACAAGGGCAATACCAATAATGATTTCTCGAGGCATAGTACCAAGAATACAAGCATTATTTAAATCACATAAGTTCTCAAAATAAATCTATGAGGTAATACTATTCTTATTCCAATCTTACATATAAGAAAAGTGAGACAGTGAGATTAAGTAAAACTCTGACTCTAGAGGATGCTTTGTCAACCGTTTAGACAGGGGAAAGGATCCATAAACTATAACCATTGACATTCAAGCATTCAGAAACCTTAAGAAAATTGCTTCATAACATTGGGAAGTTCCAGTTAGTATGAATTTTCAGTTTGAAGTATTCCATCTCTTTAAGACCTAAACATGAAGCAGGCTGCTTCTGCACAAGCTCCAAATGTCCTTTATATTTGGTTCATTTCCTACTTTCGGAATTTCAGCTCTGCCCAGGTAGAACTCTTGTGTACAGGGACCCTGTAAAATAAGTCACTATATTCAGCATTATTTTCCCTAAACAACATAATATTTCAAAACCATTGGGGAAGGGAATATCTCCAAATTTTAAAACTGAAGTAGGTCAATAACATTTTTTTGTGTTTTGTCTGAGATCATAAATGTGGAGACCAAGCACAGGGGCTGCCCATGGCACTTAATAAATTATGTAGATCATCAGGAGTGTCACTGAACCAACCAATGCATGGGATCTAACTTGAACCAGTATTAAGGCATCATCTGACACACCTCTTAAAGGATCAGGATAAACTGTGTAAGTGTGTCTACACAAGTCTTGGACTGCCATTTTTCAGGCTTGAAGAGTATTATACAATGATAAAGATCTACTTCCAGATTTGGACAGTATCTAAGCCTGGGGTGGGGAATACACACACATACACACACACACACACACACACACACACACACACACATATATATATATATATATATATATATATATGAGACAAAACAGTTTAAGTTCTAACTATTGAATATTTAATCTTATCCAAAGTACTCTAATGATAGTTTAGTAAGCAATGTGTTTATGCTTTATTTTGAATTATAGAGAAAGGAAAGTCACTTTTCTTTTAAGCTAAAAAATGATTAATGATATTCTGACATTTGGCATTTGTTAAAAATAAGTGAGCCTGAAAATTTTTCAAATGCTATTTTAAAGAAGAAAAAGTACAAAAACTACTTTATGGACATTTTAGTTTAATTAAGGTAAAGGAATTACATACTTAAATGCATTGTCTACAATTTGAATAGTTCACGTATAAGAAATAAGAAAAATTTAAGATACATTTTACCTTAAAATTGCCATCTTTTATTTGAATGATGACATTGTCATAAATTTATTGCACATTGGTCAAAAGGACTTAAGATCATTATTGTGCAGTTCTGAGATTTAAGGAAGATACCTTTTCTAGTCATATGTTTTTATTGATTGAAACTAAATTTGCTGTAGAAAGTGATATTTTATGTTATTGAATTTTAAATTCCTTATTATCCTTTTAAAAATACAGAAATGATTAATTAAAATTATTTTATGTTTTTTCTTTTTATATTCCTCAAGGAGGAATAAAGATAATTATAAGATAACTTTTTTTCATATATAATTTTTAATATCTTAAGGTATATAATTTTATAGTATTTTAATAAAAACAGAATTCAATGGTTTTAATTATATAATCAAATACAAAGGCTTTGATTATATAGTTTATAATGATATATACATAATAAATAACCAATGGAAATATCATTAACTTCTAAATTCTGAAAAATCTCCATTTACATAAGGATATATGGTTTATAGATATCAATCATGAAAATAGTTGTCCAAATAGGACAACTAACAATTTAAGTTGGTAGAAAAGAATTATATAGTCCTATATTTACACAAATTTGTGGGGATGAAAGAGAATGATGAAAGGATTTTGAGATACATTGAGTTAGACTCCCCAATACTAACTTTTCATTTAATTCTATAGCACAGTCTATGGTGTCTAGCAGTCAGAAATTGATCTGGGTGCTTTTATGCACCACTCATCTTTGAAATAGAAATAATTATTCCCACTTACATTTATATGAGGGAAAGGTTTAAATGTACAATAACCACCCATGCTTGGCATCTAAATGGCCCATCTTGCCTCCTGTTCTTGTGTTTCTTTCATTTGCTTGATTTCTTCTACACCACTCCATTACCATTTTTAAAAGTCCCCAGTATGGTGGAAAGCCTCCTCTCTCTAGACTGGAAGTTCACCTATTACAATGGCTACAAATTGCAATTTATTCCATAATTCCCACTATGCAATAAAACTTGAGAAAACATTTTGATTGTTCTTGCTATTTTTGAAATTTTCATTATTCTTAGTAGACTAGAAATTAGTTCTCATTTTCAAATCCTTTGCATATATCACAATCTTTTATTTCGGGGTCCTATAGCTTCAAATATATGGTCTTATTTAAAATATTTTGCAAAATAGCAAAAAATACAGATTAACAACAACACATGGAATACTTGTACAGATTTCAAAACTATTTTAAAGTATCTTAATCAAAACTGAAAATATTTCCATTATAACATATTTTTTTTCAAATGAAAATGCCACATTTCAAACCACCAAACACTTTTTTTTTAGACTCTGTTTATTATGTGGGAAGCACACAAATGCTAACTCTTTGGTAATTGCTAAAACAAATATTATTTTACATTAAGCAATTGACAGAATAAACATCATACTTGAAGAATTTTTGGTTGTTTTATTTAATATGTGGATTACTTAATCCTATAATCCTAATGTCTTAAATTAGTTTTAAGAGGAAACTTTTAAAAATCTTTTCTCATTTTGTATTCAAAGTGATTTCATGTCTTGAAATAATCAATTTTATTATAAAATAACTCATTTCAATGAAGATTTAATTTCAAGATATTCTTTGGGATGCTGAGGAAAATATATAAAAATTCCTGGCTTAGTCATAATTTTAATTTTTAATTTTATTTATTTTAAACTGACAAAAATTGTATAGTATACAACATGATGTTTGTGTGTATGTATATATATGTGTACAATAGAATAAAAAAAATACCAGTATGTAAAATTATGATGTAGCTATTAACGTATACATAATTTTCTTAGATGTTCTAGTATCTCCTGAATACTTTATGCACATGGAAGAATTTATTTGAACATTTGTCAGCACTAAATAAAGCTTCCCAGGACTGGCTTTGCAGATTTAAGAAGACATGCCTGAGATGGCAGGCATCTCTGCCTGTGTTTGATTTATTTTTGTAGTCGTTGATTAACCTTTAAAGAGGAGATCTAGAGGAAAGACTGCTTAACAGATGTCACCAAATTCATGACTTGAGACCTTTCTCCCAAACAGACTTCTAGGGACACTTCTGCCAAAGTTTCCTTTCATCCAACACCTCAGAAAGCTGCCTAAATTACTTTTTTCTATATATAAGTAAATAAATACCAATGAATGGTCATTTCGCTATGGGTACTTCAAAATTGAGTAACATCCAGAACTTCTGTTAGCTATCTTGACAAATTTGTTCCAGATCTATTTATCTTTGATAAGTAGACATTAGAAGCTCTTCAGTTGTTTTTAGCCTTTCTTATATAAAATGCAACCTCAGAAGACATTTAAGGTAAGCTGGGTATAAAGTTAAGTGTTAAGTTTATTTCGTGGCTTAGCATTTACTACTTTTCTATTCCTGATCAAATCAGTGAGTCTCTCTAGCCTGATTTGTTATCTATAAAATGGAGATGATACATAATAGTGTTGTTTCAATTAGTAAATGAGAAAGAACATGTGGAAGTGTTTTCTACACTGTAAATTACAATGTATGATAGTAGTTATTTTCCTCCTAAAACCTTGCAAATGTCTTAACAAATAACCACATATCAAGAGCCCATTTTTGTGCCTAATGATGTGGTAGATGAAAACAAAGCAAAGTAAAACAAAAAATAAACCTAAAAGAAGAATAAATTGATCCTACTTACAATATTATAGTTCAGGTGGGAAGATAAGTAAGATACCTCTAAAAAAATCAATAAGGTTAACTATAAAAAAAAAAACATGAATTATGATACCTATGTATCAAACAAGCAAAGGATTCATTTTGGAAACATGATTACCATAGTGGAGTACAACAGAAACAGTCTAACAGATGGTTATTTTTCATCCAAGCCTGGAAGACAGGGAAATATTTAAAATGAGAGAGGGGAAAGAGAATCTGACTCTGAATAGGAGATCAGAAGTCATGGAAATGCAGGTAAGTAACAAGTGAGAAAGAGAGATGGCAGATAAAGGTGAGAAAGTTTTCTGGGAAGGAGGGGATCAATTTGGGGAAGGATGAATGAGTTGAAGAATGAAAGACCTTGCAATTGATAGAAGCAGTGAATTCTGGAAAGGAAGGAAAAGAAAAGGAACTGCTGTGAGTAGAAGGAAGAAGAGGGTCATGAGCTGTCTAAGATCTTATTTTTTGAGGTGACACGGAGATATTCAAGTGGATATATCTCTCCTAAATCATAAAATTTCAACATCTCTCCCTTCTAATCAGATAAACCAAAGATCAGGGAGAAAAATGCACTGGATATACTTGAGAAAATTGAAATCTAAACAAAACATTAGTGTAGATCAGTGCAAGCTGCTGTCATTAATATAATTTGCTATTAGAGAACAGTGTTTATCCCTGGTAACTGGACAACAGTGACTTTCTTAATTATATATCATGATATCATTGCTATTTAGGAATTACCTCATAAAAAATTATGGAAAATAAGATTTAAAAATCAGAATGCTTTTAAGCCTCAGGAAGATTAACTAAAAGATGATATATAATATATCATTTTATTACTTGATATTTTAAACCACAGAAATTATTAATATCTCTTGTACTCAAAAACTTAATGATCTCTGAGACCCAGGTTCTTCATTCTGTTCCCAATCAAATCAATACTAATTCCAAGGTTTTTCTTGTGTCTTTTTCCCACAGGATAGGAATGCCATGGAACATTCATCAATACCTTTTCTAATTTCAGACCTGGTCTTGATTCTTCCTCTCCTTGATTATTACTAAATGCCTTTGCTCTTCACAAATGAATACCACTTACCCTTATTTTCATACTGTCATTTACAGTGTCAGTTGCACTTATCTTGCAAGCTCCCCAACTAGACATGTGTTACATGCATTTTCCCCAGTTACTGTCAAAAGATTAAGACTCCAAAGTGGTAAAGGCAAATCTTAACCACTTTGGAGTCTTAATCTTTTGACAATATGATAAAATTCCCTGAAAAAAAAATGCTTATGCAAACATACACAGGAGGTTTGGCATATAACTTCTAAGAAAATATTGTGAAACCTTTAGGAAACATGAACATCAACATAAGAAATTCTGACTCTATGCTTACCAAAAATCCCTGGACAAAGTAGGACTTCAGCACATGCTTGTCAATGGATTAACTATAGATATTGAAATAAGTTTTTATTATTTTAACAAAATGAACTTGAACAGACACTCTGGGAGAACTGGGACAGGAAATTGACAATAGTTCCAGGAGAGGAAAAAGTAGGGGATCGAGGAGAAAAGAAAATCTTTGACTTTATGTATTAATCTAATTACAGTTGTCTTTTTGTAGTACAGATTTGTTACCATAAGGAAGACATGGCAATATTACCATTCCTTAAGAAGAAGCAGGTAGTAAAACCTGAGGATGTGGGAAACTTCAGAATACAAGATGTCTTCAGAACTTTGCTCTCCAACGTGAAAATGGAATTGACAGTGAGCAGGAGGGAGGAGGATGATATGCTAAAATGCAAATCACACCCTTGGTTTCCTGATGAGCCAGGACTCAGCCGTCATCAAAGATATGACCCAATGGCCAACCAGTAAGAGGTCTGCTGAATTGTGAGAACTAGGCAATAAGCAGATGACTGAAAGTAGTGATCTTTGAAGCACACCGTAAAAGAAAAGAACTCCAATAAGACTAGTAAATAGAATAACTCTTGTGAAGATAATTATCATTTATGGAACACTTCTCTGTGTCCAGCATATACAAACTATTGTTTATACATCATTTCTCAGTAGATTGAGTTTCTCAGCAACTTGAAGAGTTACATTAAAGTTTTTAAATGGAGATGGGTCCACCATTCACCAAGAACATTTAACTTTACAGAAGATATACAGGAGAGAGAACCAGGAGAGGAATTATGAGTTAACACATGAACAACCTAAATACATCAACATCACAGAGACACATGTGCTGTCTTCTGCAAATGAGACCAATATTCAGTCCTCCCAAATAAGAGAAATTTAAAAAATTATGCCCAAAACATATTTTAAAATACCCTTATGTCTAAGGTTCTAAAAATCTACACCTTTTCTAACTTCTACTAATGACAGAAATTAGTATTTTACTTTTCTAATGTAATTTGATTACTAACTAGATTCTAAACATAATTTTGTTTCAAAGCTCCACTAATAGATTTTGTGTGCAAAACTTGAGCAATCCTCTTTAGAAATAAAATTCAATTAGTTTGATTCAAATATTTTCATCTTTAAAATGTTAAGCCTGGTTTCAAAAAGCAAAGATCACATTTGAAAAACACAGTCAACTTTCTAACTTTCTTAAGCAAATATTAGTTGTAGTTTTCTTCAAAAAAGGGCTGGATATTGAAGTTATGTGTTAGCATTTCAGGAGAAAGCCCATACTTCATTCCATTAATAAATATGTAATGAATATAAACTTGATAAGACATTGTTTGGGATATGAAGATAATTGTGACATCCTCCTCTAGTGGAGTAGCCCATGTTCTAACAGGGAAGAGAAATAATATACACAACTATGATGTGATATAGAAAGGGCATGTGTCATAGAAAACCATTATTGCTTCAGTTCCAAAGAAAACAATTTCTCCTAAACCTCACACACCCACTGGCATTCTAGATTACACTGAATACAGTTCGCTGGATCAGGTGACTTAATAGTATATAAAGATCATGAAGACTTGTTGAATGAGTTTACCTCAAATAGCTTGTGTCTACTTAGACACCATGATTCTTAAGTTTCCATTTTCTTACTGTGGCAACAAATAATACACTGCCCAATACTTTTTTTTCCCCTGAAAGTGTCTTTTGAGTCTTTCTTAACTCTTTAACAATATTATATTCTCTCTGAGCTCACAAATAAAGGCTTTTGAAGGAAATTTCTAAAATATTTGATTAAATATTCAGTTCCTACCAGGCAATAGAGAAATCCTTGCTGAATCCTTTGTAGCAAAGACATTGGGAGCATGTACTGATTAAAACACCTTCGCAGGTATAAAAATTATAAATATCTTTTAATTCTAGTCATTTGCTATGGTTTTTGTCTATAATAAACAACATTTAGATGATAGGTCATTTTAAGATATGGCATTACATATGTTTCAATTTTCAAAGTCAGCCTTCATTCAGTAGAATGGGTATCATTTGGAATGTCAATATTGACAAAATTTGGTTTAAAATTAAATTAAATGTAAAACATTGAAAAGCAAAACCTTTTTTTTTCCTAAGTATAATTCTGTTGAAAAGCAATACCAATCTAAGCATTTTATGGAAGTTAAATTTTAGAGCCAATTGTGCCCACTCGACATTCACGGTTTTTCTCTACCTGTTTATAAGTGCGTTAGTAAGTCTTTCAGTCACAGAACAAAAACAAAATATTTTTTATGATACTCTCTCATATGCCTTGAAGTTAGCCCAACTTTTATCTAATTACCCAAAGGCTATAAATTTTGCTGGCAAGGTAACTTGAAAAAGCACACGTAACAGGCTAAAATGATAAAATCAGTTATAAAAATTCTACCTTATATGAGGGCATTCTTAACTCCACTTTCATAAAAATTCTATGGTAACATTTTTGTGCTTTTCACTGTTATGTTAATGTACTTAGAGGACACAGAATGTAGGAAACATAGAAAGAAAAACTAGGGAGCACTTTTGTTTCAAACACAATCATACAAAGAACATATTCTCTTCTAATTTCCATTCTTGCCCCAATCAGCCTATTCCAGCCAGAACATTTTATTCAAAATGATCACAAAAAACTCCCAAGTTGAAAGCACTGTCCTGCTCAAAAATCCTTTAGTGGTCTTTCCAACTCATTCAGGATAAAAGCCTATGTGTCTTCCACTATTTGGCCCCATGTTACCTTTTAAAAAGCCACTGGTGCTTCCTCAGCCCACCTTTTTTGATCCATATGACCTCTTTTCTTTTCTTCCAACTACCAGGCAAGGCCCCACCTAAATTCTGCCCTTCCTTCAGATCTGTACTCAAATGTCATTCCATGGACTACTCTATTTAAAATGGATCCTGATTTTTGTTCCTCTAAGAGGCACAAAGCCAAGACTAATAAAGGAAAAGAAGTCATATTTTACCTTGGATTAAAATAAGATAAGACTGTAACTAGTTCCAGTTCATGAGGGTAGAAATGCCCAAACTACATGTGAAGTTATTATATGAGTTTGAAGGAAAATGGAGATGGGTGAGAAACAAAAGAAGAAAACATCACCAAGAATGATTCAGTAAGCAACATCCACCAAAGACTTTTAAGTGCTTGCTTAATAAGTGCTATGTACTGCTGGGATGACACCAGGAATAAATTGGAAATGACATAAAAAGGGTTCCTGCACTTGAATTCAATGTAAGTTTTTGTGTGGTGTTGAGAAAAATTAATTCTTTCTTGCTATGATTTATAATTTTATAATATAATTCATTATTATTTGAAGAAAATATGAAAATATACAAACATAATCTCAGGGAGTTCTGACAGCTATTCTTAAATGAGAAATCAAGTAATCAGAGATACCTCAAATAATACTTATCTGTATTTCTATAATCATCTCATTTTATCTTTAGCTAGGAGATTTATTTTTCACTGCATTTTTTTCAGATATTCTCTGAAAATGTGTTTTCACACCCAGAGGATATAAGATCACAGACACTCTCATTACAAAGAAAAGAAACAAACAAGAAAAAGAAATCGGTGATGCTATGATTTGAGAAAACACATTTTTTATCAAAATAACTGGAAAATATCTTAAGTTTAAAAATCTTAACAACATATATTTAAAGCACTTCTTCTGTACATCCCACTTTAAATTTCCCTCAGATGAATTTAATCTTATAAGTACCATCGTGTATGGATATGAATCTATAAATGTACTTCTTTTAAGTAAGGTAAGTATCCCACAACTCTAAATTTAAATTCTATTTAGGGTTTTTCAAAATATACAAAAACGTTTCAAAGACTATTCAAAACCATCTTTACCACTCGGGATTTGACAACTCTCGACAATTCTAGAGGAATTTTGAAAAGTAAAATATTCATGTTCTTATAATATGGAAAAATTATACAATAACTTTCAGATATAAATAATAAGAAATTTAAAGAGCCATTTTATATTTCCAAAGTAATTTAGTGTTTGCCAATAGTAGAGGCATTCATAGAGCTATTAAACTTGTATTCAGATCAGCAAGTCCCTATGGGAAGTGCAGTTCTCTATATTAACCACACCTGCCTTTCTCCCCCAAATATACCAAACTACAATATTGTTTTCTTTTTCATCTCCATGATAGACAAATTAATATTTTCTTAAGATTGAGGGATATAGAAAACATCCACTCAAAGTAGACACAATCCCTGCACTTCTATGCATCACCCCGTTCATTCAACAAACCATTTTTAACCATTTTAGTATGTGTCAGGTGTTGCCACTGGCACTGCAGATGCCACCACAGGGTAGACATGGCCTCTGGCCTCTGTCAGTTTATGATCTTAATGGCTTCTCATAGCATTTAATCATCCCCAAAAAATACCTTGTGCAAGTATTATAAAGTGCAACATG
Organism: Marmota monax; assembly: GCF_021218885.2. Lineage (NCBI taxonomy): Eukaryota > Metazoa > Chordata > Mammalia > Rodentia > Sciuridae > Marmota > Marmota monax. The sequence continues at coordinate 3,085,272 of NW_026694096.1, forward strand.
CTATGAAAAATATGATAAGAGAGAAAATTTTCACGAAGAGATTTAAGCAAGGAAAGGTTTTCTTCACTTAAATTGATGTCTGAGAGATGAGTCAAGTTTAGCACAAGAAAAAAAAATCATCTTAAAATTGTCTTTTGGCAAAGACAAGCCCTAGACTAAGCTTTTCAAAGATAGCTAATAGTTTACTCTCCTTTCCGTTTGTTCCTTCCTTTCTGTTTCTTCTTTCTTCTTTTTTTCTTTCTCCCTCTCTCCCTCTCTCCTTTCCTCCTACTTCTTTCTTTCTTCTCAGACAATAAGAGTAATGCTGGAGGCATCACAATACCTGATCTCAAATTATACTATAGAGCCATAGTAACAAAAACAGCATGGTATTGGCATAAAAAAGATACTAAGGCCAAGAAAATAGAAAACACACAAAAAAATCTACATAGATACAATTACTTGATACTTGACAAAAGTGCTAAAACAAAAGTGCTGGAGAAAAGGCAGCCTTATAGCAAATGGTGCTGAGAAAACTGGATATCAATAGGTAGAAAAGTGAAACTATCTCTCACCCTGCACAAAATTCAACTCGAAGTGGATCAAAGACCTCAGAATGAGATTGAAATTTTTGTAACTACTAGAGAAAACAGGGTTAACTCTCTTAATGTAGCTCAGGCATCTACTTCCTTAGTAAGTCTCCTCTATTTTTTTATGGGCTTCCTTCCCCTGGCCTCCTCTCTCCTCCCCTCCTCTTCTCTTCTCTCCTTTTGCAGACAAATCAAATTAAAACTACTTGGCATTTTCTGGGGTTCTAGACTTCATGAAGCATCAAAGACTGATGGTAGCATCAAGTTTAACTTTGCAAACATAATTAGAAATTTCCTGATTGTTGTGTTTATTTTGGAAGCTACCCATGCACCCTCCTCCAAGATTAAATATACTCATTCTCTTTCTAACAAGGTTTGGTAGTGTGTATTAGGTGCCAAGCTCTCCTTCAATGATGAGAATACAAAGAAGAATATGACACATTCTTTGAACCTAATGAGCTCATAGTCAACAGGTTGGTGGCCACACAAATTGATAATCCTAAAAAAATGTCAAATGTAATGCCATAAATATTCATGAATACTATCTAAGCTTTGAACTAAAGAGATGGGTTAGGGAAAATTTCCTTGAGAAGTGAGAATATAAACTGAATTATGAATGATGGGAGCTATATAAAATGGATATGGTTGGGGTAGAAATTATTCATAGAGAAGGGACAAGAGGAAAGAATTTGGGGGTGATAAATAATGTGACATGTCAAGGACAGTAAGTCCTAATGGGCTTTGTAGGTCTGTTAGGCATTTCCATTTGTATTTTAACACAAAATTCTAAATACTTATTTATGCTCACTCTTCACTGTTTATTCCATAGATGAAAACAATCTACTACTTTTGTGTATATTTCTCTACTCTACAAGAAGGTATATCCATAATCAAAAAGAGGAGTACAATGTATTGGCCTGTTCCAACAAGAAGAAAGCTTAAAAGCTATTAGCCTAATTCCTTAGAAGGTAGAAGATCCATATGCCTCTGCTTGTGATCAATAACAGCCTTGGTGCCAGATTCATTGAGGACTTTACAGAAAAAAAAATAGCAGTCCTATTCACACAAAATGGATAATATGTGAGAATAGTAAGAACATCATAATTTTGGTATGGAAAGTCTAATATATTTCATGCATTTATAGTATGATGGTAACTTATATTTAAAAATCAGCAACTGCAAGTTGCCATATATCTATTAAATTATAATTTCATATGTTAATTGTGTCTGAAATGCATTAAAATTCTTTGAAAACTGATAATGCTTTTAAAGAAGCATTTTTAAAACTATAGGTTGTTATCCACTGGTAACTTTTAACATCAACTTAGTTAGTCATGATGAGGATTTTTAAATAAAATAGAAAAAAAAGAGGGAAGAATAAGAATGTACACTGTATAACCTATAAGAGCTATTAAAGAAACCCTTTTGTTCATATTTTTTGTATGTGTATTTAACTGTGTACTGAGTTTGGATGTCAGTCAAAAATGTTAGAAAATACAAAGTGTTAGTTTATTAAATAAATTTCCCATAAAATGTTTTGTTCCTATTGACTATCAGTGACTAGAGAGCCAGAGATTTTTTATAAAAAACTTACATTTAATGGAGGAATGAGATACACTTAAAAAGTCAATATATGCTATCTATTCATATTTTTATATGCATAGATATACTATAATCAAATATTTAGGATACAAAGAACCTTGGCTCTATAGATAAGGAATATGAATATATATATATATATATATATATATATATATATATTATCACTTATGAATCAGAGTAGTTGAGCAATGAAAACCCCATTTTAAAAACATGTTATTATCATGTTTATTGAGAGTCTAGGGAGAAAAAGAGGCCATTTAAGATTGACACTTTAATTATCACTTCATTACTGCTGCAGCAGATTGAGTGGTACTGAGGTCTTACATAGACTATATGCCTTTATAAGCACCTGGTTTGCTATTAGAGTGACCCAGGTAGGCTTGGGTTATTAAGTTCTTGAAACCAGGATATGAAACTAGACAGAGGAAAAATAATTTCCGGTTAATGCTCCAAGACCTGTGCTGTCTAAATGATAATCGACACAAAATTATTTGTTTTATTATGTTCTCCGTGTTTATTTACTTCTGTTTCAAAAATCTAAATTAGAGTTTTGAAGGATATGATGAAAAATATACACAAAAGGAAATTACATTGAAAAAAGTCATTACTGTGATAAAAAGCCAAGATTTTTACCTTAAATTCATAGAGATAATAAAATTGGGGTTAAGCCATGGATTTGGTTAACTTAGAAATAAGGAAAAAAAGAAAAAGGTTATTAAGATTTAACAATAGATAATGTAGAAAGTATGTAGAGAGTATATACCATAAAAGAAAAGGAGTTTCTCTTCTAAATATAAAAATAGAGAATGAAAATTCATACCTATAACACAATTGAGAATGCATTTAAAAGTCAGTATAAAAATAAGAAAGAATACATGTTGCATGTTTATAACTATAAAAATGTGTGTGTGTATATCTTACACCAAGAATGAAAAAATATTACACAGAAATAAACATCATATTTTTATAGCATGTTGAAGTTATATGTGACTATACTGGTTTGAAATTTCTTTAATGATATTTGTATTGCTTTAAGTTAACATATTAAGGCAGTGTAGGACTCATGAAACCAGTCTTGATACTTAAGTAGACCAAGCAGTTCCCACTGCAGAGATTCTGTACTGTTTCTTCCCTTTGAGTACAGGGCCTTTCCTGATGATTATGGGACAGGCCTCTGTTCCTATTAAGTCTCAATTTTTATACTTTTGGTTGACTATATTACCTCATTTTGCTCTGTTTTATTTGTTAGCTTATTTTATGATTTTATTTCATTTACTACTATTTGAAACTTCTATGTCAGTTCTTTCCCCTCCCTAGAATGCAAGCTCCGTAAAAGTAGAAAACTTTGCTATGTTTACTTCTATATCCCCAGCATCCAAACAGTTCCTGGCATATAATAGGCACATGGTTGTATTTAATGAAATACTTTATTCTCAAATTTTCCTTTTCAATTTGGGCTATAGCATATATATATACACAAACACACACACATACATATTACACACACACACATATATATATATATATTTTTTTTTTGTATAAATTAATTCTATTTATATAGGTAGCTAGGCAAGGATGGTCAGATCTGCTATGTATTAACAGAGTACCAGACAATGGATGAACATTATTATATTTCTATTCCTGAATAAACAAAACTTTTAGTTGTGAAATATGTTATTGAAGTTTACTACTACAAGTCAGCAAGAGTCCAAATGTCATGTTTTTATCATATTGCCATGGTGGTTATATTGGCCCAAACTATAAAATGGATAAATAAGTCTATCACTCTTTGAGTTTTTTTTTTAACCTCTAAGGAGAATCATCTATCCTTCCTCTTCTGTCATTTATATGGTGAATGACAATATGCTTACTTACCATTGAGTATTGCCTCTGTGAAAAGATGGCTTGGGTTTGTTTACACCTCTTGCTACATAATGAAACCTGGATAAATTTCTTCATATTCTTTTCCCATAATTTTCTCATTTAAAATGATGGATGTTTGGGCTGGGGTTCTTGTCAGTGGTAGAGCACTTGCCTGGCATGTGTGAGGCACTGGGTTCAATCCTCAGCATCATAAAAATAATGAAAGAAAGAAAGAAAGAAAGAAAGAAAGAAAGAAAGAAAGAAAATAAAGGTCCATTGACAACTTAAAAATATAAAATAAAACAAAATTATGGATGTTAGCACTAATCTCAGGATTATTAGGAATATTGAATATGATGGAGAATCAAAAGCAGAAAAAAGTGTTTCATATGTAGGAAGAAATAAGAATATGATTGCCTTCTCTTCATTCAAATGTCCTTGTAAATTCCTGTCCTATGATCCAAATAATCTCACATTCTTTCTATAGCCCTTTCCTAATTAAACATCTTGTTTTCTTATATAAGATCAACTATAAAGTCAACAATATTAATCATTACCCATTGTGATACATATGGTTATTGGTCACTTCTCCCAAATATGTTTGATTCTTAACAGGTTACCAATTGATGGACTTCACATTTAGGCTGTATTACAGTTAGGGTCTGTATATGTTTCCTTATAGCAGAATGTTTAACTGTCTCTGCCGTGGAACAAGGAAAAAGCAGTAACAGACTAGACAACTTCCATTAATGTTAGGTGAAGGACCAGTGAGAAGTTGTGTTTGTGAGTACCAACGAGGTGAATAATGACAGATGGGATTGGAAAACTAGTGGGAAAGCTATGCACTTTATTCCAGTCACATTTCTTTGCATCTTAGGAGATAGCTTAGAGCAATGTACTTTAGAAATAAGAAAACAATGACTTACGTAACATCACAGTGATATAACAGTGATTAAAAGCCAACTGAGTTAGTGACTTAGGCTTAGTGAATTTTTGTATAGATAAGAAAAGGTTCCTTTGAATACTTTTTAAATACAAACAATTTATTTCAAATCAGAGTAACAGAAAGAAATGACAGCATATTAATATTTCCTTATATATTAATAAGGTAAGTAAAGACCGTGTATCCAATATTCAGTGATGATAGTTTTTGTTTCTGTTTTTGATTAGCAAGAGCTAACTCGTTCTTATATTTTTAAATAATTACAAGACATACTTTTTACTTATGAAGTGCTGAGACAGTATATTTCAATAATCAAAAATATAAAAGGCTTTCTAAGTGTGTAAGTTCAGGCAGCTAACTTAATGTCTGAGTCTTCCTTATTGCATCTGTAAAATGAAGAATCTATTCTCAAGATCAAATAAGGCTACATAATTTTTTAAAGAAATACAGTGCTATACACACCTACTATGAAAACCATCACTCATACCATTGCAAAAGCAAGATAGAGGGGGAAAAAAAGAGTGACAAATAGTACATACTAGTTTCTTGAACTTAAAACATGATTATTCCGTTTCCATGCACTGTTTGGGTCTAGAAATTATCAGCAAGAAGCCTTTCTGTGCAAGATCTTAAAAACATTCAAGTCAGGGAACATTTCATTCAAGTGTGTCAATTACATGAACCAATTAAGAAGCTGCTCTTTTATTTATCTGTACATATGTTTTGTGAAGCAAACCTCAAATGTATACAAATTAAGAATTAAATTTTGGGCTGGGATTGTGGCTCAGCGGTAGAATGCTCGCCTAGCCCGGGTGGGACACAGGTTCGATCCTCAGCACCACATAAAAATAAAGGCATTGTGTTGTGTGCATCTACACCTAAAAATAAATATTAAAAATAAAAGGATTAAATTTCTTGATTACTGACCCCAAAAACCCACAAAAACTGAATCCAGGTGGTAGAGATGTTTATGGAGCCAAGACTACCAAGCCTCCATTTAGTGAGGAAGTGTAGAAAGATCGTTCATTAGGACAAAAGGAAAAAAGAGAAGAATAAAATGCAAAAAGGAAAGAACAAGGGGAAGTAGGAAGGTAAGTGGTGGGAAAGGAAGACAATAAATGAGAAGAAAGGGAATTACTATCTTATTTTCATAGCCAGAGAACTGAACAAATCTCTTCTGCTCAGGCAGCAAGTAGTAAAATGCTTCAATGCATAAGTACATGTCTAACAGTTCAGAAGCCAAGAGAAATAAAACTGTTGCTATGTGTTCAATATGTAAATGATGAAACGGATTCTCAAAAGCCTAACAACTTGTCTCCTCCACTTTTCCTGAAGGAGCCGGCACTCTCCTATCATCAATATTCATCTTTATGTTGTCTAGGAGTTGTTAAGAAAGTACCTATTCCCTTGCAAAAAAGTCATTGGAAACTGGCATAGCAAGTGCTTTTTTAAAAAAGAAAGAAAGAAAGAGAGAAAGAAAAAGAAAGAAAAAAGAAAAGAAAAGAAAAGAAAGAAATTAAAAGCAGGCTCTCTTGATTTAAGGGTATGTTGGCTTCCTTTTAAAATGTCGCCTTCTTGAATTATTAGGCTGAGATGTAGCTCAAGGTGATTGCTCAGCTTTTTAAGTTTAACAAAGCCACTAAAATTAGGTACATTTCTTGTAATGTCATGTTGTTAACTAAGCTTTTAACATAAGAATTTCCTGTATAAAGGCATTTGAATCCCAAGCATTTCAGCCACACACAGATCTTGTTTATATGTGTATACATATTTAAATTAAAAACCTGTATAAAGCCTTGAATTCTGGACATAGGTTAAAATAGAATGTTATTCTATTTATAAAAGAGGTCCTGATGCTCTAGAAACATGCTATAATGCTCAAAGCTTCACTTCATTCATTCTTCAAATCTGAAGAAATGCTAGGGATTAGGCAGAAGGCCAGCTTTGTAAGCTAAGATCTGGCAGACACTCCAAGTCAGAAACAAATTTTAGTGCTATGCTACCTTGTCTTTCTCCTTGGAAATTGTGTCAACTTTTCTTTTCAGCAACCTTGCTAACTCAAAACCTGAATACTAGAGGAGCCCAACCATGTCATTATCCCACGTGTCTGCTTTAAAGGCCATGAAATCATTCATTTAATGAGCATTTCTAGATCTTTCTCCTCAAAAATAAGCAAATAAGCAATTTCCATGTTTTAGAGGTGGTAAACAAAGACTTGTCTCCTAATTGTGTTGGTAGATTGTTGGACACAAGTACATTTTCAGGGGAAATGACACTCAGTTGGCTCTTTCTCCTTCTCTAGGAGAGAGAAAGTAAGTCCAAATTGACATCTTAGTGAGGGACACCTGCTACTGTATGCTAGATAGTTGTAGCAACTCTCACATACAATTATGTCTGAAAATACTTTATTAATAATCTACCCTAAAAGCAACACCATATGTGATGTTTCACCATAACATACAGAGATTCTGTAGAAAAACAAATTATCAATTATCTGTGACCATGAGGATACTCTGTGTGTGTGTGTGTGTGTGTGTGTGTGTGTAAAAGGATCTTTATCACAAGACACAGATAGATTCTGGGAGCACAATTTGGAACTCCTTCTTTCAATTATTTCAGTTTTATCCTGCGATTTTAATAAAAAATGCCACACTGGCTCATGGTTTAATAGTTTCATCCTTTATCACTTGTGACTAATCACAAGAAATTCCATGAAAGAAAAGCTGTTTTATCAATGACCCTAAAATGTATGTATATGACATTGCATATAAAAAGTGTTAATATAAGTTTGGTACAGCTGTGTATGTTTTGACTGAGTATTTCCATGTGCTTTTGCTTCATGTTGATAAAAAATATGCTGAAGAATCTCAAAGTAGCAATTAGTAAATCTAATTACCTACTTCCTACCCAGGAATGACAGGCAAAGAGGCTAGCCCAAAGAGGAAATGAAACTCAGGCAAAACTAGAGGCCACACTACAGAACTTTCACCAGAGGTTTGAGGTTGGTTAGCTGACTCTTCCCTCAATGAGTTTGGTCAGGGAGAGCAAGGAAGGAAGGCCAAGAGACAGTCAACTAAGCAACAGTAGGGTAAGAATGTTTTATATTTAAAATTCTTCAATAGTATTTGTTGTTGAGTACATATGTGCATTTTACTCCTTAAGTAGTTGAATTTAAAGACCACTCCCATTCTACCTGGGAATTCTCCAGCTCTCATTCTGTAAAAACAGCTAAGAAGTAGAAGGCACTTATTTATCTTCATCAGCTTTATGCTCTGAACATGTATAATTATGTACATTAGAAAATGCCTCTGAACATGTATAATTAATATTTAGCTATACTATATGTGAGATATTTATAGAAATGGCCAGAATGTTTTGTTTTTCCACAATAACAGTAACCCCAACAGATGAACTTTGATTTCTCTCATTTACATTTTTAGTGAACAGTGGAAACTATTTCATCAACATTTCTTCTGAGCATTGAGTGTATTTGTAGAGACAAAATAAACTCATAGAGAATTAGAACTGTTCTGAATAATTAGAACTTGAAGTTAGAATAAATATGAAAATTATAGAAATTAGAGAAATAATTCTACAAAATTTCTTCTTTGTATTTTCAAAGACAGGGCAGAAAATTCATTTCTAACCCTATCACAAACATGCTGTTTTTACTTTAAATTAGGTTTTAATTATTTAAGAATTTTCTTCACTGTTTTTTTAAACATTTTTATTCATTGTTGATGGACCCTTATTTTGTTTATTTATATGCAGTGTTGAGAATCGAACCCAGTGCCTCACACATGCTAGGCAAGAGCTCTACCACTGAGCCACAGCCCCATCCTCTTCACTATATTGTTTTCAAATGAATGAAAACTGTATGTTATTTGAAAAGGAGATTCTTTATAATAGGACTTTAAAAATTACATTTAAAACTACAGAAATAGCTTTTCTAGTGATTACCATTTTTATAACATAGCAATATATTTCATTGCATACTTTAAAAATTAAATTTAAAACTATGGAAGGGTTTGGGGATATAGCTTCGTTGGTAGAGAGCTTGCCTAGAATGTATAAGGTTCTGGGTTCAATCCTTGGCACCACAAAAAATAAAAGTGAAAAAGAATAAAGCTATGGAAATAGCTTTTCTAGAACCTACTATATCTACAATAGAGAAATACATTTCATTGCATACTTTAAAGGGAAAGTTTTTTATTTTTAAATAAAATAGCAGAAATTACAGTTTTATTTGTATTGATAGTAGAGAAAGAATGGCACACTTTTTTACTTGTAATAGGTATTATAAATTTACTACATAATTTAAAATGTTTATTTTCCTATTGCTAATACATAAAAGTACAGTGACGTTCATATGGCTTGCTATAATTATTAATCTTATAGTTAATATGAAAGTAGCTCCTCAAGAACTCTCTAAGGAAAACGGCTATTTTCTTTAGTTTGAAAAGATTCAATTTCTTTTAAAGAAAATGGACACACTTAATGAAGAGGTTTGAATCAAATTTACAAAAATACTATAAAAAATCCTGATCAATTCTTGATGAATTAAAGATATCAATTCATTCAAAAAGGCAATGATTTTTATATTATTCAATTACACAAAAGATAAACAAGTTTACCTTAACGCCAATGTTGAAAGAAACACACAAAGCCCTAGAATGTCTAAGATTTCATCACACCTTATGTCCAAATCATGTAAAAATATAGTTTCAACATATTTGCTAGTTGTATATAGGATGGACATTTTCTTGAAAAAATTTCAAACATAATACATATAAAATCAGTTCTCCATAAAATCAGAGGTTTCTGTAAAAGCAGTGATCTAGGTACTCATGAATAGTGTCTCTGGGTATTATTGGCCTTTCAACCAAAGAGCCATTAAATTCATCTCCAAGACATTGAAATCTTTTCTTTAACTAGTAATTTTTTTATACCAGTATCTACTAGTCTTAACCAATTACGTCCTACAATATATTAACATTTAATCCCTTTGTTAAAGTTACATAATTTTAGAATATATGCATATAAACACATTCAAATGTATACATATATTTGTGCACATATCCTTAAATCCAAATTCAAATTATTTATTTAGAATGCCATAAACTTTGTTCCTGTTTAAATGGCCTTGGTCAAATTTAATGAAAATAAATTCAGCTAGAAATCATCTCCTACATATTAAAATTTTATTACAGACACACTTATGACTAGAAAATCATTAAAAAAATTTTAAATCACAACTGGATCAGATATTTAATTAAAAACCATTATCTTTTAGCAAAATGTTTGCAAGAGCCATAACTACATTATACAATAAAAGAAAGTCTAACTTTGCCCTGGGTTTTCTATAATATTAGACCAAAGTTCTCCATTATATAATACAATTGTTTTATTTTTGCTATTATACCCCCCCAAAATTCATTTAATCATTACTATTAGGTAAATAAATATTATATTCCAATTTTAGAATTGATGATAAATATTTGTGACAGTTGCATAAACTGGAAATCTCAGGACCTATAAGTATTCTAACATCATATAACTGTCTTCTTAAGTGTGAATTCTTTAAGATTAGATGGCTCTAAAAACAGGTCTAAAAATCTGTTTGGGAAATTCACTCTAAATTGGTTTAATATACTCACATCAAAAAAGATAGATTGTTTTTATTTCTATTTGTTACTAGGATAATGGGAAGTTGAAATTAACTTTCAGATTTGTAACACATTTTATATTTTATTTATTAATTTTATAGCTGATTTTGCAAATATAATTAAGACAAGCTACCATTTTTCAGTTTTATTTTTAGTTAGCATCGAGTCTAATATGCAAATATCACAATGCTAGTACCATGTTTCCCATTTTCATATTTATTGATGAGAACAATCTGATAATTTGACCAGAAAGAATAACTAATATCCTTCATTATGAAGTGAGATTCAAAACTATTCATTAATAACTATCATGTAGAAGTTTATGAAATCAGTATTCAAGGATATTCCCTAAACAGATGCAATATTCAGTTTGATAAAAATGCTTTAAAATATAATTGTCATATTTATTCTGAAATATTAGTAAGACTTACTAAAACATCACTTTAAAAGATAAAATCATGACGACTGTATGAAATTATGACACTAAAAATATTTTGTGGGTGACAGGGTAAAATTTTCCTATATCATTTACTCTTTCTCCTCAATCCACTCAGTATATATTGGAAATAGCTTAGACTTCCAGTATATAAAGACTTAATTGTTTTGAAGTGAAAAACTAAATGTTAATGTGAAAAACTAATTACTCATATGCATCCTTTTTACATGTTGCTGTTATTAATAACATTGGTAAAGAGTCATGGAAATAAATGTCACAAAGCAAGTCCAAACTTACATGTTTTCTTAAGACAGTGGAAAAACAAGTAAACAATCTTATTTTGCTCACATGGAAAGCAGCTGGTTTCCTTTTCGTATATCTTTTCATGTCTAAACTTGTTAATTCAGTGGTACATACACATGAGGTAATTAATTGATCGTCCTTTTGTCCTTGCAACCAAAAGGTGGCACCTCTAAAAATTAGTTCGAAAAAGGGACACTGTATTTAAAAAAAAAACTCTTTTAAATGTCAAAGCCGTAGAAAGTGTGTGTGTGTGTGTGTGTGTGTGTGTGTGTAATTCTGCTTAGGTAAGAGAGACAGTTGCCTCAAATGGAATATGGTTTTAAATATAATATAAATACATTGATGGCACAAGAAGCCAGCTCTCCTCTAAGTTTGCATATAAACTTACACACTTTAAAGATACGTGGGGAAAAACACTTTCTGGTGCACACAGATAAGTATGGAAGAAAAAGCAAAGTAAAAGAAGAATCCCTTTTCTTATCCCAAGTGGACATCTTGGCAGGGCAAGGAAGACTTGGCATTTTCCCTGATAAATCAAAGGAAAGGATTTATCTGGATCCTAACATCCTTTGGTTTCTCTGTGCTTACGCAGAACACTCTTGGAATGCTTTCCTGTTACATCCAACTAGACACTTCTCCTTCCCCTCCTCCTATCTGACAGTAATCACTTAGCTGTCTCTGATGAAAAATAGGGAAAAGGAAGCTTATGATGGAATTGGAGATGCTAAGCTGTTGTCAAGGCTCTGTCCAACAAGTACCATTTACTTGACCTGTTATGCAGGCACCCAGGGACATGTTGTTGTTTTGAGGTGTTTCTCTTTCTTTTAAAAAGACATGAGAACTGAAATGTTTTCTCCTTAATTTTTTTAAAAATTTCAGACTATCTTCCTACCATTACTCTCCAAACTTTGTTCCAGTAGAAGAGGATTCTTGATCAACTGAGCCTCCATGTGCCTTCTATGGAGTGTTGAAATTGCATAAACATCATTTTACATCCATTAAATATTCTCATATTAAAAGAAAATAAGGGAAGCCATGAATTTGCTATTCAAACAACAAAATGCAAGTAGATACAAAGGTAAAAACAATGAACATTCATATACAAATGTAGCTTTGATACAAAAGTTAAAGTTGCTTTTATTTCACTGAGGGGTTAATATTCGATAAGTGAATATCAACCTGCACACAAAGCTAACTGGAAGATTAGTTTCCTCAAAGTAGAATTTCAAGTCTCTTGATAATATCAGAGTCACAAATGTTTTGGAAGTTTTTAACATTTTTCACCTCCCAACAGAATGGCCATATCAAAGAACCTCAGGAAAGTAATCTTTTTCTCATATGTTTTGGACTCAAGAACCCCTCAAAGTTCAGACATTAACACTGATGTGCAATACCAAATTGTCAGCCCCACAGGACAGATGGAAACAGGAAAAAGTCAGATGGCTGGCACTTAAAAGCAACAGCAATTAAACAGTTGAAAGTGGGTTGAATTGTCAGTCTATTTTTGTTCCATTTGAACGGATGAAGTGAGAGACATAGCCTCTTGCAAGGAGGAGATCAAGTCAAACTTGATGTTTCCTCTCTTGACAGCAGGAGCTGGCTGGATGGTTTGTCTACTCTCTCATTCAGTTTAATTCCTTATCCAGTTTAATTGCTTTCTGTACTCCAATTTTCACACGGGTTTCATTATAACCCTTTCCCCCTGAACAAAAAGAAAGATTTCTCTTTCCTTCACTACCACTCTTCGCTCTAAAAAAGGCAATCCTCTCTTGGAGGAGAAAGAAACCCTGTGCTTACTTAAGGTGGGAGGAGGGTAAGGGTGAGAGAGAGAGAAAAGGAGAGAAGACTGAGATTGGGGGTGGAGAACAGAGGAAAGAGAACGAGAGAAGGAAAGAGACAGCAAGAAGATGGGGGATGCCCAACATCAACTCCAGGCTCTAACACACCAGCGCTATGCAAAGTGCTTTTCCAGGATATGTACATGTGGTCTCACATTTCTCACAATAGGCCACCGGGGGATCCCTCCCTAGGTCTCCCACCACCAAAACCCAAGTGCTCCAAGAAGAAAATCTTTCAGACTGATTCAAACCCACAGGCACCAACGAGGTGGCCGCGCTACCAGTCGCGATGCCTTACCTGGAGGCAGGACCAGGAGGTGGTGCCGGGTCGTCCCCGCTGCTCTCTCTGCGCTGATGCCAGGCACAAGCGTACTCTCGCTGCCTTGGCTCTCAGAGGGGCAGCCTGCAACACAAAAGGGGTGTGTGGGTGTGGGTGTGTGGGAGGATTTCCAGGGCCACCAGCTGGTCCCAGCTGGCCGCCCCCACCCTACACACACCCCTTCGGGGAGCTGAGCCCCCTTCTCAGCTGAGCACCACCCTGGGGGTTTGCACAGGGTGCAGCCTCAAGTTGCCGCTGCTAACTGCTGCTGCCGCCGCCGCTGCAGGAGGAGGTGGTGGAAAGACACTGGGGGCAGTACTCGAGCTAGAGCATCCCCACACTGCAGCTTCTCCAGGAATCCCTCCAGTGAGGAGGCGGCCGCCCATCATCTCCCAGCCCCAGCATCCTGATTGGTTCCACCACGGGTACGCTGCGCCAAGGAGCCAATCCGGGAGCACTAATAATAGGTGGATCCGCTCAGCCAGCATCGCCCATCCCAGTTCTGTTAGTGTCTCTCCATCCCCACAGCGGACTGGGACCCGAGGAGGGGGGTTGAGGAGGGTGGGGGGAGGGGGATGAACTAAGAGGGGAACAGATCCCAAGGAGACACACTCAAGGGCATTTTATAAACCCCGTGGGCTGGTTCAGGGATGCCCACAACCTGTTCAGCAAGCCATATGCACAGGATAAGACAGCATAATACAAAGCTTTTTTTTTTTTTTTTTTTTTTTTTTTGTACTTTCAATCAAAACCTGCCCTGATACTGAGCATGCCCAGACTGCCACAGCACCCTGGAGTTTCGATGTGTGTGGGTTTCCAGGCTGTGGGTTTTTGAAAAGGTGGGAGCGGGAAGGGAGAGGCAGAAGTTTGTCTTTGGAGGTTTGACCCGGAGGAGTTGTGAAAGCAGGGCAGGGTGAGGCTGTGAAAGGATTCCGCACAAGTGTTCCAAACTGAGCCACGGGAAGGTAGCCCGCTGGCTGTCGGAGGCTAATCATATGATTCTGTTAGAGCTCGGGTTCGGAAGCGGGATTAGAATAACCTAAACCCTGGTAGATGCCCAGAGACTTCCCGGGAAGGGTGCGGTGGACCAGAGATGCAGGGGAAGCTCTGTCCCATAGGTGGGGCCGAGGAGCGCGACTCCACCCAGCAGCTGCGCCTGCGGAGCAGCGGAGAGTGCACTGGGAGTTTCCACTGCGGCGACCCATAAGTTTGTAGACTTGGGTCAAGTGCGACACTGTTGGATTCGCTTCCCCCGTACCCCTTTTTTGTGTGCCTGGGTGTGTGTGAGCGTGTGTGTGTGAGTGTGCGCGCGCGCACCAGCCCCCTCCCCCATCTCTCTCCACCCCTACCAGCAGCAGCGCAGTGATGACTAAAGCGTAGGTTTCCTCCCTCCTTCCTCTCTTCCCAGCTCTACCGTTCTGCTCGGAAGTAAGAAGCTTTTCCCTTGTGAGAGCGGTGGTGACCTGATTGTCTCTAAGCTCTCAGGCAATTTATAGCTCGGTAATACCGTGAGATACCGAGCAGGGAGGTTCAGCGGGTGGGGGAAGGGAGGGCGAGGCAGCCAAGGGGCGGGAGCAGACCCAGCTCAGGAGAGGAGCAAGCCCATTACCTACTCCACAGGTGAAAGGCTTTCAAAAGGCAAAGAAGTTATTTCCCTTTCTCACTCACTTGACCTTGTTTAATGGCCTTTGAACCTCTTATTTGTTTTGCTTAGAAATTCTAGCAGTTTGCGTAAACTTGATCAATAGCTACAAATGAGAGCTCCCCTAATTGGACTCTTTATTTTACTGAGATTATCTTGGCATCTCAGGTAAGGAAATAAATAGCTCTCTCAATTCCCCAAACTCATCCACTTTGAACTGGAGTTTTATTAACATTGGTGTGCAAAGGTAACTAGCAAGAATTCAATTAACAGTAACACATTTCTCCAAGTTTTTAATTAAATCTCTCCTATTTGTGTAATGTTTAAGATCATTATTCTAAATATAGGGGGAAAGAAGACAACCTTGATATAAACTTAGGCTTCTGAGTGGCAAACCCTTGTGGTTTGGGCTGTTTGCATAGAAGGGAGTTTAGTTTTAGAGGCAGAACTTTGAAAAGAATGCACCCTAAATTATAACTTTATGTACATGTTCATCTTTCATTTTGAAAAAAAATATTACCTACACCTATTTTAAAAGAATTTCATACTTGGAGAAAGAAAATAATAGAAGCTACTTTAAAACTGATTTTAACTATTTGCTGGAAAAGGTGAAGGAGAAGAAAGAGGAAGAAAAAGAATCAATTACCTAATTACCTCTTTAATTTTGTTGTCCAATAAACCTCTTTGCATGAGAGGATTATAATATCCACCTAATAAAGATCTTTATTCTAAAAATATACCTAGCACATTTTCTAGATTCTGATTATTAAAAACTGCATGTTTGTTCTGTTTACCAATAACTACAGGTAGAAACAAGTACACTTATTTTAGAAAAAAATAGTAGAATATGAATAAAGATTTTTAATCTTTGTCCCAGATCTTGATTAACATTTTAACCAATTTCTTTTCCTGTCTACATAATGTACTACTGCACAATCTCACTCTCACTAACCAAACAGGAACAGTGTTAGAAGTTGGTATACCAGTGTTTCTACAAGGAGAACATTGGCTAACAGAAGAACATGGACTGCTTTCATCCATTGGCTTTTGGATATAAACTATTTTTTTTTTAAGAATTAAGTTTTTATTCTTCCTTCTATTTTCATGTTCTCTCCAACTTCTGTAAAAGAGCCAAGAATTCTGCCTGTTGTTACTGGGTTGACATTCCATCAACTATACTTTTCTTTTGCACACAGTGTACATTACTTCTTTGCTCTGTAAAGTAAATGCCTCTTCATTAAAAGAAAGATCAGATCAGTTTGTCCTTTCTCTCTCCTTTCATTCTAATCAGCCCATTTCTCAGGTGTTTTTATTCATGGAAGCCTTATATCTTTTGCTACTGAGCCTTAACTTATCATCTTTAGTTGTACTATTTTTTAAAAATTATTTATGGTTTCAGAATTATTTCTACTTTTTAAAACATTTTACTTCCTATTGGCTAACAAGCCCTTGTTTTATTATCTTTTTTCATGTTATTTTTGCTCTGGTCAAGATTTCATTATCATCATTTTCTTTATTCCTTTTTTTCATTGAATCCATCTATTTACTACTTTAATGCTTGTCATCTATTTCAGGCTACAGGATTAGAATAGAAACTAAATTGGATGGGGCATTGCGGAGAAAAGTGTGTTTTATGGCAAGAGTGGGAATTAGGGACTTTAGAAACTAGAAATTCATTAACTACAAACTTAGTCAAGGTTTTCTATGGACCACAGAAAGAATACTTAGATGAGAAGTGGGGGTCAGGGAGAGGGGAAGATAGATACCAAGAAAAATCTGTATGTTGGTGGAAAGGATAAAATATTCTAAGTGATCAATGGTATTAAAGAGTTCCATTTAATTAAGGCTTTCATATGTCATTAAACTTTATATCCTTAATAGCCACACCAGTTATCTGGTAAAAGCTATTCATAAGTACAATTACCCATGGTTGTAAAAAATGAAAAATAACCCACTTCTTTAAAATGTTTTCTATTTTTGTCCATTGTTTGTACAGATGCAAATTCTTTTCACTTCAGACCTCCTATGCATTTTTTGGCTATTGCCTTTCAAGATACTGTCTTTTTTCTTTTTGTATTTCTTTCTCTTTCCTGTACAGAAGATTGATTAAATGTTTTGTGGTGTGAGAATCTAGGTAAAATACGAACTTCCCCACTAATTGGCTATGTGTCCTTGAAAAATGTAAAAAAAAAAAAAAAACCCTTCAGGCCTCAGTTTTCTCATTTCTAAAGTGAACATAAGAATAAATCAAATATCTTTAGGGTTTTGTGAGGATTAAGAAAATCTATGCAACTAACATGATAGTTTCAAGCATATAGTAAGGATATAAAGACTACTAACCATTTAAATTATTTTAGCATTATCACTATTCTGCTATTTTTTATTTTCTTTTTTTCCTCTCAGATTTCTGGGAGATTGTTTTTCCTCATTTCATTCGTTTAACACAATAGTGTGAATAGACTCTTCACCTATGAGCATTAAATAAAAGGAATTTATTTAATTCTTATCATAAGAAATTATACATGAAATACAGGTATTCATCTGTCTTCCATATACTATTCTTTGACTGCAAAGTTCAATATGATAAATTATTTAATTGTTAGAAAACATATACTTAAGTATTTTCTCATTAAAAATTAGTTTGTGTTATTTTTTTAAAATTAAGAAACATCCAATTACATTTGTAAAAAGTTGGTGAACACTGATGGTTTTTTTTTTTTCTTTCCTTTCTAGAAAATGTCCTTAAAGATAATGGTAGCTATCCATTTTGATTTCTCTTCTACTTCTCTCTCTCAAGATCATTTGGCCTAGCATTACTGCTAATGATTTTATAGCCAATTGGTAAGGAAAAAACATCAGTGCTTTCCGTATCAGAATGAGATAAAAAGAAATTAACCACATGGCTTTTTAGACTGATCACCCATGGTGTTTAATAAAAAAAAAAATCTAGAATTAAGAGAAGAAAAAAAGAAAATAAATACAGATGGGAGTGGAGTCTTTATAGCAGAGAGTTAGAATCCCACAATTCAACTACAATACTTTACAATTTCCAAAGAAAAGGAAATAAAGAGTTAGCAGTATTCAATGTGGCTTTATAAAAGCCTTTTCTTAAAGATATGGCTAAGAAAATATTGAAAATGAAAAGGAGGACAGTGACTCAAAAAGTAATACACGGTGTCAGGCTGTTGAGGTTAGCAAGGAAAATATTATTTAGGTGAATCTATCTTAAGGGCAAAATAAAAGTAGTTTGAGCTAGTGTTAGCCAAAGGGCTTAGAAAGGAAACAAATGATACACTTTTCAAATACTCCATCATGTAAAGAGTATATACTATGGTGAAGACTAGTTTGCTAATAAGGCAAGAGCAACATTAAAGTTTATATTAATCCCAATCAAAACAGAGGAAGAATCTCTATATTTTTATATAGATAAGCTTCATTCAACTTAGGGGAAAAATATGTCCACAGAGAGTAACTAACCTTTCCAAAACTATAGAGGGCCACACAGGGAGAAAGCAGATTCTGTGTCTTCAAAGAACTGTCTAAATAATAGCGTTTGGGAGAGAAGGACAGCAGACAATCAAGGGCTCTGCTTCAAGCTTTGATTCTGAAATGGTTCGTTTTCAAATAAGACCAGGGAAGACACAGATAGGTCTGTTTTCATTCTGGGACAGTTTTGGAAGCTTTTTTGCAGAACGCACCATACAGGTTTGTTTTAATATTTTTATATAACCTGATCTACTTGTCTTAAATTCACTTAATACTCAACAAAGGACCATAAATTCACAAACTCTTAAAGGAATGGAGTTCATTTACTCGATAATGAACAGAAGGAAAGATAAGAAGGACCCCTAACCTCAGCTTAAAAGATTCTCATCCCTATGGGCATGCTTCCGTTTGGATATCCAAGACATGACAGAAGTGATGGGTCCCTGAGTAAATGGCCCCACCATCTGTAGACATGCTTCCCTCCAAGTGCTTGTAGCCTACTGTGGATGCAGTGATAACGCATCTCTTGAAGTATAATTGTCCTGTATGTGAGTTCCCACAGCTATCCTAAGTAAAACCAGGGGAACAGATTTGGGTATCTGGAGATCAATATTATAAATAATAACAAACACTTCTACAAAAACTAAGATACAGTTTACACAGCTGGTAACTGGTTCACCTTTCACATCCAAACTACAAAGACTTGACAATGTTAATAGAAATTTAAGATGTACCAAAAATAACTGAGTATTTCAAAGAGACAAACCAACCTTAGTCTAGTGGATTCCAGAAACACAGAGAAACTTGAAAGAACTATGCAGGAACAGTTTGGACAACTTTATTAATACAATTATTTACCATTACAAAGGGAAATCCATGAAGCTGAAACAGGGATATTTTGCCTGCTTAATCAGTGAGGTTACTGAGTTTAAGCTGTGGTCCTGAGAAGTCTTAGAAATTTTCCTTATGGGATAATAAGAATGGTTTAAAAGTTAATGATAAAACCACCAGCATATCTACCTTCCAGCTTCAAAAATCACCTTTGCTATCATCCACTTCTCTCCTTATCTGATATCCTTTCTCTCTGTATCACCAAGTAAATCACTGTCCTATAATTTTTGTTTACCATGTTTTTGCTATTTATTCTTTATACTTTGAGCACACACATGCGTGCACACACAGACATGCACACATATTTATGTAAGAATTCCAGTTTTAGGTGTATCCATTTTGGAAGTCTGTGTAAATAGATTTATGTTGTAATACATATTTCTTAGTTGAAAAATGAGGCTTAAACCAGGTGCATTGGTGAACGCCTGTAATCCCAGCAGCTCGGGAGTTTGAGACAGGAGGATCTTGAGTTCAAAGCCAGCCTCAGCAACTGTGACAAGCTAAGCAACTCAGTGAGACCCTGTCTCTAAATAAAATACAAAATAAGGGCTGAGGATGTGGCTCCATGGTCAAGTGCCCCTGAGTTCCATCCCTGATACCCCCACTCCCCCCAAAAAAGAATAAGGCTTATGCTTTATTACTGTAGCTGAAGTTTATTTGTTATCTCTCACGAATTGTGTAAATCTATCACTATTTTTACCATTCAGTCTTTAGATTCTATCATTAATTTTGATCATTTTCTACTATGTGCAGTGCTAACTGTGAACATTCTCATACTTGCTTCCTGTGCTCAAGCGTCTCTGGGGTCTAACCTTTTGTAGACCTGATGCTTTCACAATTGAGCAATCTTTGAATAAACAAATTAGCACTAAATTAGGTATTTGTAAAGTAGATATTTGTATATTTGAAGAAAAGAAATCACAACAAACATTAATACTTCTTATTTATTTGGTGGATATCAGTGATAAGTTTTTGAACTATTCATTGGTATGGTTCTGATTGCTGAGGAATTTGAGGATAATGTCATGTTTATAGGCCATTCATGTTACCTTTTCTGGAAAATGTTTTTCCACAAGTCTTTTGCCCACATTCTATTTAATACAGTGTAGACACTGTGCTCACTCTCTCTTCATATACTGCTTTTTTTTTTTCATTTACTTTCTCTTCTTTGGGGTTTCCAGTTACATGTAAGTTAGACCTTTATTATGTTTTTGGTGATGGCTGTAGAACCCAGGACCTTGTACCTGCTAAACATATGCTTTACCACTGAGGTGCACCCAATTCCTGCATTAAATGGTAATGTTGCTTATTCGTTGTCTATCGTTGTGGGGATTGAATCCAGGGCTTCTCTTATGCTAAGGGCATGCTCTACCACTGAGTGAAACTCTGCAGATCATTTTTACTGTGTTCCACAGGTGTATTATATGCTTTCTGTATTTTTTTTTATCTCTACGCTTTGTCTTTCAATCTATTTATTTGTAATAATAAATCATGTGTTCCACCTAATGTGTGGTAAAATCCATTTTCTAGTACTTAATTTAATGCTGCATTTTTCAAGTTCAGAAATTCAAATCAGATTCCATTGGATTTGTTTTTACAGGCTCTAATTCTCTTTTTATCATACCTTCCATGTCTTTCATATATACCCTTTTAATTTCCTTACTTTAATTATCAGTCATAATCATCTTCAAAATATTTATATATTAATTCTAGTATTTGCGTCTGTAGGTCTCTGCATTTTCTGTACTTTTCCCCTGGACTTTTGTCACTCTGCGTTTTTTCCTACTTTGGTACTTCTTTCTTTTTAATGCTATTTAATTTATTATAATAAATAAAAAACAAAAAATAATATATTCATCCACAATGGATTTACATATTCAAATGACAGGCTGATGGATCAAGTCTTATTCATCTCAATCTATTATTGAGTTGAAGCAAAATCAAAGTTGAGTTTCAAATTTTAGTAAATATTCCTGTCATTCCTAGTATGTAATTTTCATTAGGTTCAATTGAAAGTTTTATGTAATTGATTTAGTATTGGTGTTAATATAGTCTAGATTCAATTAAATACCAAAGTTAATGTAATAGACAGGTTAATTTAAAAAATTATGTTAAATTATAAAGTTATTATAGTTGCAATGAAATTCTCAAAGAAAGGTAGTAGAATTGTAGGTGTTATACTACAAGATTTATTATAAAGCTTTGTTAATCCTAACTATAGGCTACTGGCATGAGAATAGGCAAGCAGTCCAATGAAACGGGACGTTGAATCTGGAAAACCCCCACAGTTGTGGACAGTCAGGTGATTTATAATTTACATCTATAGTTTAGTAGGGAAAAATTTATTTCTAAGAGTTGAGGCTAAGACAATTGGGTGTATATAATTAACTGAATAATTGGACATGGAAACTAAACCTACGTGAAAAACAAATGCCAAAGCTGCTGAAAGAAAGTAGGGGAGAAATCATCATCAGCTTGAGATAAGCAAAGACTTCTTAAATGGAAATAAATAAACTTTAGTGGAATAATTGGCAAAATGGACTTCATTATATTAAGACCTCTGATCATTCAAAAAAAGAGAAAAGAGTAGTGAAATCATTTGTAATAGAGAAATCATTTGCAATTCATATATCTGACAGAGGCCTAAAATTGGAAACATTTGAAGAGTTCCTAGCTCTTAGACTGCAAAAAATAATAAGTATAAAAGGAAAATGTTGACAAATTGGGTTTTAATCAATATAATAAAGTCTCTGTTAAAGAAACCTTGGAAATTTAAAATGCAATCTGCATATTGGGAAGTATTATTTACAAATATATGTCTGAATGGTGTTTAAACTATATTAACAATTCATACAAGCCAATAACACAAGGACAGCTAAGTACTTAAAAAACAGGAAATGGGACACAGCTTTCAAGAGACACTTCACTAAACAACATATAAAAGTAAATGAAAAATTACTTAAATCACTAGGGTTCAGAAAATCACAAATTAAAACTATGTGAAATACCCTATAAAACCACTCAACAAAGAAAATTAGAAGAGCAGATCACTTTACTTGTTAATTCTACAAAATTTCAACAAGAATTAATTCCAATTGTTCTCATATACTTCCAAAAATTAGAAAAGTGTTGCGACCCCCTCGCCAGCAAGGAAGACACGACACAGGATTCTTCTTTCAGCGGTTTATTCAGGCCTTAACTCTAGTTTTCTCTCAAGCGCTCTCTTTCGCCACACCCACACACAGCCTAATAAAGCTTACTCAAGTCCAATCCAAAGCTGCCACGCGGGGTTTTCTCATAGGGTATTGAGGGACTGCGCGCCAACTCTTCCTAATAAGGAGTTGCTTACCAAGATCCACAACGGAGACCGGCGCCATCTTCTAATGGCGGCAACGGTCTACAACACGGCTCACCACAGAAAAGGAAATACATTCTAGCTTATTCTACAAGGTCAGGCTGATAAAATGCCAAAGACATCACAAGAAAACTGACTAATATCTCTTATGACCAAAAATGAAAAAATTGTGGACAATATACTGTAAACATATTAAAGTTATTATACACCATGATAATGTGATATTATTCCCAGGAAAGCAAGAGTAATAATATACAAAAATCAATATAACACATTAGCATTTTCAAATAAAAAATAAAAACCCATAATACTACCTTAATTGATGTAGAAAAATCATTTTGAAAAATTCAACATGATTTCATGAAAATGTCAACATATTACACCCAAAAGGAATTTATTTAATAAGAAAAAGAGCATTCACAAAAAATAATATAAAATATGATTCTCAATGGAAACCAACTGAATGCTTTCCCCTTAAACTCAGGAATAAGACAAGGATTCCACTTTTATACTCGTATTCAACATTGTACTAGAAGTTGTAGCCCAAGTATTTAGACAAGAAAAATAAATAAAATACATACAAATTGGAACAGAAGAGTAAGACTATCTTTATTCTCAGATAATAAATAAACCATAATACAACTCCTTGGTAAATAAACCCAGAAAACTGTGCAGGATACTCACATATATTAGTTATGTCTTTATACCATCAACAAACAATTCAGAAGTGAAATAGAGAAAAAAATCCATTCACAATAATATTATAAAGATAAAATAGTAATAAATTTAACAAAGGATATATAAAAATTGTACACTGAAAAGTATAAAAACAACTAAAAGGAATTTTAAGATATTTATATAAACAGAAAGGCATTCCATATTTATGAATTGGAAGATTTAATATTGTTAAAATGATAATATGTTCCCAAACAATTTATAAAATCAATTAAATCTATATTAAAAGTCAATGACCTTTTATGCAGAACTGGAAATCTGGTCCCAAAAGTAATGTAAGTTTGCAAGGGACATTGAGTAGCCAAACAGTCTTGTAAAGAAGAACAAGTGGAAGAATCACACTTCCTGAATGCAAAACTAACCACAAAACTACATAACCAAAACAGTGTGGCTCAAGAATAAGAGTAGATATATAAAGCAACGAAACAGACTTGAGAGTACATAAGTAAACCAAGCATCTATGATCAACTTACATTGGTACAGGTGTCATGGCCATTCAATTGGGGAAGAGACAAGGTTTTCAATAAATGATGTTAGGATAAATGGATTTCCATGTGCTAAAGAATTTAATGAACTCTGATCCCACACCAAATATAAAAAATAACTAAAAATGGATCAAATAGCTAAAGATGAAAACTAAAACTGCAAAACTCATAAGGAAATGAAATAAATTTTCATGGCTATGTATTTTTTAATGGTTTCTTTGACATAAAATAAAAGTATAAACAACAAAAGAAGATTTATAAACTTTATCAAAATTGAAAACTTTTGTGCATCAAAGGACACTAATCAAAGAAGTAAACCCACATATTGGTAGAAAATATATGAAGATCATATATCTAATCTGAGTCATACATTCAGAATATAAAGATTGTTTACAAATCACCAACAATCAGGAAAAACCACTGAGTTAATAATTGGACAAAGGAACTCAGTGAATATTCTTCCAAAAAAGATATGCAAATGAACAACAAGCACATGAAAAATGCTTACTATCACTGGCCATTAGGGGAATGAAAATAAAAACTACCATGATATATGCCACTTCATACCTACTAGGATGGCTATAATAATTTTTAAAAATAAATGTTGGTGAGGATGTGAAGAAATTGTAACCTTAATGCAATGCCTGTGGGAATATAAATGGTCACTTATGGAAAATAGTTCCTCCATAAGTGAATTGTAGAATTATTATATGACCAAGAAATTCCACTTCTAGATACACATGCAAAAGAAATGAACACAAGTCTTGAAGCAAAAACCTGTACATAGATATTTATAGCAGCATAATTCACAGTAGCTAAAATGTGAACACCACTAAAATATCCATTGACTTATGAACTGATAAACATGATGTGGTTCAAAAATACAATGGAATATTGTTATTTATAGAAAGTAATGAAGCACTGGTATGTATTACAACATGGATGAACCTTAAAAATATTATGCTATGTGAAAGAAGCCAGACAAAATGGTTATATATTTTATATTATACATCTGTTATTATGAAATGTTCAGAATAGTTAAGTTCATAGAGACATATGCATATTAATGGTTTTCAGGAGTTGGGTGAAGATGGACAGAGAATGATTGCTTATGTAAGCTTTTCCTTTTGGGATAATAAAAACCTGGAACTAGATAGTAAGGATAGTTGGACCACATTGAAAAGATTAAGACCACTGAAATGTACACTAAATTAAGGTGGGGAATTTCATGTTGTGTTTTATCAAAATAATAAAATTAATAAGAAAAAGATGATCACAAGTGTCCATCCATAGAGAAAGAGAGAGTGTGTGTGGAACAACAAAATGACTTTATATGTTTTATGTGTTCAGAATATCACTACTGATGTCTTTTTGTAGTGTGAGTGAAAAGAACTTGAAGGAACTCTTCAAATATATATTACCATTGAATATTAGTAGGGTGGTGGGTAAAGTTCTTCTTTGAGGGCGCTTTTTGCAGTCTGGCATCTATATAGGAAATAGAAAAGTTTTCATACCAAACATCTTTCCTCTTACCTTCTAGTTAAATCTGATACATTCTTTGGACATCACAGCACAGGTGCCCCTGTTCAATAAAGAATCAGTATAACCCCTCAGTCTCTAAAAAATTAGGCAAATTTAATTTGAAGAAAATGACTAGAACTTTTCTTCTGTTTTTTACATTACAATTATTTTCCTTTAGCCTGTTCTTACAAGAAGTATTTTTCAATCCCTTGATCATTCTTGAATCCTCTAAATTTTCTATGAGCTTTCAAAACTGCTGTCCAACACTTGTGAAAACTCTTGACTCTTGGTTAAGCAGCTCTAAAATCCAAGTGAGAGTTTAAATCATTCACTTTCAAACCATCTTAAAGTTATTTTTGACTCAAACAATTGCAAACTTTCTGGATTTACAAATTTTAGCTTTAGAGGATTTTACAGATGGGGCATTTTGTATTTGCTGTAATTCAGGGAAAGATGGACCAACATACACCGCCAATTTCCCGTGTAGCCAGAAACTCATTTTTAAAGCATGCCAATACGGTGCAATCCTATTTTTTTTGAAAATGCATATTAATGATACTACTAAAGAGATTTCATTGCTGTCAAACATACAACACTGTAGGAGTTTACTTCTTTTGCTTTCATTCCATTAGACTGTGGGAAGTTTCATGATTCTAAATGATTATGAAAAAATTTTCAAGTGCAAGATCTTCAGCCATATTCTTTTACAAGGATATGTGTACACACACACACACACACACATACACACACCATACACACAAACACACAGGCCTATAAACATATACAAAACAGGGATATATATATGTGTGTGTGTGTATGTACATCTATTCATATACATACATGTATATGAATGTATATGAATGTACATGTATATGAATGTACATTTTTCATATATATATGAATAAGAAAATAGCCTTGTTAAAAACAGTATCAAATTTTCATTTCTTCACTGTACATATCATTCTGTAAGTGTCTTACCTATGTGTTTCAGAGTTTTAAAAGTGATGCAAATGATATAATTAACATATTTTTCCCTCATATATGAAATTCTGCATGACAATGATAGTTGTTACCATATACTTTATATTTTTGCATATATTCTTCAAATAAACAAATTTTAACATATAGAAACATGAATAAAATGACAACTTTATACAACAGCATCAAGTGATGATTATATATTACACACACACACACACACACATACACATATATATTTTTTTCTTAAATTTCATTTAATAACCTAAAGTGGACAATATCAAGAATATCAATACTCACAAATAATTGAAGAATGATAAGAACAGAATAATGAAGCACAGGTTTAGAATAAGGTGGCTTTCACTCAGAAAAGTGTTCATTTACAATTGAAAAATATAAAGCTAGGGAATGAATATAAATTCTCACAATCTAAAATATGAAAATATAAACCCTATGGTAAATACTTTTATTCTATTTGAATTCAAGAAGAAATACCGGAAAAGTTTCATTCAAGATGGGGAAAGGACCATAAAAAAGGAAAAGAGAAGAAAGGGGAAAAACATTTCAGAAAGAACAGTAAGACAGAAAACATTGCAGTCAACTATAAATATTATAATTTTAAGATTTTCAGGCATATAGAACTTCAGACATTTCAGTAAAACACTATTTTTAAAAAATTATTCTGAAATTGTTTAAATCCTTAAACAAAATGATAATTGTGATTTTTGTTTTTCTTTGTGTGTTAAGAAGAACAATTTAGGGGCTAGGGTTGTGGCTCAGCGGTAGAGCACTTGCCTCGCACGTGCAAGGCACTGGGTTCCATCCTCAGCACCACATATCAATAAATAAAAATAAAGATTAAAAAAAAAAGAACAATTTACTTGTACATGATGAAAACCTTCTGGTCATGAGAACAATTCTTAGAGGAAATAAAGTTAGACTCTTGAATATCAGCAAAGCTTTTAGGCTATATGTATCAACAAAAACAAGTGAATAAATTTCAGGGATGGAGCTCTGGAATCATTTATTGTGACTTTTACAATTGAGTATGATAGTTCTTTAAAAGAGGTAACTCAGAAAACAGGATATTACCCCTCCTTGGCCTCAGCCATGTCCTTCCCCTCTCAGAGATGACCTCTGCCACAAGTAGCTATCCAATATTCCCTTCCTTTTCTTTATACTTTTACTTTATCTTTGAATCCTAAAACAATATATTATTTAATTGCACATTTAAAGATTTTATGCAACCTTCTATAAGTTTCTCTTATTATTTATTTTTATTCTTAACATTACCTCCCTGAGATCCATTTATGCTGTTGTGTCAGAAAATCAGTTATTTTCTCTGCTATGTATTACTTCATCACACAAATATGCCCTGACTTAATGAGCCATTCTAAAATGATCCTTTCTTTTGCTGTTGTATTGTTATTGCAATAATCTTGTACATATTTTCTGTGGCATTCATATGGGATTTTTGAATAGGTATCTCTAAAAATTAGAAAATGCTGGGGTCCCGGAACTGCCCTGGCCCAGGGCTGGGAGCCCGCGGAAACTGCTTCTCGGTCCGGGTCCTGCTGAGGGCCGGTCAGGACTCACCCGTTGCTTTGGTTGCCCGACAAGGGGAACGAAATGCTGCCATTCGCATAGGATACCAACATGGCAGAGATCTGATGTCATCAGAAAGTGGCGGAGGAGAGAACTTCATCAATACCAGCGGCGACAGAAACAGTTGGTCTCCTGGTAGGGGGGGTGAGGCACAGACACCCGATTCTCTCTCGATTTGTCCTTGAGCCAGGGGGGAGGAGCCGGGCCGCCGCCAGCGCCCGGAGAAGGCCCAGCGGCTCGCCGGCGTGGTGACTGCGTGACCCCAATTGGAGAGGGGGCGGAGCGGAGCCACCACCCGCGCCCGCAAGGTGGGCAGACCCGCGACCCAGTGGTACACGGGCGTGGTAGGAAGGGCAGGGCAGAACCGCCGCCTGCGCTTGCAAGGTAAGCAGACCTGTGACAGACTGGCGGGTCAGGCCCAGCGGCCTGCCAGCGTGGTACACACGTCACCCCAACTGAAGTAGGGGCAGAGCAGATCCTTCGCCCACGCCCGGATCAGGCCCTGCCGGTGTGGTGGTCATGTGACCCCAATTGGAGTGGGGGCGGAGCGAAACCGCCACCCGTGCCCGCAGGGTGAGCAGACCTGTGACCAACCTGCAGATCAGGCCCAGCGGGCCGCAGGCGTGGTAGGAGGGGCAGGGCAGAGCCGCCGCCCGCACCTGCAAGGTAGGCAGACCTGCGACAGACCTGCGGATCAGGCCCAGGAGCCTGCTGGTGTGGTACACACATCACCCTAACTGGAGTAGGGGCAGAGCAGAGTCAACGCCCGTGCCAGGAATAGGCCCAGCGACCTGCCGGCGTGGTAGTCACGACACCCCAATTGGAATAAGGAGAGAGCAGAGCCGCCACCCGCGCCTGCAGGAAAGAAACGCAAGCAGTATGAAAAGACAAGGAAAGAAAGGACCACAAGCAATGCAGGTCAACGCAACTTTAGAAGAGGTAACAGCTGCAGCAGATGGAATGTCAGATAAAGAATTCAGGATATACATGCTTCAGATGATCTGGAGTATCAAGGAAGACATTAGACAGCAAAATCAGACAATGAAAGATCACTTTGACAATGAATTACGCAAACAAATCCAGGAAGCAAAGGATCAACTATACAGGGAGATAGAGGTTATAAAAAACAAACAAACAGAAATCCTAGAAATGCAGAAAGCAATAAACCAACTTAAAAACTCAATGGAGAATACTACCAGCAGAGTAGAACACTTAGAAGATACAACATCAGACAATGAAGACAAAGTATTTCAACTGGAAAAGAACATAGACAGCTCAGCAAGACTGTTAAGAAACCATGAGCAGAACATCCAAGAAATATGGGATAACATTAAGAGACCAAACTTAAGAGTCATTGGGATACAGGAAGATACAGAGCTCCAAACCAAAGGAATGAGCAGTCTATTCAATGAAATAATACGAGAAAACTTCCCAGACTTGAAGAATGAGACAGAATCCCAAATCCCAGAAGCCTACAGGATGCCGAATGTGCAAAATCATAAGAGATCCACACCTAGACACATTATAATGAAGATGCCCAACATACAGAATAAGGAGAGAATTTTAAAAGCTACAAGAGAAAGGAAGCAGATTACATTTAGGGGTAAGCCAATCAGGATAACAGCTGATCTTTCAACACAGACTCTGAAAGCTAGAAGATCCTGGAATAACATATTTCAAACACTGAAAGAAAATGGGTTCCAACCAAGAATTGTGTATCCAGCGAAATTAAGCTTCAGGATGGAAGATGAAATTAAAACCTTCCACGATAAACAAAAGGTTAAAGAATTCGCAGCTAGAAAACCATCTCTTCAAAACATCCTCGGCAAAACATTACAGGAAGAGGAAATGGAAAATAACAATGCAAACCAACAGTGGGAGGTAGGACACTAAAGGGGGGGAAATAATCAAAGAGGAAAACAAACCATGTTTAGTAACATAAATAAACAAATATGGCTGGAAGAACAACCCATATCTCAATAATAACCCTAAATGTTAATGGCTTAAACTCACCAATTAAGAGACACAGGCTAGTAGAATGGATCACAAAACAAGACCCAACAATATGCTGCCTACAGGAGACGCATTTGATAGGAAAAGACATACATAGGCTGAAGGTGAAAGGTTGGGAAAAATCATATCACTCATATGGACTTCGGAAACAAGCAGGAGTGTCCATACTCATATCAAATAAAATAGATTTCAAGCCAAAGTTAATCAAAAGGGATAAAGAGGGACACTACATACTGCTTAAGGGAACCATACACCAACAAGACATAACAATCATAAATATTTATGCCCCAAACAATGGTGCAGCTATGTTCGTCAAACAAACTCTTCTCAAGTTAAAGAGTCTAATAGACCACCATACAATAATCATGGGAGACTTCAACACACCTCTATAACCACTGGACAGATCTTCCAAACAAAGGTTGAATAAGGAAACTATAGAACTCAATAACACAATTAATAACCTAGACTTAATTGACATATATAGAATATACTACCCAACATCAAGCAGTTACACTTTTTTCTCAGCAGCACATGGATCCTTCTCAAAAATAGATCATATATTATGTCACAGGGCAACTTTTAGACAATATAAAGGAGTAGAGATAATACCATGCATCTTATCTGATCATAATGGAATGAAACTGAAAATCAATGATAAAAGAAGGAAGGAAAAAGTATACATCACTTGGAGAATGAACAATAGGTTACTGAATGATCAATGGGTTATAGAAGACATCAAGGAGGAAATTAAAAAATTCTTAGAGATAAATGAAAACACAGACACAACATATCGGAATCTATGGGACACATTGAAAGCAGTTCTAAGAGGAAAATTCATTGCTTGGAGTTCATTCCTTAAAAAAAGAAAAAACCAACAAACAAATGAACTCGTACTCCATCTCAAAATCCTAGAAAAAGAAGAGCAAAACAACAGCAAAAGAAGTAGAAGGCAAGAAATAATTAAAATCAGAGCTGAAATTAATGAAATCGAAACAAAAGAAACAATTGAAAAAATTGACAAAACTAAAAGTTGGTTCTTTGAAAAAATAAACAAAATCGACAGACCCTTAGCCATGCTAGTGAAGAGAAGAACAGAGAGAACTCAAATTACTAGCATACGGGATGAAAAAGGCAATATCACAACAGACACTTCAGAAATACAGAAGATAATCAAAAACTATTTTGAATCCTTATACTCCAATAAATTAGAAGATAGTGAAGGCATAGATAAATTTCTTAAGTCATATGATCTGCCCAGATTGAGTCAGGAGGATATAGAAAACCTAAACAGACCAATATCAATTGAGGAAATAGAAAAAACCATCAAAAGACTACCAACTAAGAAAAGCCCAGGACCAGATGGGTATACAGCAGAGTTTTACAAAACCTTTAAAGAAGAACTAATACCAATACTTTTCAAGCTACTTCAGGAAATAGAAAAAGAGGGAGAACTTCCAAATTCATTCTATGAGGCCAACATCACCCTGATCCCGAAACCAGACAAAGACACTTCAAAGAAAGAAAACTACAGACCAATATCTCTAATGAACCTAGATGCAAAAATCCTCAATAAAATTCTGGCGAATCGGATACAAAAACATATCAAAAAAATTGTGCACCATGATCAAGTAGGATTCATCCCTGGGATGCAAGGCTGGTTCAATATACGGAAATCAATAAATGTTATTCACCACATCAATAGACTTAAAAATAAGAACCATATGATCATCTCGATAGATGCGGAAAAAGCATTCGACAAAGTACAGCATCCCTTTATGTTCAAAACTCTAGAAAAACTAGGGATAACAGGAACATACCTCAATATTGTAAAAGCAATCTATGCTAAGCCTCAGGCTAGCATCATTCTGAATGGAGAAAAACTGAAGACATTCCCTCTAAAATCTGGAACAAGACAGGGATGCCCTCTCTCTCCACTTCTGTTCAACATAGTTCTCGAAACATTGGCCAGAGCAATTAGACAGACGAAAGAAATTAAAGGCATAAAAATAGGAAAAGAAGAACTTAAATTATCACTATTTGCAGATGATATGATTCTATACCTAGCAGACCCAAAAGGCTCTACAAAGAAACTATTAGAGCTAATAAATGAATTCAGCAAAGTGGCAGGATATAAAATCAACACGCATAAATCAAAGGCATTCCTGTATATCAGCGACAAATCCTCTGAAATGGAAATGAGGACAACCACTCCATTCACAATATCTTCAAAAAAAATAAAA
Organism: Marmota monax; assembly: GCF_021218885.2. NCBI lineage: Eukaryota > Metazoa > Chordata > Mammalia > Rodentia > Sciuridae > Marmota > Marmota monax. The sequence goes on from NW_026694096.1 coordinate 3,117,762, forward strand.
TACTTGGGAATCAACCTAACAAAAGAGGTGAAAGACTTATACAATGAAAACTACAGAACCCTAAAGAGAGAAATTGAAGAAGATCTTAGAAGATGGAAAAATATACCCTGTTCATGGATAGGCAGAACTAACATCATCAAAATGGCGATATTACCAAAAGTTCTCTATAGGTTTAATGCAATGCCAATCAAAATCCCAACGGCATTTCTTGTAGAAATAGAGAAAGCAATCATGAAATTCATATGGAAAAATAAAAGACCCAGAATAGCAAAAACAATGCTAAGCAGGAAGTGTGAATCAGGCGGTATAGCAATACCAGACTTCAAACTATACTACAGAGCAATAGTAACAAAAACAGCATGGTACTGGTACCAAAACAGGTGGGTGGACCAATGGTACAGAATAGAGGACACAGAAACCAATCCACAAAACTACAACTATCTTATATTTGATAAAGGGGCTAAAAGCATGCAATGGAGGAAGGATAGCATCTTCAACAAATGGTGCTGGGAAAACTGGAAATCCATATGCAACAAAATGAAACTGAATCCCTTTCTCTCGCCATGCACAAAAGTGAATTAAAAATGGATCAAGGAGCTTGATATCAAATCAGAGACACACCGTCTGATAGAAGAAAAAGTTGGCTACGATCTACATTCGGTGGGGTCGGGCTCCAAATTCCTCAATAGGACACCCATAGCACAAAAGTTAATAACTAGAATCAACAAATGGGACTTACTCAAACTAAAAAGTTTTTTCTCAGCAAAAGAAACAATAAGAGAGGTAAATAGGGAGCCTACACCCTGGGAACAAATCTTTACTCCTCACACTTCAGATAGAGCCCTAATATCCAGAGTATACAAAGAACTCAAAAAATTAGACAATAAGAGAACAAACAACCCAATCAACAAATGGGCCAAGGACCTGAACAGACACTTCTCAGAGGAGGACATACAGTCAATCAACAAGTACATGAAAAAATGCTCACCATCTCTAGCTGTCAGAGAAATGCAAATCAAAACCACCCTAAGATACCATCTCACTCCAGTAAGATTGGCAGCCATTATGAAATCAAACAACAACAAGTGCTGGCGAGGATGTGGGGAAAAGGGTACACTTGTACATTGCTGGTGGGACTGCAAATTGGTGCAGCCAATTTGGAAAGCAGTATGGAGATTTCTTGGAAAGCTGGGAATGGAGCCACCATTTGACCCAGCTATTCCCCTTCTTGGTCTATTCCCTAAAGACCTAAAAAGAGCATGCTACAGGGACACTGCTACATCGATGTTCATAGCAGCACAATTCACAATAGCAAGACTGTGGAACCAACCTAGATGCCCTTCAATAGACAAATGGATAAAAAAAAATGTGGCATTTATACACAATGGAGTATTACTCTGCATTAAAAAATGACAAAATCCTAGAATTTGCAGGGAAATGGATGGCATTAGAGCAGATTATGCTAAGTGAAGCTAGCCAATCCCTAAAAAACAAATGCCAAATGTCTTCTTTGATATAAGGAGAGTAACTAAGAACAGAGTAGGGACGAAGAGCATGAGAAGAAGATTAACATTTAACAGGGATGAGAGGTGGGAGGGAAATTGCATGGAAATGGAAGGAGACCCTCAGGGTTATACAGTGGAGGGGGTAGAGAGAGAGGAGGGGAGGGGAGGGGAGAGGTGGGGAGGGGGGATGGTGGAGGATGGGAAAGGCAGCTGAGCACAACAGACACTAGTATGGCAATATGTAAATCAATGGATGTGTAACTGATGTGATTCTGCAGTCTGTGTATGGGGTGAAGGTGGGAGTTCATAACCCACTTGAATCAAAGTGTGGAATATGATATGTCAAGAAATTTGTAATGTTTTGAACAACCAACAATAAAAAATTAAAAAAAAAAGAAAGAAAATGCTGGGCATAAGGTGCATGTCATCTCAGGTTTACTAAATAATGTTAAATTGTTTTCCAAATTGGTTTAAGTAATTTGTTCTCCATTCATGACTGTATAATTATTTCAGTTTGTTCCTTATTCTTGCCAAGAGTTAATATTGTTATATTTACATTTTTTTCCTATCTGGTGAGAAGGAAATAATCCATCATTATTTTAATTTGCATTTATCTTATTACAAATAAATTAAACACGTGTTCATATGTAATGTGGGTCATTAAAATATTCTGTTAGGATTCTTCCATCTATGGCATTTGCTTATGCTGTTATTAGTTTGGCTTACTATAAAATGTTTAGATATGTGTTGGGTATGAATCAATGAATCATTTATATTTTTGCAAATATCTTTCTTTCTTCTCTTTTCTTTTTTTCTTTTTTTTTTGTACCAGGGATTGAACCCAGGCCTGCTTAGCCACTGAGCTACATCCCCAGACCTTGTTTTTATGTAAATTTTTTATTTATATAGGAGAGCAGACTGCATTCCAATTCTTATTACATATACAGAGCACAATTTTTTTTTTCATATCTCTGGTTGTATACATAGTATATTCACACCATTTGTGTCTTCATACATGTACTTTGAATAGTAATGATCATCACATTCTACCATCATTTATTACCCCATGCCCACTCCCTTCCCCTCCCACTCCTCTGCCTTATTTAGAGTTCATCGATTCCTCCCATGCTCCTGCTCCCTATCCCACTATGAATCAGCCTCCTTATATCAAAGAAAACATTTGGCATTTGGATATTTGGGATTGGCTAACTTCACTTAGCACTATCTTCTCTAACTCCATCCACTTATCTGCAAATGCCTTGATTTTATTCTCTTTTATTGCTGAGTAATATTCCATTGTGTATATATGAAAGACTTGAAGGGCAAACAGGAAGATGATGAAACCCAGAGTTCAGCAACATCAGAAAATAGCTATCACCCAGAAGGAGATAAGCTCTCTGACCCTCTTGGTGTCAGAGCTAAGACCTCAGGGAAGAACCATGAAAGATGCATCTGTGGCCAAAGATGCCACCCCAATGGGAAGGTGGACAAGGGAGGAATGGGCAAGGGAAATTGAGAGAGAAAGCAAACTCTTCGCTGACCTGCTTATCTTCTCTCCCTTCCACTTTTACTTTATTTTTTGTTTATCATTGGTCAGTCCTAGATGGAAGATGGGCTGTCACTGGAGAGTATCACATATCACAGCACAGGAGGTGTATATTGGGGGGGCGGTTGTAGATCTGAGCATCAGTTGACAAATGGCTGACATGTCTCCCTGCTCTGAGGTAAAAAAAAAAAACAAAATTCCTTTACTGTATTCTGAAAGTGTAACAATTTTTTCTATTTTTATTTACATATATAATCCATTTATCGTATTCTTTGTGAGATATGTGGTAGAAATCCAATATCATTTGTAAAAATGCTGATAAATTTTCCAGAATTTTCTATGAATATTTTTCCCCAGTGCATTTCTATCCTAAATCAATACTTGTCACAAATTATGTATCTGGGTTAGGGATCCTTGTTCAATCATTGTTAAATATATCTATCATTTACTATGACTGTTTTATCTCTGTTGCTGAGGCTTTATAATATTTCATCATATATTTATAGAAAGTAGCCCTTGTATTCTACCCTTTTCTCTTGCTAATACATTTGCCAAGTTCCAAAAAACATGTTAAAACATAACTACTGTGATCTTATAGATCAGGAAAAAAACTAAAATGCTTTTGAAATGCAGTCCTTCCTAGAATCCATGAATGTGATGTGTCTGTCTGTATGTGTATGTGTTTATATATATTTACATATATGTATACATATCCATTTTCTTAAGCTCTTCATGTCTTTTATTATTCACTAAAAATATTCATTGAGCTTCTACTATGTTCTGGATCAAGTGATATAGTACTGAACAAATGATGAATAAAGATTTATTAGTATTTCAGTAAGCTAATATAAACATTATTTTCCCATAAAGTACTAACTGCCTATTGAATTTATTACAAATATTACACATTTTATGCTCTTGTAAACATTTTTTTTTCTTAAAATTGTTTTATCTGTTTGTTGTCAGAGAAGGAGAATTGATTTTGAATCAAACTCTCATCAATTCCAGAAACTGATCTCCACATTTGCTTTGATTTGCATGCATGCAGTCATCTCCTATATAAATTATGGTGACTTTTGCTCTACCTTTTCAGTCCTTGCATCCTCTAATTCATCTCTTCGCACCCCCAATCCCCACCTTTTTTGCATGTCCTGGGACTTCAAAATAATGTTGGAAGGGATGACACTCTTCTTATTCTTGATCTTACTGGTACTGCTTTCAAAATTTTATCATAAACATAGTGTTACCTAACAGGTACTTTAAAGGGCATATTAATAAGTTCATAGAAAATTTCAGGATAGGGACTGGGGATGTGGCTCAAGCGGTAGCGCGCTTGCCTGGCATGCGTGTGGCCCGGGTTCGATCCTCAGCACCACGTACAAACAAAGATGTTGTGTCCGCCAAAAACTAAAAAATAAATATTAAAAAATTCTCTCTCTCTCTCTCTCTCTCTTAAAAAAAAAAAGAAAATTTCAGGATAGATATATTTTCATTATGAATGTACATTTAACTTCAGGTACAATTCTTGTTATAGGCAGTCCCCTTTATCTTTTAACATTGGTTACAGAGTTTCTTATTTTTATTTATTTACTTTATTTAGTGTTTTATTCTTCCCTGAAGAGGTTCATTGTTCTTTTCTTATTAATTTTTCATTTATATATGACAGCAGGATGCATTACAATTCTTATTACACATATAGAGCACACTTTTTCATATCTCTGGTTGTATACAAAGTATATTCACACCAATTTGTGCCTTTATACATGTACTTTGGATAAAACCAAATGCTGAATATTTTCTCTGATATAAGGAGTTTCTTATTTTTCTTGATCAATTTCCCCCTAAATTTTTTATTTTATCTTCACTTTTTAGAAAAGATGTCTTTTATCCATATCTTCTTTTTGTACTCCAATAATCTCTAGTTTTACCTTCATTATTTTATTTTTTTCATTTTTCACTTAAGTTCTGTTTTCAAACTTTTTAAAGATTTGCGTTCTAAATTTATAGTCATTACTTTTTCCTTACATAAACATTTGAAATTGTGTATTTTCCTCTGAGTAAACACATTAGATCAATCCTTTAATTTTTGCTGGTGTTTCCATTAGCATTCAGTCATATGTATTTTCAAGTTCCATTATGTTTTATTAAATTATGCAGAATAATTTAGAAGCACAATTCTAATGCCTAAATGTTTGTTCTTTGTAAAATTATTTTGTTACTTATTTTCTAACTTAACTGCATTAGATCAAACATGCTAATTTTGCTGTTCAAATTTTTTCCACTCTGAGTACCACTCCCCATGCCACACACCTCATTTTTTGATATGCCTGTTTCTGAGTATGGTGCATCACACCTTCTTCCACAGTTTTTGAATACATGGTTACTTATATTTAACTGTAATTCTGTTTGATTTTGCATGTTTACATTTTCAGACTAGGTAGATATACAAACCATGTAAAATAATATATATTATTAAATGCATGGAAATTTAGTATTTTACATTTACATTCTCATCAACTAAAAAAAAATTACCATCAAGTAATGACCCTTTTTATCTCCACTATGTTTTTTCTTTTTCTTTTTTGGAGGCAAGGACCTTAAAAACAATAATATCTGTAGAAACTTTAGATAATACTGACCAAGTTAATTATTTTTCATATTCTAAACTTTACCCTCCTATTTTTGGTGTGAATCTTATAAACAGTACAGTTAGATTTATTTTGTTGCTTTTACTCAGTTTGATATTTATATTTCATCTGAAGAATTAATTTCATATAAAATAATTATTTTTATTGATACATTCATATTTACTTCCAATGTCTTACATTTGGCTTTTTCTTTGTCCCAACATTTTTCTTTTCTTCTCTAGTTAATTTTCTATGTGCATTTCTGGGAAAAGTAAAGGATAACAAAATACTTGCTTCTGTTCTACTTTTCGGGGCTACCCAGATTCTTTTGAATGCCTTGCTTCTGGGGCCCCTAAAGAAAAATCAGTCACCATCTTGAGGCACTGATTTTTTCTCTTACCATCTGTATCCAGAATTTTAAGTTTTTTTTAATTCAATGCATTCTCAACTTAAGCTCTCTTTATTTCTCTTATTTTCATTATTCTAGCTTTTCCTAATATTCCTTTCCAAAAGCCAAAATAACCAGGTTGATAGGCTTTTACTGAAAAAAAAAAAACCTAACATCCTTCACGAGTATATAGTGTCTGTATCAAATATTGCAGGAATTATAAATTTTATTCTCTTTGCATTGTGACTTTTGGGTTTCAATATTATAATATAATGAATAGCAAACAAAATCAAAAACAAAACAAAAAATGCATTTCAGTATATTATGGATGAACTTTGAAGGCATTTTGAAGGTAGTCAGAAAATCTATACATTGGATTGGTACTTCAGCTGAGCAGAGCTGTTCTACGTAAGTAATCACTCTAGTAAAATTGAATCCTTGAGCACCAAATATTCACACATGAAGCCTTATTCATATATATATATATATATATATATATATATATATATATTTTTACTTGGTTTATATTTCTACCTAGATTATTTCAAAAACCTGAAAGTTAGGGACGTAAGATACATAGTTTAAATATTCTAAAAGGCAATTTGACAAGAATAAATCTTCTGTTTGTGAGCAGATAAATTCTAAAGGATTATAAGTCCTTTTGTTCCTCTATGCAAATGATAAGTAATGGCCTTTCTTGCTATTAAGAAGATTTCTGATACATTTTGTGCTTGTTCATAGTTTTTTTAATATTCACATGCAGTCAAAAAGTTAAGTAGAAAAATGTCTGTGTTTTCTAAAATTCTTTCAAATGCATATTCTTTGGCTTCCCATTTGAAGCAGTGTGTTCTAAGAAAATAATTTGATAAAGGAACAAGGATGATTTTCATTGCAGGAATTCATTTTAGTGAAAATTCCTGCATTGAATTCATTTTAATGAATTGGAAACTCTAAGGAAGCTCATCAAGATAGAATTGGTTATATAATTTATAGTGTATCTAGTAATTTGATAAACTATATAGCAGTAGCAACAAAGATAAAATATAAGATTTTATATTACATAAAATAGCATATACTAGCTATATATTATTTTATGAAATTCCATAGCATTATATAAAACATTATATACTAGTTATGTGAAATACTATGTCCTGTAACTACAACAGCCATGTAAGCTGTTGTTCCCCAATGAAAAGACGAGTTTCAATAGAGTTAAGCGATTTGACCTGTGCTGCACAACTAAGTGGCAGTCCTGATTGAAAAAGCCAGAAAATCTGGCTCTAGAGACAATGCTCTCAACCACTGTGCTGTTGATGTCCCTCCATATTTATTGCCTTGGAGTAATATATTATTTACTTATCCCAATTTTCTAGGATATAAATTAGGAAAATGAAATACACTGCTACATCTTAACATGTTCCCAGTAGTAATCATTGAGAGTGAACAGTAAATCTAAATTATTACATTTTTCTTCCTTTTGTTCTAATTTTTCTATAATTTTTGTAGCTAATTAGGAAGTATAAAAGTAATGCATACAAAACTTTGTACACATTTGCAAACTGAGGGACTTTAGGGGGAAAACTAAAAGAAGGCAAAACTCAGATGCTCATATAAATGTCTGAATGGTCACAAACTAAAACATTATCAATGTTCATATTTAAATGTCAGATTAAGGAAAAATTTTCCTAAAGTCCTTCTTGTCTTTATAAATATATTCCATTTTTATTTTAATGATATGTTTCATGAGTAATAAAATTGCAATGAAAGTTTTAAATGAAAAACCTGATTGATTTTGCTCTTCCTGCATTGAATACCCAGTGCTCATAGGCAATGATGGGGGTAGGAGGAAAACAACAATAAGCCTTCCTCCACCTATGGCCATATAAACTACTGAAGTAGTGCATAGATAATTTGAGGATGATATCATCGTTTTTCCCAGAGTAAGCAAATTTCATTCCATTACTGCAGCTGCATCAAGGACAGCTCTCAACCACCTGCAGAAATTTCTTTAAAATATGTCCTAGGAGATTCCAAGATTGCAGCTTAGCAGTTTTCCTTCACAACACAAACCAGGCTAAATTATTGAGGTTCTTCGGCTTTCGGCACTTCATGGAGTCTACTTATGTATTTTCACAGAACTGAAGCGAAGCAGCCCCTAGCTGTCCATGAAAGTCTTAAGAATCCTTATCCCAGAGGAAATGACATTTTGAAATCAGGTTAAACACCTCTAGGTTTTTAACTAGGTTAAAAACCTCTAGATTTGCCTTTGTGGCTGATTCAAATCATTGATGGCAGCATGTGAAGCTTATAAATAGAAATCAATGGTCCATCTCTATGCACTTTCAATTCAAAGTCAACTGTCACCTCTTCCACATGGAAAGAGGAAAGATTTAGAGTTGGAAAAATCAAACTTTATGTTAGCTAATTAAAGAGGTTAGTTTTAAAAATTTTGTTACATGTGAACTAATCTTTTTATCCCATCATTTTTCTTGCTAAAAGTACAGAAATAAATTAATAAAGCATTTTGAGTTATTTCTCAGAGGACAAGAATCAATTACTTTGAGGACTGTTAATAACAAGGTCAGAAATGCCATTGAGGGTGATTCTGATTGCACAATATTCTTGATCATCATAGTGTTTATTAAAAGATTCATTAAAAGTCCATCATGCTAATTTAACAGGGAAAACCTAATAGATTGCTATTGGATCACTTCCATTAAATTAATGTAGGAGAATTATAATCAAAGCCTTAGCTGCTGTCATTAAGAAATAAACAATAAATAAATAAACTATAATGATGCATTAATTACAGACAGACATCAATGACATAATTTATGAAGGAACTTAACTAAAACAGAAAATTTAGTAAAACTTTTATTTTCTTGTAATGTATTGATATTTGGTCTCAGAATTAATGAATGAAACTCAGTTATTATTGCATGAATGTGCTAATTCAGAGTATCAAGGGGGAAGCCATTCCTGTTGCCTCACTTCTGAGATTTCTCATGGACACCATATTTCCCCTTGTTCCTGTGGTTGCAGGCTCTCCCACAAGAGTGGCCGGCCCAATGCAGTTTCCCATTTAGGAAACTGGTCTATTTCCATGGATCCACTTCCCAATGTAGTTTTAATCTTCCCATCATATCATCCTCTTAACCTTTATGAGCAATAAAGGAGATATTTTGTTTCTTCTTATTCTGGACTTTTATTTTGATGTTCACTTTGTTCAGGATTCACACAAGAAAGGATACTGTTTGCCTCCTTCAAGGCCCTAACCTATGGGTTTCTGTGCATGGGTATATTAAGTAGGCAATTCTATCTTCATCTTTCCCAATGCCAGTCTTTCATATATGGAAAATGATACTTAGTAAACGGAAGACATGCAATTTTTAATGACATAATTCAAAGAATCAAGGAATAGCACAAAGTTCTCGATAATTATTTTCCATTATCTTCCTGTTTTCTAGAAATATCTCACACTGCTTTCTTAATTTATTTATGGGTAAGTCTAACATAGCCATACCTCCAAATTTTCTTTTACCTGCACCTTGATTATGAGATACATCTGTTCCATAGGTGTTGATTCAATGCCTGGCACTCTGCAAATTGCTGGCAGGAGGTGTTTTTCATAGAACAATAAATTACCTGAATTCATGAGCAGACATTCTGAACTCCCTAAATCAGTAGAGCTAGAAACTAATTTTTTTTTGGTGTTTGGAGTTTTTACAATACAGATATCAGTATGAAGCCCCGTGGTTATAACTGATAAAATTATTCTTTCATATTATACTCCACCCCTCCCACAACAGTTCTCTTTTCCTCTATTTTTGCTCTCAACACTTTTACAGACTTATAGGCATTCTCCCATGTTTCCTTTAATTATCTTTACCTCTAAGTAAAGTTTATGTCTATTTAAACCTTTCTACCTATTCTATGACTCCCTTCCCAGAGAACTGTCCTTCACTTTTAGGTGGGAGACTAACTTATATCTACTTAACTTTCATTTTGTGGTGTAGAGTGGTTAAATAGATTATACCTGAGGTAGATCCTAGGTACCTACTGGATCATATTCATTGCCTTTAAGAGTCTGAAATGCAGAAATTCTAGCCAGTCACTGAAGTTTATTATAGTGAATGGATAAAAAAAACTGACAACTGTGAGAAAACCAAACTTCCAACCAATAGCCAATATGCAGAAAAGAAGAATGGAGCAAATACAAAAATGTAAGTCTGTCTAGAAAGAGAGATGCTGACATTGTTAACCTTCCATAGCCAGGTGCTAGTCCTTGGAAAAACCTGCCCCAATTCCCTCATTTTGTATTCTATTAGTGCATGCTTGTGAGACAGGTTATTTATTTACTTTCTACCTTCTTTAGTTCTTTTAACCTAGTTATGGTGAGATTCTGTATCTTTTGTGAAAAATAATTTTGACTTGCAATTTCTCTCTCCTTTGCCTCATTCTCTTGGTCATTATTTATTTCCCCTTTGTCTTTCTAATATCTTTAGGTTAATGCTGTGTAGAGCCTGAAACCTTCTTCTCTGTTCACACTTGTCTTCTCTTTCCTCTCCCTCTTGCTTCTTCGTTTCTGTCCATTCTTCATGTCTATTTTGTTCTACTTCCTCCTTCTCAGGGCACTTCTGGCCTTTATCCGCCTATTCTCACCACACTCTCTCCTAGTGTTTTCATGCCTGCTCTTGATTCATTCCGGTCCTCCAGGGCCTATCATTCCCCACTGTTGAATCCAGTGTTTCTCAAATTTGAGACTATGTGTATTTACAGCTCTGTTTAGGGTTTTTTGAGGTCTGCAAATCCCCATCTATGTGAGATGACCACCAATGATTCTGGATTATTAAAAGAAGGGAAACTTAGGGGAAATGCTGTGTTTATCTCTAAATGTATGAATATACTATTGAAGAACATACATAGATGTAGTATGGATTTTTCTAATCAAAAGAGTTTACACACAATGTCTTTTCATTTCCTTTTTTTTCAGTCAAAATTTGCAAAAGCTCAAATGCTTTGAGGTCAAATTGTCATGTTTTCACTGTAGTGTACAGATGAAAATTATCAGCTTGTACTATGTGAGAATATGATAAGTAAGGTTTAATCTTGTCCTTAATTAAAAGCACCATTTTATAATTCTCATTCTGTGTTCTTCTTACAGTAGCTAAAAATATGCATATGAGTGAAATTTCCATGAAAGTAATGTTTATAGTCATTTCTGGGTTAAAGAACAAGATTTATTTCACTTTATGGGAATATTTTTCCTGACACTTGTCCTATTGCATTATGATCAAAACGTTGTAATGCTGAATGTGGGGACTTTTGCAGGAAGGCTGACTGTGATTATGTAAACTTCTGTTCAGATGAGAGCAAAGGCAACCACCATTATGCACCCAGACTGCCAGGAATCTTTAGCAGGTTACATATTGCTGAATGTAACAGCTTTCTGCCTACTGGGATTCCACAGGGGATTCTGAATTGTTTTATAAGTATAAAACTATGTAGGTATTCCACTGCCAATATTTGGATCTAAAGAAATTGGCCTGTTAGAATCATGGCCAGGATGTTGATTATACTTTCTTTTATAAACTGATGATGAAGAGTTTGTGGGTGAATATAAAACTAAAGTTTCTTTTCATATATAAAACTTATAACCTATCAGACAAGAAAATTGGTCTAAGCAAGTATGTAATTCTCTGAGCCATATTTTGAGCCTCTTATTGATCAACCAGTGTTTGAACATGCTGACTTTGTGATTGGTTAGAAGGTATCATGTTACTAGGTTTTTTTTTTTTTTTATTTTAAATGCTTGCTGGAAATCACTTTAACATATACTATGAAATTATTTGGAATTTTTTCATCTATTGACTTTTTTCTAAGTATAGGTAGTGAAACATTTAACAGCTTATAATAAAATAGTATATATCAAAATGTTTATAATTCACACATCATTTAATTCAGGTGTCTGTTTAATTATCTTCCACTGAAAGGTTTTCCAAATTTACCTTGTTTAAAAGATAACTTCTTCATTGCCTTCTAAACCTGTGCTTGCCCTCATGTTCCAAGTAGTATCTGCCATTCTGTTATCCTTACATAGAGGATTTTATCTATGTATTTGTTACCCCTTCACCAACTAGAACATTAGTTTTGCAAAGACAAGTGTTCCACCTTTTTTTTTCCCTACTGTATTTCCTGGCCAGAGTAGACTTATTTGGTAAATGAATGAATCACAACATTGACTATAAATGGTGACACAAAAAGATGGAAATAAATGATCCTCAATTATGAAGACAGTTGAATAACTTAGTACATATTTATGACTTGAATAGTTATGTAGATGTTTAGAATGATGTCTACATATTTTTAGTAAGCAGGGATTGTTATTATTTTTATGACATTATGTGAATAGAGCAAGATTTAGCTTTATACTGCAACATGTCATAACAATGTGTATCTATATACCCAAGGTGGGGAAAGACTTGGAAGAAACATCTCAAAATATAAATAGTACCTGTGCTTGGATGAGTACATCTTGGGTGTCTTTGTTTTCTCTTTCCTGAAATTTTACCTATTATTATTTTGCATTTGTCATCAGATGAAATGAAGCAAAAGACAAAAGGAAAAAAGTATAGAAGTGACTCAGTATTATAAATAGATCAGCTGCTGTGCTAAAGCACGGTAAAAATGAAATCTTTAACAACTCATAATAGTACTTTATGTTAAGTACGCCATGAAGCTATTGTTTGTAGTGCTTAATTCAAATGAATTCACCTAATTTTCATAATTTCTTAATGAAATGGGATGGTGATGATGATGATGATGATGATGACAGTGATCTCCATATTCTGGATATATCCCAAAAAGTTCACTGTTTCCCAATGTGACCCAGCTCAGTGGAAGGACCTGGAATTAAAATTATTGTCTGACTCAGGTATATATTCCTCAGTTGCATTTAAGAAAAAGGAAAGGAATAATGGCTTCCAAAATAAGAATGAAGGAGATGGCATTTTGTTTATAAATTCATATCTTATTTAGTTATTTTTTTAAAACAAAGTAGGGTTAAATGAATTGTTAGTTATATGAAATGGCTCATTCTGGTTTTAGACAAATGTATACAGAAAAATGGAATATTTGGACAAAAATAAGCTGTATTGGAATGTAAATTGGTTAGTTATAGGTTATACATTATGCTGGAAATAATTACTGTGTTCTGGTGACATGTCAGGCTCCTCTAGACAGTAAGCCAGCAGCCTTAATAGATCAGAATTCCATACAGAAGCCTTATTCAGTCTCTTTTCTTTTTTTTTACATATGTATACAATAAAACTAAGGCTTTGTGTCCAGTAGACATTTTGATGTGTTTTAAAACTCTTTTCTTTTCGATTGACTTAATGATGTTCACACTTTCAAAAAAAATTAACGTGATACCTACCATTATGTGGTAGAAAGAACATGAGGTTTTGGAATCACTGGAATTAAATTTGTTTGGTTTTCATCTATCTTAAAGTAATATTTTGCTGATAATAGTATTCATAAGGCATATCATCCAGGTATATGATTTATGATGAAAGTTCAGATGAGAGGTTTTATTATTTCTGAAATGTTCAGAGTAGAGGATCATTGTTCCATAGGACCAGATAAGCCAATTGTCATTTTCAAAATTAAGAATTCTGGTGTTTATCTTTTGTTAGTTAAAATCAATGGCTTAATTATGTAACTGTAAAAGTGATTGAAGTCACAGCTGACACTTGGAAATGCCTTTACAAAACAATATACCTGATTCTGTTCTCAGTGAAAACAGTTCAAGAAATTTAATTTAGGATGCCAGGTGGCACAATAGGTTATACATTAACTTGTCCCCTCTGGAAAATTAAATTTGAATTTGGCTCTGGTCACAAATGAAATGAGTCATTTGGTACATGCCACTAAGGATACTTACAAAGCCAAAATGACATTTCATTGAAAAATCACCTGTTAAGAAAAATGTCTGCAGTCACTGGGGAATTTTCAAGAAAAAATAAGCAAGTGCATAGGAGAAAAAGAAAGGGCTACAAGGGACCATTGTAGATTGTGGGCTTGCTGAAAATTCAAAGGAAGGAAAGCTCTGCAAGATGAACTTATTGTCATCTAGAAATACTTACATTTTAGACTATGTTTCAAGATCTTTAAAGATTATTCACTTATTTTCCAATGAAAATGTGCTTCCCCTGCCATCATAGATTTTAGCCAAATGCCAGTTGGTATCAAATTGTCATGGATTATTGAGCTCACTGCAAGAAGAGATCTAATTGTGACTTTGAACCTTAAGTTTAACTAATATAGATTCCTGCTCTTTCAGTAAATAACAACTATTATTATGTCATATTCTTTTTTTTTTCTTTGGGGACAAAGAAATCATATGGTTGATAGACTTTAAAGATAATCTTAGTTTGGAACTAATGCTTATGCTTTTCATTTTCACATTCGTGTCCATATAATGGTCTCATAGCAAGCATTTAGATGGAGAATGAGATAGTAAGAGAACAGAAAAATTGCCAGAACAAGCAATAAAAGCCTTGCTATCTCATATTTGCTATTGGAGAAATATAGTACACAAATATAAAAATCATATTAATTCCTTACATTTCAGGTGTCTCTTTTTAAATTCTAAATAAACACCATTAACCCATTTCAGTAGGTGGGCCTCTAAATATGGGAATACTGCTGAGTCATGCCATGTCCAGTATATATTTTGCAAAACATAATATCCAGATCATGATTAGCTTTCAGCTCTCTGCTGATAGTTAATATTTTCAACATCTTAGTGTTTCTGGGTTTCTAAGCTCGCAGGCCTGCCTAGAGCTGGAACATACCAAGAGAAAGTTACATAATTCCTAGCCAATAGTTTTAGCTTGGCAAGGAAATTCCATATCATTCTACTCCATCACTGGACAAAGTTGTGATGAAAACTTACAGCACAATTTGGCAAAGTTAATGACAAAAAAAATTCATTCACAATATCCTGGAGATTTATTCCCAATAGAACTTACTAAGCAAAGGTCTTGCTGAGCAATCTAATTAGACCTTAAACAAAGGGGAAGACCTCATATTAAGTAGATTGAGACAACAGGGTCAGGCAGCAAGATCTGTAATAAAAATGCCACTTTATTTGCATATGTTAATTCATTTTTCCAGAAAGTATGTATGCAAATATATTTTTACCAAAAAGAATATATCGACTTTTTGTAAATCTTACCTAGAAAAAATGGCCTTAAATTTAATATTTTCTTTGCATGCAGTAAGACATCATAGCAATTGGGAAAAGAGGAAAAATATCCTAACCATTATACCAAATCACAGTCAACGGGCACATGTCATAACAAATATACCAACTCTTCCATTAAAATAGAAAAAAAAGGAGAAGAAGAAAATCTTTATAGGTGTACCTTCTGTCTTTTCTATGGCCTCAAATGAAATTGCCTTCCTGTGTTCTATTAGTCTTTTATTATCTTGGGAGCCCCCAAAATTGGAAATTATAGTCAGTTTTCTACAATAATATCTAGTACTATAGTCACTAGGAAGGGTTTATCATGTACAAATATAAGGAAGTATCTGAGCGATTTTCAAGCATAATGAGTGAAACCGTTATTTTGTTTTTATTATTTTCATATTTCAAAAACCTGATATAAAGAGGAAGATAAAAATTATGGAAACAGTGAAAGATAAATTTTGACAATGTGTACTGTTTCAGTTCTAGGAAATAGCCAGGATAAATGAAAATTTTCTTAGGTCTCTGCATGATTACATATTTCTATCTCAGAAATTCTGGGGGCAAACATAACTTTTTAATGGTAGGTATAAAATTCTCAATTTACTGTCCAAGTAGTTTTCAACTAATAAGATGAAAAGTAATTGGAGTTTTATCAAATGTAAAATAATACAGTCTTAGTTTTTCAAAGCTTCTTTTGTTACCTTTGAAATTGAGTTCTACATGTTTCACCAGAACTTTTGAAAACACTTTAAAGTCAATAATGAAAAGGAAAGCCTTTGTGTGGAACTTTCTGAGTATATTTCCTTCATCAACCATTGTGGAAGCCAATTTCTAAGAACTGGATAGAGTATTGTATCTGAGTCGGGATTTATTTGAGATTAGCATCATAATGAGAACAAGTATCACTAGATTGTCTTTAATATGTGAAATTCTGAGATTCTGACTCAATTCATTAGGAACTTTAAGATATTTTATGATTATTCTAATTTTAATGCACTGGTTTTATTACATTTCTCTTTTATAAAATTAGAAATATAATATCACTATAAAGTGAATTTGGCTTACTTATTTCAACACAATTAGATTATGTCGTTCTTCTTAAATTTGCTCAGTGAATCCCAGGTGCTCTTTAGAAAGAAAGCCGTATGTGCATATACATGTTTCTTTTAGAGTTCTTGGTTATAAGCACTAAATCAACTCTATTTTAAGAAAGAAAAATTAAACTTATGGGAGTTCTCACACTGATAATGGGGAGCTCATGGAGAAGGTGTACAGGAGCAGGGAAAGTCTGAAGGCACACACAACAAAACCATCCTTTATAGATAGTAGTCTAAAAAGGCAGCATAGTATAGCACTTAGGAGAATGGGTTCTGGAGCCAGCATCTGAATCTGAATCCTGGGTATGCAACTTAGTTCTATGAGACCTTATCTAAGATACTTAACCCTCTATGGTCCTTTTTCTTATCTGTAAAATGGGAATAATAATAGTTCCAACCTCAGAGATTTGTGTCAGGCTGGATAGATTGGAAAAGACTGCCCAAATGTCAACAACAATAAAATAAAGATATATCCCCTGCTCATGGTATGTGTTCATTATGAGCTGGCTGGATGAAAACTCTATGTTGCTGCCACTCCAAAATATCTCTTCAGCTACTGCAGTCAGTCATAAACTCAAACATCTTAAAATATATATATATATATATATATATATATATATATATATATATATATACACACACACAGACACACACACATTATTTATAGGTGGACACAGATTTTTATTTTACTTTATGTGGTGCTGAGGATCGAACTTAGTGCCTCACACATGGTAGGCATGTACTTTACCTCTGAGCCACAACCCCAGCCCCATAAGCTCAAAATTGTAAGTGGCATTTTTTGCTTCCTTAAATGTCTAAAAATGCTGTATAAGTACAAGTGGAAGAAAAGTAGAAGAAAGAGAAAACAAAGACTGAGGTAATGGTTCTCTCTTTCTGTAGTCAAATTTTCTTTTGTTATGGGGCCACAGTTGATATTTATGACTTCTTAGTTTCATTATCAATTTGCTAACTTAATTAATGCATTCATTCAATTCATTAATTAAACTACTTCATGTCTTTAACCACAAGTTGGCCTATATCATTTTTGTCTTGTTTTGCTTCAACTTGGAAGAATGGCCAGCATATCTTTGTGGGAGCTAGGCTCTGGTGATCCAACTTGTATTGGATAGCAACATAATAGACATAAAACACGAATAAATAAATTCAATATAATATTGAAAGGTAACAAATATGAAGGTCTCTATAAAGGAATACAAAGGGAAATTCCTGGAGTGAGCCCACTTAACTCATTTTTCTTCGGAACAAATCCATCACCCAAAATAACCCTCCTACCTCTTTGGGAGGAGCCCCAAAGCATACAACAGTATTAGCTTTTAATTTGTACATATTGTTTAAGTTACATTTTAAAAATTCAGGTGAACCATTAAGTTTCCCATGGGAAAGCCTGTTAAAGTCCATGCTAGGAAGCCTGGCACAGGGGTTGTGGCTATGTGGGAAAGATGACATACATAGAGACCATTCAGCACATCCTGTAGGTATAGGGCAACATCCAACCCTTGTAATGATTTGATTTACTGATTCTAGGAAAATTAATTTCTAAATTTTTAAATAACTCTCAGAAACTCAGAGTCATCCCAACCCTCATACCCCATATCTACTTGGCCACAGGTTCTTGTCGACTATACTTTCTCAGCTTCTTCTAAATCTATTGCTCACTCTTCAATCCCTCTCATTCCACTTCATTTCAAGCCTCATCACTTCTCTCCTAGATTTGAAAGCACAATCTCTTCATTTATGTCTCAATACCACCTATCGTCATACCTGAGTGGGTGTGTGCCTTTGAATATTTTTTATTTAGTCTAACTGAAATATTCCTTCATCTCCAGTTCACCCTTTATATGCCACCAGAATACTTTTCTATAACATAAATCTAAATATGGGATCATTCCTTATTATGTATCATACACGTTCTTAATTATCAAATTTCTACCATTCTACCTCCCTGGTGTGATTCTTTAGTAATCTTTTTTTCATTTGGTTCACCTCCTACCTGGTTCTCAGATGTTACCCAAGGATCTGATAAAATATTGTTGTTTTGGTTTTGCCATTGTGTTTTTCTTTATCTGAAACAACCAAGAGTATTCTTACTTTAATTTAAAAAATATATAAGTGATTCTAACACTGCCATTACACAACAATACTATACTTGGCCTGTATTTTAAACTTTTGTATATTTGGCTCAGAGTAAGAACTGAGTATTTGCAAAGTAAATATATAAATTAATGTACAATATCTGTCTTCCAAAGTAGCTTGTTTCCATTTTTAGATCTAAAGTATTTTCTAGCATTTTCACATACTTCTGAATACTAAAAAACAGAGGAATTAGGATTTAATTCTCCATTACCTTGTTTCATTTATTGCTACACAAAATAATCTCTTCCTTATATTAATTTTAATTTTTGAATGATTTACTTTTCTGTAATTGGTGAATACCAAGATATTTCTTCCTTTTATCAATCTAATACTGTAATGAGGTTTTTAGCATTAGCGAATTATATAAATTGCATGAAAACAAAACTGTGTCTTTATCTCAGTATGTACTCATATCTCAAATTGTGCATGCCCCACAGTAAATACTGATGATATTTGGTGCAGAAATGAAAAAATGTAAGAATTAATTATACGAAGTTATAGTGAAAATCTGCCTGCATTTATATAAGGATTTTTTCTCTCATAAGCATGGAAGAAAGAAAAAATAGTTTCTATGATGGTTGAGGATCAGGATTATAATTATGTTTCAGAATAGGAAATGTGTCAATCATTCCCATACTAGCTTTCTGCCAGCTTCAGAATCTAGGTCTTCTCACTTATTTACCACTCCATTGCTATTACATTTTTTGGTTTAAATGATATAATGAATGAAAATAAGTCTGACATGTACATACTACATTTTCTTCTCTGGTTTGTTCCCTTAGGAAATTCCTCTAAAAATATCAATTCTGGTATGAAATATGTTATGGAAAATGCAATCTTTTTCATTTGAACTACATAATGTCTAGGTATTTAAACTGGTCCCACTAGTGGAATTACATTTTTTATATTTTTGTTAGATTTAGTGTAATAATTAGACCATTCTGAATTTCTAAAATATTCTCTGAAAAAGAAAAAGGCTTAGCATTGGTTTAAATATTAAATTATTTAGAGTATATATATATATATACTCTAAATATATATTTTCATTTAATATATTTCCATTTTAATCAGATGATGAAATCTAAGGTAAGATGTACTTTTGATACAATGTCAGGCCATAATAGCTAAATTAATTTTAATTAATTTAATCCATTTTTATGCATTTATTCATTCAGCCTATATTTACCTAGCACCTATATGTACTAGAAAGAATGGTATCAGCATAGAGTGATTTAGAAACATATAATTTTTTAGATGGAACTGAAGGACACTGAATTAAGCAAAATAAACCAGACACAGAAAGACAAGTGCCACATGTGTAGGCTAAAAATTGCTGAGTTCAAAAGAATAAAGTGGGACAATGAAAACTACTGGCAAGAAAGGGTGACCGGAAGGAGAACAGAGGAAGAAGGGACAATGGATACCAAAATATACTGAGATAGGAGAAATGAGTTCTAGTGTCCTGTACACAGTAGGATGACTACAGTTTACAAAAATTTGTTACATATTTTATAAAGAACTGGAAGACTTTGAATTTTCCTAACACAAAGGAGTGTTAAATGTTTATGGAGTTGGAAATGCTAATTACCCTGACTTGATCTTTTAGATGGTATATACATATCAAATTATCACAGTGTAATCCATAAATATGTATAATTGTATGTTAACTTTAAAAATTGTAATTTAAAAAACTGTGACTAACGTAATGGGTAAATGATATAGTTACTGACTTTTACTTTAATTTTTATAAAAGGAATAGATAATCTCTTATATGAAATAAAAATCATCCATATGAACCTCAATATTCATTTCAGAAGGTATTTTCACCCTTTTTCAATTTGCTGGAGTTTTGTACATTTAAGACTCAATCAACCCCTCAGAACTCATTAGAAGTGGAATTGTAGCCTTTTAAATCTATTACTAATCTTAAAATAATCCAGTTATGAAACTTCTCATAATGTAATTTCACAGAAGCTGAACAGTTTGCCTGGTTACTTTGTTGTTAAAGGTGGAGATAGAGAGCTGGGGCTCAAGTATGATGATGCTTAGTTCATCTTCTTCTTATAAAAATAGTTATAGCTGGGTGTTATGGCACAAGCTTGTAATCCCAGCAACTCAGGAGGCTGAGGCAGTAAGATTGCAAGTTTGAGACCAGCCTCAGCTATTTAGCAAGTCCCTAAAAAATAAATAAATAAATAAATAAATAAATAAATAAATGTGGGGGCTGGGGATGTGGCTCAGTAGTTAAGCACCCCTGGATTCAATCCCCAGTACCAACAAACTATCAACCCAACAAAACAGTTATATAATTTCCACCAGGGGAACTCAGCTTTTAAACTTAACAGTATTCATATATAGAAATACAATACAGAATTAATTAACTGCCTTATCAGAAACTGATTTTTACTGAAATCTATTTGCTTTCTTCATGGGCACACAATTTGACTACAAGCCTCAGCCTTCTTTGCAGTTAGGTATGCACATGTCTTTAGAAATCTAGCCTATAAAATGAAATGGAAGTGCTAAATGCCTGCCATATTTGGGACACAGGTTTAAAGATGTATGGGGCAGTTCTGCCCTTTCTCCCTCCATTGGATGGATGCAAATGATAATGAGGCTCTGAGGTATAGTGGGGACCCTGGCTGGTCTAATCTTGTGTCTCTTAATTACTATTTAAGGAATAAATGACTGAAAATCAGAATTAATCTCTTGAACTGGAAAGTGAGCAACAAATAAACTACTGTTGAACTTGACTTTTAAAAGTTTGCTGGTAATTTGTTGCTTTTCATTTTATCTCAGTTGGAATTCTCAAAGACTCCTCAGAATCAGAATATGTCAGTGCCCAAATTGCTGGTTCCAGTAAAATCCATACAGATGTTTTGCAGAAAAGACTATGGGAGAGAGAAAACTCTCTCAAAATTTTCATTTCAAAAGTGAGGATATATTTTTTTGGTATTAAGTTTTTTTGAGTTCTTTAGATTAGTGCTCTGACGTGCAAGTGGTAAAAATTTGCTCCCAAAATGTAGGCTCTCTCTTTATCTCATTGATTGTTTCTTTTGTTGAGAAGAAGCTTTTTAGTTTGAGACTATCATATTTATTAATTCTTGATTTTATTTCTTGCACTCTGGGAGTCTTGTTAAAGAAGTCAAGGCCTAGTCCAATGTGATGAAGATTTGGTCCTACATTTTCCTCTATTAGGCACAGGGTCACTGGTCTAATTTCTAGGTCCTTGATCCACTTTGAGTTGAGTTTTATGCATGGTGAGAGATAGGGGTTTAGTTTCATTTTGCTGCATGTGAATTTCCAGTTCTCCCAGCAACATTTGTTGAAGAGGCATTCTTTTCTCCAGTGTATGTTTTTGGCACCTTTGTCTAGTATGAGATAACTGTATTTATATGGATTTGTTTCTGTGTCTTCTGATCTATACCATTGGACTACATGTCTATTTTGGTGTCAATACCATGTTGTTTTTGTTACTATAGATTTGTAGTATATAACCCAATCAATAAATGGGTTAATGAGCTGAACAGACACTTCTCAGAAGCAGATATACATTCAATCAACAAATATAGGAAAAAATGTTCAACATCTCTAGTAATCAAAACTAAGATTTCATCTCATGCTACTCAGAATGGCAGTTATTAAGAATATAGACAACAATAAGTGTTGGCGAGGATTTGGGATAAAGGCACACTCATAAATTACTGGTGGGACTGTAAATTGGTGCAACCAATCTGGAAAGCAGTATGGAGATTCCTTAGAAAACTTGGAATGGAACCACCATTTGACCCAGCTATCCTACTCTGTGGTTGACACTCAAAGTACTTAAAATCAGCATACTACAGTGATACAGCCACATCAATGCTTACAGAAGCACAATTTACAATAGCTAAATTGTGGAACCAACCTAGATGCCCCTCAGTAGATGAATGGATAAAAAAATGTGGTATATTTACACAGTGGAATATTACTCAGCATTAAAAGAGAATAAAATCATGACATTTGCAGGTAAATGGATGGAGTTGGAGAATATCATGCTAAGTGAAATAGGCCAATCCCCAAAAACCAAAGGTTGAATGTTTTCTCTGATAAGTGGATGCTGATACATAATGGGGAATGTGGGAAAAATGGCAGAACTTTAATTGGGTAAAGAGGAGGGAGGGTCCGGGAGGGTATATAGGGGCAGGAAATATGGTGGAATGAGAAGGACATCTATACCCTAGGTACATGTATGACTGCACATATGATGCAATGCTACATCATGTACAACCAGAGAAATGAAAAGTTGTGCTGCAACTGTGTAAAATGAATCAAAATGAATTCTGCTGTCATATATATGTCATTAAAATAAATTATATTTATTTTATTAGTATTATTAGTAAGGAATATTTATTCGTTACTAATGAATAAGAAGTTTTAAAGTTTATACTAATAAATAAGAAGTTTTAAAGACTTATTTTCATATAAAGAGCACCAGTGTAGAAGTAGAAAGCTCTGATTTTTTTTTCATATTGGCCCCTGTAAACTCTTTTATTCAACTGTCTATGAAACTGCTGATAAATGAAGAATCAATTACATTTCTCAAGGAATGAGGGTTGCAATAAGTGTATGTTGTGACTTTTGAAATCACATACATTGAAAAAGTAAATAGTGTAACATCGGTGTCTCTAAGAGTTTTATTTTATAAATACTTTAGCCTATTTTTCTTCATAAGCTATGAATTCTTTAAATGCCACTTTTTCTATAGTCATAGAGACTGCTATATCATCAAATAAAATAAATTGGTTTCTACTATTATAATGAGCAATGAAGGCATATTTAAATACATATCTATATATAAGTATTTTATTTTTGTCTATAATACCTATAATATACTTGTGTGTACTCACATATTTGCATGGTACAAGACTCTTCCCAAGGCAGAAATATTTCACAGTGCTCACATACACACATACTTTCTAATTTTTCCCTTACATCTCAAAAATTCTAATGACATAGTGTTAAAATGCAATATGCCTACTTATTTCAATATTTTCTTAAATAAATGTTCTCCTGAAAATTTGAAAAGCTGGGAGCTTAAAGACAGCAATCCAAATGTTTAAAGTTACCTTTAAATACACACAAATATAAAAATAATATTTGGTTGCTAACATTATAAGCAACATTAAAAGTAATATTTGATTGTTAAACTCAATAACACATTTGTTTAGTTATTTGTCTCAATAAATGTAATAGAGTAATAAGCAAACTCACCTCTGAAAACCTAATTCATCTTATCAGGTATGTCTACATTTTGTTTTTAGTTGTTTTATAGCTTTCATAATTATACTTGTTTCCAATGTTATGATATTTATTTTTTATATCTTTCATTCCACTTTTTTGGGTCTCTTCTATAACTATTTTTAAACATTACTTTGGACACATGTTGAAATCATTAATTATGATGCTTCCTATTTTCCTAATATAAATATTTATGGCTACACATTTTCCAAAAATACTGGTTTGCTGCATCCTATAGGTTTTTGTAAGTTGTTTTCACAATCATTAATTTTATAATCAGTTTAATTGAGGTACACTTTACAAGCAGTAAAAATCATAATTTTAAGTGAGTTTCATGACGAATTTTGAGATAAAGGTATAAAATGTAGCCATATAATTACCATCACAATAAAGATATATTGTCCCCAAAAGGTCACTTAATATCCTGTTGCACACATTCATTACAATACTGACAATTACTGTTAAATTTGCTTATAATATAATTTCATGTAAGTGAAATTATAAGATTTTTTATTGTTTTAGTTTTATTTTACCTAACATACAATGTTTTTAGTATTCATCCTTATTGTTCTAAGCAATTTTTTCATTGTGTGTGACCATGTCACAATTGATTATACAATCACCTACTGAGGGACATGTGGTTTTGGAACCACCATGAATAAAACCTTATGAATGTTCATGCATGATCCTTTGAGTGGACATATATTTCATTTTTGTTGAGTAAATATCTAGGAGTGGGATTGCTGCGTCATATGGTGAGTGGTGAGTGTTTACCTTTATAAGAAATTGCCAAAGTATATTCTAATGTGGAATTCATACCAGCAGTATATGAAAGTTCAGCTCTTCACTCTTAGAAGCACTTGATATAGCCATTCTCTCTTATTTAGCCATTCTAGTTTATTTATAATGATATATCATTTTAGTTCATGTATTTATTGGGCATTTACATATTTTTGTGAAATATATATTTAGAACTGTTCCTATTGTTTAAACCAGATGAGCTCTCATTAGCAAGTTTTAATAGTTCTTTATGTGTTTTATAATATTTTATTATTCCTATATGTTTTCAATATTTTCTCTCATTTCCTAGCTTACATTTCATATATGGCTATTGAGCACTTTAATTGTGGTTAATGAGACTGGGAAATTGAATTTTACACTGCTATTTAAGTTTGGTTAATTTAAATTCAAATATAGACTCATATGAATGATCACTAATGTTTTAGAAAGTGCTGAACAATGACATTTTATCTAATCTGCAGGTTGATAAGAAATGTTTTGATTATTCATCAGCTTTAGTGTTATAATTCTTAACTTGCTCTTTGAAGAGTTCCTTATCAATGTACTTTCCTCACTATCTCTGAAAATGTAGGAATTTAAATTTTCATTTTAATTAGAACTTTTATCTTTAACACATATTTAAGTGAATCATGATCTTTATATTCTGCATTTTAAAAACTGTTGTCCTTTTTTAAAGTCCAGTATTCAATAACTATTAAAATTTAAGGTTTATTGAACATTTGAATAAAGTTTAAACCCTCTAATTTACCTGGAGGATATATCTCTAACTCTTCCTATTACTCCATTACTCTATTAGGTGAATTAAGAGTTGTCTTATTAGTTATTAGATCTTCTATATTTTACCTGCCCAGCCCCTCATTTTTATGGCCTGTCAATAATTGAGAGAAGTTATTGATATCTTGAGGTATGATGACAAAGTTTTAAAATTACTTCTTATGATATATCAATAGTATTTACTTTGATGCTATTTTATTAGTGTATTACATATTTAAAATTGGTATAATAATTTGGTGAATTTTTATCGTTATATAAGTATCCATCCCTACAAATCCATTCCCTCTTTGATTGGCATTTGTCTGGTATATCTTTTTTCATCCATTTATTTTTAGTTGTGATTCCTTTGGAATTAGGTTTCTCTCTTGTATTTAACTAGCATTTAGATTTTGTTCTTTTTTTAATATGTATTAGTTATTTGTCTTCATGAATTACTCCATTGAGATTTACTATAATTGATTTGAGATTGCTCTTTTTATTTTGTAGTTCAGTTTGCACTGCCTTTTCTGTTACAACTTAATTTTCTCATTTAAAAAATACTATTTATTACTTTTAACCTTCATAGGAATTTTAGCACACTCTGATTTATTTGACTCCTTGCTCCAACTCTGCTCTTAGATTTAGTTTTTATTTATTTAGTCTTCTAATATTTTTAAGGCAATAATATTTGCAAGAGTTGATCACTTGTCTTTATTTTTGTCCTGGAACATGTCCCATATTTATCCTTTTTCTCCTTTATTTCATACAAAACTGTTTCCAGTTTACCATGATGACAGAGTTGAATGACAGAATGACTAGATATTCAATTTTGAACTCTAATAATTTTCCCAATGAAAATTATTGAGAATATTAAAAATACAACTCCATTGTTAACTTACACTGGGATCTAAACATTCATATAGTAAATTGATTTTGTTATTTTTATATTCATTTGTATGCTTTATGAATTTGCCTCTGCATTTTGAATTTTTAAAATTTCCCAAAATGTTTCCAAGTATTGCATATTTTCTTATTTGTCACCTTTGGTACTCTATGGGCAATTTGAATTTGTGGGATTCCCATAACTTGTTGATGTTGGGTCTTCAGTCTTCAATCTGAAGGCTGCTTAGATTGAAAGCAGCTTGGACAGCCATGTAGACATGGGCAAAAAAGAATATGATCAAATAGTAATACACGGGGGGGTGGAGAATGCAGCAAAACCTTTTGTTCAGATTCTTCCTAGTCTCTGTGCAATTTCTTCCCTTCTGCTATGGGGCAGGACCCTTTCTAGAATGGTGTCTTGTACTTATAATAAAAAATGGTAGGTCAGAGAATTTCTTTATGACCAGGTCCTACAGAAAAGTTTGAGTAATATTTTTAGGTTTCATGACTGGATTTGAGTAATAATATGATCCTCCCTTTGAGGAGGAGGAATTCTAGTATCTCTGGCTTGTCTTAGGAGGGTAGGTCAGAAGGGTATGGGAAGGTCAGACACTTGCTTTTGAGGATACTCTGAGGCCTTTACCTTGGACTATCATTTTTTGAGTCCTAACTATGTTCCTACAAAGTACAGACTTTAAGTCCACCTCACTTTTATAAAGGTTTCCTACAGGTAATATAATTTTTAGACCTTTGTGAGAATAATTTCGTTGGAGTTATTTTAATAAAAATAATTCATGGTTATCCTTATAAATTCTGCAATTTCATCTTAAATATATTTTAGATTCAGAAAAATGTGTTTATTTTATCAACATATTATCTTTATTAGCTCATCTTGATAAATAAGTTTTAAATTATATTTTCTTTCACATGAATAAAATAGTTATGTTTAAAGACACCATTGGGGCAGAGGAAAGTACAAAGCTTTCTGGAGGCTTTGAAGTTGGTAAATTTTGTTATCACTGGGATATTAAATGAACTGCAGAGCAACTCAACTGAAATTACTCTTTATATAAATCTTGTGTAATAAGATATTAAATTTGGATCAAAAATTCAGATAGGAATATGTCAGGCAAAACAGAAGCCATGAAGAAAATTATACAACCTCAGATTTTTTTCCTAGCTTAGGTTAAAATTAGAGTATTGTAATTCTTGTTTTATTTTTAGATGCTATTTAAAAGGCACACATCCTTTGTTTTTAAAATAAAAACCCTTAGAGCTATAAATATAATAAAGGTTGGCAGTAATTTAATGAATGTGAATATATGTCATTTTCCTCTTACAACCATGCATGCTGAATGAGAAAATACTATTAGAGTAGCAAATTGAGAGACAGGGATTTGGCACAGATCCATACAATGACTGGAAAATTTACCTAACCATTCAGCAACTCCATGTACATAAGAGAGAAGCCCATCTGTAAACCTCTGGGGTAGACTTCTTGAATGGAAGATTTCACATTTGAAAAAGACAATGTATTCTCTTAGCATCTCAAGGTCATTTTAAGAGAAATTCTGTATGAGTGAAACAGGATGGGTTGAAATTTTTCAATAATGTGAAGATTATATATATAATATATAATCTATATATCCATATATTATATATTATAGATTATATATATGATTATAAATATTATATACATAGATTATATATAATATATATACATAGTTTATATAATATATATTATATATATACATAGATATACATAGAAGATTTTACACACATACACACACACACACACACACACACACACACCTTCTGTTCTGAAATAGAGAACCTTGATAAGCTGAAAGTCTGGAGCAAGTAGAGCTTTTATAGATCACAGGGCAATGTCTGCCACCTCTTAGAGAGCCATACATCTCCATTTAATAATCCATTCTCTAAGGGCCTTGGGATTTCAGATAAATTTAAATAAATCAGCCTTGATTTTTCAGACAGAATTAGAGAACTTCTGATTTATGGGCCACTCAAACTTGTACCTGTAATAGTGTAATGACAAAGTAGGAGACAATTTTAGATAAATGTCAACTGAGATTACAGTTAAAACTCATGCTCAATTGGGTCTTGGCTGTGCAGTATGCTCCTTTGTGGCTTTGTTTTATCAATGTATCAAGCGGTATTTATATTTTACAGAAACTTTCAACATTTATTACTTTCACAAAGGAAAATATATAAAAATTGGAAGAGTTCTGTGAACTTATTTAAGGCCCAAATTAAGTATAAGAGATAAAATAAAAATATTATCTTATCTTGTTCTCTATCAATCCTGTAAAAAACAAAACAAAAAGCTTCCCCCCCTGGCCCCCACTATCTTGTGAACCACATGGGAATAACCAGGGAGGAATACAGGGTTTCTTCTGGAGACTCAGACATCTGAGCAAATAATATAAGAGAATAAAGAAAAAAAAACACAAAAAATATAAATACAAACCAAAGGAGGCTACAAAAGTTTTTTTTAAGTTCCAAAGACATCAATGTTCCCCAATTATATTGTTTTACTGAGTTGTTAGTGTATTTTTTGCATTCTTTATATATCCCAAAATAATTAAGTTTAAGTCATATGTTCAAAGCTTTTGTATTTTAATTTATCAGTATATTTTAATTTGATAAATTTTCCATAAGCTTATCCAATTTGGATTGCATTTCAGATGTGAAGTGCATGTTAATATTGCTTTTACAATATACTATGTGATTAGAGATGATTAGGAAAAAAATATCTGTTGTTTCCAATTTTGGAGCTCTCATAAAGTGAAAATTTTAGGAAAAATACATGATACATTCTTTTAATAAATCAATTTCTATCAACTAAGTTTGCCCTTTCTGTTGAACAGCATACAGGGACAGAAAGAATAATTGATCTAAAGCATGCAAATTCACTCATAAAAATGATTTGCAGTACAGCTGAATGTGATAGAAATGAAATTATCTGGTGCTGAATGATATCAGGAAAAGAGAAGAAAATCTGTTCCTGAATTTTTTTGGAAATTTTATTGGACTTTTTCTCTTAGTTTATCATAGTTGTCAAAACATTGGATCACAAAAAGTGAAATAGTGGTTAGAAGGGGTTTTAAAATTTATATATCAGATGAAGAAAATAAAACTTCAATTTTCATTAATCATTGAAATAAATTTTCCTTTAAGCTTTCTTACTTACTCTATCTTATACTATTTACTTTAGATAGTTTATAATATCTACTTTTGATTTTTTAAGGTAAAGGAATATAACAGACAATTTTAAATATCCAACTTAAAAGGATACATAATATGAGCCAGGCACGGTGGCCCATGTCTGTAATCACAGCAGTTTGGGAGGCTGAAGCAGGAGGATAGGGAGTTCAAAGCGAGCCTCAGCAATAGCAAGGAACTAAGCACCTCAGTGAGATCCTGTCTCTAAATAAAATACAAAATAGAGCCAGTGATGAGGCTCAGTGTTTGAGTGCTCTGGGTTCAATCCCCAGTGTGTGTGTATATATATATATATATATATATATATATATATATATACACACACACACACACACACACATACACACACACATACACAAACATGGATTGTAATCAGCATTCACTGGGTGGTGTTAGAGATTGTGCTAAGCATGAGGGAGCTCGGGGAACACTTCTACTTTCTTTTAAAAAATACCTTGCAGCTTACAAACTGCTTTCCCCAAGGAGAAAACTAAGGCTCAGGGGAGTTACATGTGGGTCCAGTGATAACTGAAATGTGGATTCCAAAGGCATGAACTGTGATCTGAATTCAACTCGACGGCTATCACTTGAGCTCACTGTGCAAACCCCCTGAAGCAAATTGGAGAAATAGAAACCATGAAGATCTCAGAGGCACATAGTACCAGACTGGGAGATTTTAAGTATGATGATCTATGTCTTTTACTGAAGTGCCCTTTCTACTGGAAGGAAAGTGTTTTCTAGCAATCTTATAACTGAAAATGAAATTCTACTTCTTCAATACATTTAATAACTTTATTTATCATGATAATAATATATACTGGGCATATAAAGTTATCTTGTTCGATCTATTCTTGATTATAAGCCTATAGAAGTCCTGGATCCAACCTATGTATCTGAGCCACTTTGTACACGAATGCATTTTGTGCTCATAACTCCCCAAAATACATTAGTTTTGAGCAATGTTTCACGTTGGTGATGGGTTGAATAAAATTCTTCTCATATGTTTAATATACAGTGCTAAACACTTCAAAATTCATGTTAGTTGTGAAACTTCACCAATGTGGCTATGAAACTGAGTTTTCTATATGTAGAGCTGAGTATGTAGTACATGGATACTCCAGGATAACCTGAAGATAAATATATGGATGTCTCTGGAAAAACTCAATACATAGAATGTACTTAAGCCAGGCACCCTGGTGGCACCATCAAAACCTCAGCCAATGAAACTAACACCATCTACCATAACCCACTGGGCCAATTAATTTGGAAAACATTATCTTGAGTATTTCAGAAAGCATCTATTTGGAACATTACAATAATATCTTCCTATGTGACAAAATTACTGGCAAGTATTACAATGCAGAGTCCAGGGGAAAAAAAGTAATGCTTTATTCAAAAGAATAACATAATCATATGTTGAATAGAGAAATGTTTTGTATTTTAATTGTTCATTTGTCACAGGACATTTAGGATATAGGTTAAAAAATTCATTCTCTCTTGTCAATTTTTTTCTATTATACATTTATTGTTTGATGTTTTATCTGTAACAGTAACTACAGCAGTGTCCTGAACTTTACAATTTTTAATAACTTTCTCAAATGAATTAGTGCATAAACAACCAACCAATCTGCTTTATATTATATATGGTCAACTTTTAAAGCACAATTAATAACTTATATTTGAAAACATTTGCCATATATGAAAAACAAATTAGCCCAAGAGCTCCCCAGCCTGCACTTCATCTGTTCAGTTGAGAGTCTGTTGGCATGATTCCTATGGATGGTTTGCAGAAGACCATCCTCCTAAATCCCTAGCAATCACTGGCTATTCTCCAGAATCAGCTTCAATTTAAGCATGAAGGAGAATTAGTTCAGAGGTTCCCTCCTGCTCCAAAGCTCTGAGCTATTTAATTACTGCTTTGGCTGGACCCAGGGCAATCACAGCATCAGAGCCATGACTCATCTTTGCTGGGTGAGCTGAGTCTGGTGTCCACCTGGGAGGGATGAGAGCTTAATCACACTGTCTTTTTCACAGCAGAAACAATGGGTATATTTGTCTTCTGTACTGCCTGAGATCATATTGGATCTACTAATCCAAAGACTGAAAACTTCCAATAAGAAACTGCTAAATCATGGAATACCTCAATTCTTTTCTCTTTACCTTCTCTAATGGTGGAGGATATAAGTAAGACCTCATCTGAAATTTTTATTTCATAAAAATAGGTTGTTTTCTCATAATATCTTGAATTTTTCTTACATCTTAGATTGACTAAATCTTTTTTTTTCAATTGATAGTCTATCTTAATTTATTTATTTGTTCAATTATACATGATAGCAGAATGTTCTTCTATTTGTTGTATAGAAATGGATCACAATTTTTCACTTCTCTGGTTGTGCACCAAGTAGGGTCACACCATTTTTTTTTTTTGACACAGGACTCAGCATCTGGTTTATTTGCATTTTTTTTAAAATACAAAGATATAAAAAATTTTAATCTCGATATATAAGAAATTTATTTCTGCTAAATTAGAATATATTGCTCTAATTTTTTCAGATTCATCCTTCATGAGGGTACTTTTGCATACTTAATTTACAAAGAGAAAGTGTAATAAAACTAAGGAAAGAATACACAACTTGCACACCCATTTATCTCCCTTCACTTATATAGATATTTCTTAGGTACAATGTCTGGTGGCACACTGGGATTATCAATGTTCAGATGCAAATCCTCTGATAAATTCTTTATTTTTATGATTTTATAAACCTTTATTTCTTAAAGAGGCATGCTCATAGTAGAAAATACAGATAAGCAAACAGAAAAAATGGAAATGATTTTTTTATATTCAACCATTATTGGTATTTCAGTATGTATTCTTCTGTCAGTCTCATTCACGCTTTCTCTCATGTATGAGTTTATACAATTTCAAAATTTTACCAGTATAGCATCATAAAAATGAAGTCTTGTGAAACCAGCCCATTTTATTTATTTATTTATTTATTTTTGACAAATAACAGCTTGGTTTATTTATTTATTTTTTTTAATTTTTTTTCAGGGTTAAGCATGAATTTATTTATTTATTTATTTTTTAATTTTTGTTGTTGGTTGTTCAAAACATTACATAGTTCTTGATATATCATATTTCACACTTTGATTCAAGTGGGTTATGAACTCCCATTTTTACCCCGTATACAGATTGCAGAATCACATCAGTTACACATCCATTGATTTACATATTGCCATACTAGTGTCTGTTGTATTCTGCTGCCTTTCCTATCCTCTACTATCCCCCTTCCCCTCCCCTCCCCTCCTCTCTTCTCTCTCTACCCCCTCTACTGTCATTCATTTCTCCCCCTTGTATTTTTTCCCTTTCCCCTCACTTCCTCTTGTATGTAATTTTGTATAACCCTGAGGGTCTCTTTCCATTTCTATGCAATTTCCCTTCTCTCTCCCTTTCCCTCCCACCTCTCATCCCTGTGACTCAATCTCTTTTTGAGCCTACACTGTTTAAACTTCCTGATTTTAGGTCAATTTCTCTGTTAAGGCCAGAGACCAGCTAGTTCAATTCAGACATTTGGCAGTTAATCCATTCCCTAAAGGTTTAATTAGTATTGTTTAATTCCTGGACATCCTAAAAATCTGGGCACTGTTTATTAAGAGGTATTATGATTTCTCAATATAGTACAATGCTATTCTATACTGAGTTTGCAATCAATCTAATGTTTTCTGTTGAGATTTCAAATTACTCTAATTTAAACTTTACTTTTAATTTATAATAATAGCATCTCATATGTACCAGATATTTTCGTAATTTATTTATATTATTCAAATCCTCACAAAAACTTCTGTGAGAGAAATATTTTGTCATCTTCATTTTGAAAGTATAAAACCCAAGACTTTGTGACTTTATATGATTTTTCAGGCACCCAAAGCAAGTAAGGGTAGAACATAGAGTGAAATTCGAATCCTTCTGAATCCATATTCCATGATTTTGGCTAATAGTGTATATTTTACACACACACACACACACACACACACACCCTACTGTCTAAAGCTACAACAGTGTTTAGATCATCTTTGAAATAGATAACTTCATGTAAACCAAAACTATATTTTCTGTGAACATTCAGTTTTAAAGAGCTTAGGTGAGTGAACTCAAATCTTTTACATAAAGAGCTAGACCTGTAACAGAGTAAGGTTTACCAGAATGTATGTTGGCTTGATGGTGCTCAATACAGCTAAAATAATGAGACAAACTACAGATCTTTTGTTTGTATTTGGAATATTACTCATCAAATGTGAGATTGCATTTTTATAACATAAAAGTCATACTAGGATCCATTATTTCACACATTGTCAAATGGCAATCCTGATGAATATTTTATTCATGAGATTTCTCAACATAAATTTTCAAGATACTAAGCAATCTAATCATTTTCAAAAGTGGCTATATAATGGCAACAGGAGTACACGATTAGAACCAAGCTATTTTCACATCAGCTCTGTAATACAGCTTTAGAATTCATTTACAATGTGGAACTTGAAAAAAATGCTATCAAAAGTGTAAGAAGGTGGTGTCAACACCCACACTCGTGATGGAGAATTTCCAAAAGTATCCTAAAATGTCCACATAATTGAATATTTTCTCTCATGCATCATTTCACATTCTGATAATTTTTCCATTACAAGGTATTCTAGAAGCATAAGATATATATATATGCAACTTGGCGACCTTTCTATGTTTATATTTACCTGTCATCTTTCCTATGTGGTTGTTCCCTCCTCACCTGTTTTTGGGGATTGAACCCAGTGGGTGCTCTACCTCTAAGCTATATCCCCAATCCTTTTTATTTTTTATTTTGAGATAAGATCTTGCTAAGTTGCCCAGGCTATCTTTGAAATTGCAATTGTCTTGCCTTGACCTCCCGGAGAAGGCATCATAGGTGTGAGCCACCACACCTACCTTGCTGCCCCCTTTTTTTGTATGCAAGCATTAAAATATACTATAGAAGAGGGTCTATGGTTCTGATCCATAGGTCAGTGACACAGACCTGGCTGTGCTGCCATTCTATAATTGCCTTCAGGATCCTAAAGGAATTAGAGCATTTAAAGCCTTCACAACTTCCTTTGTGTACAGACTGAACTAAAATAATGGCTGATAGCACAGATAGCAGACTATCTCTACGAAGAATGTAGCTATTGTCAGAAGCAGTCACTGCTATACAGAGTCCTGTGTGGGAAAGTTCACAGACCTACCTGATTGTCTAAGAAATATGAAGGACACTTTCTCCATGCAGGCTTTAACATTCTACCTTGGGAGTTAGTGCTTTTACAGCTAATTCCAATAAGGCATAGAACTAGTGTAAGACTAAATTCACATAGGCAAAGGGGTTTTAAACATTTGTGCTGTTAAGAAAATGGACATAATGATGTATTGATTTAACACAATTTTTAAAATTCAGCCAACCAACTAAAGAAATATATTTTTAATTGGACCAATCATGAATTCCCAAAGAAATCATGCTACATCTTGAATTTCTCCTTCCTTTGGAGGAACAGAAAGAAAAGCTGATAGTTAATACTGTCTTTTTTTTCATTTTAATCATGATTATGCCAACAACAAAATTCTCAAAATGGTTACTTTGGGAAAGTAGAGAACGATTTTCTCCTAAACCACTTATTTATTGTCACCACCACCACTTTATTATTCTAAGGCTTGAAATTCTGATCAAAGAAATATTTTTAAGTGTTCTTATCCTGGGGTGCGGGAGGAGCAGTTGGATCCCAGTGAATCCCTGAACACAGTGAAACTGCATTCATATTTTGTATAGAAATGACATATGAAAGAAGATAGACAGGGATGCGGTCCAGGAGCAAGGCAGCCAGGTGCTTAGTAAGGATTAGGTTTGCTAATTTAAAAAGGAGGGGGAAAAGCTATACACATCATCAGTCTAAAAACAAGAACAGAAGCAGCGTTGCATTCAAGCTGTGTCATTTATTCCACCACTGCGGAGCGTGTGCCACCTTCCCCTCCTCCTCTACGTGAGTCTTCCATTTCTTCAGTTACCGCCCACATGAATTGTTGCTACCACCTATTCTCTTCCAAGGGAGATAGGAGGGTGGACTGGCAGCTCTGGCTCCCTGGAGAGCTGGTGCAGCTACAGATCTGGAATAAGCTCACTGTGATTGCTGGCTACCTTCTGAGCACAGAGGCTACACACTGTGCTAACATGCTTGCAGTCCCATATTTTAAGCTCTTTGTGATTACAAATGTCTAATAGGCCAGGAAGATCACCCACAGGAAAATGTTAGCAGAAACCATGTTTCAGAACAATTTCTAAATGTTTTTTTTTTTTCCTCTCTCTCTCTCTCTCTCTGAAAATCAGGGCAGGATTGAGAGGCTGTTCACTGGTAATGGGATAATGGTAGAGAGCTGTTTACTTCAAAGGCTTTTGGATCAAGCTTTTAAGGAGAGCAATTAAAAATGTATCCGTGGCAGGATGAGGATGTACACTGATAGTAGAAGGGATATGAGTTTATTTTCTTTTTCCAGCCCTCTTCAGATATGAACGAAGCTCCTTGCATCAGGATCTCCAAGGGCCTTTGAGAGGCATTCCTTCAGTTTCAAAGTGCCTGACACCAACTTACAAAGTGTGACAATAAAATAACAAGGACGATTATGAACAAATACCACAATGAGTGTTGACCTTCTTAGAATGTGCCCAGGAGACTGTATGTTGGTGGCAATGATGCTGCTGAGGCCTCAAACATTTCTGCAAGTCCTTGTCTTGAATTGCACTTGGAGAGCTGGCTTTATAAATCACCTAAGAAAATGTATTTCCTTACCTTGTGATCATACCTCATCTTTCTCCTTACTGCAGACACATTCAGGAAGAATTTAAAAACTGAGATGTTTCAGAGCCAGTTTGAATTTGACGAAGTAGTATTTGTCCCCAGTGATATTTACCAGCTTCTGTTTTTTTCTTAAAAACCAGAATCTCTCAATTCAAGTATTCATGAATGGCTTATTGAATTTCAACAAGCCGTTCATGAATTGTTCAGTATCCAGCAAGATTGATTAAATAATATCTGCACCATTTCCATAGAAATGGGCTTATTATTACTACCAAGGTCCAATATTTGTCACATGGCGGGTCAAAAGAAAATGGTATTTTAAAAACTCATGAAGAAGTAGAGTTCATGAGTTTCCAGAAGTTTCAGAAAATGAGACTGTCACCCTGAGGCAAAAACAGAGTGAACAATATAAGCTTTGAGGGAAAGGTAATGCAGGAAATTTACAAGATCACAATTAAAAATAAAACAGTGACTTTGTGGTTTGGACCATATAAAAAACAGGAGAAGAAAGTAAAATTTGATTTTTCAGTTGCATGTGAATATCTCAAAGAAAGAAACTATAAATATAGTCCTTAATTTACAAATAATTCAGACACTGTTTCTTTTTCATTTAAAGATTACTTTTGCTTTTCAATTTTATATACGCTTCTTAAAACCTTGATTATGTCTATTATTATGCAATCATTGAATACAATTCAATACAATTTTGAAAATCAAGTATCAATGAAGTGCCAATATAATGTAAACTCTCATAAAATCAGTTTCAAATTATTTTAAAATTTTCTCTAACACACCTATGTTTCATCAGCTATTATCAAATGGATATTATTCCATTTAAGCAAAATAATTCAGTAAAACTTAATGATACTACTAAAACACAGGTATTAGGTGATGAATATGTTCATTGCAAATATTTTATACACTAAGATCACAAAATTTAACCTGTGGCATATCTCAGATAAGTATGAGAAAGCAAATAATATATTTTCCCTTATCTTTCTCTACTTACTGCTTATTTAGGTACTTTCTAGGCAGATATACATGTGGGGGTTGAGGGTGTTGGAAGAGGAGTAAGGAATAATACCTAACTAAATTCAAAACCTTTTAAATTCAGAATGATGATTTAGGCAGTCCCACCTAACATGCTCCATTTTTGCAGAAATAAAGAAAAATTTTGATTTTTCCATCCTCCCCAGGAAGTAATGTAACATCTTGATCTACGGTTATAAAGATGGTGGCTAAACCCAACCCAAACTGACAGAGAAACCATATGGAAAAGCCTGGTGAACCCAAGGGCTTTTCCACCACAAATTCTGCTCCCCTGATGGGCATGATCTACAGCATCTGCTTGACTGTTTCCCTTTTCTCTCATCTTTGTACATAATAACTGTTTTGCTGTATTACTGGAGGTGTAATAAAGGTGCTCACTGCCTATGAAGATTTGCCATCTTGTAGTAAAAAATGGAAAACAAGAGCATAATTACTCTTTTTATATTGTTTTCAATAGGATACCCATGCATTTGTCACCTTTTCAGTTATCTCCACATTCATCTCTGTAGGATCTTGTACTCAAAGTGTGATACATAGCCAGTAGCACTGATATCACCCGGGAGTTTGTTAAAAATGAGGACTCTTGGAGATGCTTTAGACTTATAGGAATCAAAATCTGAATTTTAACACTATATCTCAGTGAATATCAAGCACCTTAGTGTTTGAGAAGCTTATAAGAATTCTGGTTCCACTTCTTTAAAACTTTATGACCTTGGCCAATGGAATATCATCTTTCTTACACTTAAAATAGGAAAAAATAATGTTTCTAGTTGTTCTGGGCTAATATTTTTACATTTGAGAGCATTTCCTCCATCTTTTTCCTAGGTAACCCAAAAAGCCCTTAATGTCTTATTGGGGTATCCACTTGTATTACTCCTCAAAATATGGTCTGGTAAAACTTGGCTCTAAGGGGAAGCAGGGATCAATTTCAACTTGCCTCTGTCTCTTATAAGAATTTTATGAAGATTAAATGACATAATTAAAGTTAAAGTGTTTACTAGTTTTTCTGGAACATAAGAATTCAACAAAGTTTATCTAATGAATATGAATTTGCTCTAAAAACAGTTGAGTGAAATCAGTGTTTTGTTTTGTTTGTCTAAAATCAATGAACTATAGTTCTGAGATACAACTCACTGACCAGAGTTTGATTAAATTTTTGGAGGAGTATTTATTTACCAGAAAGCAGATAAAGCTGAGTCTTCAGTATATTTTGCACATAAATGCTTTCAGGACTCAAATTATTGATTTCTTGGCTACCTAGCCAGATTTTCTTTCTTTTTCCTTTCCTTCTTCCAACCATTCCCAAACTTAACACTTAACTAAATATCCCGCCCCTCCAAAGTCCTGGCTTCAGTTCTTGAATAATAACAAGTTTAAGAAATTAAATCATACTAATAAATAGATTTCTAGTATGAAATAAATTTCCTAATCACTCATACATTGAAAAATTACATGTCTTAATCTCGACAAACTTTTGGTTTATGTTTATATTATTGTGACATACACAAAAACACCAAATTTTATATTCTCCATTTAAAAAAATTATTGAGAAACTAATACGCACCAAGCATTTTTATAGTCAAACAAGTCCAAAACTCTGCCCTATTGGAACAAGTGGTC
Source organism: Marmota monax (assembly GCF_021218885.2). Taxonomy (NCBI): domain Eukaryota; kingdom Metazoa; phylum Chordata; class Mammalia; order Rodentia; family Sciuridae; genus Marmota; species Marmota monax. The sequence goes on from NW_026694096.1 coordinate 3,156,813, forward strand.
ATTCATATGTAAAATCATGAATCTAGACAGAGACTTTACAAATATTAACCCAAAAAGGACAAAAAAAGTCATTTTAATAGATGCAGAAATGGCCTTTGATAAAATTCAATATCCCTTTATGTTAATAACAGTGAAAAATAAGAGGTTTCAGGAGAAACATATCTCAACATTTTAAAGGCCATTTACAATAAACCAAGAGCCAGCATTGCAATGAAAGGGGAAAAACTTAAAATGTTCTTCACAAGGAGCAAGACAAAGATGCCTATGGTCACCACTTTTATTTAACACAGTTCTGAACTTGTGCGAGAGGAATGAGACAAGAGAAAGAAATAAAGGCCATGCAAACTGAAAAAGAAAGAGTCAAGTTGTTTCTGTTTGCAGATAACATGATTTTATATATAGAAAACTGAGAAAACTCCATAAAACATAATTAGAACTAATAAATGAATTCAGCAAAGTTACAAGGCACAAAATCATGCATAAGTCACTAGTGCTAGCCACAATTTTGTGTATGTAATCCCTCAATAATTTTTTAAATAAAGAATATACATTTTAGGGGTTCTGTATATATTACAATAATATAAAGAATCATTGAGATATTATTGTGAATTATTTGAAATAGAAATCAAGAAAACAATACTATGTGCAATAGCTACTAAAAAAGTACCTTGAAATAAATTCAAAACCAAAGAAGTGAAATAACTCTACAGTGAAACCTGTAGAACATTTGTAAAGGAAATTGAAGAGGACCCCAAAGTTTGATATATATCCCATGTTCATGTGTCAGAAGAATCAATATAATCAGAATGCCCATATAATCTAGTGCTCTCTATATATTCAATGCAATCACCATCAAAATATCAATTAAATTTTTCACATAACTAGAAAATAAAATCCTAAAATTTATATGGAAACACAAAAATTCTTGAATAGCAAAGTTATTTTGAGCAAAAAGAACAAAGCAGGAGGTATTACACAGTGTCACTTCAAAAACATACTACAAAACTGCAGGAATCAAAATGGCATGATATTAACATAAAAGCAGACACAGAAATCAACGGAAAAGAATAGATAGAAATAAACCCATGAATCTACAGTCAGCTGAATTTCAAGAAAGGTATAAGAACATGCATGGAGAAAGGATAATCTTTGCATTTAATGGAGCTGAGACAATTGGATATCTGCATGGAGAAGAATAAAACTAGACACCTTCTTATCACCAGTTACAAAAATCTACACAAAATGAATTAAAAGACTTAAATTTAGGACTTGAAACTCCTGGAAGAAAACATAGGGGGGAAACTTTAGGACACTGGAATGGGGAAAGAAATTTCAGGAAAAGACCCCTTGAAGCATAGGAAACAAAAGCAAATATTTGGTATGACATATGGGATTATATCATACCAAAAAGCTTCTGCACAGCAAAGAAAATAATCATCTGAGTGCACGGATAACACACAAAATGAGGGAAAATATTTGCAAACTATACGTCTGACAAGGGTTGATATCTACAATGTATAAAAAACTCCAAATCTTAATAGCATAAATGCAAATAGCCTGATTAAGAAATGAGCAATGGATCTACATAAACATTTCTCAAAGAATATATATAAATGGACAAGAGTACAAGAAAAAATGCTCAACATCACTAATCATCAGGAAAATAAAAGTTAAAACCAGAATGAGATACCACCTCACCTTAGTAAGTCAGTAAGAATGACTACCATCAAGTAGAATAAGGATAACAAATGTTGGCAAAGATGTGGAGAAAAGGATGTGCATTGTTGGCGGGAATGCAAGTTAGTACTGCCATTATGGAAAACAGGATGGCAGTTACTCAAACATTAAAAAGAGAACTATCATATCATCCAGCAGTCCCATTACTGGATATATTCCCAGAGTAAATAAATCAGAATGCAGAAAAGACACCCCCCACGTTCATTGCAGCACCAGTCATCATAGCCAAGAAATGGAAACAACCTAAGTGTCTACCAAGTGATGAGTAGATAAAGAAAAAACGGTGTGCATATACAATGGGATACTATTTCAGTCATAAAAATAATGAAATCCTGTCATTTGAGACAATTATAGATAGAAGTGGAAATCATTATGTTCAATGAAATAAGCCAGGCACAAAAAGAAAAATATCACATGACTAATACTACACTTGTGTAGAATCTTAAAAAAAAAAAAATCATAGCAGTTGAAAATAGGATGGTGGTTACTAGAGGCTGGGGAGAGTGGGGTTTGTTCAGAGGGACGGAGAAAGATTGGCCAGAAGTTCTAATGTGCTATTATGCAGTAGGGTGACTCTAAATAACAATTATGTACTGTACATTTCATCCATACTGTACATTAGAAGCTAAAATAAATTATTTTTAGTTTCATCCTAAAGAAATGTTAATTGTTTGGAAAGATAAATATGTTTAACTTGATTTAAATAAAATAGCATGTGTATGTGTATGAAACATATTATATAGTACCTCATTGGTGTATACAAATTTTATGGTTTTATGTATCAGTTTAAAATACATTAAAAATTGATCATAGGTCTAAATTAAAAATTCAAAAATATAAAACTTCTAGCAAATAATACAGTAGTAAATCTAAAGGACTTTGAGCTTAATAATGACACTTCAGCTACAATACCAAAGGTGTACTAAATGATAGAAAGAATTCATAAGCTGAGCTTCATTAAAATAAAAAATTTCTGTTCTTCAAAACACAATTGTAAAGAAAATGAGAATACAAATAATTCTGGGAGAAAATATTTACAAAGGAATTATTTGATAAAGGGCTGCTGTTCAAAATATACAAAAACTCTTAAACCTTAATAAGAAAACAAGAATCTGATTTAAAAATGGGTCAAAGACATTAGCAGATATCTCACCAAAACAGATATACAGATGGTGAATACGCATATGAAAAGATGTTGCACAACATCCATCATTAGAAAAATGCAAATTAGCACATCAATCAGATACCATTATGTACCTATTAGAAAGGCCAAAATCAACACTAACACCACCAAATGAAGGTGAGGAAGTGGAGCAACAGGAAGTGCTCATTGCTGGTATGACAGGAATGTAAGGAGGTACAGACACTTGGAAGAGAGTTCAAGAGTTTCTTACAAAACTAAATATGCTTTAATTAGATGATCCAGCAAAAATTACCCAAAGGAACTTAAATTTACATCCACAGAAAAACCTGCACATGAATGTCTATTACAACTTCATGCACAATTGTCAAAACTTGCAGGTGGCCAAGCTGTTAATCAGTAGGTTAATAGGTAAATAAACTATGGTACATCTTTATAGCGGAATATTATTCAGCAAAAAAAAGGAAGGTAGTATGCCATGTAACAACATGAAAGAAACTTAAATATTAATAAGTAAGGGAAATCAATTGAAAGGCTATATACTGTATGATTCCAAGTATGTAACATTCTGGCAAGACAAAACTGTGCAGATATAGAAAAGAGCACTGAGTTTCCAAGGTTGGGAATAATGGAAGGATGAAAAGAACATTTTCAGGGCAGTGACACTAAGAGAAAACCCAAATTTTAATAATGGACCTTGAGTGATTATGATGCATAGATGTGGATTCATCCATTTTAACAAATGCACCAATCTAGTGGGGAATGTTTATAATAAAGGCTATGCATTTGTGGGGTTAAAGGGTATGTGGATTATCTCTGTACCTTCTGCTCAATTTTGCTACAAAACTAAACCCGTTCTGAGAAATAAAGAATTTTTTAAAAAGGGAGAGCTGTGCCCTGATGGAAGTTGTGTTGTAGTGGAAGAAAAAAAAATAAATAAATGAAATAAATATATTATTTGTTAGATTAGATAGTGACAAAACATATGTTGAATAATCAAGAAAGATGGAGGTAAAGGAACCCTCCCTCCCCTTTGCCCAATCAAAGTTCCTCCATTTTCCCCATGCCTCTTCCCTAACCATAATGGATCAGCATCCCACTTATCAGAAAACATTCGGCCTTTGGTTTTTTGGGATTGGCTTACTTCGTTTAGTATGATATTCTCCAACTCCATCCATGTACCTTCAAATGCCATAATCTTATTCTCTTTTAATGCTGAGTGATATTCCATTGTGTATATACACCACAGTTTCTTTATCCATTCATCTATTGAAGGGCATCTTGGTTGGTCCCACAGTTTAGTGATTATAAATTGAACTGCTATGACCATTGATGTGACTGGGTTACTATAGTATGCTGATTTTAAATCCTTTGGGTATAGATGGAGGAGTAGGATAGCTGGGTCAAATGGTGGTTCCATTCCAAGTTTTGTAAGGAATCTCCATACTGCTTTCCAGATTGGTTGCACAAATTTGCAGTCCCACCAGCCATGTATAAATGTACCTTTTCCCTACATCCTCTCCAACATTTATTGTTGTCTATATTCTTGATAACTCCCATTCTGAGTGGTATGAGATGAAATCTTAGTGTAGTTTCATTTGCATTTCTTTAATTACTAGACATGTTGAACATTTTTTTTTCTATATTTGTTGATTGAATGTATATCTTCTTCTGAGAAGTGTCTGTTGAGCTCCTTAGCCTATTTATTGATTTTTTTTTTTTTTGGTGTTTTTGGTTTCCATATGCAGCAAAATAAAACTAAATCCCTATCTATCACCATGCACAAAACTCAACTCAATGTGGATCAAGGACCTAGGAATTAGACCAGAGACCCTGCACCTAATAGAGGAAAAAGTAGACCCAAATCTTCATCAGGCCCTAAACTTCTTAACAAGACTCCTAGAGTGCAAGAAATAAAATCAAGGATTAATAAATGGGATGGACTCAAACTAAAAAGCTTCTTCTCAGCAAAAGAAACAATCAATGAGGTGAAGAGAGAGCCTACATTTGGGGAGCAAATTTTTGTCACACATACTTCAGATAGAACACTAATCTCCAGAATATATAGTTCAAAAATCTTGAGATGAGAATGGATCTGATTTGTTTCCAGAGCAGCAAGTCTAGTGTGTTTAAAGTGGTGTGCATAGGTGGAGAGTGGACATCTGGACAGATCATTCAGGATCAGTACCTCACAGTAAATGACATCAGAAGCATAAGACAACAAAGGTTTGTTTTTCTTTCATGTTTCTTAGGTAGCTGAGAGCTCTATTTTATCTTCAAAGAAACATAAACACATAACTACCATCATTTTCAGTGTATGTAAATCATAAACTATTTCACATATTACAGTGTACAACTAACAAAAGAAAAGAAATTCTATTAGGAGTAACCAAAAGGATTTTTCCACAGGTCATTCTATCTCTGAAACATACAGACAGAAGCTTGGGTCTTGTAGCCTTTATTCTTGGCCCCTTCCCTGTATTAATAGGAGTTTTTGAGGGATTCCTTTCTTCCAATCTTCTGCTGGTTTGTCTTCTTTCTCTTTTTTTCTCCTGGGTACAGGTCCAGGAGAAATGGTTTGTGTGTGGTGCAAACATTTCTGACTGGTGCAGAACTGATCTAAAAAGTCATACAATCTGATCCTCTGATCTCTTATGTGCTGTAGTAGAAGCAGGAAAAAAAAAAAAAAACGAATTGAATAGCTGCCACACTAGGGTCACTGGCCCTTTTTTAAAAGGTCATTGAACTTATGTCTCCTTTGATCCTAATCCTAATGCTAACCCTGTTTGCACTAAAATTGCACTTTATCTGTGTAAATTTCTAATATCTCAGGAAAATATGTTTTTCTAACATTTCCTTTATTTTCTTGAGCATATTAATCATAATTATTTTTAAGTCCTGTCTGCCAATCAAAATCAATTTCATCTGTAGGTCTTATTTTACTGGCTATTTTTTTCTCTTATGTTTGGACGGGGATTAGCCTTTTTAAAAAAATGTTTTTCAGTATCATGTATGCAAAAATGTTGAAGATCAAAGTCTCTCCAAAAAGTTTTAAATTTTTCTCTTGCTAAGTTTATATAACGTGGGTTGGCTAATGTAATCCAATCAGACCCAAGCATAAGGCTATGTATATTTCAGTATTATTAAGGTTTTGTCTATTTTTTACTTATCTACAATATTGAGTGTAGCTCTCCATTTAAATCTGGAACACTCATTTATAAATTCTAAACACTAATCTTGGTTTCCTTAATGCACAAAGACTACTAGAAATTTGGATTCTTCAGTTCATGTTTCAGTTCTTTTGTTTTTAATTTATTATTTTTTATTAGTGCATTATAGAGATATATAAAGGTAAAATTCACTGTGCTATATTCATATAGGTACATAGGATAGTTTGATCAGTTTCATTCCACTGTTCCTTCCTTTTACCATTCCTCCTCTCTCCCTCCCTTCCAATCCCTTCCTACTCCACTGATCTCTCTTTTCATGGAACTCCCTCCCATGCTTTATTATTATTACTACTACTATTTTTATTTTGGTTTACCTTCTGTATATGAGAAAAAACATTCAACCATTGACTTTCTGGATCTGGCTTATTTCACTTGGGATGATGGTTTCTGGCTCCATCCATTGATCAACAAATGCCAAAATTTCATTCCTTTCTATGGGTGGGGAAAATTCTATTGTGTATTCATACCACATTTTCTTTATTCATTCTTCAGTTGATGGGCATCTGGGCTGGTTCAATAACTGGCTTTAGTGCTGCTATGAATATTGATTTGGATGTATCACTATATATGTTGATTTTAGTTCTTTTGGATATATAACCAGGAATGGGATAGCTGGGTTATATGACAGTTCCATTCCTAGGATTTTTTTTTGTTGTTGTTGTTGGGTTTTTGTGTGTGTGTGTGTGTATGTGTGTGTGTTTATTTGCAGAATATCCATACAGCTTTCCAGATTGGTTGTACTGGTTTCAGTCCCACCAACAACATAGATATGTGCCTTTACCTTTTTCCCCATATACTTACCAGCATTTATTATTTATGTTCTTGATAATTGCCATTCTGACTGGAGTAATATGAAAATTCAATGAAGTTTTGATTTTCATTGCCCTGATTTCTAGAGATATTGAGCATTTTTTCATATATTTTGGCTATATTTCTTCTTTTGAAAAGTGTCTGTTTAGTTCTTTTCTCCAATTATTAATTTGACTATCTGTTTGTTTTGGTGTTTTTTTGAGGTTCTTATATATTCTGGATATTAATGCCCGGTACGTAGAGCAGTTGGCAAAGATTTTCTCCAGTTCTATAGGCTCTCTCTTTATGCTTTGTTTCCTTTGCTGTGAAGAAGGTCTTTTATTGATTCTTGGCTTTATCATTTACATTTTAGAAGTCTCATTAAGGATGTCAGTACCTGTGCCACTAAGTTTAGAAGTCTCATTAAGGATGTCAGTACCTGTGCCACCAAGTTAGAGTCTTGGGCCTCCATTTTCTTCTAGCTATTGTAGAGTTTCTGGTCTAATTCCTAAGCCTTTAATCCACCTTGAGTTATTTCTGTGCAGGGTAAGAGAGTATCACTCTTCTACATATGGATATCCAGTTTTCCCAGCCCCATTTATTAAAAATGATATGTTTTTGGTAACTTTGTTCAGTATCAGATTACTGTATCCATGTAGATTTGTTTCTGTGCTTCTATTCTTCTCTATTGGTCTTTATGTCTGTTTTGGTAAGTATTAAATCTTGAAGATATTAACAAATTCCTAAAGACATATGATCTACCCAAGTGGAACTGTGAGGATATAGAAAACTTAAACCAATATCAAGCAATAAAACTGAAGCACATATTAAAAGTCTTTCAACAATGAAAAGCCCAGGACCACATGGTTTCTCAATTGAGTTCTACTAGACCTTTAAATAACTAAAATCAATTCTCAAATTATTCCACTGAATAGAAAAAGATGGAACACTGCCAAATTAATTTTATGAAGCCAGTATCACCCTGATATCAAAACCAGATAAAGACACATCAAGGAAAGAAAACGTTAGACCAATATTCCTGAAGAACTTAAATGCAAAAGTGCTTAATAAAATATTGGCAAACTGCATTCAAAAACACATCAAGAAGATAGTGCATCATGACCAAGTAGGTTTCATCCCAGGGATGCAAGGTTGGTTCAACCTATACAAATAAATAAATGTAATTTACCATAGATATAGTTAAGGACAGAATCACATGATTATCTCAATAGACACAGAAAAAGCATTTGCTAAAGTTTGGGACTTATTTATGTTTAAAACACTGGATAACTAAGGATAGAAGGAACTTACTTCAACAATGGAAAGGCTATGTATGAGAAACCCAAAGACAACATTATACTGAACAGAGAAAAAACTGAATTTTCTAAAAAAACAGAAACAAGATAAGGATGTCTACTCTTAGCACTTTTATTCAACATAGTCCTTGAAAATTTAACCAGAGCAATCAAGCAAGAGAAGGAAATTAAAGATATAAATAGGAAAAGTCATTTATTTTATCTCTGTGATGGCATGATCCTATATTTAGAAGACCCGGTTTAAAAAAAAAAAAAAAGAAAAGAAAAAGAGATTCTAGCCAAAGACTTTAAGTTCTTAAAAAGAAATTTAAAATAGTAGCAGGATACAAGATCAACATAACATAAGTTAATCACTTTCCTATACTTCAATGTGAATCTGCTGAAAAAAATAGGAAAACTAACCCATTTATAACAACCTGAAAAAACCCTAACAACTTGGAAATAAATCTAACCAAGGAGATAAAAGACCTCTCTAATTAAAACTACAGGACATTAAAGAAAGAAATTGAAGACAACCTTGGAAAATAGAAATACCTCCCATGTTCCTGGATAGGCAGGATTAATATTACCAAAATGGCCATACTACCAAAAGTGTTATTCAGATTCAAAGCAATCCCCATCCAAACAGCAATGACATTCTTCATAGAGCTAGAAAAAAAAGTTCTAAAGTTCATTTGGAAGAATAAGAGACTGTGAATAGCCAAAGCAATCCTGAGCAAGAAGAGCAATGCTGGAGGCATCACAATATTGGACCTTAAATTATATTACAGAGCTATAGTATCACAACATTATGGTCGTGTTTTACTTCTAAATCTTGTGCCCCATGTAGTTTTAAAATTCAACAAATGTGTAGAGTGAAGCAGAAATGGTATTGAATCAATTTCCTGCACCTGAGATCTGGGCCTTTTAAGTTTTTATATGTGTCTGTCACCAGGGTGCTGTTGGAAGTTATTTCCTTCTCTTACCTCGTTTCCTCTCTCCCCTCCCTCTCCCTCTTTAAGAATCCTGTGTGTTTCTGTTTATTTAGAATCCTGAATGAAAAAACACTAACTGCAAATTATTGGTTCACTTAACTTCCAACTGCTTGTTTTTCATGAATTATGTTATCCAAGTTCTTATTTGAATAATTCTCCAATAACTGTAATGTAAAAAGAATATCAGGGTTCTTTGTTCTATGGTAGAGCATTTGTCTGTTTTAGGTTATGAATCTTAGTCAAATTTAGAGTTCCATCTACATAGAACTTTTTCTAATGTCTATATTTTAAAATTTTCTGTCTTCTAAATTATAAGCTCCATGAAAACAAGGGATTTACCTGTGTTGTGCATCATTGTATCAAAAGTGCCTATTAACAATTGTTGCCACATAACAGGAACTCAATAAATTTGTATTGATGGAATGAGAAACAAATCCCATGTAAATACATCCCAGATGAAAACTGCTTTCATATTTCTTTTCTTCTATTAACAGAAGCAGCTAAAGCCTGGGGAATGGGGGAATGTTCAGAAATTAGACAAAAAAACTTTTAAACTTGCCTTTTCTGACGCTCAGCTTTAATTACCTATAAATGGTTTTACTTTGAGAAAGTGGTGCAGTATTTCCAAAAGAAGCTTTTCAATTTTAAGAGTCTGTTATCAGGTCTATAGGCATTTCCCCTATACCACTGAATAATAAACATACTAACAACTGCTCCTCAATTGTCATTGAAAAGTCCATGATAAACAGAAGGAAGAAGAGCAAAAGAGGAAAATATCCTTTTCTCATCTCTGTCAATGGTAACCATTTTGCCCCCATATTTTAAGTTTTGCTTTGGCCACAGGAAAATAGAAAGAATTACTTTATAATGGTTGAATTAGACCACTGGTACAGTGGGAAGGGAAAGAAATTGATTCATTCACTCTGAATGGTTCATTGGATTTTATAAAACAACAAAAGTCCTATTTAAATTAGTGACAGTTGAAGGATTTCCGATTTTAATCATGACGGGTGATCACAGTAGACTTAGTATTTAGGAGTTCAAAACCTAATTCTTCTACTTGATTGCTGGAACTTCCTCATCTTTTCTTAGGTCACTGGTAATCTGTGAAGATGGAATAGTTGTCCTCTGCAGAACTGGCCTCAGAGAGCACTATATGAGCTCAGGATAACAATTTATATTTAATGCATTTTTTTAGACTGATGAAGACGGTACTAGAATCTTTATAAAATGCTGTCTAAACACTGAAGCAAAATACATGTATTTGCAAGATTATCAAGAGAAAAAGTATTTTTTCCATTAAATTTATTTAAAAATTATGAATCATATGATCCAGGCATTCATAGTTTCTAGGTCTTTAAGGAGCAATTAACCGATTTAGAAATAAAATATTTATACAGTCCTAAGTCTTTCCTTGTGAGAATGTGTTACAGGATATGCTCCCATCAAATAATTTCAGCTGATTTTAATAAACATATACATTAGATCACTAATTCAATAAACTTTTATTTAGAATTTACTATACCAATTAGTAAAATTAGTGATAAAACAAGAAAACAAAGTACATGCGTGTCTCAAATCTCAAGAATTATTTCTGATGCAATTTACTATATATGTATATAGACCTACATATTTAAACAATGTCAATATTGGTCTTGTTTTTCATGTTTTGTGAGCTTCCCAATATTTGTCTAGGAAAAAAAAAAATCTTCTTTGTAAACAAAAAGGTTCATTTTATTATCTAAGGTAAGAACCTCAAACCATATAAAAGTAAGTTTAAAATTCGTTCACATTGCCAGAGTTTTTACTGCCTTGCTGTGCATTTAATTCCTGACAGTACTTAATAATATCCACTCTAACTCATATATACTTTGCAGTATTCATACTTACCTTTGACTAATCACCTAATATTATTTTTAGCCATCTAAACTCCATGGAAACCGATAGTGGGAAGTATAGCCTTCAGTGCAGCATGCTTTAAAAAATCATTTTATATTGCTAAATTAATTTTCTAAGCATATTTACTTTCAAGTTGCAAAGCCAATTTCCTAAGAATTTCCTTTTGCTTAATGATTATTTAAAGTAGAATATTATCTTTTGATCAATATTTTCTCTGTATGGAAAGGTTAAAAATTACTACTAAATAATTCATGCCATCAGGTCAAGTGTCTAGTTAAAAAATTTTCATGTGTGAGAAGTATGGTGATAAGGGAATTGAATGTAATAACAGTAATTGTTCAAATGATCATACATGTATATTTTAAAGTATATAGGAAAATAATTTTAAAAGAGTAGTAATTACCAAATGAAAAAATAATGAATACAGGAAAGTATAATTTATCACTGTAACTCAGTGATAAAAATCAGTGTTTCTTGACATCCTTATCTTTCCACTAACTGCCTACTCTCATAAGCCTGACAATTACAGGAATCCAAATAGTTATTTTAAAGGAATACAACTGCCTAATAAGCAGTGTGGTTTAGGATTTTACCATAGTGAAGCAAAACAAACTTTTCTCCATATAGGTAAATGCTCAACTGTCCTTATTTATTTGAAGTTTATAATAGAATATAACTGTATGAAATATATAAATGTTGATATGTAATTATTTTAATCATTAAAAGTTATGTGTGTTGTTATTAATTTATTTGTTCATAGCCATTTTTGATTTTATTTAGTTGTGTCTGCATTGAGAGACACTAACAAATGATTCAGGTTCTGCTTTTGGTAGATATTTTATTTTATTTACACTACAAAGGCCATTCATATTCAGCATCTCTAGGTCTTCTTTTAGCTATATTAATATGTAACTCATACATGTACATATTTAAACAGAATGAATTTTCTTATTGTCTTTTCAGATTACTCAAGCTCTGTATTATTTTTATCACTTAAAAAATCCCAGTTGAAACATGTCACATATAGATTCATTGAAGCATTTGGAAAGAATATAACAAATTACATTGCTATGAAACATGATCCAAGAAAAATCTGGTTCAGAGACTGTAAGTACCATGTGAAAGAATTTTTATTTACTTTTTATCCACATAGATAAGAGTATGGTCAGATGTAATTAAGCCTTTTCAATATTGTATCAGATGGGTTATTAGAGAGAAAAATGTGAATAACAAACTACCTCAATTCATGAGGGATAGTATAAGAGGTAGTTTAAATTAAAGGAGCAGGGATTTAACTGAGGAATAAAGATATTTCCTGAAAATTAGAGTTATGAATTATTGGACTGTGTTCCTAAAGAGATCTGTTGGAACTCCCACTTTTTAAAGCAGGCCTGAGTAATAAGAAATCATAGAAAATTCCCAATAGTAAATTAGAAATGGAGAGGTTCTCTTGTAATATGGAGAACAGCCAGAATCATATTTAAATGCAACTCTGAAAACATTCTCATTACAATTTGGATTAAGAAAAGCAGAAATATCAGCCTGGTGTTTTATTAATTCAATAAGCCACAAATCACATATATTGGCTACAACTTTTGGGAACTTGGCATCATACTCATAAATGCTTGCCGACTATGCGCACTTCTATGTATTAGAACTAATTGGAAATCAAAGTGTCTAGGTGAAAAATAAATATACCAAAATAAATAGCTGCCTTATATAACAAAATGTAAAATATTTTTACAAAATATGATAAAATAATTAAAATTATGGAATCATATTAGAGTTTATAAGAGAAATCATAAATAAAGAGGCATATGGTGATCTTGTCTAGTAAGAATAACTAAATCTTTAAAGTCTTTATGAGTTTAAGCAACTTTAAACAGAATCTCAAATTTTAAAAATGTGATTCTTTTTTAGGTATGAATTGGAATATCAATTGAATAAGACAGACAAGATTAGCAAAGTCATTTGTCAAAAGAGACTAAGTAGTATTTACCTTGAAAGATCTTAGAAATATAAGATATAATACCACAGTTTTTATAATATAGTTAGTATATAAATTTTTGTGAGCAATCTATGACAAAGTTTCTCAATTTGCTTTCAACCTGTTGTTAATGTGTGAGGAAATTCCAACAACACAAGGTCAATAACATTTCAATTAATGCCAAATTATAAGATTAAAAAATCAGTGGATTAGGGGGAAGGGGGATAGGAAAAGGAAAGACAGTAGAATGAATCTGTTTCCTATGTACATATATGAATATACTACAGTGAATCTCACCATCACCTACATCTATAAGAGATTAATAAAAAAATTTGTACTTGGACAAAAAAATGGCATGCATATGTCATCTTAAAGAAAGCAGAGATGACTTTCCCCATCTTCTCCAGTGATCTTTTGCTTAGTCCAGTAGTGAAAGAGTTCTAACAACAAAAAAAATTTTTAGAATAGTTTTTGCACCGACTTTAAAAAAAATAGTTCTCTACACTATTTTCTCAATTTTTTCTATATGTATCTATTTTCTTATTTTAATTCTTAGTGTTGCTTCTATTCTCTTTTATACTTCCCCCATTCCCTATTCTCCTTTCATACTCATTATCTCTTCTTCCTTGTTGTTTCTGTTTTGCTGGATCTTTATTTTAAATAAAAATAAAAATGACAATTGGAAGAGGAAGAAGATGTAGTCCCAGCAACAAAAGATTGTTGCACTGGAAAATAAAATAAAAATGTGAAAATCACCTATGTCTAAGTAAGCTCCTCTACACAACCAACCAAACAAAACAGCCATAACAAGCAAACAGCAAAGGAAGACTGGCTTATACAATTCTCTACTCTAGAACTTCCAAACCCTAAATGATGGGTTTATCAAATGTTACCTGCTGCTTCAAAGAATAGGAAAAGCGATATCATTAAAATCCAACCTTGCTACTAATAGTACAATTTTTTAAAAATGGACCTCATCTTATGTATGAATAGTAATGGGAAAAAATCTTAAAAGAATGAGTAAATATAATCAAATGGCACACTAAACAATGTGAGATTTAATCTCACTCAAGTCAGAATAGCAATTATCAAGAGTACCAGTAACAAAAAATGTTGGCAAGGATGTGGGGAAAAGAATACACTCATACATTGTTGGTGGGCCTGCAAACTGGTGCAACCACTCTGGAAAGCATATGGAGGTTCCTTAAAAACAAACAAACAAACAAACAAACAAACAAAAACTAGGAATGGAACCACCATTAGATCCTGTTATCCCATTCCTCAGTATATATCCAAAGGACTTAAAATCAGCATACTAGAGTGATGACAGCCACATCAATGTTTATAGCAGCGCAACTCACACTAGCCAAGCTATGGAAACAAAGAAAAATTTGCTCTCTCCAAAAAGGAAATTCTTGAGAAGTAATTTAGGCACTTATATTCTGATCATTAGATTTAGTGATTTCTTTTTAAATATAGGAAAATAATAATGAACCACAAAACCTAATTTGTATTATAAATATAGTAGACATCACAACTTATTCCTAAAACCAATCAGTAGTCTTTCTTTGACCATTGTAAAAATCATACAGTAAATCATCATGACTATGTGAATTAAATATATACACAGGAATAAAAGACTATTTTAAGGGACTATTCATTATATCATTAATCCAACTATACCTAATACATTTTTGGTATACAAAGAACTCCTTGAAATTGATAAGTGATCTATTAAAAAAAAACACTTTAAAAAGACCAAAGTCTTGCAGAAATAATTGACAAAACTCTAAAGTCTATGAAATCATGTTTAACTTCACTAGAGCTAAATTCAAATTTACTTGAACACTGAGACATGATTTTAGCCTATCAAAATAAAAAGTTAAAACAAACAAAGCAAAACAAACAAACAAAAATCCCCCAAACCAAAAATGACAGATACTATGTACTGAAAGGAGATTTAAAATTTGACATTCTTGGAAAGTATTTTGATAAGATGCATTGGCAAATTTCAATAACTCTACTTATATTCTTTCATCCACACTCAGTAATATAGACATTTCTATGAGACTGCAAGAAAAATACTGCTCAGAGTGTAAGATATAATACTACCTAAAATAAATGCTTTTGGATATCTGTATACACTTCTTACTAGAATACAGGTAAATACAACCCCATGTCTGCTATAGAATGGCTAAAAGAAAAGAAAAAACATGGAGGAAAACTAGAATCAGCTCTGAAGGCTAGAGTTGACCATAGTTTGGAACTTACTAATCTTACATTGGGGTGAAGGCAGAACGGGCTTCTCAGATGATGGCGCACATACAGGAGAAGCAAGCTGGAGGAATGGAGTGGTCCCATAGTCACTTCAGGGTTGAAGCAATGGATGGCTGTACATGGGTCCAGCTTGTACAAAGAATAAGGAGTTTAAATTTGTGACAATACAGACTAAGAAACAGAATAGATAAATCAGAAGAAGTGGTCAAATAAATATCAAAACAAAACATTTTTGTCCTTGACATTTTGAAGAAATCTTGAACTTTATTCTAAAGAACTTAAATTTGGGTGAAAGATTTAAACCAAGACAAAGGCTGGTGATAAAAAGGATGATGTCAAAACAAAACAAATGACTCTACAAATATTCTTTGAACCCAAAGCAGAGTTTCAGTAGGAATCTGTGAAATACTGAGTAGAAAGGAAAAATCAATTAAAGGGTAAAAACTGTACATTAAGAACATATTTATCTAACCAGGTTGTCATTCCTATGCAAATGCAATAGAGAGTGATTCTCAGACATCAGAGGCCAATATAATTTATCAAAAAAATTACTCAAGGTTATGTACCAATTTACTGAAAGATATATAACAAAGGATTCAGAAAAGGAGATTGTGATTCCAAAAGAATTCAAGTCGAGCAATAGAACGCTGTCTAAAAATTGATTCCTATGGCTGAAACAGTATAAAGATAAAAATTATTCTTGATAGAAAGGTAAGTAATTTAAAATATTAAGAATATAGTTGTTTTATTATACCTACAAAAGCAGAGACTACGTACATGCAGAATCTAAGACCAAATCTGTCATTTACAAAAATAAATAAATCTATATATTGAAATCCTGGCAGTCAACTTATTGAACAAAATTAACTTATGGGAATTAAATGATAAAAGCAGTCTTAGTTTCATATCCTTGTTCCTGAATACCATGCTGATTTCACAGATTGTTAGTCACTGTCAAATACTGATAAAAAGTTTAATTTCTCTAATTTACCAAAGTCCAGTGGGATCTGAAACAAAAGTCGATGTCCTCTTTTCTTCCAAAGCTCCCTATGTCCCTTACTGATGCCTGGCCTACCTTGCTAGAGGGAAAGGGGATGAGTTCTAAATTTGCCTCTCTCTTCAAGTTGGGTTGTCCTTGTCACTGGCTTCTCTCACCTGTATCACCCCAGGGTGAGAGTTCTCCCTCTGGAACCAATTCTAACCCCTTCTGCCCAGCCTTCTGACAGTCCTCATCCCTGATCCATCGTAGGATGTCTTTCTAACCAGGCTGACTTCCACCTACCTATCCTCCTTACATGTGTTCCACAGGAAAACCATGGGATCCTTACCAAACCTCAGTCTGTTTCAATATACCTTTCACCTCTGCCTTGCCAGACCCAGCCATCCAGCCTTGGGCCTTCAGAGGTACCAGTTACAGTGCCTTCCCAATACTGGAACATCTGTCAGTCTTTCTGAAAGTACTCTTGGAAGATTTCTTTCTTGACTGGGTTGTAGTGCCAGGTTTGTGTCTATGGAGATGAACAAGGAAACTAGAGCTCTTTTATAGAATTCCTTATTCTATTCAAAGAATTGCTCTCTAAGTTTCATCTATTCCTCCCATGCTCCCCCTCCCTACCCCACAATGAATCAGCTTCCTTATATCAGAGAAAACATTTGGCATTTGGTTTTGGGGGATTGGCCAGCTTCACTTAGCGTTATCTTCTCTGACTCCATCCATTTACCTGCAAATGTCATGATATTATTCTCTTTTATTGCTGAGTAATATTCCATTGTGTATATATGCCACATTTTTTATCCATTCATCTATTAAAGGGCATCTAGATTGGCTCCACAGTTTAGCTATTGTGAATTGTGCTGCTATAAACATTTATGTGGCTCTGTCCCTGTAGCATGCTGTTTTTAAGTCCTTTGGGTATAGACCGAGGAAAGGGATAGCTGGGTCAAATGGTTGTTCCATACCCAATTTTCCAAGAAATCTCCATACTGTTTTCCATATTGGCTTCACCAATTTTCAGTCCTACCAGCAGTGTATGAGTGGACCTTTTCCCCCACATCCTCACTAACACTTATTATTGTTTGTCCTCATTATAGCTGCCATTCTGACTGGAGTGAGATGAAATCTTAGAGTAGTTTTGATTTGCATTTCTCTAATTGTTAGCAATGATGAGCACTTTTTCATATATTTGTTGATTGATTATATAGCATCTTCTGAGAAGTGTCTGTTCAGGTCCTTAGCCCATTTGTTGATTGGGGTTTTTTGTTGTTGTTGTTGTTTTTATTTTTTGGTACTTAGCTTTTTGAGTTCTTTATATACCCTAGAGATTAGTGCTCTATCTGATTTGTGAGGGGTAAAGATTTGCTCCCAAGATGTAGGCTCTCTATTCACCTCACAGATTGCTTTAGTTTGAGTCCATCCCATTTTTTGATTCTTGATTTAATTCTTGCTACAAAGGATTCTTATTAAGGAAGTTGGGGCCTAATCCCACATGATGAAGATTAGGGCCTACTTTTTTTCTATTAGATGGAGAGTCTCTGGTTTAATTCCTAGGTCCTTGATCCATTTTGAGTTGAGTTTTGTGCATGGTGAGAGATAGGGGTTTAATAATTCGTTTTGTTACATAGGGATTTCCAGTTTTCCCAGGACCATTTGTTAAATAGGCTATCTTTTTCCAATGCATGTTTTTGGTGCCTTTGTCTAATATAAGATAATTGTAATTCTGTGGGTTAGTCTCTCTGTCCTCTATTCTGTACCATTGGTCTGCCAGTCTATTTTGGTGCCAATACCATGCTGTTTTTGTTACTATTGCTCTGTAGTATAGTTTAAATTATGATATAGTGATGCCACCTGCTTCACTCTTCCTGTTAAGGATTGCTTTAGTTATTCTGGGTCTCTTATTTTTTCAGATGAATTTTATGATTGCTTTTTCTATTTCTATGAGGAATGTCACTGGGATTTTGATTGTAATTGCATTAAATCTGTATAGTGCTTTTGGTAGTATGGTCATTTTGATAATATTAATTCTGCCTATCCAAGAGCAAGGTAGATAGGGCAGATGGGTGAGAGGGGAAAGAAGGGGTTATGGGGTTAGAAATGATGGTGGTATGTGATGGATATTATTATTCAAAGTACATATATAAAAACACGAATTAGTGTGAATATACTTTGTATACAACCAGAGATATGAAAAATGTGCTGTAATAAGAATTGTAATACATTCTGCATCATATATAAATAAAAAACGAATAAAAAATGAAATTGCTCATTAAGGAATTCTTAGATTTTGCTCTGGTGATATTGTGGCAAGAGATGGGTTAACAATTGGCAGAATCAGTTTGAGACACCTTCTTTGCATGTTTTACATAAAAGTTCTATTACCTAGATTGACAGGAGACTTTGCCCTGATTATTCTCAGATGTGAGGTCAAACTTTATGGTAGTGGTCTTATGTTAGTATTCTATTGCCTACTTAACCCACTCTACGATGGCTTTTTAAAAATTCCCTAAATCTATTCACCTGTTGTTTCCTCTCCTTAGAACACTATTCTCTCAAATCCTTGAAGATTGGATCTTCATTTGGAAATCAACAAATGTCACCTACTGAAAGAATTCTTCCTTGCACACTTATCTAGAATATCACACACCTCCTTTATCTTATTTAACTTTATTGTCTTCACAGCACTCTCTACCCCCTTAAAAGTATATTCCAGGGAAGCAGGAATGTCCATGGTGTCATACAAAATTCTGTAACTAGAAATTGGGAAACTGCCTGTCTCAGGTTATATACCAATAATAGTGACTGAATGGACTAAGTAAGGATAAAAGCAGAGCAAACAATGAAATCCAGTATATCAAATGGCATATTCTCTTAAAAGAATCAGTCCATAAAGAGAAAGGAGAAAGAAGGAAAAAACTTCAAAGTACAGGTAAAATTATTCTGGGTTAATACAAACTTAAGGAAGAACAAGTACAAATATTAAAAGTTGTAAATTAACATTGAATAGGTATCTTTTACAAAGGGATAAACCAGAATTAATACATATCTTTCATCATCTTTTAGTGTCAATATCACCATATCAAGGATAATACTATGATTCTAGAAAGGGAACCCCATGAAAGCACGGACTTTGGGGGATTTTTTATAAATTAACAATTATTCTTTCAGTAGCAAGAAATGCACATGAAATAGGATAGATATTCAGTGAGTATTTGTTGAAAGAATTAATGACTAAACCAATCTAAAGTAAAAATTCATTATAAAGTCAAAGAAAATTTAAGAGCAAGTGACTGTAGTTGAATTGTTTAAAATGCCATTCAAAGTTTACACAGACCAATTAAGCAAAAATTAATCAGATGATAGAAATTGTTAAAAAAATTACCAATTATAATATTTCCTTGAAAACCTTAAATTGTTTGATGCCTTTTAAAAAATATATTCACCTAGAACATCTACAACCTTGGCATTTTTATTGTGTCTTTTTAAATGAAGTTTTATGAATATTATTTAGTGAATAAATTATTAATAAGTTGATTTATATTATTGTATTTTATAAGGAAAGACTATATATATATATATATTTTGCAAACATTTAAAAACCTGATTATATCACATAGAATACTTAAATAAGCTCTTAATGTCTCATTTTTACAAATTGGATTCTATTGGTAAAAGTTTAGAAATCTTCTACCATGGTTTAGTCAGCTTTTTCACTGCTGTGACTAAAAGGACTTGATCAGAAAAATTTTAGGGGAAGAATGGTTTGAGGGCTCATGGTTTTAGAGGTCTTAGTCAATAGAAGGCTGGCTCCATTCCTCCATTCCAGAACATCATGGTGGAAGAGTGTGACAGAGGGAAGCAGCTCCCATAATGATCAAGAAGCAGAGAGAGAGAGACTCTGCTCACCAGATACAAAATATATACCCAAAGCCATCCCCCCAATTCCCACCTCCTCCAGCCACAACCTACACTTCAGTTACCACTCAGTTAATCCCTATCAGGGGATAAATCACTGATTGGATTAAGACTCTCACAATCATTTCTTCTCTGAACCTTTTTGCATTGCCTCACACGTGGGCTTTAAGGGAACACTTCACATCCAAACCAAATCAATCCATTTTTAATAAGAAAAAAATAGTCTCAAATAATTACTGTTTCAAATGCAGTCAAAACAAGAAATTGGAAAAACTGTAGACAAAAACATAAATGATATAGTAAAATTGGTAGCTAGCAACTAATTAATATAATTGATATCTTAATAATCAAGAAGAAAAAAGTGAAAAATATTCTATTCAAAATTTTGTAAAGGAAGTGAAGCCCAAATTGAGGGAAAATATATAGAATTTCACTACCTGCATTCACATTTATGTTTGTATACATTTTGTTATTTTAGAATTATATATGATAAAGAGATGAATATAGATCACTTTTTTATCTGTATACTGATGTTTCTAAATATTTGACCCACAAATCATTGCTTTACAGTGTATTTACAGGAATATTTTGTGTGACTAGTATACTTGACCATACTTGCCAAGGTTCAAGTATTTTAGGGAAATAACTACATTAAACAAAAATTAGGAGGTATTTGATGCTAGAATTTTACAGTAAACAGTTTAATGCACATTGCTGATTTATAATTTGCCTGTCAGAGCATGTAAGGAATACTTAACTTCTGGGTATATATGTTAATAATTCCTAAATATAATATCACAAAAAATCAATTTTTAGGGATATTATTTTATTCTGACATATAAAAAATTGTCTTAACTAAAAAAATCTTTTTTTTTTTTAAAGTACATGGAGAAATATTCCATGTTCAAAGACAGGAGGACTCAATACTGTCAAGATGTCCATTCTTCCTGCTTGATTTACAGAGTCAAGGCAATCCCAGTCAAAATCCTAGCAAATTATTTTGTTGATTGGTATCAATAGACTGATCTTAAAGTTTATACATAGAGGCAAAAGATCCAGAATAACAAACATGATACAGAGGAGACTGATATTATGCAACTCTCTAAGTCTTACTATAAAGCTACCATAATCAAGATGGTATGATATTGGCAAAAGAACAAATAAATCAGTGGAGCAGAACAGAGAATCCAAAATAGACAAACATAAATACAGTCAACTTGTCTTTGACAAGGGAACAGTGTACGGCTGAGGAAAGAGACAATTTTTAACCAATGATGCTGGGGAAAGTAGATCCCCACATGGAAAAAAGTGAATCCAAGCACAGAATTTCACAAAAAAAAAAAAAAAAAAATCAACTCAAAATGAATCAGACTTAAATGTAAAATGTAGAACCATAACAGTCCTGAAAAGGTAGAAGAAAACCTAGGTGACTTCAATTTAGCAATGACTTTTTAGATATAACACCAAAAACACAATCCATAAAAGAAAGAATTGATAATCTGGGCTTCATTAAAATCAAATTTTTCTACTCTGTCAAAAAGACAGAGAGAATGAAAAGATAAGCCACAGACTGGGAGGAAATATTTGCAAAAGTCATATCTGATAGGGGACTAAACTTTACAAAGAACCCTTGAAACTCAACAAGAAGAAAACAGCCAAGCCATTTTTTTTCAAAATGGGTCAACAACCTTAACAGACATTCACCAAAGAAGATACAGATGGCAAGTAAAACATATGAAAAAATGCTCCATAGAATGTATAATTAGGAAACTAAAAACAAAAATAGCAATGATACCTTTCTATAACTACTAGTATGGCCAAAAGCAAGCACTCTGACAAACCCAGTGCTGGTGAGGGTGTGGAGAAACAGGAACTCTCAGATGTTGCTGGTGGGAGTGCAAAATGGCACAGCCTCTTTGAAAGGCAGTGTGACAGTTTCTTATAAAAGTAAATGTAGTCTTACCATGAGATCCAGCAATCTCATTCCTTGATTTGAATCCAAAGAAGTTGAAAACTTAGTCCAAAGAGAAACCTTCTCATGAATGTTTATTGATAATTGCCAGAACTTGAAAATA
Organism: Marmota monax; assembly: GCF_021218885.2. NCBI lineage: Eukaryota > Metazoa > Chordata > Mammalia > Rodentia > Sciuridae > Marmota > Marmota monax. The sequence goes on from NW_026694096.1 coordinate 3,179,147, forward strand.
GCCAAGATATCTTCAGTAAGTGGATAGATTAAAAAATTATGGCACATCCAGACAATGGAATATCATTCAGTGCTAAAAAGAAATGAGCTCTCAAGCCATGAAAAGACATGGGGGATCTCACCTGCATATTACTAAGTGAAAGAAGTCATCCTTATAATGCTGCATACTGCATGATTCCAACTATAAGACATTCTGGAAAAGGCACAACTATAGAGACAGAAAACAGACCAGTGGTTGCCAGGAGATGCGAGGCAGGGAGGGATGAATAAATAGAGCACAGAAAAAAAAATGTCTTAATTTGGTTCTTTTCTTATCTTTTCTTTTTGTTGTTGTTGTCATTTGTTTGTTTGGTGCTGGGATTGAACCCAGGGCCTTTCACATGCTAAGCATGCACTCTACCACTGAGATTTACTCCTCAAAACCAAATTGTTAATTTTCTAGGAAAATATGCCTGACCAAAATTGACATAAGAAGCAAAACAAATGAACCAATAATAATTGGATTAATAAAAAACTTGTTAAGGAAATACAATCCAGGTTGTCAATGCCCCTAGATCCTTTGATGAATAGCTTTTTCTATCATTTTAAAGTCCACATGATATTCCAGGAAGTAGAAAATATTGATAGCTTCTCAGCTAACATCATGAATTTTGCTTATCACTGATACAATAATCTAACAAAAGGGCTTGAGAATAAAATTTACAGACTAATCTCATTTAGAGATACCCAATTCCAAATAAAATATCCAGAGTTAAAAAATTTCTCGACAAGGTAGGGTTATTTATCATGAATTCAAATGTTGCTTATATTTTATGAATTGCATTCATATAATTCATCCTATCAAATCAAGGAAAAATGGCTCAGCAATCGCATCTATCTAATCCAATCAGGAACAATATCAACTGTGGTACTGAATTATAACTCTTGTCTAGTCACTTCAACATGACATAAATTGTTTTGTAATCTACTTTGAAAAAGGTTTCATTTATTTCTTAGAATTATGAACAGAAGATCATCTGAATCGCATTTGTAAATAGAAAGGCAAAAATGAAAAGGATTGTGAAAACCTTTCTTCAGTTACTAAAATCCTTCATCTCCCTCACCTGATCTTTTTATTGCATTTAACTTCAGTCCCCATTTAAATGCTTTCCATAAACTAAAATAACTCATAGTCATATGTGATAGATAGTCAAATAAAGAAGAAGTACATGGACAAATGAGCAAAATCAATATTCATTACTACTTCTCAATGTAAAAATGACTCACATAGAGATCATGACTGAAGAGGTATGAGAACCAGAAGTTCTGAAATTGTTTTTGCTCTAACAAAAATGGTGACTTTTATGTTTAGAATAAAAAAAATCAAAACTTTTCTTGAATTTCCCTGTCAGTTTTATGAGATGGATCCTATTCATTTTAAAATACATCAATGACATTTATCTGATGAATCTTAAGAATCAATATAAAGTTCACACTATGCAAATATTTCTTATATCTGGGAAGGTTAAAGCTACAAAGTTCTTGTTGAGATTAGCATAGTCCCAACATTTCAGAGTCTAAAGAAAGCTAGGAAGTGAGAAGCTTGAGCTATAACACATATTTAAAAGGTCAATTATAAGCTTAGATCCAGTATTTTTCTACAGATTATGCTCCCAAATCTCCCATTTGGCCAAGTGACACAAGAGTAAGTAAATGCTTGTCATTGCACAGAATGGATTTTTGTTTCCAATGTGAAAAGGTATTGTTTAGAATTTGGATATTTATCTTTTTCTTTGTCCATTCATTCATTTTTTTTTCAGTCAGTCAATAAGTCAACCATTAGGTCATATGTCTACATGGTCTACAGATTGCCACACATGGAAAAGAGTGAATGTGGTTGGAAATGCAAAGAGGAAAAAACACTTAAGAGCACTGAGAAGTTGTATGGAGGACAAAATATTGCGAATCATACACCATCCCATCCAATCATTTCATAATGAATATACTTCTTGTGAATATATTTCTGTTGGAATGGATTACCACTATAAAGAAAAGCATATTACTCTCAAGCATCAGAAGATGCAATTTTGTGATTCAAACAAAGTGTATTCTTGACTTTAAAAAATAAAGGTACAATCAGAAATATGCCTAGATGTGGTATGTTTGTGAGAATCCACAGAGATGTCTTTCTTAGATGTTGGGATAAGTACATTAATGACGTGTCTAATTGATAATGTCTCCTAAACATCTACATTTGCCTTTGTGCATACTGTGTTCTCTTTTCCTCTTTCCTATAGTAATCTCATAGCCACACCGTGGCTCCTTTCACATGTGATCTAGGATTTTTAACCTCTTTACCTCGATTTTTTTTCCTTACCCTTTATTTCAGTAATCTATTTTTATTCTATGCCCGTGTTCACATTTCTACAACCTATATGTAAAAGAGGTCTTTGAAATGAAGTGCAGTACAAAAAAATATATTGAGCCAGCAGATCCTTCCCATCTCTTAGCCTTTAATTTTCCCTATTCCCATGTCAATATCTTATTTAGACCTTGCAATAACCTACACACTTAATGGTCCCTTCAATAGGTTTTCTTTATATTAATCCCCTTAACACTACTTCCCCTGTTATCATTGTAATTGTTTTTAAGTTACCACTCCAATATTTAATATTTCTTTTAACATTTTATTACTATGGCATATAATTACAGCCCTTTATGGGATTTCTAAATTGCTTTTCTAAATTGATTTTTAACCAACAATATTCTTCATAGGAAAAAAAAGAAAACAAGGCTAAAAAATTGGGGTAAATATGGATCACTCTGGAGTGAAAACTTTGCAAGGAAAGAGAAAGCAATATTGTTATAAATATGAATTATTATCATTTTACAATACACTGTGATTGTAAAATGATAAAAGGTCCCTAATGAAAACTTCTCTCACATGTAATAGCTAACACATTTGCCCTTCCTTTTATAGTTGCAAGCATCTATAAACCTGGACAGAATATTTGAGAAAGCTGTTTACAGGCATTAGGCAGAGATACTGCAAAACCCTGATTCTCAGGAAAGGAGAGACACATTCACATTTAAGCCTGCTTTCTGCCTGTGGTCTCTTTCTATAACAAGCTACAAGGAGATGGATCCTGAACAGGCACAGAAGACTTGCTAAACTGAGGAGACAGTGTCAGAGACGTTTCGGAGGTAGCTGAAATTTACTGAGCAGGACACCAATGAGCTGCACAAGTGGTCAGCATAGAACTGTACACAGAGGTTCCCTTGGGTTCTTGGCTAGAGCTGTAGACACACAGCATCTCAATGAATTAAGGTTAATTATCTGACAGTGATTGATCTACCCAAAGAAACAAAATGTGATGTTCTTTATGGAAGAAAATATACAGATTCCCTATAGCACATTAACCACAATGTCTAGAATATCGTTTCAAGGTATTATTAGAAGTTTAAGGAAGTAGGAAAATATGCCTGAAACAGAGAGAGTAGATCATCATGATAACCTAGAAGTTGAATTTAGCAGGCAAATATTTTAGCTACAAAGGATTTACATAGAAGAATGAGAGAATGAATAAACATATAGAAAATGTCAGAACAGAAATGGGAAATATAAACAAGAAGCAAATGTAAAATCTTGTACTGAAAGTTAATATATCTGACAGTTTAAAAAAATTAAGTAGGAAGAACATCATATTGAAGACTAAAGAGTCAATGAACTTAAGTTAGTAAAATTTATTTCATGAGAAAATCCAAGAAAATAAAGACTGAAAACTAAAAAACAGCTTCAGTGACTGATCCATCAAGATCAGCTAGTTTATCATTGCATACTTGGAGCCAAGAAAGAAAACATGGTGAGAAAGAAATACATACCTTTTTGAAGATCTAACAGTATAATTTCCCTACATTCAATGAAAACTATCAACTTAAAAGAAGCTCTGTGAACTCTAAGAAGATAAATACAAATAAAACCACACTTATTATATCATAATCAAATTCTGAAGACCAATCATTAAACAAACACATTAAATATAGAAGAATATGACAGCAGACTTTTGATTGGGGGGCAATAGGGAAACTAGAAGACAATAGAGTGATTCTGTCACTGTGGAATAATGCTTTTAATATATCAAAATAAAAATGTGAATAAGAAAGCAATTTGGGGCTATGCCTAATGAAGGTGAAATTAAATGTCAAAAATGAGGTGAAATTAAAACATTCCTCAAAGGCAAAAGATGACTTATAAATCACCAATAGATTGATATATCAAGGAGTACTAAAGAAAGTATTTTAGATTTAAAGAAACCAATACTAGATGGAAATTCAGATTTATATAAGAAATGAAGAGTACCAGAATAGTAAATATCTGGGTAATTATGAAGTAATATAAAAGTCAACTGAACTTTTAAATATTGATGGCATTCCTGTGATATTTATAACCTACATAGAATTCTGTAAAATGTATGATAATGGTACAACCAAGGGGAAGGAGCTTCTGGAAGTATTCTATTGTATGATTCTCAAACTTATACTCAAAATGTTACATTATTAATTCTAGAAAGAAATGTAGAATATCTTCATTAATCTTGGAGTAGCAAATAGTTCTAACAATCAAAAACACACTAATCTTAAAAGTGGGACTATCAAAATTAAAAACTTGTTCATCATTAGATAGTATTGAAAAATTGGTGCAAGCAACACTTCAAGAAAACATGGTCAATACATATATTCTACCTTACCTGTAGCCTGTATCAAAACTAAATGAACTCTTAACAAATCACTACTATAACACAAAGAAGAAAAAAAAGGCAAAAATCTTCAGCAGACTTTATATCAGTAGATAAAGTGACCAATTAAAAAATGTAAATATTTAAGGCAAATAGATGTCATCTCATTATTAAAAGAACTAAAATTAAAGAATGCTTCAAATCCAGAAACAGATTAATGATTGCTTAGATCCAGAAAGAAACCAAAAAGAGGCAATTACTGCTTAATGTATTACTGAGTAATGGGCACGGGGTTTCCTTCTGGAGTGATGAGAATATTCTGTAACTAGATAATGATGATGATTGTATAACATTGTGAATGCAATAAATGTCACTAATGGCAAATTTTGTGCTATATATGTTTTATTACAATTAAAATGACTACCAATACCAAAATTTGCCAAGGAGATGGTTCAACTACAGGGGAAAACAACTTGGCAGCTAATTTTTGCTAGTAATTTTAATAGTCCAAACTTTGCAACAACAAATATTCTTTGTCAGGATAGTGGATAAACACTAGTTTATGTTAATATGATAGTTCTCAACAATAATATTGAATTACTGATATATGCAACAATATGGATGCATCTCAAAAATCATATCTGAATGAAATAACCAAGTAAAACAAATACACACACACATACACAATATGATATCATTCATATGAAATCAAGAACTGGCAATGTCTTTCACATATGAGTAAAAATATTTTAAAAAATTATTTAAAAGAAATATAGAGTAAAATAGGGATCCTTAAAGGGGGTAGAACGAGTAGGGAGGATGAGGCTGGCTCTTGGGTATGAAAATACAGTTAGTATTCTACTGTGCAGTAGGCTAACTACAGTTCACAATTTTTAATGCATTTTATAAAGAACTAGAATATGGGAGTTTGAAATTTTCCAACACAAAGAAATGCTAAGTGTTTAAGGAGAGGCACATACTCTTTACCCTGATTTGATCATTATACACTGTATACTTTTATTGAATACACTATACCCCATAAATATGCTCGTTATATGTCAATTAAAATGTTTCTGAAAAAAATATTTAAATTGTAATGGATAGCCTCAAAGTAAAAGGATGTGCTTCAAATTATACAATCTATCATCTCTTTTACTAGAAGTTAAGGATAATAAAATAGAAAATTATTATTTATAATTACTACTGTTTTTACTTGGTATTACTATTATGTAAGTTAGCAAATAAAAATATGTTGATTTAACTATTTGATAGAATAATTACATTCTTGTATCTAAAGTCACTATAATATTATGAGTTTCTCTGACTGGCATTTAATGATTTAATGTGTTCTAATAAATAATCACACAAAAAATCACAAGCAATATTATCTATAGTAATACAGATCAAAATATGTTGAGGATTGCTTAACTTGTATGGTAGCACAAATGAACCTAAAATTTTAAAAAAACGAAAGAAAAAACTCAGCCAACTGAATATAAATTCATAACCTCCCAGCATCAAATTAAGTAGAGAAGGTCAGACCTATGCAAAGTAAGTATTCAGAAAATGTGGATAATGAGGACATGATATAAAATTATTAGGGGTAAATAACAAAAAATCACTTTATAGGTTATCAAATGATAAGAAGTTTAATCAAATACACAAAAAAGACTAATACCTATAGTATATAAGGAGTGGATTTTCATGTGTATGAATATCATAATAGTGATAAAGAAATTGGATAATTATATGAAAAACACAAATGAGAAATAAATCAATCCAGTATAAAGAAAAGAATATACTTTACTAACTGAATAACTCAGGATAACATAATAATTAGGCACAGTTTTACACTAATAAAGTCACAAATTAAATTGTAAACATTGGTGAATATGTGCACTGCTTATGATAATAGTGTAACACTGCCATAACTAACTAGTGATAATGCAATTTGTGATATTGATTATGAGCAACTTATCTTAATTCTTTGGAGTATATTTTAAAATACTAATTCAATTTATTTAAAGTTGTATTCTTAAAGACTCCTGATGCCTTATTAATAATGGCAAATTTGTAAGGAATCTAAATGCCCTACAATAGAAGGATCATTAAGTTAATTAGGAGTTACCAGTTCAATGCATTTGGATTCAAACATGACAAAAATAAACTCACTATTTTATAATATGAATTGTGCTTACTATGTTATACTGAATTTAAAGGAAGATGTATATTATATGTGAAATTTTTTTCATATTTTAAAACATTATATGGACATGAAGTGACTTAGGGTGAGCAGAGAACAGTATTCGAAAGGATTGATACCACATTCTTAATAAGGCTATTTTTTGCTACAAGATTACATAGAACTTTTAATTTTTTATATTGCTTTATTACTAATTGCTCCTGTAAAAACACATATATATGTATATTTATGTATACATGCAGATATGTGTATATTTTGTTTGTTTATTTATTTATCGTGGGGCTGGAGTTGAACTCAGCGCCTCACACGTTCTAGATAAGCATTGTACCACTAAGCCACATCCCAGAACACACATATATATATACGTGTGTGTGTGTGTGTGTGTGTGTGTGTATGTACTGGAAGATTCTGTACTCAATCATATGGATTTAAAAAAAAGAAAAATAGAGTTAAATTTCTCCTTCCCAAATGTACCCATTCTAGGACCAGGTACTTGTGGCCTATGAACAGATTGCTGTAAGACAACCTCAGGAGGTCAGAGAACTGTGGGAACACAGAGGAAACATAACGCAGGAGTGTACAGTCATGTCACTGAAGGAATGAGATTATGGCTAGTTTTTAAATTATTCTTTCCCCTGTTATCATACTATTTAATGATAAATAACCAATTAAATATTTTTGAGTATTGTAACTTCACTTTCACAATAAATTTTAAATTCTCAACTCCTAGGAGGATCTGTTCACAGCTTTCCTTTTAGTCTTGCTCCACATATGCCCCTATCAAAAGTCATCATTCTACTGAGTTAGTCAGAAACAACTTGTGTGTTTCTTCCCCTGCAACTGTGCTAATATTATGGCCCTCAACCAAGGTTCACAGGCCAAATTGGACCACTGCCTGTTTTTGTAAACAAACTTTGTAGTTTGCTCAGAACTCAGTTGTTTATATATTATTTGTGGTTTTTGAGTAACAAAGGCATAGATTAGTAGCTGTGAGAGGCCATCTGGCCCACAAAACTAGAAATATATATTATTTGCCCCTTTACAGAAAAGTTGATCAATCTTTGTACTAGTCTATTGACCAAGACCATCACGCTCTCCTTAATTACAGAAAACTACATTTCTCACTTCCCCAGTTTTAAGATAAAGATGAAAAATTTGAAGCAGGGAACTCACATTAATTGAGACCCACTATGTGCTAAGTACAAAAGTAGGCTGTGCACATGTGGTACTTCAAACTATCATCACAACATTATGGTGCAATTTTTATCATTAGCCTATTTAATAATTTAAAAAATAGGCAGTCCAGAGAGATTAGATAATTTACTTGTTAGCACAGCCAATCATTCCCAGTGTCTACATGACATAGATGCAAAGCCTTCCTAAATTATTTCCTTCTATAAATTCCTATACTACTTTTTATCATTTCACATATTACACAGTTAAGCCATGTGTCCTCAGTTTCTTTTTATTTATGTTCTGCTTTTATAGTCAGCTCTAAGCTATTCAGAACAACCTATTATATCTTCCCTTTCCACACCATATTTCTTTATAGGAGAATAGCTGTATTAATGATGATTTAATTAAGAATACTGTTCTCAGTATTACTAGACAACATAGATTGTTAAAATATCACTTCTTTTTTAACAACTTGATCTGTGGATTTAATGTAATTAGAGTCAAATTCCCAGCAAACTATTTCTTAGATAGAGGCAATTTGATTCTAAAGTTTATACAGAAAGGAAAAGAATCTAGAATAGTTGACACAGTGCCAAAGAAAAAAATTTAGAGGACTCATATTACTCTCTTTCAAGATCCAATTTAATGATGTGATATTCAATACAGCATACTTTTGGCTGCAGAAGGCACACAGAATAGGAAAAGACCATAAATAGACACAGCACCTAATTTTTGGTAAAAGTACACATGTAATTCAAGAAGAAATAATGGTATTATCAACAAGTAGTATTGGAACAATTAGAAATCCATATGCAAAAAAAACCCTAAACATAGAAATTAACTCAAAGTGGATCACAGACTTAAAAGTAATGTTCAAAACTATGAAATTCCTGAAGAAAATATAATATGTAATATATAGGACCTTGTCAATGAGATTTTAAATACATAACTATAGTATTATCCATGAAAGAGAAAACTGAAAAGTTGTACTTAGTTCAAGTCAAAACTTAAATTTTTTCTTTGTAAGACTTGATTAAGAGAATGGAAAGGTACACAAACTGGGGAAGAACATTTGCAAAACACTAACTTTTTAAAATGTGTATATTATATCTAGTATACACAAAGAACTAATGACATTCAGAAATAAGAAAGCAATCTATGCAGTTTAAGAAATGATCAAAGAATCTGGACAGACACCTCTCCAAAGAAGATGTAAGGATGGCATTTTAAGTATAACAAAAGAGGCTCAACACAGATTAGCATTAAGGGACTTAAAATTGAAGCAACACTGAGATAATAAGGTATGTATTACAAGGGCTAAGATTTAAAATCATTGACAATACAAATATTTGTTACAATACAGAGCAACAGGGACTTCTATTTATTGTGGGTGGGGATGCAAAATGGTATGATGTTAGAAGACGGTTTGATTGTTACAAAGCTGAACATAGTCTTACTGTGCAATCTCACAAATGTGCTCCTCCTTATTTATGTGATTGTTTTTGAAAACTTATATTTATACAAAACATGCACATGAACATTTTTAGTAAATTTATTCATAAGTGCTCCAAACTTGAAGCAAACTAGATGTTCTAAAATAGGTGGCTAGATAAACTGCAGTACATCTACATGATGAAACATCAATCAGAAATGAAAAGAAATGCACTATCAAGTCACAGAGCTTTAGATGAATCTTAAATGTGCAGTCCTAGGAAAATAGTCTGAAAAAGATATATCTATATCTATCTATCTATCTATCTGATAGATAAAGATATAGTATAATTCCAATTTTATAACATTCTGGATTGGCAAAACTACGGAGAATAAATGTTTAAATACAAAGTGATTTATAGATTCAAGGCAATCCCCATTAAATATCAATAATATTTTTTACAGAACTAGAAAAAATAATTTAAAAATTCATATGAAATCACAAAAAGATATTTAAGATCCAAAGCAATCTTGAACAAAAAGAACAAAACTAGAGGCATCACATTACCTGATTTTAAGACACACTACAGAGCCATAGTAAACAAATCAGCATAGTATTGGCATAAAAACAAATGCACACAGAAATTAAACAGAATAGACATCATAGAAATAAAGCCTATGAGTCTACAGTCAATTTATTCTTGACAAAAGTGCCAAAACCTACATTGGAGAAAGGACAGACTCTTCTACTAGAAAAACTGAATATCCACTTGCAGAAGATTAAAACTTGACCCCGTTCTCTCACTCTGTACAAAATCAGTTTAAAATGGATCACAGAGCTAAACATAGGACCTAACACTCCAAAACCACTAGTGGAAAACATAGGAGCAACAGTGAGACATTGATACAAACAATGAGAGGATCCTAAAAGTACAGGAAACAAAAGCAAAACTTTACCATGGAATTACATCAAATTAAAAAAAAATCCTTTTACACAGCAAAGGAAACAATCCATGGGGTATGGTGAAAACCTACAGAATAGGAGAAAATATTTACAAATTAGTCATCTGACAGAGGGTTAATATCCAGGAGATGTAAAGAACTCAAAATGCTAATGACAAAATACAAAAGAGATCCAATTGAAAACATGGGCAATGATCTGAGTAGACATTTCTCAAAAGAAGTACAAATGGTCCACAAACATGAAAAAATGCTCAATGTCATTATCCATCAAGCCAATGTAAATCAAATCCACAATGAGATATTATCTCACCCCAGTTAGCATGGATATTATCAACAAAATGAAAACATAAGAAATGCTGGTGAGGATGTGGAGAAAAAGGTAGGACTGAAAATTAGTAGTCATTGCTGCAGTCTGGCTGGGCACAATTCAGGAGCCACTTGTCAAAAGAAAGGAACTTTATTTTTAGAACACACACACCGAACCACACAGCTCTTCAGGAAAAACCCTCAGAGCCCAACTGCCACCACCGGCTTCCCACAAGCCTCTCAACCTCCCCCACCCCTCTTGCTCTTGAGGCTGATTTGCTGGGTCGTGTGGGCAGAGCCAAAAAAAGTCCCCCAATGAGCAGCTCTGTGGTCTGAACGGGCGGGGAAACAGCCCAATGAGCATCACCGCAGAGGAGCCAATCAGCTGGCAGCTAGAAGTTTGCTGGGGCCGCTGTGAGCCAATCATCAGCTGGCAGCTGGAAGTTTGCTGGGGCCCCTTCGGCTGTGGCTCTCAACAAGTCATCATGGAGAACAGTATGGTGATTCCACAAAAAACTGAAAATAGGTCTACTATATGATCCACTTTCTCACTTCTGAGTATATATTCAGAGGAAATGAAATTAGCATACCAAAGAGACACCTGCAGGTCTGATTATTATAGCAATATTCTTAATAACCAAGGTATGGAATCAGCCTAGATGCATGTCAAAAGGTAAATGGATAAAGGAAACATGTTGGATATACACAATGGAATATTATTCATCCATAAAGAAGAATGAAATTGTCATTTGCAGCATTATAGATTGAAGTGGAAGAAATTATGTCAAGCAAAATTAGCCAGGCATTTAAAGACAAATACCAGATGTTCTCTATCATATGTAGAAGCTAATAAAACACCTCTCTGAATATAGAATTGTGATGAATAGTTCTTGGGAAGGATAAAAGGGGATAGGCTGGATATGCACAGTGCATGCTTATGCATGTGTGAGAATATCACACCAAACTCCATTAATATGTACGGAAATATCCCATTGAACCTTATTAATATCTATAATTTATATGTGTTAATTAAAAATAAAGAATCAATAGACAAAGTAATTCATCTCAATTTTTAAAAAGAGAGTGAACATATCATAGGTTGCCAGGAATTCAAGATGTAGGAGTTGGATTAGGAGAAGTATTCAAAAGATAACTGAAACCCCATCATTATGAAGGTAAGTCAAAGAGATACAAGATTCACCTGAAGGAGCTTACCATAGACAAGCTAGAAAAAAATGAAAAACAATATAAACTAGTAGTATCAGATTATAACCCAATAACATAAATACTCGTAATTCCTTAAATAAATGATTGGATAATAAATTTTTAAAAATCATACTTTCAAACAATTTATGTAGCTACTCTGCCCTTCAGATAGAGTCTTATTTCCCATTAAGTCTTAGTTAATTTGTGCTGCTACAAAACACCTTAGAATGGGTAATTTATAAACAATAAAAATTTATTCTTACAGTCTGGAGTCTGGAAATTCCAAAATCAGGGTGCTTGCAGATTGGGCATCAGTGAGGTAGATGTCTCATAGAGGGGACCTTCTCTGTGTTCTCCCAGGGTGGATGAGGTAGAAAGTGCAGGGGGAAAAATGGAAGAACTCTCTCGCTCAAACCCTTCTCCAAGGGCACTAATCCCTTTCCTGAAGGTGAGGCTTCACCTCCCAGAAGCCCCCCTCTTAATACTATCACCTAGTGGTTTAACCTATGACATGAATTTTGGAAAGAAACACCTTCAAACCATAGCATCTAATTTAAAAATGAACTGTGAATAGTTATTTTCTTTCAGAGCATTCAGTAGAGAAAGGGAAGGAGAAAAAAGGGGGGGGTGTAAATTTATGTGAAGAAACCTGACAAATCCTACCTTGAGCCAGGTGATCAAGGTTAATATGGTACACAGACTAATGGCCTCAGTAATGTGCCTGTACTGGTTTCTAAGCATCTGAATATGTTATAACTCTTAGAAAAGGCAAATGAAGGGTGCAGATAAAATAAAAGTCACTAACAAGTTGGCCTTAACATGGGATGATTCTTTTGTATTATTCAAATGGGATCAATGAAATGAATAGGTTCCTTAAAAATGGAAGAAGAAAACAGATGAAGAAAGTTAGAGGGAGAAGTAAGAAAGGCAAAGACAGATACAACACTGCTGACTTCAATGATAAAGAAAATGGGTCAGGAATCAAGAAGTGTAGGGGCAGCCTCTAGGTGCTGGAAAGGCAGGGAATGCTGCTCTAGTGTCTCAGAAAAGAACACAGCTCTGCAGACATTTTGACGTTTGCCTGGAAGTACCCATGTTGGACTTGTAACCTAAAGAAATGTAATATAATGGTTTTGTTGTTTAAGCTGCTAAGTTTGTGGTAACTTGTTACAGCAGCAAAACACAATAAATACAAGTAACCCCCATAGAGAGAAGTCATACTGATAGTATGTATCCCAGACATTGTGTGATGGGAATGGAACCTTACTTCTGTAGTCTTCCCCCAAACCACAGCAGCCAGTGTACTCATCAAAAAAAAACATAAGGAAAATCTCAATTAAGGCACATTATACAGAAGACCTCACCAGCAATCCTTAAACTTTTAAGGCCACACAAACCAAAGTAAGCCTGAGAAACCCGAAGGATTTTGAGGAGATATTTTAATATATGTAATATATAACATATTACCCTGAATGAAATCCTGGAAAAATGGTAAAACTGAGACATTTGAATAAATTATGGACTAATAACCAATATTAGTTCTTTGATTATGATAAAAGTTCCATAGTCATGTAATATGTAAATAATAGTGGAGACTGAGTATGGGGCATCCAAGGACATCCTATTGTCTTTGGAATTGTTTTTTATATATATATATATATATATATATATATATATATATATTTAAAAAAATATATATATAGTTTTATATATAAATAGTTTTATATATATTTTATATATATATATATATATATATATATATATATATATATATATATATATTTAAAGCCAATTCCTGTTGAAGTAATTGTGTGATCTCTATCACATGCCAGAACCCCAAAGGGTCAAAACATGGCTGAATTCAGAACAGAACAATGTGAGATAATTTTTTTTAATTGTCATTTTTTATGCCTTTAAATTCAGAGTGGTTTGTAAGGCAACAAGTGATAAAGGAAATTATCCTGGAAACTAGTTTCATTTTACACAAAGATTATTTGTTTGTTTGTTTTTTAACCAGAGGGACTTGAATCCTCTCTTTATAAAAACTTTTTCTGTTGTATTCTGATGGAAGAATTTGGGAACTAATTAAAATAAATATTGCTATTAGTGAAGAAGAAATTATAACTTTCTCTTAAATGGTCTATTTTAACATTCAAAAAAGTCATCAACTTCTTATACATGCAAAAATACTAACAGCAAAATAATACACCAGTTAGTGAGCACTTACTATTTACCATGTCCAATGCTCAATATCGTACACATTATCTAATGCAATCCTTACTATAACTCCATGACATAAGGGCTATCGTTGATCATTTTATAGGTAAGAAAACTAGGTCTCAGGGAGATTAAGTAACTTGCTAAAATCGCACAGCTAGTAAACACTGCAGGAAGATTTGCAACTGATGCCGTGACTTCAGGAAACATGTTTCTAACCAATACACTGTACTCTGTAGTAAAAAGCTCCCCACCAGAACCGCCTGGTCCTGAGAAACACTGAATATAAATAAATAAACCAAAGTTTGTTTGGGGTCTTGTAGACCAAAACATTCTGTGATAACCACATACCTTACCCTTCAACATCATCACAAATGCCTGCCTTTCCTGACATCCATCTTTTGTATCCTTGTCTCTACATTCCTGAGCATGTTCTCCTGGGTCCATTTCTTCCCCACTGCTCCTTTTTCTTGCAACTCTTCCCACTCTGGCCTCTAGAATGGTCTTTTCATGGTGAATGAACTTTCCAATATCCTCAACTATTTTGCAATATGCTCACTCCAGTTTCTTGTTCTTGGTTTCATACATGTGTCTTCCTCATCACGATTAGCCTTGTTTTGGTGGTGACGATGACAGGACTAGTTTCACATTCACTTAGCTCCTGTTCCTCATTGACAACTTATATTTTGATGTCAAGGATGCTTCTCCACTGAGATTCACTGTATCCAATTATAGAGCATTATTCTCTCTCCTTGATACTATTATCTGCCAACCTGGTCAAATTTGTAGTCACTGAAGCCTTCAGTGGCTGACCCAGATTATCTTTCCATCTTTCATCCCAACATAATTCCTAGTGACTTTGATGCTCATGTGAATAACTAGTGTTGTGGCTTTCTCTTGGAATTTTTGAATCTTCTCAAGAGCCATGTACTCTTAGTATCATTTTTGTGACTTCAACTATACTCTTGCTACCCTATGACCTTGTTTTTTTAAAGAAAAATCATTTATACCTGCCTGAAAAACATGCACATACAAATAATAGTACCCTAAATCCTGAATAATTATAACATTCTATCTTCTCTACTCTTTCTGTGGTTCTCAGTACAAGTGAAAAAGTCACTTAGTAGTGTTAGTTTTGTCACTATAAATTCACAATACTGGGATGGGGTTGTGGCTCAAAGGTAGATGGCTCTCCTCACATGCATGAGGCACTGGGTTTGATCCTCAGCACCACATAAAAATGAGATAAAGACATTGCGACCACCTATAACTAAAAAAATAATACAAATTTTTAAAAAATCAATTCACAATTTCTCAAGCTTACTTGAAAATCTTTCCATATGACACAGTCCGGTTCCCTTCCCATTCTCCCATGCTTAATTTTGACTAAATAAAAATTATAGAATGTCCATAGAGGGCCCCCTGACATGGTCTTTAAAGTGTTCTATGTGCTTATAAATATTGCTGATATAACCTGCTGTTCCTGTTATACAAACAAAATAATCAGTGAAGATGATTGAAATAAAGGATCAGGCTTATGTTTTTTTACTCTCATAGATGTTATTGAGCTAGGCATGGTGGTGCATGCCTGTAATTCCAGCAACTAGAGAGGCTGAGGCAGGAGGATCACTAGTTCAAAGCCAGCCTCAGCAGATTAGCGAGGCACTTAGCAACTGAACTATGAAGAAATAAAACATAAAAAAGGGCTGGGGATGTGGCTCAGTGGTTTATTGCCTCTGGGTTTAATCCCTGGTCCAAAAAAATTGGTATTGACTATTCACTACTCTAGACAGCTTTCCCAGTACCTCACAAGAGTTACACTATTTTCTCATTACAAGACTCTACCAAGATACATATTATTATCACCATTTTCAGATGAGGAAAAAGGCTGAGTCAATAAAATCATACACAGTGTAATAGGATTTTGAACCCATTTCTAACAGTAAACTGTTCACTGTGCCTGACTTCCTGTCTAAGCAGTATTAAGAATACCATTCAGGGTATTTTTCTACCGGTCACTCCAATACAAACACAGAGCTGGCTGCATTTCACAGAGTGATAAGATCTGCAGGCTCAGTGGAAATCCTCCTGACATTTAAAATTTTTAGCAGAGTTTTATACTTCATATGTTGTTTCTGTAAGTTATCTACTCTATTTGTTTCAGGATTGCACTACTGAATTGGAAGAGCTCAGGCAATAAGTTTGCACGAGTCCTTGAAGGACGTATCTAAGCAGCTCTGGCTGTGGAGCCAGTGATTTTTTTAAGCCAAGCAAGAATTAATCCTGGAATTTACTTGTCTCTTCTATTTGGCAATACCCTAATGGCAAAACTAGGATTACAAAAACTTCTTGAGTTTAAAATAACAGGTCCATAGCCTTTGTGGAGTTATTAGTGACCTAGATGCCACAGGTTAAAGCACACTTGCCTTAAAATAAATTCATTTATTTAGTTGTATGTACTAATTCTGGGAAACAGGTAGAAATTCATAGCATCACTGAGAAAAAATTAAATATTTAGAAAGACACTCTCTCTTTTTATACTGGGGATGGATCCTAGGGCCTCATGCTTGCTGAGAAGTACTCTACCCCTGAGGGATGCCCTCAGACACTGAAAGACCCATTTTGAGAATGAACTTTGTTACACATATAATCAATGTTAAATGTGTACTGCACTTTAACACTGTTTTCTCTGTGCCAACATTCTGAAACTTGAAGTATGAATATACTGGAGGTAGTTGTGCTTTTTTCCATTGTTATATAAGTTTAAAACAAAGAAAAAACATTAAAAACTACCAATGGTTCAAAATAAGCAAGATGTAATTTTAGGGGTAATATTTTTGATTTTTCCTTTTAAAATGATTTTGACAACTTTTTGGTCTGGATACCTACTGATATTGTTTCTGCACATATTTATTTTTTCATAGAAACTTAGTCCTTCAAAGGCAGTTTTACAGGCATGATCTCATTTCCCTAACAACCTAACTAAATTAGCAATGGCATTGTCTTTTGAGACTACAGTAATTTTAACTTTTCATTAATTTTTATTGTTTTGAGTCATTCAAAAATATTAGTTACTGTCTGTTAATCTTTGTGAATTCAGATCTTCTCAGTAATATTCATACTTTTAACAGAGAATTCAATAGCATTTAAAAAATGCTGTTCATGCATGCTCCAAGGAGCTATTCTTATTCTTGTTATATATACTTAAAGCAGTTTCCTAAATTGATGTATGAAAGTTGTTATTAATTGCTAGGTTTACACTTTGGGTTGTATCAGCAAAGTATACTAAACATGTACATGTTACCTTCTTGACAACAAGAGATTTGGAGACCATGACTCCATCAGTAAATAGCCTTCACAGGTGATTCTGTGGTACTTGAAATCAGAGATCTAGCACACCATCAGATTGTACTTTTAGATGACCTCTCTTCTCCACAACTCTGAGTTTATGATCTATCACTTTTTCATTATACTTTTTGGTAAATGAGTAACAATGTTAAATGCTATGAGAGCACTTAGAGAACCTTTGCTAAAGAAGAAAACTTTTAATGTAAGCCTGTCTAGATCATTGGGATAGTTAATCATGCAACAGTAATTCCTGGTAGAAAAGTGACTGACAAAATTAATAGGGAAAGTTTTTATTAAAATTATTAGTCTATTGCCAAATTGATGACAACATGTAATTTTCTTCTTTCTAGCCCTCACTATAATTTGCTTCATTTAGTCACCAAGAGGAAAGTTATATTTTTCTCTGATCACCGTAGCTACTTCAAAAGAAGGTGTTTTCATGTGTTAAGCATTTTATAATGCCAACCAAAAGGCATGTTCTTAACCAGAAGAATCCAAAAGGTTAATTTCAGCTCTGATCATCTTTCTCTGTGACCACTTGAGTGATCCTGCTCAGAACAGAGTATACAAAACACACGCCTCCTACATGTTCCAACCTGTCACAGAGAGATCTTGCTCTTTAAATGTTCCAGTCCTTGAAATAGATATTTCTAAAGATCAGCCTTAATTCAGAATTCACAGTCCCAATCTTCTTGTGGGAAAAAAAAGAGAATTTTAGTAAAATAAGACTTCTCACTGCATTTACTTTTCCTTCAGTCTCCCTGGCACTGGTTATTTGTCAAAAATTTGTTTTTGTTTCTTTTTCCCTAAACTCTAGGTTTCTTTAAGGAATAAGCGCAACTGTTCTCCTATAAAGAGAAAATTGAATTTTGAGGCCATAAGATTCTCAGGGGATCATGTTTCACTTCTAAATCTGACCATATCCTTCTCCTCCTTAAAAAACTCAGGTGCTATCCCCATCACACAGGATAAAGTTCACATAACATAGCTTAAGTCTCTCCATAATCTTTTCTTCCTGTTTCTCCTGGCAACTCTTTCCATTCCTGCCTTCCCCTTGAAAAGCCACACTAACAGGCCAGTGGTTCCCGGTGGCCTCCATTTTGGTTTTTTGCTTGGTGCTCTCATTCTAGTGCAGCATACATACTTCTTAGGTTACTTCTTATATTCTTATATTACTTATATTTCTTCTTATATCCTTACTTCTTATATTCTTCCTGCCTGCTTCTGGAAACTACCTACCCTCTCAATCTTATACTCGCACACTTCAGAAAAGGTATCTCCCGGAAATCTTCTTTTCCCTTCAGGCTAAGTTAGTTCCATGATGCTTGTGCACATCTTGCTACAGTGAATTTCATTGGATTTTTATTGCATTTTTCTCTCTCTGTACTGACCTATTTAAGGATAAGAAATATATCTAATTCGTCTTGTAAATTTCTAGAGCTAGGCTCTCAGTTGCCCCTCAAAAAACGTTGAATAAAAGAATGACTATCTCTAAATCCTACATAGGATACACACAGCGTATTAGATATCAGTAAGTATTTATTTAATTAAGTGAAAAATTGGATTAATGAAGTCTGAAATCATGGGGTGCATTGGAAAAATGTGTAGGCAGCTAGCAGTCAAATACCAAATCAAAGAACTATACATTTTTTCTGTTCTGAAATTTTGGTTCTACATAAGAACATTTTCCTTTTACTTGTTTTAGAAGTAATATATATTTGAATTATTGAAGGTCTTCCTCATTTGCCATGAAGTCAATAACATTATTGATTTTATACTACCAAGGTGAAATATTCTTGGCTTACAATGAGCACAAAGTAAATATTTATTGATGGATGAACAGAAAAGTTACTGAATAGAGTGTTTGTATAAGATTTTCCATTTTTAAAATTTGGTTGTGGATAAGCCAATGAGCATGGATCATAATGATAAAAAGGAAATGCAACACACACACACACACACACACATATGTTGCATTTTTAGTCATACTTGTGGAAAGTATGAGGTCAGAATCTAGGTTCTTTATGTAGGAAGGCCCAAGTGTTACAGCATTGTTTGTTGAAAATTTTATCCTTTCGATACTCAAATGATTTTGTACATGTTTCTGAAACCATTTTGCTGTTTTTGAGTTTGTCTTCAGCTGTTATGGTTTATATATGGATTGTTACCCAAAAGCTCATGTGTGAGACAATGCAAGAATCTTCAGAGGTGATTAGGTTATGATAGCCCTAATCTAATCAGTGGATTAATCCACTCATATGGATTTACTGGGTGGTAACTGTAAGTAGGTAGTATGTGGCTGAAAGAAGAAGATCACTGGGGGTATGTCTTTGGGGTTTATATTTTGTCCCTGATAAGCAGAGCTCATTCTCTGTTTCCTGGTTGCCATGTCCTGAACTGCTCTCCTCTGCCATACCCTTGTACCATGATGTTCTGCTTCATTTTGGGCTCAAAATTATGGAGTCAATGAACCATGGACTGAACCTCTGAAACTATGAGCCAAAATGAATATTTCCTCCTCTATACTGTTCTTGTCAGCTTTTTTGTCCACAGCAATGAAAAAATTGACCAAAACTTTGGGCTCTCCATTTTGTTTCACTGATTTATGTGCCCATTCTTTCTCCCTTACCACAGTGCTGTGCTCAAAGTAATTTTTATGGTGAAATTTTTACTTTGGTGTTCTTCGGTGTTGTTTTGGCTAGTTTAGGCATTATGTCTTTATTCAACTTGTGAATCAGTTTGTCAACATCTGCAAAAAACTTACTAGGATTTTCATTGAGATTGCATTAAATGTACAGATCAAGTTGGGAAAAATCAGCAACTTAACAATTAAAGTCTTCCAATCCATGAGCAAGGAATATTTTTCCATTTACTTACTTTTTAAAAAATTTTTATCAGTGTTTTGAAGTTTTGTACAATAGAACATGTACATTTTCATATCGACCATTTATATTAAAGTAGTTATTTCCTTTTTCTGTGACATTTGAGATATTTTATATCTACCGTTGTGCAATCAAGGAACTAAGACAGCATTTATTCCTTTGTATCTAATATTCATGCCGCTCATTCATTTATTCATTCATTGTTTCACTAGGTAGGAATTCAAGTAGGATGAATAGAAATGTTAAGAGGTGATATTGCTATCTTGTAGCCAGTTCCAAAAGTTTCCTCACAATCCATTCTCTTATCATTAAAAATCATACTAGTTGTAGGGCTTTTAAAATACATTATTAAAAATTAAGTTGAGAAAGTTCTCCATTTCTAGATTGCTCGGAATTTTTATTATCAGTAGTAGTTGGATTTTGTCAAATGTCCTTCAATATTAATTAATATGATAATGTAACTTTTTTATTTAGCATATGACATGATAGATTGATTTTTGAATGTTGGACCAACCTTGACAGAATTAATGCCATTTCATCACAGGGTACATTTCTTTGAATGCACTGTTGGATTAGATTTGCTAATACTATGTCAAGGATTTCCACATCCATGTTCATAAGTGATATTGGTTGTAATGTTCTTTTTGACTATGTCTTTATCTAATTTTGGGATCGAGGTAAAGTTGCCCTCATAGGTTTCCTGATGAAGTGCTTCATCTGCTTCTATTTTCTGAGAAAATTCATGGCATATCAGCATTATTTCTTCTTTAAAAGTTTTGTGGAATCAATTGGTAAAATCATTTGCACCTGGCACTTTTTGGAAGGATATTAATTGTAGATTCAATTTTTTCAATTGATATATATCTACTCATGTGACCTATATACCTTGTGTGAGTTTCCACAGTTTGTCAGTTTCAGAGAATAATCCATCTCATCTAATTTATTAGGTTTGTGCTCATGAAGTATTACTTTTTTACCCTTTAATGTTCATGGGTTCAGTAGTAGTAACTTATTTCTGATATCAGCTGTTTGTGTCCTCTGTCTTTTGTTTTTCTGAGTCTGACCAGAGATATATCTTTATACACCCTCTCAAAAAACTAGCTGTTGGTTTCATCAAATCTCTCCCTTTCTGTATATGTTCATGGATGCTGGCTTCAATTCAAAAATTTCTTTTCTTCTGCCTCATTTAAGCTTAAATTACTATTCTTTCTCTAGATTGTAAACTAGAAATGCAGTATGATAAATTTAGATCTTTTTTAGTTTCTAATATGTAAAGTTTTATAAATTTTCCTGTAAGCTCTTTCACTGCCATAATTTTATATATTATATTTTTTTCATTGAGTTTGAAAAACTTTTAAATTTCTCTTGATTCTTCTTTTTGATAAATGGGTTCTTAAGAAGTATGCTGCTTAATTTTGAAATGTTTGGGGATTTTCTGGTCACCTTCTTGTTATTGGTTTGTAGTTTAATTCTAGTGTGGTTTGAGAAGATATTTATATAATTTTTACTATTGTAAATATATTAAGGATTACTTCATGACTCAAATGTAGTCTACTTTAAAAAATATTTAAGATATGCATTCTGATGTTTTGTGGAATTTTATGTAAATTTTAAGTAGATCAAACTGATTGATATAGCTATTCACATTATCTATACCCTTACTGACAGTCTGCCTATTGTATCTATCAATTATATTCAAAGTGGTGTGGAAGTCTCCAATCATAACATTGGATTTGTCTATTTCTCCTTTTACTTTTTTCAAAACATTTAAATTGAGATATAATTTGTTTAACATAAAATCTACCATTTAAAATACACAATTCAGAAACTTTCACTATAAAGTTGTGCAATAGATACTATCTAATTCTAGAATAATTTAAACCACCCCAATAAGAAACCCTGTACCTAATAGCAGCCATTCTCTACTTCACTCTTACCCTGGATCTTAGAAACCACTAATCTATGTTCTCTCTCTATGAATTTGTCTATTTTGAACATTTCACACAAATGGAATCATACGATGTATGGTCTTTTGGATATGGCTTTTTCACTGAGTATAATTTTTTCTACATTTATTCATTTTGTAGCATGTATCAGCACATTTTATAGTGAAGTGATACTTCATTGTGAGTTCTATACATGTTCCTTCTCCATTTTTAAGTTATTTCCACCTTTCAGCTATTATGATAAGGGTGCTATGAACATTCGTGCAGGTCTATTTAGCAATTTCCTCACTCATAGTTTTTGGTTTTCTTCAAACCCAGTAATGTCTTCCTATTCTTAATTGTTTTCCTTGCTGTAGAGAAGCTTTTTTAATTTGATGCCATCCCAGTTATTGATTTTTGATTTTACTTCTTGTGTTTTAGAAATCTTGCTAAGAAAGTCAGTTCCTTTGTCAACATGATGGAATGTTGAGCCTACATCTTCTTCTAGAAGTTGCAGGGTTTCTGGTCTGTTTCCTAGGTGTTTGATCCACTTTGAGTTGACTTTTGTGCAGGATGAGAGATAGGGGTCTAATTTCACTTTACTACACATGAATTTTCAGTTTCCCATCACCACTTGTTTAAAGGCTATCTTTCCTCCAGCATGTTTTTGGCATCTTTGTTGAGTATCAGATAATTGCATTTATGTGGGTTTGTCTCTGTGTCTTCTATTCAATTCCATTGGTCTTCATGACTGTTTTGGTGCCAATACCATGTTGTTTTTGTTACTATAATTCTGTAGTATAATTTGAGTTCTGGTATTGTGATGCCTCCTGCTTTGTTTTTCTCACTAAGGATTGCTTTGACTATTTAGGGTCTCTTAATTTTTCAAATGAATTACATAACTGCCTTTTCCTAGTTCTGTGAAGAACATCATTGAAATTTTGATGGAAGTTGCACTGAATTTGTTTAGAGCTTTTGATAGTATGGCCATTCTGACAATACTAATTCTGCCTATCCAAGAACATGGAAGGTATTTCCATCTTCTAAAGTCTTCTTCAATTTCTTTCTTTAGTGTTTTATAGTTTTCATTGTAGAGGTCATTAACCTGTGATTTAGTCTGCTTTTTTCACTGCTCTGATTAAAGAATCCAACCAGAATAATTTTGTAGAGGATGAAAAGTTTATTTAGAGGCTGGCTCCATTTCTTGGGGCTAAAGGTGAGGCAGGATATCATGGAAGAAGTGTGTGGCCAAGAAAGCATAAAGAGAGAGAAAGACTCCATGCTCCAGATACAAAATATATACCCCATAGCCACGCCCCTCAATGAACCACTTCCTCTGCAAAACCCACCCCACCTGCCTCCAGTTACCACTCCGTTAATCACATCAGAGAGAAACTCACTGATTAGGTTAAGGCTATTTCCCAATCATTTTTCCTCCAAACCTTCCTGCATTGTCTTATACATCAGCTGTTAGGAGACACCTCACATCCAAACCATAACAACCTCTTTTGTTAGATAGATTCCCAAGTTTTTTCTTTTAGGCTGTCATATCTTTTCCAGCAGATTAATCATTACAGTATATAAAAATAATTGATTTATAAGTGTTGCTCCTGTATCCTGCTACTTTGCTGAATTTATTTATGAGATCTAGACATATCCTAGTGTAGGGTTTTTTTTTTGGGGGGGGAGGGGAGGTCTTCTAAATATAGGATCATGTTGTCAGCAGAGATAATTTGAGCTCTTAGTTTCCTCTTTGTAGGCCTTTAATTTTCTTTTCTCACTTGATTGCTCTGGCTAGTTTCAAGGACTATGTTGAGTAGGAGTAGTGAAATGGGCAGGCTTGTCTTGTTTCTGATTTTAGAGGAAATGCTCTCAGTTATTCTCCATTCACTATAATGTAGGCCTGGGGTTTGTCATATATATCTTTACAATGTTGAGGTAGATTCCATCTATAACTACTGTTTCAAGTGTTTTAAACATGAGTGAATACTATATGTGATCAAATGCTTTTTCTGCATCTATTGAGATAATCATGCAGTTCTTCTCCTTAAGTATATTTGTGTGCTGAATTACATTTATTGATTTCTGTATGATGAACCAACATTGTATACCTGAATGGAACCCACTTAATCATGGTGCACCTTCTTTTTAATGTGTTTTTGTACGTGGCTTGTCAATATTTTATTAAGAATTTTTGCATCTATGTTCATTAGGGTATTGGTTGGAAGTTTTCTTTTCTTGATGTGTGTTTGTCTGATTTTGATATCAGGGTAATACTGATAATTCATCAAATGAATTTGGCAGTATATTCTCCTTTTCTATTTCTTGGAATAACTTCAGGAGTATTGATATTAGTTCTCCTTTAAAGGTCTGGTAGAACTCAGTTGAGAATCCATGCAATACTCATTTCTTCTTTGTTGAAAGGATTTTGATAGCTGCTTCAAATTCATTACTTGAAATTCCTCTGTTTGTTTTCTATATCCTCATGGTTCAACATTCTCATGTCTCTAAGAATTTGTCAATATCTTCAAGGTTTTCTTATTTATTAGAGCATAAATTTTCAAAATAGTTTCTCATGATCCTCTGAATTTTTTCAGCAGTGTTTGTGGTAATATTTCCTTTTGCATCTTAAATTTTATTAGTTTGGTTTATTCCTCTTACTTTTGATTAGTTTTGCTAAGGGTTTTCAATTTTCTTTATTTTTTATGTAATTTTAAAAATTTATAATAACAGCAGAATGCATTACAATTCTTATTACATATATAGAGTACAATTTTTCATATCTCTGGTAGTATATTAACACCAACTTGTGTCTATATACATGTACTTTGGATAGTAAAGATTATCACATTCCACCATCACTAATTACCCCATGCCCCCTCCCTTCCCCTCCAACCCCTCTGCCCTATCTAGAGTTTGTCTATTCCTCCTATGCTACTGCTCCCTATCCCACTATGAATCAGTCTCCTTATATCAAAGAAAACATTTAGCATTTGGTTTTTTGGGATTGGCTAACTTCACTTAGCAATAGCTTCTCTAAATGCATCCATTTAGCTGCAAATGCCATGACTTTATTCTCTTTTATTGCTGAGTAATATTCCATTGTGTATATATGCCACTATTTTATCCATTCATCTATTGAAATGCATCTAGGTTGGTTCCATAGTTTAGCTATTGTGGATTGTGCTGCTATAAACATTGATGTGGCTGTGTCCCTGTAGTATGCTATTTTTAAGTCCTTTGAGTATAGATCAAGGAGAGGGACAGGTGGTTCAACTGGTGGTTCCATTCCCAATTTTCCAAGAAATCTCCATACTGCTTTCCATATTGTGTGTACCAATTTGCAGCCCACCAGCAGTGTATAAGTGTATCTTTTTCCTCACATCTTCGCCAACACTTATTGTTGTTTGTATGCATAAGAGCTGCCATTCTGACTGAAGTGAGATGAAATCTTAGAGTGGTTTTGAGGAGAAACCAAGTCACATTAAATATCAAATATTAAAAAAAGTCTGGGAATACAAATTATGTCTCAATAATAACCCTGAATTAGTTAAAGGCCTAAATTCACCAATGAAAAGACATAGACTAGCAGATTGGATTAAAAAAAAGACTGAAAAATATGCTGCCTCCAGAGACACATCTCAAAGAAAAAATACATTCACAGACTGAAGGTGTAGGGTTTGGGAAAATTATACCACTCACATGGACTGTGGAACCAAACAGGGGTTTCCATCCTCATATCAAATAAAGTAGACATTCTCATATCAAATAAAATAGTCAATCAAAAAGGATAAAGAAGGACACTACATATTGCTCAAGGGAACCAGACACCAACAGACTTAACAATTATATATATATATATATATATCCCAAACAATGGAGCAGCTATTTGACTCAAGTTCAAGAGTCAAATAAACCACAACACAATCATTTTGGGTGACTTTAATACACCTCTTTCATCACTAGATAGATCTTCCAAACAAAAGCTGAACAAAGAAACAATAGAACTCAATAATATAATCAATAACTTAGATTTAACTGGCATATATAGAATATTCCAACCTTCAGTGTGAGAATATACTTTTTTCTCAGCAGCACATGGATCCTCCTCTAAAATAGACCATATACTATGCCACAAAGCAACTCTTAGCAAATGTAAAAAGTAGAGAGACTACCCTGCATTCTATCAAATCATATGAAATGAAATTAGAAATCAATGATAAAATAAGAAATAAAATCTACTCCAATACCTGGAGACTAAATAATATGCTACTGAATGAACAATGGGTTACAGAAGACATCAAGGAGGAGATTAAAAAGTTTTAGAGGTGAATGAGAATACAGATACAATATATTGAAATCTCTGGGACACTATGAAAGCAGTTCTAAGAGGAAAGTTCATTGCATGGAGTTCATTCCTTAAAAGAAGAAAAAGTCAACAATAAATCACTTAACACTATATCTCAAAGCCCTAGAAAAAGAAGAACAAATCAACACTAAAACCAACAGAAGACAGGAAATAATTAAAATCAGAGCTGAAATCAATGAAATTGAAACAAACAAACAAACAAAAAAACAATTGGAAAAATTGACAGAACAAAAAGTTAGTTCTTGAAAAAATAAAATAAATTGACAGACTCTTAGCCATGCTAACAAAGAGAAGGAGAGAGAAAACTCAAATCACTAACATATGTGATGAAAAAGGAAATATCACAATAGACACTACAGAAATACAGAAGAAATTAGAAATTATTTTGAAAACTTGTACTCCAGTAAAATAGATAATATCAAAGGCATCAACAAATTTCTAGAGTCATCAAGTGGATATACTTTTTTCTCAGCAGCACATGGATCCTTCTCAAAAATAGACCATATATTATGCCATAGGGCAACCCGCAGTAAATATAAAGGGGTGGAGATAATACCATGCATTTTATCTGATCATAATGGAATGAAACTGGAAATCAATGATAAAAGAAGGAAGGAAAAATCCTACATCACATGGAAAATGAACAATATGTTACTGAATGATCAATGGGTTACAGAAGACATAAAGGAGGAAATCAAAAAATTCTTAGAGATAAATGAAAATACAGACACAACATATCGGAATCTATGGGACAAAATGAAAGCAGTTTTAAGAGGGAAATTCATCGCCTGGAGGTCATTCCTCAAAAAAAGGAAAAACCAACAAATAAATGAGCTCACACTTCATCTCAAAGCCCTAGAAAAGGAAGAGCAAAACAACAGCAAATGTAGCAGAAGGCAAGAAATAATTAAAATCAGAGCGGAAATCAACGAAATTGAAACAAAAGAAACTATTGAAAAAATTAACAAAACTAAAAGTTGGTTCTTTGAAAAAATAAATAAGATCGACAGACCCTTAGCCACGCTAACGAAGAGAAGAAGACAGAGAACTCAAATTACTAACATACGGGATGAAAAAGGCAATATCACAACAGATGCTACAGAAATACAGAAGACAATTAGAAATTATTTTGAAAAAACTATATTCCAATAAAATAGAAGATAGTGAAGACATCGATAAATTTCTTAAGTCATATGATTTGCCCAGACTGAGTCAGGAGGATACTCACAACTTAAACAGTCCTATATCAATGGATTAAATAGAAGAAGCAATCAAAAGACTACCAACCAAGAAAAGCCCAGGACCGGATGGGTATACAGCAGAGTTTTACAAAACCTTTAAAGAAGAATTAATACCAATACTTTTCAAGTTATTTCAGGAAATAGAAAAAGAGGGAGCTCTGCCAAATTCATTCTATGAGGCCAACATCACCCTGATTCCGAAACCAGACAAAGACACCTCAAAGAAAGAAAACTACAGACCAATATCTCTGATGAACCTAGATGCAAAAATCCTCAATAAAATTCTGGCAAATCAGATACAAAGGCACATCAAAAAAATTGTGCACCATGATCAAGTAGGATTCATCCCTGGGATGCAAGGATGGTTCAATATACGGAAATCAATAAATGTTATTCACCACATCAATAGACTTAAAGATAATAACCATATGATCATCTCAATAGACGCAGAAAAAGCATTCGACAAAGTACAGCATCCCTTTATGTTCAAAACATTAGAAAAACTAGGGATAACAGGAATTTACCTCAACATAGTAAAAGCTATCTATGCTAAGCCTCAGGCTAGCATCATTCTGAATGGAGAAAAATTGAAGGCATTCCCTCTAAAATCTGGAACAAGACAGGGATGCCCTCTATCACCACTTCTATTCAATATAGTTCTCGAAACACTGGCCAGAGCAATTAGACAGACGAAAGAAATTAAAGGCATAAAAATAGGAAAAGAAGAACTTAAATTATCACTATTTGCGGCTGACATGATTCTATACCTAGAAGACCCAAAAGGGTCTACAAAAAAACTACTAGAACTAATAAATGAATTCAGCAAAGTGGCAGGATATAAAATCAACACGCATAAATCAAAGGCATTTCTGTATATCAGCGACAAAACTTCTGAAACAGAAATGAAGAAAAACACTCCATTCACAACATCTTCAAAAAAAATAAAATACTTGGGAATCAACCTAACAAAAGAGGTGAAAGATTTATACAATGAAAACTATAGAACCCTAAAAAGAGAAGTAGAAGAAGATCTTAGAAGATGGAAAAATATACCCTGTTCATGGATAGGCAGAACTAACATCATCAAAATGGCGATATTACCAAAAGTTCTCTATAGGTTTAATGCAATGCCAATCAAAATCCCAACGGCATTTCTTGTAGAAATAGAGAAAGCAATCATGAAATTCATATGGAAAAATAAAAGACCCAGAATAGCAAAAACAATGCTAAGCAGGAAGTGTGAATCAGGCGGTATAGCGATACCAGACCTCAAACTATATTACAGAGCAATAGTAACAAAAACAGCATGGTACTGGTACCAAAACAGGCGGGTGGACAAATGGTACAGAATAGAGGACACAGAGACTAATCCACAAAATTACAACTATCTTATATTTGATAAAGGAGCTAAAAGCATGCAATGGAGGAAGGACAGCATCTTCAACAAATGGTGCTGGGAAAACTGGAAATCCATATGCAACAAAATGAAACTGAATCCCCTCCTCTCGCCATGCACGAAAGTTAACTCAAAGTGGATCAAGGAGCTAGATATCAAATCAGAGACTCTGCGTCTGATAGAAGAAAAAGTTGGCTCCGATCTACATATTGTGGGGTCGGGCTCCAAATTCCTTAATAGGACACCCATAGCACAAGAGTTAATAACTAGAATCAACAAATGGGACTTACTCAAACTAAAAAGTTTTTTCTCAGCAAAAGAAACAATAAGAGAGGTAAATAGGGAGCCTACATTCTGGGAACAAATCTTTACTCCTCACACTTCAGATAGAGCCCTAATATCCAGAGTATACAAAGAACTAAAAAAATTAGACAATAAGAAAACAAATAACCCAATCAACAAATGGGCCAAGGACCTGAACAGACACTTCTCAGAGGAGGACATACAATCAATCAACAAGTACATGAAAAAATGCTCACCATCTCTAGCAGTCAGAGAAATGCAAATCAAAACCACCCTAAGATACCATCTCACTCCAGTAAGATTGGCAGCCATTATGAAGTCAAACAACAACAAGTGCTGGCGAGGATGTGGGGAAAAGGGTACTCTTGTACATTGCTGGTGGGACTGCAAACTGTTGCGGCCAATTTGGAAAGCAGTATGGAGATTCCTGGGAAAGCTTGGAATGGAACCACCATTTGACCCAGCTATTGCCCTTCTCGGACTATTCCCTGAAGACCTTAAAAGAGCGTACTACAGGGATACTGCCACATCGATGTTCATAGCAGCACAATTCACAATAGCTAGACTGTGGAACCAACCCAGATGCCCTTCAATAGATGAATGGATAAAAAAAATGTGGCATTTATACACCATGGAGTATTACGCAGCACTAAAAAATGACAAAATAATGGAATTTGCAGGGAAATGGATGGCACTAGAGCAGATTATGCTAAGTGAAGCTAGCCAATCCCTAAAAAACAAATGCCAAATGTCTTCTTTGATATAATGAGAGCAACTAATAACAGAGCAGGGAGGAAGAGCAGGAGGAAAAGATTAACATTTAACAGAGGCATGAGGTGGGAGGGAAAGGGAGAGAAAAGGGAAATTGTATGGTAATGGAGGGAGACCCTCATTGTTGTACAAAATTACATATAAGAGGTTGTGAGGGGAATGGGAAAATAAACAAGGAGAAAAATGAATTACAGTAGATGGGGTAGAGAGAGAAGATGGGAGGGGAGGGGAGGGGGGATAGTTGAGGATAGGAAAGGTAGCAGAATACAACAGTTACTAATAGGGCATTATGTAAAAATGTGGATGTGTAACCAATATGATTCTGCAATCTGTATTTGGGGTAAAATTGGGAGTTCATAACCAACTTGAATCTAATGTATGAAATATGATATGTCAAGAGCTTTGTAATGTTTTGAACAACCAATTAAAAAAAATTCAGAATCTCTATCTCATTATCAAAGTAATGTTTTTCTTCCTGTATTTTCTCTCTGAATTTACTCTTTAATCTTCTTTTATATCATAGAACATTTTAACTATGGACTTCCTAAGTTCTTTCTCTAATATTTCCTCCACTGAAGTCAATTGTTGAAGCATTATGGGCAATTTGGGATGGTTTGTTCCCTTGCTTTTTCATACTGTTTTTATGTCTACCCATCTATTGCTATAGATCTTACTTCTTCTTTTAAGTGAAGGACTACTTTGTGACCTTATTTCTCTTAAGAGCTCTGGGTTGGGTGGATATCTAGACAATGATATTTTAAGTCAATGTGTAACATCCGCTGATCCCAATGTCAGCATCACTTTGAGAGATGCCATTGAACCCTATTCAGTATAATCACTTCAGATTGTACTAAAAACCTCATTCTATTCAGCCTTATAAGAAACAAAAACTTGTTTCTACTCTTCTCCATAGCCCCTTCATGTCCACATATAAACTTATAATAAAATTCTGGAATAGGTGAAAAAAATTAGTTATTAAATTTAATAAACTACTATAACCTTAAATGAGGGCTAAAAGAAGGGGAGAAAAAAGGTTGGGCAAAAAGAAGAGGGAAAATGAGAAAGAAGAAAAGAAAATATATAAAATAATAATTCACACCATGATAGAAAGGAGAAATAAATGATTTCTCTGTATTTGAGGTAAGAGTGGATAATGCAAGAGGATGAATAGGGAGTTAAGAGAAGCAAGTATGAATGAGAACTAGGAAAAAATAGGAAGATTGATTCCTATTAATGCCTTAAACCATTAGATGAAATACATTCAAATAGGTTGAAGGTACAATATTGGCTATTGGTGCAAAAATTATCATCAATGTTAAAGAGTTACTTATATGATCAAAGTTGACATCAGAATTATAGTTAACCATGTCAGAGAGAAGAAAATTCTTGTTGAATCCTGGTTTGGATTTCACTGGGATTTAAACATTTAGCTGATGACCATCAGTCATTGGCTGTGCATCTCTCCTAAATTGCAGGGGCATAGGAACCAATTTCCTACTTGTTATGAATCTCCCACCAGCAACTTCTGATTTGTCAGAGCCTGCAGCTGACTGCTCAGAGGATGCAGTGTTGTGACTTGACTGTTTCTATTGAACACAGGAGTTCATGATGCAGGCTTTGGAGTATCCCTGTGGTTTCTGTAGGTCAACATGTAACTGTTCCTCTCTATAGGATTCTTTGCATGGTAGTAAAGATCTTGGTGGTTGTCTGTTAGTGCAGGAACTCTGGTTGTGGGCTTTTCATGGGTGATCTGTGGTGCAGAAGTATCCCCCTGGCCATGCCACTCTGTGGGTTTCTGGGGTACTATAATGAAGAGACTCAGTTGGTTGAGCTGGGCTCTAGTTTTCACTGCCCCGAGTTGTGAATGATGGGTGTTGATACCCTCTGTTTTCTATATTTGATGAAAGATCCCACCAATGTCTACACCATGCTCTTTTACTTACCAGTTATGACTATGGGTCAAGTTGGGTGCCTGTTAAGGGTAGGAGCAGCCACTTCATGCCTTGACTCTGGTAATTTTCCACCTTAACTGATCTTCCTCTGGCTATCTTTGTGGTGCCTTTAGCTTAAGTTTCCTAGGGTATTCAGGGAACTTAGCCTAGCATCCTTCTGTCTGCAGCTGCTAATCCAGGAACCAGTTCTTGGCCCCTGGATATTCAGGTACCTTCCCCCTGTGATGGCCCCATGATCCCAGAGATGGTATCTCAGCTTCCCACAATGCCTCCCCACAGTATCAATGGTAAAGATCTTGTGAATCCACTTTCCTTTTGGGGGCCAAAGCTGCTTTATTACTATCTCTGAGTCTAGTGAGCGAAACCTGCACAGAGTATTCTGCCCTTGCCTGGGTTGCACTGAGCATGATTAGTCTCAGTTCCTCACCCCACTTACTGCCATCACACTCCCTTTGTTCACAGTGAGGGACAGGGAAAGGAGCTTTCAGTGATGTTTTGTTACTAGTAGTCCTTCTAGAAGTTTTTTTTTTTTTTTTTCTGTCTGAATTCTTAAGGGGCTTCATTGCAGGGGATTTTCTTCAGGCTTAATTTGCAGTTGTTTGGGTGTGGGAAGATGCTGTGTTGATCTAAGGGGGTGACTTTTTGGTTGAGGGTTCCAGCAGTCCCCTGGCTCAGTTTTATTTTCATGATTTGGTTTTAAGCTATTTGCACAGTTTTAAGGACCCTGCTGTTACTGTCAAGCTTTACATTTTTTCTGCCCTTCCAAATGTTTTTAAGTAAGTGAGATTCAGAGGTTTTCTGCTCCCCTCTTATTTCTCTCTTTTGTCTCTTCCACCTTCCCCTTACATGATCAAGGAACTCAGAGCTGATCCTCGACTCTGGTAATCTATCTTCAAGTCTCTCCAGGTTTCAGACTTTACAATATTGAGTCTTAGAGCATTTATTTTGTCACCCACCACTCAATTCTGCTTTTCCTCTGCTGCCTTCTTTTTGTCTTTTGAGGAGATTGGGACTTGCCTCCTAGTTCACGTCTGTCATCTTTCTCACCTTGATCATTATTTATTCAAGTCTTCTTTATTCCCAGTTCTTTCGTATCCTCATAGAATGCCCATCAAACATATGTTGGGATGATTGATGGTATGTCCCACAGGTCTCTTAGGGTTTCTTAATTTTTCTTCATTCTTTTTTGTTTTTATTTCTCAAATTGACACTGTCACTTAACTTTCAACTTGTGGGTTTTTACTTCTCTCTGCTCAAATGTGATATTAAGCTCCTCTAATATATTTTTTTTTTCATTTTAACTATGATACTTTTAAACTCCAGAATTTTTATTTTGGTTTCTCTCTGTAATTTTTATCTCTTTTTTCATACCCTCTATTTGATGAGACATCATTCCTGCACTGTGTTAGTCAACTTTTTTTGATGTGACCAGAATACCTGGCATGAACAACTTAAAGGAGGAAATAATTGTTTTGGCTCACAGTTCCAGAGGTTTTAGTCCATGGACAACTGACTCCATTGCTTTGGGCCTTGGATGAGGTAGGACATCATGGCAGACAGGCATGGCAGAAGAAAACTTTTGTTTATCTCATGCAATCCAAGAAGGGGAGGGAGGGAGAGAAAGAGAGGGGGTGGGGAGGAGAAAAGAGAGGAGGAGAGGAGAGGAGAAGAGAGATGGGAAGGGGCCTAGCACAAAATATACCCTTCCAGGACATCCCCCCCGCCCCCAGTGACCCACTTCCTCCAACTTAGCCTCTTGTCCTATAGTTTTCACTGCCTCCCAATAATGCCACCAAACTATTAATTCCTCAATGGAGTAATCCACTGAGGATGTCATAGTACTCATGATACAATCACTTCCCCAAAGTCCCACCTCTACACATTGCTACATTGGGCCTTCCATACATGGTCTCTGGACACATCCTAGATCCAAACCATAACACAGCACACACTTTCCTCAGTTTAATTAGGCATGGCTTCTGTTAGCTCTTAAACATTAAAATAGTTACCTTAAAGTTTTTGTCTAGTCAGTCAAATATCTAGGCTTCTCAGAAGCTGTTTCTATTTATTGTTTATTTTTATGTGTATGAGTCATTTTCTCTTGTTACTTTGGATATCATAATTTTTGTGTTGAACGCTTTATCTAAAAAAAAATAACTTGAAAACTCTGGAAATCAGTTTTTCCTCCCTCCACAGGGTTTGTTGTTGCTGCTCATTATAGTTATTTGTTTTAATGATATCCTGAACTAATCCTATAAAATGTCTATTCTTTATTGTCAGTGGTCATGGAAACCTCTATTTGATTAGCTTAGTGGAAAGTTAGTACTGGAAAGATATTTTATTAAATGCCTAAAACCAATAAATATCCCAGTCTTTGCTGAGGACTCCACATGTGGAGGCATGTTTTCAACCTTCAGTCAAGCATCTGACTTTTCTGTCTTGACCTTCACTTCCTGTTTCTACTGCTGGGCTGAGTGTCAGCTGAAGATGCATATTTAGGACCTTTTCAGCAAGACCCTCAGTCTGTAAAAAGCATGGACATGGATTTCTAGATTCCTAGGGAATATGTGGGAGATTTTCAAAACCTCTGTGGGCATATCATTCCCCAGATTTTCCTGAAAGGAAAGTTTTCCAGTTAGTCTATTCTTTTCCCTAAACATTAGTGACTACTTCAGACAATTATGAGTATAAAATGTTTGCTACAATGTTTTTAACAAAACACCTCTGGAGAAAAAAAGCTTTCTGCACTGAGTATGGTTTTTGTCAGGTCAAATACAAATAGCCTTGCAATTGGGTTCTTCCAAGGAGCCACCAGATGGATTAAAAAATGACAATTCTTTTGGAATGTGACTTTGAAAAATCTGTAGATAAATTCTGCACCCTTAGCTGCCTTCCAAGTTGCACTGGGAATTTGGGCTGTTGATTTTTAAGGCTATTGCATAGCTGGAGAGAAAGGATGAAGTCACATAAATTTAAAATTAAATCAAGCTCAGTGTTATTACCAAGATTTGGCTTTTTTTTCTTTTTCAGAGTTCTGGAGATGTTGACTTTGACAAACTTAGTTGTTTTTTTTTTTTCTTTGATTGTTGTTACTTTTATGAAGGAGAGAATTTTTGGAGATATATACTCAACTGTTTTTTACTAACATCAATTATGTCAGGTTTTTTTTTTTCTCCCAAATTTTGATGTTCTGGGGTTAGGTGCATAAGTGGTTAGGAGATTTAAGTCTTCTTAGAGAATTGGCTTATCTTTATATAATGCCACTCTTTATCTCTGATAATTTTTTTTGTTCTTCTTTGTGAAATTTGAATAATTATTCCAGCTTTATTTTGATTAGTATTAAGATAATTTTTTTCCTTTTATTTAACCTGAATATTTATATTTAATGTAGATTTCAGGTTGATGGCATATAATTGGGCCTTGTATTTTTATCTATTTTCAAAATCCCTGCTTATTGCATTGAGATCATTCACATTTTAAATGGTTACTGCTTTAGTTGAATTACATTAACCATGATTTTATTTTTCTTTATATCCTCCTTTATTCTACTTTGTCTGGCTTTAGTTAAGCATTTACATGAATCCATTTCATCTCCATATTTACACATTAACTATGATTCTCTAGAAGTTTTTCTAATGGCATCCTAGAATTTTCTAAGTATACTTTAACTAATCTAACACTACCTTCATTCTCATTGTACACTTCATATATAGTACTGGCACTCAGAATACTGTATTCCCAAGTCTTCTTTCCCCACCTCCAGGTTACTGCTTTTAATCACATATTCATATGATGTGCCCATCCAATATAATATTACAATTGTTTAACTACATAGCTACCCTTCGGAAACATTAAGAACACATTAAGAGTAAGGGAATTACATTATGAATAAAAATATTTACTTTTTTCTTTAGGTGTGTTGTCTATGTTGCTCCTTCCATCTTATATGGATTCAAGTTTCTCACCTATATCATTTTCATTTTGCCTGGGAGAACTGCTTTTAATATTTCTTATAGTGCAAGTCATTAAATTCCCTCTGATTGTGTGAGAAAGTATTTCTCTTTTACCTTGGAAGGATGGTTTTGCTTGATATAAGATACTAGTGCAATTTCTTAGTGTAATTTCTTCTTTCAGTCCTTTAAATATTTCACTATACTCTCTTTTATTTGGAATGGCTCTGGACAGAAATCAACTGTAACTCATCTTTTTCTTCTAGAGGCAAGGTGTTTTTCTTCCAGAGTTCATTGAAGACTTTCTCCTTGTGCTCAGTTTCCTGAAGTTTGAAATAATATGGATAGGTGGTTTTTTAACTTTATCCTGCTCATTATTCTTTGAGCTTCCTTGATCTGTGATTTGTTTCTCTCTAGTTTGGGAAAGTTACTGGCCAAAATAAATCCAATATTTCCTTTTCTCCTTGATCTCTTTTTACTCCATTTACTCTAATAGCATGTGTATTCTAATTTTTTAACACTGTCCCATAGTTCCTGAATGTTCTTATTCTGTATTTTCATTTTTTTCTCATTACATATCAGTTTCATAAATTTCTACTGGTTTATCTTTAAGCCCACTGAGGTTTTCCTTTGACCATATCCAGTTTACAAATGTGTTCATTGAAGGCATTCTTCATTTCTGTTGCTGTGCTTTTTATTTCTGAAATTTCCTTTTGATTCTTTCTTAGCGTTTCCCATCTCTGTGTTTTCATTCCCCATGTGTTTTTGCGTGTTACATGTTTCTTCCACTGGAATCTTAACATTTTAATTAAAGCTATTTTCAATTCCCTTTGGGTGAGTCTAGTGTCTGTGTCATGTTTGATTGCTGGTTCAGATGATTGCTTTGTTCAGATGATTGCTTTGTTCATATTTTTTCCTGTTCCTTTTGATGTGCCTTGTTATTTTTTGTTGCAAATTGAACATGCATGAGTCCCAGCACTACACACACCACCCCTCCACAACACACACACAAGTAAGAAAAAGAAAACAAGAAAGAAAGAAAGAAAGAAAGAAAGAGAGTTGGACATGCTGTATTAGCAGCACTAACTGAGGCAAATAGACCTTTAAAATAATTTGGGGTAATCTTGTTAGGAGCTGAGTACATTTAATGTTTGCTATGGTACAGGTGCCAGAGTCTTAAAATTCCATTAGGGTCCTTGTTTTTGTCTCCCTTCTTGATTCTGACCTTCCTGAAATAGCTCCTCTTCAGAGAGATTTTTGTAGTGTGCCATTATCTATGATTTACTACCAGTATACTAGAGCCCTATTAATATGGTAGTGAGTTGTAGGGGAAAGGGAGATTTCTGTAATCTTATTGTTATATATATGAACATTTTAGTGGTCTCTAACCTTCACAAGTGTTTTCACATTGGGTGGCTTCCACCTCTCACCCCCAGATCCCACCCCTACTGAAGTGTTCCATCCTATTTCCTTGAAGCCCTGATTCTTTTTAACCATTGTTCTCCATGCCCCTCAGATGAGACCAAGTGGGTACTGGAGACTGGAGTGAAAGGAAGGTCCTTCTTCAGCTGAGCTATAGCTCACAAATCATTGTTAAGACAGATCTTTTTATGGAGAAGGCAGTTTGTATTCCATAATTCTACTTCACAATCACTATCCCCTCTCCCTGCCAGAGACAGAAGGGAATCTTTTTAAGATTTCCTGTATGAGAACCTACTGAGGCTCCTGAGTCTCTTACAGTGTATTGGAGGAACTGAGAGATTGTAGTCCCAGGGGTTTCTCATGCTCATGTTGGTCTACACTCGGCCTCCAGCAGTTCATCTCATCTGCTATTTAAGTATTTCTACCTATTTATGGCTCCAGTTTTCTGCTCCAAATAAACCAAATGTGACTCTCCATATGCCTCTGTCTCTCCAGCTTTCAGGGTGTTGGTTTACCCTGCAACCTCTTTGTCTCATGGTTCCAAGAGAAGTTACCACTTTTCTGTGTGCCCAGCCTCTATTTTTATGAGGACTAGAGTGGTGACTTTGAAACACTTCACATGTTGAAATTTGAATACCCAGGACCACACACATTATATTTTTATTTTATTTCATCAAATTATTTTTATCTAGATTTCTGACCAAGATCTCAATCTCCTGTTTGCTATGATTAAAAATGCTATGTACCTAGTGAACTCAGTCCCAAGATTTTTTTCAATAATAATTAAAAAAATAATAGAATGAAAGAAAAAGAAAAAAATCTGCAGTTTAGTTTACTATTTTTTGTCTTTTGCAAATTCCTCCTTGGAAGATTTAAAAGCTATAACCAATAAAGTAAAGACAAAGATTTACACTCAAATAAATGAATTGTAGATGCACATCTTTCCTTTGCCTTGGTTCACAGAAAGGTTGTGTTCTGCTCCAGTGTTTCTTAAAACGTGCTCTTAAGATAAACAGTAAAAAAAAAAAAAAAAAAAAAAAAAACAATCTGGAGATATGCTCAGAATGCAGATTCCTAGGCTCAAATCCTGACTATTAAAAGAGAACTTTATAGAGAGAGACTTAGGTGATTCACATAAACACACTATATCTTGAAAACAACTGTCTTAAACCTTCATCATTAACTTTTGCAATTACCTGTATAAGCCAAGAGATATCTAAGCCTGCCTTTCTCCAGGAAGCATTGATCACTCAAGTACCATTCTGCATAACTAAATGATAAATGTAACCCACATTATTATGGGCTGCATGAATCACAAACATAACACTTATTTTTTTAATCTTTAATGTTTTAAAGATTCATCCCATGGAGCTGTTTATTTCTTCAACGAGGCAGAAGTGTGAAAGCTTTCTTCACAGTTCTTCTAATTATACAATCACACTATCAACCATGTAGAATGAATCAATACTGCAGTGTTGTTTCAGTACACTGGTTTGGAAGAAATGCACTATGAAGCTAGGCTATATTATTAATCTTAAAACAAAACTGAATCTAGACTAAAATGAAACAGAACATCTCAAAATGAAAGACAGAGATATCCTAATCTGTCCTCCTTTCTCCTTAGAGAGAGACAAGATCTGTAAGTGACCACCCAGTACCACTCTTAATGGTTAAGTTTGCTTTCTGTACATTTCAATGAGGAGCTATCACATCAGGTTCTATTTATTCCATATAATATATTTTTTTAAAAAATAAATGCTTGACATTCTATATTTTTAATTCCATTTTTAGCACATAAGTTGTAAGTAAAAATTGGGTCAAAATTTCCTCCTACTCCTACTTCATCTTTCATTTTTCTGTCCCAACCTACTTTTCCCAGTAATCAATCTAGCACCATGACAGGAATAGCGCAAGAGTCAGTCAAAGTCAATACGGAAGTTATTTAAAAGAATTCAGTATAGACACGTTTACGGAGAAATAGCATTTATGAATTGATGGGGTTTACTGATTTTGTGGAAAGGCAGAGGACGTAGGATACATGGATAGGTATCTGTTTAGAATGAAAAAATTCTATCAAACTGGGTATAATTTTTTTAAATAATTTATCCATAACTGGACTTCAAAGATCATCCTACTTTCACTGGGTAGAATTTCAAGAACGGGAAGAAATTACCATGAGACAAGAATCTATGAAAAGCCTAATATGATGACAAATATGATATTTCTATGGTAACAGATATTGTTGTTTTCAGTGTGACAGGTAAAATTTGGAGCACATTGAAATTCTTCTCGTGTGGTAATGCAAAATTGTGATATGAGTGTAGGAAAAAATCATTTTGTAAGTAGTATAAAGTGAGAATGGGGAGAAAAAAATCATTTTGTGAGCAGTATAAAGTGAGAGTGGGCAGGGATAAATGGTACCCATGTTGAAATTTGTGCTTCTGAAGTGATCAGTATGCATCAGGGGCAGTGCCAGTGCTTTATATGAATACCACATTATCCAGCTACACTGTTCTAGTGAAATATTACCATCAAGACAGTTATGCAAAGGGAATCTGAGGTTCACAAAGTCAGTACTTGAAACAGGAAGAACTGGAATCTAGAGCATTCTGACACTGAACATCCCCTCTTTCCCTACACACTAAGACTCAGGTAACATTGATCTTACCCTGTTTGACTTACATCTTCTCTATATCACTGTGTCTCCATGGATTGATCATATCACTTTCAGAACAATCCCCTTAACAGACTTAATTTTGCTCTAAACTCTCTTTCTCCATATTCAGTATTCAGCAATTTTGCAGAACACAAAACTCTTTCAAATTGAAAATAATATTAAATGCATCATAATTCCCATCGATTTACAAATCACTTCTGCTAGATTGACATAAAGTTGGTAATTAAAATTGATAGGGAGTTCTGAAATGTATTTGCTTTTGTGATAATGTTAAAAGATTCTTCACCCCCTCCAACGTACCTCATTGAATGTTTGGAGCAATCTTGTGTGGGTCAAAAGATAATTTGCATTATACATGGCTCAAGGATAAGGAAATTTAATTAAATCTGTTCTTATGTTATTATCAGTTTTATCATTGTAATCAGATAATTTAATATCAATGCTATATTCCAACATTGCAGGGTTTGATAGAAAAATCAGAACATTATCCTTTCACCCTTCCTTTCTTCCTTTCTTTTCAGACTTATTGAACATTCACTGTGTATAAAACCCAGTTCTAAGAAAGGAGATAATTATGAGAAAAATTGGTTTAATAAGGATCTCTCATTCTAGTTGGATTTTATTCATATTAAAAAGGTTGATTTTTATATTTAGAGCATTCCTTTAAAATTCTACATATTTAAAATAAGATCTATGGGTAATATGGCAATAATATTGCTGATTTTGAGATAAACTTTAGTGTCATGAGGGAAGAAGTAAGGTCTATTCAACTGCCCTTGTATCCTTTGAACATTTCATAGCTCCTGATACTTAGTTGGTACCCCAAAAATTTGTTTCAAATTGGTAATTTTTAAAATCAGTTTTAAGCTTTAAGTTTTCGATCACAAAGTCACAGATATTTTTATTACCCATGATAAGGAAATGTGATATAGGAATACATTTTGTATTCTTTTTCCAAATAGATATTCAATTGTACTACTACCATTTATTGAGCGACTTAGTGCTTCTCTAATTTTGAAAACACTATTATTATTATACTATTATGTAATCCTATCCTTTTCTAAATTTGTGATTTCATCTTGTTGATTTGTTTATTCTTGTACAAGAATCTCACTCTTAAACATGTCTTCTTTCATTCTTACATTTTACAAGTCATTTTTCTTGTTTTACTGTGTTGTCTGAAATGTATAAGAAAAATAATGAAAAATGGAATCTTTGTTTTACTCATAAACTTAAAATATTTTTCAACATCTCTAACAATTAGAGAAATGCAAATCAAAATTACTCTAAGATTTCACCTCACTCCAGTCAGAATGGCAATAATCAAGAATATAAGGGGCTGGGGATGTGGCTCAAGTGGTAGCGTGCTCGCCTGGCATGCGTGCGGCCCAGGTTCAATCCTCAGCACCACATACAAACAAAGATGTTGTGTCTGCCGAAAACTAAAAAATAAATAAAATATTAAAAAAAGAAAAAGATTACAGATCAGGGCTGAGAGTATGGCTTAGTCACTAGAGTGCTTATTTAAAAAAAAAAGAGTTGCAAATTTGCAATTTAAAAAAAAAAGAATACAAGCAACAATAAATATTGGCAAGGATGTGAGGGAAAAGTTACAATCACACATTGCTGATGGGACTGCAAATTGGTACAATCACTCTGGAAGGCAGTATGGAGATTCCTTAGAAAACTTGGAATGGAACTACAATTTGACCCAGTTATCCCACTCCTCATTTTATACCCAAAGGACTTAAAATCAGCATACTACAGTGATGCAGCCACATCAATATTTATAGCAGCTCAATTCACAATAGCTAAACTATGGAACCAACCTAGATGCCCTTGAACAGATGATTGGATAAAGAAAATATCGTATATATACACAATGGAATATTACTCAGGCTTAAAGAAGAATAATGTGATGGCATTTGCAGGTAAATAGATGGAGCTAGAGAATATCATGCTAAGTGAAATCAGCCAATCCCCCAAAGCCAAAGGCCAAATGTTTTCCCTGATATGTGGATGCTAATTCACAATAAGGGGGTGGGGGCTAGGGGAAAATAGAGGTACTTTGAATTAGACAGAGAAGAGGGGTATGGGGGGAGAAAGGATAGTAGAATGAATCAGACATTATTACCCTATGTACATATATGATTACACAACCTGTGTGATTCTACATCATTTACAAGCAGAAGAATGAGAAGTTACACTCCATTTATGTATGATGTATCAAAATATATTCGACTGTCATGTATAACTAATTAGAACAAATTCTTTTAAAAAAATAGATGGAAGAAACCCTGTGGTTAAAAAAAAGATAGTTGTTTAAGGAACTGCACTTTATAATAGAATATACACTATCTACCTGTGGCATTACATTTATATTTTAATTACTTAAAGTGAATTAAAAATTCAGTTCTTTGGTGTTATTAGTCAGATTTCAAATGATCAATAGCTGCAGTTTACTAGTGCCACCATATTGGATAGTACTGAAAACTCTGTGACCATTGCTGTAAGTACTGCTATAGATTTCACCATTAAACCTGATGGTCTACATTGATAATTTTATTCATGTTATAAGAATTATGC
Source organism: Marmota monax (assembly GCF_021218885.2). NCBI lineage: Eukaryota > Metazoa > Chordata > Mammalia > Rodentia > Sciuridae > Marmota > Marmota monax. The sequence goes on from NW_026694096.1 coordinate 3,222,185, forward strand.
TTTAGAAAATTCTAGTTTATAGGTGTTTTGGAGAACAGGGAAAATATATTAGATTTCATCAAATAAATTGAATTGATTTATAACTTAAAAATTATTTTAGATTTCTTCATGCAATAGAGTTAATAAAAACTATTTTTATAATGTTTATATAGCCTTGCCTTTCTGGAATAAATAAAACTTATTTGCAGCATTTGTTCCTCTATATGAAATTCTTATAGATATCTTTATGAATTTCCCTTCTTTGAATTATATTGCACTGTAAATTCTTCATTTCATAATATTTGAAGTTTACATATATAATCATTTTTAGCTTTAAAAATAATTCTGTGAGGATTTAATCTTTGTTCCTGTCCCAGAGCATATCAAATACTTAAATAATTATCTATTCTAAAATTTTGATTTGATAGATAGTTTAGGTGTTTCTCAATGATAAATTGAGATAAACATATTTAAAAACTTTTCAAGTCAATTGACTTAACTTATACTTTCCAGATGACATTTATTAACAATTTCCAAATGTGTTTCTCTGTAGGAGCTGACTTACTAGTACCCTGAGGTCCCTTCTAGAGGTGAGGAGAAGGGTTTTTGTACTTTGCTCCTTGGCTCATCAAGTGGGAAGTAGCCATGAGCAGGCCATGGGCATTACAGAGACCTCATGACCCAAATATGTCTAATCCCTGGTATCATTCATAATTTGGGGAGGAATTTTTAACCTTCTACATTTTTCTTTTAAACTGCATATCTCTCTTCAAATTTTGAAACTTCTTTCAAACCTTGGGGAGGCAGCTTGACTTGAAAAGGAGTAAGTTCCTAATAGCTATTTTATATTTTCTGCTTAAAAATACCTTCCTCAGCCGAAGCTGTTGGATCACTTCCCTGGGGTGATGTTGTAGGGAAGAGACACAAGATCCATGTAATTACATTCACTCTGCAGATAAACACAAGACAGAACCAGCTCAAGGAGCAGCATGGGAACAGGGTGAGAGTAAGAGGCATTGTTCGTGGTAAATCTGGTACCTCATAAGTATTTTTCACTTTTTGTCAAGGGAATAGGAGAACAAAATCAAGGAAAATTGGACAATTGGAAGACACACAAGTGATGAGCACTGGAAGAATGAAAAAATGAGGAAAAGGACTCAGCTGTATAGAGATGGATATCTGAAACAGTTAGGGTATGAGCAAAGAATATTTTCCATCAGGGAATATAGAAGCAGTTATAATAACTCACTTTTTAGTTATCAGTGCCTAAATTAAGCCACTCAAAATATTGTAGAACTCAACTTTCTTCCATTTAGCTGAAATGCTAACCTAATATAATTGAATTCTATAATGTAAAGAATATATTAATTACATTTCTAAGTCTGGGTAGTCTTTGATATTTTCCTCTGCCTTTATCACATAGTAAAGAGGGGAAAAGGTATACAGTACTATGGAGGAACTGCTATGAATGGAACTTCCACTTATATTATCAGTAGAAGTTATTCATATGTAACACCAGTTAAATTAAGGGCCCATGAGGGTCAGATTTTATGCAAAATAATAAAATAAGTAACAATGTCTTATCAGAAAAATAAAATGACTCCTTGCCTCAGCTTTAAAAAGATACTGAAAAGGTGATGAGTTTTGAAGGCATTTTTTTTTTCTTAAAACTGACTACATCAGACATCTTCTCTAACTCTTTCCCATGCCTTGTAGTCATTCCTGGAAAATATATTTCTCTTCTCCATCCATAGTCTTACTCCTCCCATACTGTGTTGCTTTCCATTCTCTCTCATTTTCTCTTTCCTGAGCTGTCCTCTTACATCCATACTGTTCTCTAAATCACCTTTCCCTTCTGCATACCTTATTACAAAACGCTTGAGATCTTTTAAATGAAAATGTCCACCTTCTCTTTATATTGAGAACTTTGGAAGGTACCTACATCCTTGCAGACATTTTGGTAAAAAATTGTTGAGAAAAGCTTTGACAGGTATTTAGTACAGGTATGTAGTACAGGTATTTCTGTATTGTTGGACAGCATCATCCATCTTTGGGCTTTAGTTTCTCCATTTGTAAAATTAAGAAAGTATATGCATATCTCACAGATGTAATAAATAAGATATCTAAGATAGCCTATGTGAAAATGCCTAGGTCCTAGTTCAGCACTCTTCCTTCAGCACATCCCTCCACAGCTCCAGTAGAACTGTAATGTAGGTGGAGAGTAACATAGTAGCAAATCTCATTAACCATTATCTGTGTTTAATTTACTTCTCTCAATATTTTTTTCTGTTTGCACCAGCAGCAATAAAAACAGTGTTTGAATAGAAGGCTTTAAAAAAAGCAAGGTGGGGTTTTATTCAAATAAGTTTATTATGATAAACTTGAAATGAGAGCGTGAAGGCATTTTGGATGTTTTTTGCCGCTTCCTCACTATGAAAAAGAAGGAAACTAACTGAACTGGAACCTTTATTGAATTGAATTATTCTAATTTTGAAGGCTGTTTGGGAATTCTATGCTGACACTTGACTCAATAGCCATATTAATGAGAATTTCTCTAAAGAATATAGACAGTGTTGTTCTATGAGTAGATAAATGTGTTAAATCAAATTCATGGGATATTATTGACTAAAGTTTCATGATAATTCTTACATTTTGGCAAGAACAATTTCCTTAAAATATTTAAAGTAAATTATTTGCATTAATGGACAAAAGCATACATTTTATATCTTCACATAAAACAAAACTTTAGAAAGGGACAGCCTTTTCAGATTTGGCTTTTTCTGAGAGCCCCCTTAAAGGGCACTGCTGTGTATTGTCAGACTGCACCCTTATGTAATGCAGACAGCTTGGCATGGAATGCATTTCTACCTTTCACTGGGGTAAACAATAAATTTCCTTATGTCTCAGCTTTCTCATCCATAAAGATGGGAAGAGAAGAATGGACAAATCATAGGAGATTTTATCAAGTAGTCGATATGGCACCTAGGAAGTGTTAACTGAAATAACCAGGGAGCTGGTGTTAGAGGTGGAGCAACACTATCTGGGCCCACAAGACTGAAGCTTAAATTCTGATCTGGTCAGGAGTTTCCTATGTGACTGCACAAGACCTGATTCATCTCTCTGATCCCAGATTGTCTCATCTGAAATAATCCTATATTTTAAAATTCCATGCATTACTATGATTTTAACTCTGGGGAAATAAGGTGATTGAATAAAAATCTGATGTGTGTTCAATACCCATTTTAGAATCCATGTTTAAAGAATGAAAGGAAACTTGGAAAGCTATGGAACTATAACATATTCAAGGTAACATTAGTGAATGTATGGTCTTCTCATGGAAGCTGAAACCCATTGATTATTAAATATAAATAAATTATTCTCATCTACTTCATATATAGTGTTAATTATCAAAAGAAAAAAATGAGAATTATGTAAAAAATACAGTTTGAGACAAACAAGGATGTTTCTTTTACTGTGGTTGTCTTTATAATTAAAACGTTTGCAGCCAAGTATGAATAATAACTAGATGCTTATTTTGTTTTAAAATGGAAATTTCTTACTCTGATGTAAATCATTTTAGGAGATGAGATCAACAAACTGATTATAGTAAACTGGCTACATTTTCCAGGAAGGCTTCTTAGGAATAACATAAAGAAAAACACATTTAGCATAGATTTTTTTTCAAAGGCCAACTTTGTACTGGCGTATATTTTTACATACTCTGTTTCCATTCTCCTACCAAATTAACAATTACATGAGCCAGAAGAAGTCATCTAATTAAAGAACAAAATGTAATCTGTGCTGTTACACTTCCCTTGGTCCTATTATACAATTATCTGTGAAGATGATGAAATACTGCTCACTACTAAGTGATTTATGCCTATATGGCCATTTATCATTAGAGGTAATTGTAGCTCAGCAGAGAGCTTTGAGTCTTGGAACAACACTGTGTTAACAATAGGTCTTTGGAATGGCCCAGTGTAATCTCAATAGATGATCTTCCTGGGGCCTATCCTCCTTGCATCCTACGTATTCCATCCTTCATGGTAGTTTCCATTCCTAGTAAATGGATTCATTTATTCCAGAATCATTCATGATACTGCCCTCCATTTCAGAGCCCCTCCCATTCTCAATTTATTGTAAAATCTTTTACATTTTATCTGCTTAATAATTCTGGAATTTTTAAATTTCGTTCAATTGGCCCATTGTCACTAACCCAAGATACCAGTCTGTCTTCCGTTCTACATAAGTTTTCACGTATAACTACTCGTTCTTTTTTCACACTTTTCTCCCTCTTTAATCCATTCTACACCCTGAAATGACCTCCTTTGTTAGAAGGCTAAGGCACAATGAACTTATTGTGACAAATTCCCTCATTTTCTCTCCATAACTTCTGTTTCAGATAAATAGGCAGATGCTCAGAAATGCTTTCTTAATGATTTTCCTTCATAGTATTTATCTTATGGTAAATATCTTATCCACATATTTAAGTAATTATTTGATTAATGTCCATATTCCCATTACTTTATCAATTCTTCAAGTGAAGCAGTTGTGCTTGATTTTCCTACCACTCTCTGCCTAGGGAAAACAAAACAAAACATAGTGCTTGGAGCCACAAATGCCAATAAATTTTTTTAAATGAAGAGTAAATAAATGAAGGAATGATTACCAACGTTACGAAAAGCTTTCTGATACATGGTTTAACCATTGGCTAACATAGATATCTTATTATTCACTAATTTGGGTGAAAATAGAACCATTTAACACATAACCAAACAATTTAAATAAAAATACTTCATGTCATCACATTACCTTTGTTTTGGTGGTGCTGACAATAAAATTAATATTTAGGTTCATTTTTTTTATTTAAGTCTATTTTTTTTTTACCTCAGTGTAAACAAAGTTCATCAAAAAGTCATGAGCTTTAACCTAAGACTTCCATTTGGCTGAAATATTGCTATTTTCTTGTATATTACAAAGTGTGAATAAGTAAATATAATTTTACACAGACTTAGGAAAAAGTACTGCTTTTATTTCATCTTTCTTAAGTTCAAATTTCTTTCTGTTTCTTCTTCCTTATTTTTTTAAACCATAAGCTAATATCAAGGGAGCCAAATAAAAATTTTTCACATATGTTCCTTACCAATGTTATTCAAAAACAAACCTTTAAGTAGGCGTGTATTCTTTGGAGGCGGAACCCTAACAGATTGTTCAGTCAAACTGAAAGCTTCATTTTCCCTCACTTTTTCTTTCTCTCCCTTCACTCCTTCTTTCTCTTATTCCTTCTCCTCCCTGGACCCTTTCTCTGGCTTTGCTTCTCTACTTCCTTTCCAACTGTCAGAGATTCTCCTCACTCAATCTCAAAACTTCTGCAGGTCTCCTTTCTACCTCTCAATGTGCTCATGACACAGACACATGCCTCTCTGACTTCAAAAATACTTTCATTTTGGGGTTGGGGTTATGGCTCAGTGGTAGAGTGCTCACCTGGCATGTGCAAGGCACTGGATTTAATCCTTAGCACCACATAAAAATAAAATAAAGGTGTTGTGTCCACCTACAACTAATACATATACATACATACATATATACATACATATATATATATGTATGTATATGTACATTTATATTTATATATACACTTCTGTTTATTCTTTTCTTATTTGCCAACACATTGGATATTTGAACTGTTTGCCCTAGATTCTTTTTCAAAATTAACTCCTTGGCATTTCTCATCACACTCACCACAAGGAAGCAGGACTCTTGCTCTACCACTTGCTTGCTGTGTGACATGGTTCTGTATTGTAAGTTAGGGAAAGAAGACTGGACTTAGAGAATTTGAGGGGTTTAAAAAACTGGTAACACAAAAGTTTAAAAACAGCACAAAGTGAAGATATATACAGAATGAGAAACAAAAAAAGAAAAAATACAACTTATTAAAATCCTATTGAGATTACAAACCTCACAAAATTGAGAAAATAATTTGTACCTATTAACTGAAACTACCCCTGTAATTCATTTTCCAACAGAATTTGGCTTCTGACTTCTTGATGGACTTTTCCTAGGACAGTAATTATGTAACTCACTTTTCATATAGACACTAGAAAACAAAAATAAGTTTTAAAAAGTCTAAGTTTTTTTCTTTCTCTCGTTTTTTTTTTTTTTTCTATAGTGCTGGGGATTGAACCCAGGGTCTTGTGCATGCAAGGCAAGCACTCTACCAACTAAACTATATTCCCAGCTCTCTTATTTTTTTCTCTATCATAGTAGTTTGGACTTTTAAAATCAGTACTTTAGAAACAGATTTGCAAGCTATTACAGATTTTATATTATATAGATACTATAGATGTCACAATATTTTTAGGATCCCTGCCTAATTTAGGAAAACCTATGTTGAGTTCTTTCATGAATGAGGTGTAAGATGGGAAGGATTTTTCACAACTTGCCTCTGGGTCTGCACCCTTCAAGCCATGTTTCTCTTCCACTCTGCACTCACTTCCAGGGCTGGAGGCCAGAGGACTTATTTATATGCTGATGCTATCTTTTGGTCCTTCATGCAGAGGATTACAGATTGGACACAAACCATCTCAGACCACCTTAAACTTACCCATAAATGGCATGCTACAAATAAAGTCAGTTTAGTAAATATTCTACAGTGAGTAACTACAATGTTTATGTTAAGCAAATAAGAACAACAGTAACACAGTATAACAATAGTAACCTAACAAGGAAAATATTGTCAGCATATTTTTTCTTAGAGTCATTAAAAATATATGAGTGTCTAGTATATTGTTAAAATACTGATCATGATGATGGTAATCAAATAATAGAATTAGATAATCTTTACTGAGAACTTACTCCATGACAGACATTAGTCTAAGCACTTTACATGGATAATTTAAGCCTTCCCATAACCCTATATGGTATGGATTTTCTTTATCCATTTTTACTTGAAGAAACTGAGGATCAGATAATTTAATTTGTTCCTTCAAATTTAGTCTATAGGAGCATATATTTTCCTCTCTAAACTGCAAATTCTGAGTTTTAACATGCCATTTTGTGCGATGTAGAATGATAAATTAAGAACATTTTCCCAAAGACAAATTTATAGTAGATAGAACTAGTAATATTTTTTCTCATTATTAAACATCTCCAAACTTCCAGTGATACACTTAACATGTGGTAGCTCATGCCAGAGGAATGCTATTACATACAAGCAATTGCTTCAAAATGATATTTATGCCATCTCTCAGGTTAAGAATCAGGGTCCTGATTTGGGATAGTCTTGTTTTGAGATCTTCTAGCTAACTTCTCTGTCCCTTAAAGAACTTTATTTCAGAGAGAAGACCTTTAACAGAGATGGAACTTCTGTGTTCCACATGGGGCCAAAGACTTCTGTCCAGCCTTCCTTCACTTACATAATGGAAAACATACCTGTATCTTGTATAAACTATCATAAAATTGTTTTTGTTTTTTTTTTGGAAAAATTCCAAACTTCTTTAGTCAGGAATCTATTTTACCTTTCTAAATAATAGCACCAAGCACAGAGCCTAGTATGTAATGAAGACTAAAATATTGGGTGTTAAATAGACAACAGATACTAGAGAACTACTTTGAAATTTGATCTTCACAAGACATAAAATATTTCAGATATTAGAACATTTTGTGGTATAAAAAGTATTGTTAATATTATAAGATAATTCTTCTAGAATTGATTTATGATTTTTTTAAAATACATATGGTATTGGAAATCGATCTCTAGGATCCTCTACCACTGAGCTACACTCTCAGCCCCTGCTTCTTTTACTTTTGGAATCTCATTAAGTTGCCAGGGTTGGCCTGGAACTTGGAATCCTCCTACCTCAGCCTCCTTATTTAAAAATTAAGATTTTAGCTGTTCCAAATGAATGTTTCTGTAATAATAGCCATCATTATTAATGATACCCCATATTTGGCATTGCTCTAAAAACTTTCAATACAATAACTTATTTAAACTTCAAAAATACTCTAAGAAGTAGGAACTATTATACTGCTTATTTACATATGAAAGAATAGTGGAGAAGGCAAGCCAACTGCTAGTAATTTATAGAAATGGGTTTTGAAACAAAAAATCCAAAGTTCTTAATTACAAAAGTTTAGCATGTGCATACACAAAGGAATTTAAAAGTTGATGATTATAACCAAAAGCAGAGGAGGCACTCACTGTAGTTGTACACTATCAGTAACATGCTTCATTTAGTTTTGACAAACACTGACAACACCCAGATGCTATGCCAGGTATTGAATCAGAGACATATGTAAGATGTGGTCCTTACCCATATACTTCCCAGGCTTTGGAGGAATCTGACTCAGAAAAATAGTCATACTAATGGCATAGTCAAAATTTGTCAAAGATATACCACATCTAGCTATTATAAAAATTGATTTTTTAAAAAAAATTACATGCACCCTTTACTCATCATTCATCCATCAAAACAAATTTTGAAAATCAACTGTGAGTCAGAGTACCTGCTGGATACTGATTACACCACAGTATCCAAGAAAAAAAAAAAAACTTAATCCTTGAAGACACCTTTTGTATGTAATCAGGAGCTATTAAAACACTTTGTGTGTGTGTGTGTGTGCTCTCGAGAGTGCACGTGTTTGTGTGTGTGTGAGAGAGAGAGAGAGAGAGAGAAAGAGAGAGAGAGAGAAAGAGAGAGAGAGAGAGAGGTTAGATGATGAAAATTGGAAACACTAAGAGATTTTCCCAGTAACACAGGATTTTTGAGTGGTAAAGCCAGGACTTTAGTCAATTTCACCTGTCTTTAAAAGCCCCCCTTAGTTTGCATTGAGAAGTTGGTCTGTTTCAGGCCACAGGTATAGCAGGGAAGAAGGTAAAGAGGATAAACATGGTTCATGTCATTTGGGCTGTATTTATTGCATCATACTGCAAGTACCAGACCAGATCTATACATAAAATTAGTAAATCCAGTAAGGAATATAATACAGGAAAATGGTTAAACATTTAACATGTTGCAGGGTTGAAAGAAAAAGTAGTGTTAAAAGTAACTGAAGACAGAAACCAACTTCTGGGGCAACATATGATTGCTAGACATTGTTCATGGAACAAAAAACAAACAGGAAGGAACAAGTCTTATATCATCCTTCAGGCTTGCAGTCTCCCTCTAGCACCTCTGACAGTCTAAAGGAAACCAGGTGATGAAGGAGACAAGTTGCTTTTAAAGTACCAGCCTAATAATCCCAGAGCAATGGTATAGGCTAGTAGCTTTGGAGCTGACAAAGACGAATGACAAATGCACCCAAGCACACTGTATCAGAGAGAATATAGGCAGAAACGTATGAGGATTTGAAACTAGAAAATTACTGGTCCAACCTGCTTATTTTTCAAATGAGAAAACTAAGGTCCAAAGGGATTAAATACCTTGTAAAAGGTTACAGCACTTGTAAGTATCAGAGCAAGGACAGGAATCTAAATTTTCTTATTATATATTTTACTGAAATTCTATTCAATGCTGTCTCTAAGGACAATGAACAAATTAATGGACAATGTTCTCAAAAGATGAAAAAGATGATTTTAAAAGGATGCAAAAGATGAAAAATGTATATAATGGGCAATTCTTATATTCTGCAAAGATCAGAGTAAAAGAAATTAATGTCTGATGAATTTACCTTATATGAGGGCAAACTGAGAATTTAGGAAGTAAGATGATAACATGCCTCTTAGTCAATTTCTTCCAAATTGTATTCTTTCTCTCTGAGCTGAGTAACACACAGTTTGAGATGAAGCTCCTGTCAGGATTGATGAGTGATTCTAGTGTAACTATAAAATTTTTGAGGCTATCGTTTTGATAATTTAGTTTTACCTATTGATTCTCAGATACAAGATTACAGAGAGAGAGACTGTGTAGTGCAAAGAAGGTTGAAGCAACACTATCGCCTATTTCCTCACTCCTGGATCTCAAAGGGCTCTGTGCTAATTGCATTGCCATGGACACACCGTTGTTAGTCGAGGCAAAGGACCTGTTTGATGAACAGCCATGCTATAGCAGTGTCTCCTCTGTACTACAGAGTCAAGCCAAATCAAAGGTCCTTGTCAATTACAATCTGCTTAAATAGCCTAGATTTGTACAGTTTTGAAGGTCTATGGAAAGCTAAGTTTTACCTAGACACATAAGTCATTTGAATGTTGTTTTCACAGACAAGCAATTGAATAAAGATACCTACAGTTCAAACCCTTTTTAAATTCATTTTATGTAGGTTGAAGAAACTTTCACAGTATATTAAAATACTACAGTATGTTTTTGTCTATGGCCAGGGCTTTTCAAGGATTTACTGGCTAACATTGCACATGCTTTTGTTGGGGATTTTTCTCAGTGATGCTCCGATGTCAGAGTCTTTTGTTTAATTTGCTCAATAAGAGCTGGTTTTTCTTTTCAATTGTTGAAAATGAGAATGGCATTTAATTTTTAGCACTTTACTGTCTTGGCATAAAGCTGAACTTTGGAAGCTAAGAGAATGTTTACCTTCAAACAGCAAAAGATTCCAGAAATTTTAGAGGTTGCACCATCTAGTTTCATTGGGGAAATTATATAGTTGCAGCTCCCTTAATAATCTTTTTCTGAGATGGGTTGTTCTGAAACATCAATTTATGGTACGGATTTATAAAACTGCTCAGTTTCAGAAGGTGGACTTTTTTCATGTGTAATGATCATTCAGAGTCCATAATAAATATCCAAACAAAACTAGAGAAGAAATCATACTTCCACGGTATGAATAGGTACAAGATAATTATCATTTTGATATGCAACATCAGTAAATCAGCTCAAACTTTGCATTCTGGATTGATTTAGGAATTGATGTCATCTCTTGAGAAGCAAGGTAAAAATTAAACAAATTAAATGGTAGAATCATTTATATTATGCAATTAATCTCTCATTATACTGTATCTGTATTTTTTTTAAGAAAGTAAAGGAAAACACAAGATAACCTCAGAATCAGAAGAAAAAAATCTCCATTTCCACCTTGAGAGTTCAATCTTTTCCCCTTGGACTTAATTTCTTGCTTCTAATTAAATCTTATATCTATCACAGAGAGATGAATTGTTTTCAGCATCATCAGAAATCCCTGGGTTGTCAAAGTTATTACAAAGATAGATTAGAGCACTAGATAGAATAGAGCACCATTAGATGTTCCAAAATATAGAGGCAGAAGAGAATTAGAGAACAGAGTAAGGAAAAAAAAGTTGTGGGAAATAAAACTTTTTTTTTTTTTTACCTATAGCAGGTACGTATTAGAGACAGTTGTATGCCAGGTAAGAATGAGATGAATCAATGAGTTATTCCACATCACATAAACATTAGACCTATTATGTGGTGTTAATCTAAAATAGTTTTTGTAACTTATGAATATTGGTTTTAAAAAACAATTATACCAGTAATGTTGTATATGTTAGTATTTTAACTTGATATGAAAATATCATTCTGTTCGTCTTTCAGGCTCTTGGATCAGTTTAATTCAAAAGTAACTTGACTTTACAAAACCTACTTTAAAAACTCTGTATAGGTAAAACTTATAAGGATTCAACAAGGATTTTATTGGTCATGCAAAACAAGAGGTGGAAAATGAAGTTGATGCCAAGGCTGTTGAACATACTGAGGCCCATGAACCCCATTGAAAATTTTGTTTTACTCAAAACAACTTCTTATTTTCCTCACTGATTGATTTTTATAAGCAGTATACATAAATTTGAAAATATAAAATATGCTTATATTGACAAAACTTTTCTTCAGCTAATATGCATATTGTCTTCATACAATAATTAACTTTGGGGGTGGAAAGGACAGCTTCAGTTTCTAGATGTTTTAGTGCAGCTGAAGATTTGAAGCTACACTTAAGTAGAGTCGTCATAGACCTTTCCATTCAAATCTCTTTGATGTTAGTTATTCAATAAATACTTTTAGAAATGTCTTAATTATATTAATGGATTTTGGAATACACTTACGCAACTTATTAGTCTGTAAAATTAGGAAGTTATTTAATATTTCTAATATCCTTTTTCTATCTATAAAATCGGAATAATGATAGCTACATTTAGGAATGCTGTGGGGAATTAAAATAATATACTTAAATATATGGCATATAGTAAATATTAATTCTGGTTGCTACTATCTCCTCTGTATATATAATGCAAAACTTCACAACATATATTTTTTTTTCTTTCACGGAGCAGGAAGAAGGGGCAAGGATGGGGAATTTTAACTAAATTATTACAATTGCATATCATTAGTAGACTTTATTAAAGGTGATTTGATAATGAATGTCTGTTCACAGAATTTTGGGGGGTATAATGCAACATAGCTTTTACATTGAGGGTACTTCTGCTAGGCTAGAGTGCATAGAAATAATTTTTTTCTGAAAATTAGATCTAAATTTATGCATCACTAGTAATCAGTCTATTGAATGGTGACAATTTGACCCACTAACAATAATATTGACAATCAACCTAACAGAGATAACTAATATATATTGAAAAAGTGGGCCATGCACTAATTATCCTATATAATTGTCATTATACAGGGCATAGAATAGATAAGAAGTCACCTAAAATCTCACAGCTAGCAGAGTGACAAAACCAAAATCAGAATCCAGACAGTGTAACTTCAATTCCTGCTTTGGATTATAAACTGAGTCATACCAAGGAATCATTATACGGACAATGGGGACCTCCAACAACTATTCTAGAAAACATCCCTGAACTAGATCAAACAAAGTTAAGTCAGGGTGATAAAGCCACAGCTTAAGTTATTGGACTTAAATGCAAAGATTTTCGTAGATGAGCTTTTTGTCTGTACTTTTTCACCAATTATAAAAAAAAAAATGTTATGTAATATACATTTATATTCTAACCAGTATCCTTTGATATTCAAAATACTTAACAAAGGTTAAATCAGCAGGAGCTAAAGCAGTGTGCTTGGGAACCCCAGTTTTAAAATGTGCCTCATTAGTCCCTGTTCTTGCTGAAGTCTTGACAGGATAACCAATATGCTAGGGGAGGTTTGGAGGTGGATTAGGGTTGTGGCTATTTTTCTATGAGCTCAGAAATACTCAGATATGCTAAGCTCTGGAAGATCTGGCGTGGTTGCCAATTGTGCACACAAACTGAATATCAGTCCTACTTGGAATATATATCACTTAGTCATAAAATATGAGGATAAAAAGCTTATTGTTTATAAAACTACTATACATAATAGAGTAAGAATGACATTGTTTTGTGAACTCAGTTGTTGCTGCTTTTGAAAGATTTGAAAGAGAGAAGGAAAATAACACTGTAATCAAAACAGAATTGCATAGGTAAGCCTGCCATAAAGAAAATCTATTATTTAAAGGCTCCTTGGAGAACACAAAACTGCAATATGTTATGAAAGATACACTGCATCTGAAATCTTTTTTACTGTAGTAGCTACTTTACAATGTCTCTCTGGACTCATAGGAAATATAAGTAGGCTTCTGTGTGATCAATTCTTTGTTTATGACCACATGCAATCCAAATAAAGAAAATCATTTCTGTGTAGTGCTTGTTACTACTATGATAAACTTCAGTATCCACAATAGTCTAAGTATCATGTGTTCTTCTCTCTGTTTTAATAAGTCTTCCGGGCAAGGGATTTAAAATAAATATTCCAATTGAAACATAAGGCAGCATAAAATAATAAAATAAAAAATAACATGAATTTGTGTCCTGATTTAAGGGAAGATAGATGGTCTAGATAACTTCGGGGCAGACCAAAGACAAATATCTGTATGAATTTAAGGATGGCTGAGCTAGTTAAGAAATGTAATGTTTTCAAAACCAAGGAATAAAAGATAGAACTAAAAATTCATGTTAGTGTATTATTTTAATAATGAAGTATGACATACTCTCCATCATAAAAAATACATAGAACACAGAGTTATATATACTTAAGATGTTTCTTATCTTCATCACTATGCTATGTCCTAGAGTAAGCAACTTTTACCATTTGCTGTGCATTTTATGTAGGTATTTCATTTGTATCAGCACACAAATACCACCCCCCACACACACACATACATACATGGAACCAAAGTGTATAGACTGTACTGTGATTCTTCATTAATATTTTTTTGGAAAAGCAGAAAAAGAAAAAAAGGCTTAATTGGAGACCAAGGAAGCCGAAACAGGCTATTACTAAATTTTCTTATCCTAGAACCTCTACTTTCCACTTGAAACCTCACACAGAAACTACCTGCACATTCATTATTTGTTTCACTGTTTTTCTTCTGAATAGACAATTGTCATCAGACACCTTTTGAGTCTGCAATTTATAAATGGCAAAGTAAACAAGGACTGGACCAGAAGTCAGTGTACTTTGGTTCTAAGATTTATGTCATTTTCTTGCCACGAATGAGTCTCTTAAACCTTCAGTTTCTTCATTTGAAAAGGAAATTGTTAAACTGGATGAATTAAAACATAACCCCTACTTTTTAGAAGGCTTTTGAGTTTTTGAATTGGTTAATTTTTAATTTTATTTATGTTTCTTTTATCCTAACAGAAAAAAGAAAGAATCTATGACAAAACTTTTATGATCAAAAGGTTTCCTAAATTTTCAGTCATTTATTTATTCATATAATAAAAAAATATTTTAGTAAGATGCATGGATTTTTCTTTGACAAAAAGTAAGGTGATCAGAGCACTAAAAAGAACGCAGATTACCTAACATTAACAGTGCCTATTCTTCACTGACACCTTACTTGGTGTAGGAACAATTTGAAGTACTTCAGTACTTTCACTGGGTTTGACCTCTCAATCACACCAAAAATGTTCCCTTTGCTATTAGGGTTAAAAATGATGGTGGAATGTGATGGACATTATTATCCAAAGTACATGTACGAAGACATAAATTGGTGTGAATATACTTTGTATACAACCAGAAATATGAAAAAATATGCTCTATATGAAAAATGTGTAATATGAATTGCAATGCATTTCACTGTCATATATAAATTTAAAAAATAATTAAAAAAAAGAAAGAGGAACAATCTGGAATCCACAGTGAGTGGCTTCTAGTACCTCCTCAGCTTTGGATAGTCTCTGTGTTATCTCCCTGTGAAAACATATTACATCACTATATTTATGGGGTTACAATACTGGGCATGGTATTGTAATGTTACAATTACCAAACACACTGAATATGTCCATGATATGGAGAGGTTCTCAAAGGCCTTCTGAGATTTGCAAGGGTACCTCAACCAATGAATTTCCCTATCTTGGTAAGAACCTTTGCTACTGCTTTTGTTTACATCCAAACCTATTTCCTGAAAGCTTCCCTCAGTCTTTGTTCCCAATTTTAAGCAGACCATGTGATGGCCATTGTTGCAAAAGGATTCCCATCATTGGCCATGATTAGAATATCAATAATAATTAAGCATTTACAATGCCTGTATCTCTATTAAAAATTTTGGAGACAAGGGAAGGACCACATTTCAGGCATATGACTGGCTGATATATTAGTCACAAACTCAATTCCTCTCCTTCTCTTGGAGTCCTCTTTCTCAAGACTCATTTAGTCACTATCACCATGCAGAGTTTCTAAACAAAGCCTATACTGACTAGACTTGAAATCTCCAGGAATCAACTATTTAATTCTGTATTATTCTCTTTGCAATATGTCATCAACATTTATTAACATATGCATGGAGAAATGGAAAGGGAGGTTTGTGCATCTTCTCCTTAGTCAAGGAAGAAAGATGTTCTAGCATATATTACCCCTCCAAACACCCGAATTTCTCACCCTATACTCAACACTTGCACAAAAGGCTAAACTTTTACCTTTGGGTTTTCTTTTTTATTTAATTTTTTATTAGTTATTTTTAGTATTAGGATTCATTTTAATATAATTATAAAAGCATGGAATATAATTTATTCTAATTTAGTTCCCAGGACTCTCTCTTTCCCTTTCTCCTGTTGTCTTCCCTCTACTGATCTTTCTGCTATTTACTTATAGTTTCTTTTTTAAAATTTGTGTCATGTGGACCTATGTGTCTGTCTTTCATTTTCCTCCCCTTGCTTATAATCTTTTTTCTGTCATCAAATCATGTGGAGTTTGAAGAGATTAGTGACAGTTTTTAAGCCACAGGAAGACGGATTCAAGGGAGAGGTTTGTCAACAAATATTTTATTCAGAAACAATCAATCATTAGGTATTTATGGACAAGGGCCATGCATTGTAAAGGTTGCATGATTATATATTTTGTTTGACTTTAATTCTAAAATGGGGTTGTGGGTTGGTTGGTGGTAGGGTCTTGTTTTCTTATACTTGCTAGTGGGATATGATTAAAAATTTATTTTGTGAATTTAAAATGATAAAACTAGTAGAAATCTTAATGATTAGCTACTAGTTTAATTTACAGATAGTAAACTAAAGAGAGTTTATCAAATTTACTCACAGTCATACAAAACATTCCCATTAAGTAATAATTCTCTTTGAAAATTTAAAGGAAGATAGATATGGTGGTGCATGCCTGGTCCACCTTAAATTTTGGCAACTCAGGAGGCTGAGGCAGGAGGATTGTAAGTTAGAGGTCAGTTTCAGCAACTTAGAGAGACCCTATCCCAAAATAAAAATTTAAAAAGGAGTGGGGATGTAGTTCAATTGTAAAGCTCCCCTGGGCTCAATTCCAAGTTGAGAGAGAATGGGGGAGTGGGGATAAGAATATCTAAAATATCCATAAACTTAAATTCTCAGAACTTTTTAACATCTTCAACATTAGTGATACAGAAGAAAATGGGGGATTTCTTCTTTCCTGAATGCTTTTTTTCTGGAGTAGCTAATTAAATGGAATACCTAAGACTTTCCAGCAAATCTATCAATAATACAGAAGATTATTCACTCAGGAAGAAAAACAAATTATTCCGAAAACTTACAGCATGGACAATATTAAACATGTTAGAGGGAAAAAAAGCCTTGATAAAGTCAAATTCACTTGGGTATTAAGTGACTGACCAATAGACATCAAAGGGAAAACACTGCATTATATGAGTGGGATTGATACAAGTTCCATTCTTATATGAAGGTAGTTTCTGGTTTTCATCACTAAGTATTTATTGAGATATATATTAGTCCTACTTTGATGATGAAGAAGCAGTCCCAGAAACAAAGAGGCCTTCCTCAAATGTGCAGAGTTAATGAGTGACAGATCTGAACTGTGAGTTTAAATTTGATCCCACAGTCCATTCACTTCCGACCGAAGTGCTTTGCTTCACTTCTAATTTTGACAGAGATAAACAGAAAAATATTAAAAACTATATGAAGGGTGAAAATATGAAAGTAATTTTCATGAACTGATCCTAGGTTTAGAAGTTTAAACCTAGGTTTAGAAGTTTATAGCTAAAGTGTATGGCTAACCTTAAAAACACATTTTTATTTCATCTTAAATAGCAAACTATTTTCTAGAATTTTTAGATTTTTTCTAACTTTTTTCTTTTTTTCATCAACATCTGCAGAGCACTTTTACAACTAAAATTTTATCTATTGCATTAACTTTAAACCATACATGTGCTACAGTGATATATGCATACCCATGTTTATAACAGCAAAATTCACAATAGTCAAATTATGGAACCAGCCTAGGTGTCCCTCAACAGATAAATAAATAAAGAAAATGTGGTTTGTATGCAAAATGGAGTTATACTCAGCTATAAAGAAAGAATAAAATTATGTCATTTACAGGAAAATAAATGGAAATGAAGAACATCATATTAAATGAGATAAGCCAGGCTCCAAGGGTCAAAGGTCAAATTTTCTCTCATCAAAAGGGGGAAAAAGGGATCTTATGAAAATAGAAGGGAGACCAGTAGAATAAGGATAGGAACAGGAGGAAGGAGGAGAAGAGATGTACTGAGCAATGATATAGACCAAATTATGTTATGTATATGAATTAATATACCATAACGAACCCCATTATTTTGTAATAATGATATTGTACCAATTTTTAAAAAGTAAAATAGGAAGGGTTTAAAAATAAATAACTATATATGTATATAGATTAATATATATACATACAGCCTATACACCAGAGATTTTGAAATAATCAATAAAACTAAAGCTATGGAAGTAAAGAGACATTCAAACTAGAATTTTAACAAAAGTGATATATAGAAAATTGAACTTTTATGCACATGTGGAGTATTTCCAAGTTGAACTCCCTTCTCAAAAATAGTCAGAAAGGATAAATTCTGCCCCTCTTCCCCCACAATGAATTGTGGTATAAATATATTTAAAGGAAGGAGAGTTGCTATGGCATTTTTGCAAGTATAGGCAAAGTATTCCTAGAGAGAGAAACAGAAATTTATAGTTTTCCATGGAGTATCCAAAATACCTTCTCTGTTAGTGTGGGGAGGTCAAATAGGCAGCTCCCACAGTATATTTTGAAAACTATATTGAAGGGAGAAAAGCCTATTTTTCCTTCTGGGCAATTAAGATTAAACTAAAAACAGAGTTACCCAGAGCTGTATAAATTCAATCCATAAGGGTTATTTAATATGAGGTTTCCAACTGCTTCAGATCTAGGGACAGCATTCTTGGTAACTTATATTAAATGTATTTCTAGAGAAGCTGATGTAGCTACAGAAGAAAAACTGATGATAAAATCTAGACTATATTTGGCCAGCATAGACATCATTTACCTTAGTCATGTGTAAGTAATGATTCCACTAATTCCTACAAAAGACGGATTGGAAATTATAATAGATTCACATTATATAGCACAAGCAATTTTATAGATAATTATCTTGAATTACTCCATGATACACAATAACACCTCTGTCATAATTAATCCTATGCTTGTGTGTCAGAGAAACTTTTTCCCCTTGCAAGGAAGATACACACCAGTTCATTTTAGGTAATAAGAATTTATTCTGATGAAGCAGAGAGAAGTGGGTGATGATAGAAATCTATCTCAGCAGCTGTATTGTCACTGGATCCCACTTGTAGTTTCATGACTTAAATGTATATTAGATGCAAAGAGAAGAGAGAAAAATGGTCTTACCATTACTCAGACTAAATAACAACTCAAATGACTTCATCATGTTTCATTCCGCTCAGAGTGAAACATCATCTGTTTAAATCTGTGCTTATCTCATTTTGGAAATCTCCATAAGAAAGCATCTGAGTCATTTAAAATCCATCCAATAAGTACTGCACTTGTTGGGCAGAAGTTCTGAGCAAGCATCCCATGGCCAGATGTCCTCTCTGGTATCCAGTCTTAGTGTGCTTGGCTTGAACACTACTCCCTGGTGATGGCTTTATGGTTTCTACTGATTAATAGTTGATTCCATATTTTCATGGCCAGGACTGAGGCAGAAAAATACTGAATATTAGAGCATAAAACCTAGGGTAAGAATCACATCTATTCATAATACCAGAAATGGGTAACCCTGAAGATTTCTAAAGCAAAACTCTAACAATGTCATCCCTAGTACAATTTTAAATCTTACTTTCTGTGGGTGTCCCCAAAATATAAAATATTGGGCTCTGTTATTTTTATCCTTCATCTAATTTAGCTTTTATTCTCACCTTCTTATGTTTATTTATATTTAATTATTCTTAGGTTTACTACAATTATTTTTGGCTATGTATTTTCTTAGCACCTAAGTATGATTCAACATTATCTTAAAATTAATAAAATATTCTTCTAAAGATTTACATTTAAGATAGCTTAACCATTATGCAGAGTTTCAAGCAGACTCTTTACAAAGTGTAGTCAATTAATAGAAGGACAACTGGTTGTAGATTTTGGATTGTTCCTTTTCTATTATTTTAACTATAGATAACCACTTTCAATCTTAGGATCTCAATACATCCAGCAAAAATATTTGTATTAAAAACATCTTTAGGAAGGAAATTGAGCCAATTATGCTAAGTACATGTACAATATGGCATAGTTAATACCACTATTATGTATAATTAAAATACACCAATAAAAATAAATTAAAAATAGTATTGTCAATGAAAAATGGATTTCTTAAGAAAGATGGCTTGTAGTAGAAACCAGAACTATTAATCCAAAGAAAGATGACTGATTTATGGATAATTTAGAACCATAAACTTTCCACTGATGTAGAAATATGAGGATTTGGGGACATTTTACCTAAATTATGGTAAATGAATGAATGAATTAGCATAATTTGATAGGTATTATGGTTTAGATATTAGGTGTCCCACAAAAGCTCTTTGTAAGATAATGCAAGAAAGTTAAGAGGTAAAATAATTGGATTATGAAAACTTAACCCAGTGAATTAATCCTTTAATATGGACTAACTGAGTGATAACTGAAGGCAGGTAGGGTGTGGCTGAAGGTTGTGGGTCATTGAAGGGGGTGTGCTTCTGGGGTATATATTTTGTATCTGGCAAGTGGAGCCTCTCTCTGCTTTTTGATAATCATGTGAGCCACTTCCCTCCACCACACCCTTCCACCATGATGTTTTGCATTATGTTGAATTCCAAGGAATGGAGCCAGCTGGTCTACAAACTGAGATCTCTGAACTCATAAGCCTCCAAATAAACTTTTCCTTCTTTAAAATTGTTCTTGTCAGGTCTTTTAGTCATAACAGTGAAAAAAGTTGACTAAAACAATAGTCATTGATATACTGATATTTAGAAAAATTTAGTGTCATTCAGATGATCAAGATCCATTAAGGGTGTTACTAGAGTACACAGAGATACATGAATGAGAAAATACCACAGAGAGACAATATTCCATAATCCCCCATGTTTCTATTCAGAAATAGAATGTCTTTTGAGATAAGAGGCATTGACTGTTGTTTTCCCAGTCTCATTGGCTGTAAAACCAGGCCACCTTGAAATATAAATAGAAATAATGTTGTCTTGAAGATCAAAGATCAGGCACATTTATTGCCCATTATAAAATATCCAGGTTCTCTAAGCTCAGGGCTCCTCTCCTATAATACAACTGGCTGCATATATGGGTGTCAATTGGTCCCCTTTAAGTGTTACTATGAGAACTGAAGTTCAGAGAGCCAAAGCAAAAAGGTAAATAATACTCTGTTTACTGCTGTGACTGTGAGAAATAAACTGTTCTTAATCTCTGATCCAGGAATCTCATGTTTTGTCTAAGCACTTATAAAACTGTAGTCTGCTAACTTGTCACCTTGAAATAGGGTCAAATCTCCGAATCATCACAAATTTTTAACAAGTCCAATTTAAAGTTTATAAAGTAAATATTTTAATTTAAAGTTTCCAAGTAAATATTTCCTCCCATTAATTATTGTGATTTCTAAACATATTTTGGATTATATGCATTATAATGAATGGGTTTGAGAGCAGGAAAAAATTTTACAGCGGCTAAATAAGTTACAAACAGATCTAGTGGATATATTAAAGTTTATAAATTGTTACTTGTTGCTAACACACTTGGAAATAAGATTTTGAAAGATTAATTTGATCAAGGATAGAAATTTTAACTTTTGTTTTAATGCACTTTTTATGAAGAAATAATTATCTCCATTAAATATTTCTTTTCAAGTAAGACTTTTTGTTGTATGGAAGATTTTTAAAATGGTTTCCCAATATGATGTACGTAGATGTTTTAGGGAGACAGGAAGAATAACTTAGCTTATAAATCAAACTTAATTCTTGAGATTTTCTATGTATCTTCCAAGAACTAATAAGTGCTTTAAAAAAGATTTAACTATATTATGATAATGAATGTTAATTCTCAACTACAGAGTTTCACAAATGATTTATAATTCACACTTTTTATATAGCTTACTGCTTGGGAAAAAAAAATAAGTTATTCTTCAGTCCCTTGATAATTAGTTCCTGTTGTCAAAGCTTCAGTTACTATTTGATAAAGAAAAATCCTAAATGTCAAGAACCATGCAGTCTGATAAATATGGATGACATTTAAAAAGCAAAGTAGGTAGCATCTACAAAAGAAAAGGAGGAAAATTCTTATGTGCTGTATTTATTAATAACATACCTTATATCTCATTCACATATTTACTTTTTTTGTGAATGATGCCTTTTGTTTATAAAAAATGGTTTTACCCTTTAATATCCCTACCAGGTAAGTGGGTGACTTAAATACTAACAAGTTCACAAGTAATACCTTGAACCTAAAAGTAGACTATTCAGAAGAAAAATAGTGAATATATAAGAAACCCTAGCCAGGCATAGTGGCTCACATCTGTAATCCTAGCAACATGGAAGGCTGAGGCAGGAGGATCACAAGTTTGAGGCCAGCCTCAACAATTTAGTAAGGCCCCAAGATACTTAGTGAGATCCTATCTCAAAATAAGAAATGAGCTGGAGATGTACCTCAGTAGTAAAATACCTATGGGTTCAATCCGAGAGAGAGAGAGAGAGAGAGAGAGAGAGAGAGAGAGAGAGAGAGAAACTCTGCTCATGTTCATTGTTTTGATCAATTGCAGAGAGCTTCCCAATTCCCAAATTATGGTTTGTTTTCCCCTAACATTATTGTATGTACCAATCGAATCCTTGAGGTTACATATTTAATAATTATTTAACCATACAAATCAGACCCACCATTTGTGTAAACAATTATTTCATACCAAATCAAAGGCTAACTAACAGTTGGGAGAAACAATGTTTAATTGTATGATCAACCAACAACAGAGGGGCTGGGGTTGTGGCTCAATGGTAGAGTACTCATCTAGCATACATGAGGCACTGGGTTCGATCCTCAACACCACATAAATGTAAAATAAAGATATAAAAACAATCAAGCAAACAGCAGACAGAACTGGTTTGTAGAACAACTGGGGCAGAGATGGATGAGAGTGCCGGGGACCAGGTGTATAGCCCTGTGCAAGGATATTTCCTTATTGGTTTCAGCAGGCAAGCCTGCCCCTTTCTTGGTTTTATCACTCAGGCTGTGATTCAAAGTAAATTTTCTTGACTGTTTTGACTCCAGGGCTTATACTCCATCACTCAATGCTGTTGGTATCTGTACTTTTTTCTATAGAAATTGATATTTTTTTTTAAAAAAAGGGAAGGTAAATAACTTTAATGCTTGGTTTGTATTCACTAGTGCCTGCCTTGAGAAAAAAAAAAAAAACTGAATATAAATCTTTCATCTCTAAACAATCTAAAGCCAAACAGTTTTGCCTATATATTCTAAATTATCTTGTGAGACATTGAGAAACAATGAATGTAACAGAAATTTCAAAAAATATAATTTCTCACTAAATTAACTGTCATACATTTCCCTTTAAAGTTTATATTGTTGGAGGTCAAGAATTTTTCTTTCTGTGAGAAAGAACTCTTTTCAGTTCCATTTCTCTCCAATGTCCAGAGAACATTTTATTAAAATTCACAGTCATTTTATCAAATAATAGGAAGTCAAGGAAAGTATGATATGCAAATCTTTTCAATTATTGCTTACTTTTTACCTAGCACTTTAGGTCTTTTATGGTGCTGGGGGAGACAAAAAAAAAAAAAAAAAAAAGATTCCTTCCATGGAGTCTTTTATAATACAGATAGATAGAAAAATAAACATGTAAAGAAACACAAATTAAGGCAAGATTTTTTGTATAATAATAGAGTAAATAAATGCCAAAATTATTCAGAGGTGAGAGTTAACTTGCCTATCTGTTGTCAAAAAGCTGCCTGTGGAGTCAAACAAAGAAGGTGAGAAGGTTGCAGAAGGAAGAAAAAAAATTTTTTTTTTCATTTGTTAAATAGCAAATACTAGCACTGTAAGGCTGTATGCGGAGTGGGGCGGTTAAAATAATGGCAATTCTTTAAAATCCTGTTGGAAAAAAGAGAACAGGGCAATTGAGCAAGAGGAAGTCAGGTCTCTTATCCATTCTTTCCCTATGTTTTATCACTTCTTTCTTTAAGACTATCCTCCTGTCTGGCTCATTCCCAAACATCCCAACTGGCTTTCCAGTTTCTGAGCTCTCTTGGCTTCTAATCCAATCTAATCACAGCGTATTAATTTCTCTCAAATGTCCATCTGTTTAAATAAATCTTTTGATCTGATGACCTTAGGCAGCATTTTGAGGAAACATTACCATAGTTTGGACAGTGTTCAAAGTTATTCTTCACAAAAAGTTTCTGGAGTCAAACATATTTCCAAAAAGTTTTTGTAACAAAAACCTTACAAAAGTTTGTATGGAAGAGTTGTTAATGTGTGAATGAATCTTAAAAGTTGGGGAGAGGATGTAGCATGTATTGATTTTAGAATCTCCATTTAAGAAAAACGGACATAACATAGAGACAGAATTCCTTCACTTGACATCAATTGCTCTCTGCAATCTGACCCTTTTCTAAGAATACACATAATGACATTGAAACATTCTTTCTGTTCTTTGAGGTCTAAAAATGACCTGGCTAAATATTTCTACCCATTTGAAATGTATTATGTGTTTTTCTCCTCCTTGACTTGTGGGATTTATTTTTCCTCCAAGTTTAGTTATCTCTTCAAGATAAGTCTTAGTGTTAAGTTTTCCTAGAACAGTCATATATATTTTTTTTAATATTTAGTTTTTAGCTGTAGGTGGACACAATACCTTTATTTCATTTTTGTGTAGTGCTAAGGATGGAACCCAGTGCCTCACACATGCTAGGTGAACGCTCTACCCCTGAGCCACAACCCTAGCCCCATACTCATATTTTTTTTTATTTTAGAAAATATTTTTATCATGTCTTTCTACACTTATCTGTGGTTGAATCTTCACTGGCTGGCCTCCATAGCAAATATATTCTCATCTATATTGACCAAGATGGCCTAAATCCTTCCCTTAGCTTGACTAAACTTCAGGCAGCTTCCTTCCTGTCCCTGATGTCCCTTTCAACTCAATCATTACAGAATCCAGATGGCCTAACTGTACAAGTCTCTCCTTTCCTTTTCTGAGAGCATTGGCTTTCAAACACTTATCATTATAAATTCTTTCTTTGCTCCTTTGAGATTTAAATCTGTAACAAAATGTTCATACCTGTTTTACTACCCAGGAGTGCCCTTCTGAAGGAGCTGGGAGCCATCCCTTTGAAATGTATTCATCAAAGGAGATGCCCTATCCCAGTCCCAGTGGGTGGGTAGGAACCTAGCTTGCCTTTCTCCAAGTTGTGTAACTATCTCCTGTCTTGAGGACATGAGAAAGTTCACTTTTCCTTTGGGTGAGGCAAATTAACACAAAGAGAGATAATCTATGGGTTCATGCAACCACGCTGAAAAACTCTCCTACTCCTTTTTCAGAGTTCACTTCAGACTGTCATCTTTCTTCTCTATTGCAATAGCCTTGCATAGTCTCCCTTATCACCTTTCCTTCCTTATCTTTATCTGGGGTGATTTCTTCATTGATCACTTTTGTTTCTTTTCTCTGCACTTCCTCAAATCTGTCCAGCATGCCATTGAAGGTACACTAATAATTTATTTTTCTTCATTTCAATGTTTTTGAAATTATCAATTTTAATTTCTTTTAGCTGCTCTGATAGCTCTGTTTCCAATTGAAAATCTATTTGATATTTTGTATTTTATCTCTTTTTATACCTTTAATGAAAGAGTAAGGAAGTTTTTTCTAAAATTCGAAACACACACAAAAAAGCTATACTTATCTGTACTTTGCACACAATTTTTTTTTTCATTTTTTAAAAAAAAAAACTTTTGCATCAATTTAATACTGCAGTTATCTTTAATCTGACTTTAATGTAGACAGTCTCACTGTCTTGGCCAATAATTTTCCCAAATACTGTGCAGAAATTCCCTTTGACTTTCCTTCCTGTCTTTATAGTGCTGCTTTAGTGTCTTAAATTGACTGTTTGATGTTATGGATGATTGTAGCCTTTGTCCAACTGTTAGGTCATTAGTTGTTTGGAGGTTACTAAGGGAAATAGGGCAGTTAAGTGCCAACTTCTTGCCAACTTTTCATGTAGGTTTGTTACATTCCCACTCCTCTTGGCACATCTGATCAAACAGGTGTGAGGTCAGTTTGAAAGGTCCATTTTCTAGTCTTTCAAGATTTAATCTCAAACTTGGAAAAAGTTCCACTTAATGTAACTATCTGTAGCTCATGGGACTTCGCCATTGAACTTATACACAGAATGTGTTTCATGACCCCAAAGCCGCCACCTATTGTTCCCTTGCCTCTTCCCTGATCCATCTGTTGCTGCAATCTTCTTCTTCTGTTTTATATTTGCAATCATGATTATTTTGTATGATCAGATCTCTTCCTCAGCTTCATTCCCCTTCTTGTTGTATGGAATGAAAATGAGTCCACAAACGCTTCTCAGTGTTGATATCCAGGCTTAAGGATTTTTTGGCACTCCTCACAATGGTCCTATCCATCTTTTAACTTTTTAAAAAATCATATTTAGAAGTATAGGTCATGTTTACTGCATTGTAGAATATTTTATCTAGAATCTCAATTTTATACTGTGGAGCAGATAACCTTAAAGATTTCAAGGATGGTTTTGTTGCCATGGTTTACTTTCAATTTATATATACTTTACATCCAAATTGAGGTTGCTTTGCTTCTTCAAAGAGAAAGAGGATTAATACAATGTGCACTATGCTAATTTCCTTGAAAGTCTTCTGAAGTTAGCATTGAAATCACATTCAAGTTTTTTTTTTGTGTGTGTGTGTGCAACCAATAAAACATTTGATCAATTCATATGAGGCATGATTAGCACCCATTTGCCTAATCTCTTTTTATAATTTGACAGGTTATCCTCCTCACTGGTCTCTCTGCTTCAGCTCTCCTTCCCCTTTTCAGTTTATTTTCAGCAGAGGAGCCACAATTATTCTGTTAAAATGAAAGCCAGATCACGTCAGTCCTCCGCTCAAAGCCCTTTAATTGCTTTCATATTGCTCAGAATAAATTCTGGTGTTCATGTTAGAAGTTGTAATGGCCTTCATGGTCTGTGCCCTTCTTTTAGGTCTCTAACCTAATCTCTTGACTCTTCCTAATTCATAGCCATCCAGCCACCCTGCTTTCTTGTTGTCTTGATCAGTCCAGCAATGCCTCCCTCAAGTCCTTGGCATTGGCTCTTTTCAGAACATGGCCCTTTCAGTCCCAGAATCCCTTCCTGACCACCCTGTGTCCAATGTGAGCACCCTCCCACCTTCATTTCCTAAGTACCTTCCTATCTTTTCTCTCTTTTAGCACTTATTACTGTCCGATAGACTAAAATTTATTCTAATCATTATCTTGCTTATTGCCTTCCCATGAGACTATAAGGTACATGCAAATAAGGCTGTTTTCCTGCTTTGTTTACAACTGCACACCCAGTATCCACAGCAGTGTCTGGCTGTTAAGGGGTTAAATGCTTGTGTTCCTCTAAAATTCACATGTTGAAGCCCCAGGTTCTAATGTCACAGTGTCAGAAAGCAGGGCCCCTGGAAATTCAGTAATAAAAGGTGAGGTTATGGAGTCCCTATGATGGAATTCGTGCCCTCCAAAAAAGAGGAACAGACAGAGGGCCTTCTCTCTCTGTCTCTGAAGGACACAGCATGAGGGAAGATTCTGCAAGCCAAGAAGAAAGCCTCCACCAGAACCAGACCATACTGACAACCTGATCTCAG
Source organism: Marmota monax (assembly GCF_021218885.2). Lineage (NCBI taxonomy): Eukaryota > Metazoa > Chordata > Mammalia > Rodentia > Sciuridae > Marmota > Marmota monax. The sequence goes on from NW_026694096.1 coordinate 3,249,745, forward strand.
ACATGCAGCTTCCAGCAGGTTAAGAATATAATGTCTGTGGTTTAAGCCATCCAGTCTATGGTATTTTGTCATAGTAGCTTGAGTAAACCAAGACACATGGCAGACAATCAATAATTGATACATAGACAAATAATTCAGGGTCTGGAAAACAAAAAGAGCTCTGAAAAGCTTGGGCATAGGGAATCTTCTTCTCTAGGCTGGAGGATTCAGCTGCCATAGGTCACCAAATTCCTCCATACTATTCAATTTAGTAGTAAAAAATAAGACCAGCTATCTAGGACTGTCATTAACAGGGTTCAATTTAACATTTGTTTATAGTATATTCATTATAAGTCTGAGCTATAGACCCAGAATTTCTAGGTTAAATCCTCAGTTTGATCACTATCTAGTACCCTGAGCAAGTTAAGGGGTGGCTTGTGTGTCCTCTATAAACTGTTCATAGCAATAATAATATATACCTCAAATAATGTTGTGAATATTACATAAATTCATATATTATAGCATTTAGAAAAATTATTGATGCATATTTAGTACTCAACTAGTATTAGATATCACTAATCAGTTGTGAAGTTGCATAGTTTCATTCTAGGACTCACAAATAAGTAAAGATGTGCCCATAAGTCAAGTAGCTACCATTTAGTGAACTATCCTAGTTTTATACTCCCTTTGCAGATGAAGAAAACTTGTACATACTTTTGATATTGTGTTTATTCTTTAAATTTTACAGGGAAGAAGCAATTCAGTTTCAACTTCAGTATAAAAGACTGTCAATTTTTCCTGATGCTCCTCAATCTGCCAAGGTCACAGGTGTCAAGTAGAACCTAGCCATATGAGAATTTTTGCATAGGACTTTCTTGTGCAAAGATACTATGCTTACTTCTATCCATTGTAACAAACCACCTCTACAATCACATGATCATAGAGCATTGTGACTTGAAGAGATGCAGGAGTTCATGTAGGTCACACTCATCCTTTTTCTCATAAAGAATTTTCATAACAGTTGCTCAATATGTAATACAACTCTTGGGATTTAATATAACTTCTATTATATTAAGAAGAAAAACTCGAAATGGTGCACTTCTTACTAGCTTGGACAAACAATAAAATTATTTCAGCATAAGAAGACTACCAAAAATTCAATGAATACAACACTACCCAGATTCCAAAGAAAACTCAAACACCTGTATGCAGCATGCCAAGTGACTAAATAGGTAATGTGCTTTACATAAAACCCAAAATATCTATGAATAAAAACAGTTATATTTAATGCATCATGAAGAAAATGTACCACTTTTATGTACTAAATTGTCTTGCTCTTAGATACAGCACAAAATCTCAAGTAAAACTGAAAGCTGATACTTTTCTGGTTGAAATGATAAAAACAATAGCATGATTTCCATATTATGAACATTTGGTAAATGAAAATCTCATACTTTCAAACTTCTAGATCGTCATGATCTTGAAAAAATTTAACATTATGATTTCTTTGTTTTAACTAAAAGCAATCATCTGAAAAAAATAGTACATAATTAAGTGAAGAGAGGGTATTTTGGAGGACTTTTTATATTTTGCAATGATTATCCATTACTAACTCTGAGGGCATACCATTCCCAAGTGATGCAATTAATCTTGTAAAAAATACTGCTTCTTACCTATACCAGGACTTTGTTTCTGAATTTTATGCTCCTGCTGTCTCTTAGTTGCTTCTTTTCCTGCTCATGAATTCCTGTTTGTGCAACTTAATATGCATAGCATGGCTGTACCTTAAACCCACGCACTACTCATATAAATAAGAAATTGTGCTTACTCTTGGGAATGTTTGACAAGAATACCTTTCATGGGAAAGCTTATTTCTTTTTATTAGAATGTTTGAATACTAAATAGTAAACAGCAATCATTCAGTTATTTTCAAATGGCATCACTTATATAATTCTGTCCCTTAAAGGACATCAGGAATGCAAGGCTGATTTCCAAGCCAGAAATTATTTACTTTCTTATTCGTAGATATTAACATTTGGTAAATAATACCCCAATTGATGTTCAATAACACCTCACCCACAAACTATCACAGTTTTGAATGTATATATAATGTTGAGAAAACTGAGCCCAGTTGGTTATTTTAGAAAATTAGCTACATTTTATATCAAGTAGGTATATTTTATATGTAGTAATTGCACTTATGCATAAACCATGGTTGAATCCCAGTTTCCAGGTATTAACTTCTTCCTAGATTAGCTGAGTGCATTGGGCCTATAGAGCGATTACCTTTCACTGTAGGGTAGATGAATACCAGTCCCTACAGAATAGTGAATTAGCTCTTGCCTTGAAGCAGAGCTTTTTCCTGCTTCTCTTCACAATGGGACTCCTTTAACCGTGCTTTTTTCTAATGCAACCAGAGAGTAAATGGCAGTCAGAAGAAGAAAATGAAATCTATTGAAATGGAATCATCAAGTGGGCATGGCTTTAGCTTCTCACAGTATGGTGATCTGGCGTGATGAATCCACAATGATAAAGGTGGTCCTTTGGGGACCATGGCAATTTCTCTGAGTATTGAAGTGTACATGTTCTAAAATAGAAGTAATAGCTATCATTTTTTGAAAAGACCAGAAAAAAACTACCTAAAAAGATTTAATATCTGATAAACAAGTCTTATGATAGAATAAAATGTTCCTTCATTCACCTTTTTTAAAGTATTTTATGCTTACCAAGCACATTACAGCACATTTTATTACTTAAAACAAAATTTTAAAGGCAGAAATAAAAATGTGAAAGAGATACTCTGCATAACCTTGAGAGTTAAAAAATTAGGACCTCTTTTAGAGAAAAGAATTAAACTGGCAACTGGTTTATTTCTTCCCTGGAAATGATAAGCATTTAATATTTTTATTGGTACATTATAATTATACATAATAGTAAGATTCATTATGCCATATTTGTGTAGCACATAGCATTATTTGATCAATACTGTTCTGCAATACTTTCCCCTTTCTTCACTTCCTCTCACCCCCTGATCTTTTTCTTTTACTCTACTAATCTCCCTTCTATTATTATTTTTTTAAATTTGTGTGTTATTAAAATAAAATTACTGTAGTCATTGTGGTATATTCATTTATGAAAAAACATAATTTAGTAGATTTCACTCCCCAGTACTTCCTTTCCCTTATTATAGTCACTCTATCCTATTCATCATCCTTCTATTAAAGCTAAAGAAAGAGAGAGAAATAAAAAAAAAAAACCTTTAATAGTTACCATCTTATTTTATAGAGTGATTTTTCCAAAATCACTCAGAATTAATATGTCAAGATTTATTTCAGGAGTAAATTAGGGAAAATGGGGAAAGATGCTAAGAAACTATAACTGTTTTCATAAAATAGACATCAACATAACTCCAGTGAGGTTCAGGATATGTACTCTAAAGATTCACTAAAGAGACATCCACTACCAGGTAAGATGTAGAAATTTTCAGAAAACTTGTTTGCTCCATTCTAAAAGCAAGAAAATATAAAAATCAAAATCATGTTTATCTGTGGGATTTTAAAAAGCAATATTTGTGAAGAAACCCTGATGAATTAAATTCCAGGGTGAAAGCAGTTATATACTTGAACAGCAAAGAATACAGAGAGCTTCTACAAAGCTCCTATTGAAAAGTTAGGAATGAGAAGACAGTTTTAAAGTCATTGATCCAATTTCCACCTAATGAAGCTAGAAAAAGATCAAATTAGATCCAACATAAGCAGAATAGAGGAAATAATAAAAAGAAAAAGAAAAATACGAAACAAAAAAAAAGGAAAGAGAGAAAATCAATGAAACTAAACTGGTTTTGGGGGAAAGAGAAGCCAAATCAATACAATTATAGTTACCATGCACAACAACAAAAACAAATAGAAAATTTAAATTGCCAGTGTCTGGACTAAATATAAAGGATTACTGCAGTTTCTATCGGCACTCAAAGACTAATAAAGGGAAAATAGGTTGTGATGGTGCACACCTGTAATCCCAGCTACTTTACTTGGAAGCCTGAAGCAAGAGGATTGCAAATTGGAGGTTAGTGTTGACAACTTAGTGAGACTCTGTCTCACAATAAAATAATAAAAAGGGCTGGGGACGTAGCTCAGTGGTAGAGCACTCTTGAATTCAATCTCAGTACCAAACACACACAAAGATTATGAAGAGATTTTATTAATCATTTTATGCCAATAAATTTGAAAACCCAGACACAATGGGCAAACTCCTTGAGAGATATGAGTTCCCTAAATTAAGAATAAATACAAATTCTATTCCAATTAAGCAAATTTAATTAAAATTTAAAACCTTCCTACAATAATTTCAGGCCCAAATAATTTTGCTGGTGAATTCTATAAAACACTTAAGAAATTTTATGTTCATTTTACTAGGTGGAAAAACAGCATTTAATAAAATCTCATACCAATTCATGCTAAAATTTCAACAAAACAGGAGTAGAAGGAAAATTCTTCAATCTGATAAAGATCATCCATTAAAAAAAATTACAACTAGCATCACACTTAATCGTCAAAATGCTTTCTTTTCTACGGCAACCAGGTATGCTGATCTGTTCCCACTATTACTGGAAAGTTGTGCTGTGTTGTCAGAACTGTGTCCTGGTGAGAGAAGATTATGAGAAAGATGTGAGGTATAATAAAAAATATAGCAAAGTTTATTATGATAACATGAAAAAGAGGGGAAAGACACTCTCAAAGGAGACAGGGTGGGTTGACTTGAAGACAATAGCAACTCACTTTGTGAACTCAGTTTTCACTGGGGTTGAGAGGCAGTTTCCTGTAGTAGGCAGTACTACTCAACTACTACCTCCTAGCTCTTGATTGACAGGTGGATTATATCAGATTTCTAAATCCCTATTGCACTTGTCTTACTCATGAGTGTCTAAGTGAAATTCATTCATAATTACAATAATATGCCAAGGCCCTAAAGCCAATTTTAGTCATCTTGGTTTGTACTGACTAGTTTTTTTCTGGAACTTGTTTGTTATATATTTTATGGAAGGGTTAGGTCAGAGAAATCTGTCCTTCTCTTATCAAAGGAGAAGTGCTGTATAGACAACACCCAATGCACTGTTTGTTATAGGCTATTATTTAAAGTAAGAGCAGGACTGTGATAACCAAGTGTAAGTTGTTTCTTTAAGAACATGTTGAAAGTGAACATGCAGGTTCAATCTGTAGAGTTAATCATCAGTCAGGTTTAATTCTTCATCTCATCTCCATGTTCCCATTGCTACCTATTCCCTACCATCACTTCCATTTCCAATAACATTGTATTAGAGGTACCAAGTCATGCAATAAGGTGAGTGAAGGAAAAAATAAAGAAACAAAGAGAGAGAGAGAGAGGGAAAGAGAGGGAGAGAGAGGGAGGGAGAGAGAGAGAGAGAGAGAGAGAGAGAGAGAGAGAGAGAGAGAGAGAGAGAGAGATATGGGGGCATGGAGGGAAGAAGAAAGAGAAAATAAGAAGTAAATAATGAAGAAAAAGTGAAATGTATTTTCTACACACAACATTGCTGTATTCATAATGAATTTTTTAAAAATCTACCAAAAGAGAAGGTTAAAACAGAAAGAGTGTGTGTGTGAGAGAGATAATGGAACACCTCAGCATATTACTCAGGTTATCATTCACAAGGACAATGTACAAGACTTGACTAAATTTTGAAACCAGAAACAGTTGAATAATGCAATTTAGAAGGTGCTATCATTCACAGTATCAAGAAAAAATAAAATATATTTAATAAAATGTTTATATCTCTACAGTAAAAAAACAAAAGCCACTGCTGAGAGAAACTAAAGAAATGGAGAAATGAACTAATGTATTGGATGATTCAATGTGAAGATGTCAATATCACTGAAACTGATCAATCCCAATAAAAATCCCAGCAAGCCTATTTTCTTCTTCTTTCATTTCTTCTCTCCAACTCCCTCCCCAGTCCTCCTTCTCTTCTACCTTTGTTTTTATGATAGAAACAAGCTCATTCTAAAACACATATGAAATTATTAAATAGAGATGACATCAAATATCAAAATAACTCTTAGAGGAACAAATTTAATATAGCTATTTTACATAAAGCAATAAAAATGATATGGTTTGATATAACAAGCAATAAGTAGATCAGCAGAACAAATTTGTCCAGAAATAGACAAATACTTATATAGTCAGTGGATTTTTGACAAAATGACAAAGCCACTAAATGGAGAAAGGACATTTTTTAACAAATTATCTGGAACAACTGGATATCCATATGGAATAAAAATGAACCTGAAATCCTATATAATGCTAACCTATAGATTTCTATATCTATCTATCTAAAAATATTATTTCAAAATTTATGGGAGAATATATTCATAATCCAGAGTAGATAAATATTTCTTAAAATAAAAAGTTATATATATATATATATATATATATATATATATATTATATACATATAAAAATAATAAAATAATAACAAATTGGGCTTCATCAAAATTAAAAAAATACTTTCTTCAAAAGATATTGTTGAATAAATAAAAGCACAGACAAAAATTATGTATCTTTATATATGTATTATATATGATCATGTGTACTTATAAATGTACTATATATTTGCTATATATATTATATATATGTGGTGTGTGTGTATATATATATATATATATATATATTCATTGATTTCACTTATAACTCAATAATAAAGTGACAACCCAATAAAAAATGGTAGATGACTTGAGCACTCTATAAGACAAGAAAAGATACTGATTATCAATAGTAAACTGGGGAAGTAAAATTAAAATCACAAATTTAAACTCATTAGGATGACTATAATTATAAAAATTATTGATACTAAGTGTCAAAATGTAGAGCAGTTTGATCTTTCATACATAGAGATCAATAACAATTTGGAAAACTGAGGTAATTTCTCATAAATTTGAACTGTGGTATTAGGCTTTGCATCACTGTGACAAAATACTTGAGCAAAACAACTTAAAAGGAAGAAGGATTTATTTTGGTTCATAGTTTCAGAGGTTTCAATTCATGGACACTTATCCCTGTCTTTTTGCATTATGGTTGGGAACAAATGGTGGTGCAAAGCTGCTCACAATCATGGTAGCTAGGAAGCAAAGAAAGGGAGGAAGAGGAGAGGCCAGAGTCCCAATATCCTCTGCCAGGGCACACCCTCAATGATCGAACTTCCTTTTACTAGGTCCCACCTCTCAAAGTTTCTTATGCCTTCCAATATAAACACTTAATGAATTACTTAGTAGGAACTCTATTTGGCAGGAAGTCGAAATGGGAGATATACTTAACTCTTACCATATCTGGACCAATAGATCTCCATAAACCTCTTTCTCCATCCTTTAATATACTTCATATGTTCTATCTTCCATATTCCACTATGACCCAACAAAATGAGCAATTGCTACCTCCAATTCATAGAGCTAATGTGAGACATAAAGATAGTTAATAAACTCCTAAATTTTATGTAACAGAGAAAGGACTGGAAAAAATATTTTCTAGTTGTCAATGGACCTTTATTTTATTTATATGCAGTGCTTAGAATCAAACTCAGGGCCTCACACATGCTAGGCAAGTACTCTACCATTGAGCCACAACCCCAGCCCTTGAGGCCAAGTCTTAAAAATCAATTTTTTTTACATCTTTGCACAGTGTCTCTCCTACATCTACCACTATCTTTGTAAGGAGAATTTAACAAAAACTACAAATTTGGCAAAGAGAAGTACAAATATCTCAACCTGTAAATTATAAATATAATCTTTGTCGTATTTTCTTACTAATAACAATGATCCTTGAAGATTCATGCCAAAATTGATGCCCCAAATTTCGTTTACCTTTAGAAAGCTGAGATAACTCAGAAATAAATAAATGGCAGCTAACAGTCACTGAATGTTTGCTGTGTCCATGGCAGTAGTAAATTGTTTACGTGTAATAGCTCTCTTAATCCTCCCAGTAACCTAACTGTAGTTATTTTCACAGTCATTTTAGGTTCAGAGATAGAATATTAAAATCAGAAAGATGGAGTACTTCACCCAAATACGTCTTACCGCCACATCAGAATGAATTAGATAATGAACCAAGGGTTCAAGTCCAGGAAGTCCATCTCTGGGGACTTTACTCTGATGGGCAAAGTCATGCTGCAGATTGGCATTCAGGAAGACCTAGAAGAACTTCCCAGACTCCTGTGCCAATGGAGGCACTACATTAATGGAAAATTGTTCCTTGGTGATAAACTTGGCTTATTCCACCAATATGAACTCACTTTTATCCTATGAATTGGACCAAAAAAGAGACAGCTAATATTGGGTTTGGGGCTAGTATGTCTGTCAAACAAAGATGAAAGGGAATGACTAAATGAAGAGAGAAGGTCATATTTTTGCCTAGGGCTTTTCTATCTTAAACAGTTATTCATAAACAGATAAGAAGGGAGTGGAAGAATTCAGCCCTATAATTCAAGCTTCAGTTCTAGCTTTACCTGGTAGAGTAAAACTTCCTTCCCTTTTTATTTGTTCTGCTGCTTAAGTTTCCTAACTGTGGGGGCATAATTTTTTTTTTACCTTAATTTAATATTCTGCTTGCAGCAAATGAAGACTTATTACCTTTGGTCTCTAGGGAGCAAAATAGCAGAGTCCATACCTCTACAAATTTCAGTTGCAAAATAAAAGGAAGCTCATAAAATCTGACTGGTTGTTTATAGTTAACTAAGAAAGAAAATGTTCTAATTTCCCAAATAAGAAAACATGGTCTGTCCCTTGAATGTGCATCTGCTAAAATACAGCATGAACAAATCTTATTACCAGTGCTCTGAAAACAATTCTTCTCCACACTTAATGTCTATTTTCATATCTTTTGGTCATATTGGTTTTCTCAGACACTCCCACATAGAAAGAGGAAAGAAATCAAGGTCTGACACCTCTATCCAGTCATTTTTCAATCTATAAAAAGGTTTCCTTAAAGAGGACTGGGAGAAACCAAAATATTGATTTTACAAAGTAGAGTGCATTCGTGTCTCCAAAACATTTGCTCTATCAGACATCTTGTGTCATGGAAAACTGAAAGATTTCCAAGTCAATAAACAATATTTTGTGGGTCTGGAAACTGACATTTGAAATCACATCCTTTCTTTGAAATTCCACAGTACATACTAGTAAAATCATTGGCATTGAGTATTCTTCAAGGATGAAAATGAAGTTAAAGAATACATTGTCTGTCGGAGTCTGGGGAGGTAGCTCAGTGGTGGAATGTATGCTTAACATGTACCAGCATAAAATAAATAAAAAGTAAAAAGAAAGAAAATATATTTTTTGTAGGCATAGAGCAGTACAATGACTTTGTAGCAAATTACCCACATATATATTTGGTATATACTCAAAGTTATTCTCTCCAATAGTAAATTTGCATTCCTCTATTTACTCAGTTGTATTCACTTAACATTTTAAAGATAAGGTCTCTTTGATCAAGCCTACATGAGGACCAGAAGAAATAAAAGCAGATGCCTGAACGACCAGTCACAAAAACATGAAACCAGGTAAATCCCCATGAAGCCATAGTACCTGTCCTAACATTCTTTTAACTTCCCCTTGAGGTAAGACTTGTGTTTCATCTTCTATCTAAAATATTACTGTTAATATTTTGTTGATACCTCTGTCCCTCTAAAAACAAGAAATCAAAGTAGAATTCTGTGAAGAGAAAGTTAACAAGCTATTTCTTTTTTATTCTTGACTTCTCACTGTTTACGTATGACAAACACCCCACAATCACAATTCCTTCTGATCAAAAGCTCTTGGAGACAGCGATGTTCACCTCAGTCAGAGACGGGAGTCATCTACTCACATACTATCATTGGCCCAGAAGACATCATGGGTTTTATACTGGACGTTTAATGTGCCCATGACTTTGTCAGTGTCTGCCATGTCTACTTGGATGGACACATGTGTTTGCTGGGGAGCATTTCCATGGCACAGACACAGATGGGTCCATGAACTTGCCAAGCGTCAGTTCTACAAGTTGTAGCACCCTTGCTGCCTCCACCAGCAGTGCCTGCAGAGAAAGCTTAACAAGTTGTTTCTGAGTTAAAATTTATGATACTGATATTTTGAATTAGAAATCCACACAGGATTCATATCTCCCTCATGCTTAAAATTCTTCAATAGCTCCCTATTAGCACCAGGACAAATTCCAAATCTCTAAATGTGGGACAAATGCTTTTATAATCTATCTGCAACCTACTCTCCCAGTCTCATCTCTTCCCTTATCTTAGACCTACTCCTACAAGTGGTGTAGAAAATATCTGGCTCTTCCTTGCCTAGATTATGGTCTCCCTCTCCCTGCCTTTGTGCATAGTTTCTGCTGAATAAAGTCCGGTTCATGATAGGAAGCAGCATCACATGGTCACTAGGAACATGGGCTTTTCATCCAATCATCTGGGTTTAATTCCTGGCCAAATTCCTTATTTGCTGTGTGACTTCAGATAAGTTAATAGTATCCATACAATTAAAAAAAATAGTTTTAATTCATAAGATTGTTGAAAGGCCAAATGGAGTTAATTCTCATAAAAATGTTCATATACATTAGACATGTTATATATAATTATGCATATTTATACAAGTACTCTATGTTTGGTTTATAAAAGTGCTATGCATTTGTGTATATATATATATATATATATATATATATATATATATATATATATCTGTCTGTCTCACTTATAACTCAATAACAAATAAAATGAAAACTCAAATTAAAAATGGGTAAAAGATTAGAGGGCTACTTTTCCCTCTGTGGTGATTTCTCTGAGTCAATCACTTGTCTTTCCATTATTTTATTTATATCTCTCTTTCTTTCACTCATACATTATCAATTTTTACATTACAGTATCTTCTGTGCCTAAAAAAGACTGTAATAGGCTTTCAATAAGTGATTTAATTTTACCCCAAATACAACTATAGTAACATTATTTTTAAGAAAAAGAGCCATATTGCTATGTATGTGTTATTTAAAATATCATGGATTTGTTTGCCAAAAACACCAGCAAGTTATTTGGGGTTATCTTGGAGCTCTGGAACTATGAGTTTCTTATTTTCTTCCATTTTGTTTTCGGTAGTTTGCAAATTATTTATAATAGTGTAACATGAAAATTGTATAAATATTGAATATTTTTCTCTGGACTCATCATTCTCATGATTCAGTTGCATTTGATACAGCTGATAATTTCTTTGACTAGAAATACTTTCTTCCTGTGGCTTTCATAATACCATCTCTCCATACTTGGCTCCTGTATCTCTACAGTCTGTATCTTGGTCTAATTATTTGTTACTTCTTAACTAGAACCACAAACATTGGAAAGTGTCAGGATCTTTTTCTGGGTTCACAACTCATTCTGTATCTTTTCATCTCAGGAATGAAATTCACTTCCATGACTACTTGTAATTTACATTCTGAATGCTGTATTTCTAGAGCTTCCACTTTGCTTCTGATTTCAAGATCCTCAAATCTAACCAGCTGTTTGACATTTGGATGGCTCACAGTCGTCTCAGACTTAATATTTACAAAATAGCTACTCTGCTTTGTAAATAACACCTTTTATTCAAAGACAGCTAGAAACCTTGATTCCCCTCTCCCTTCCCCTTATAACCATTTTATCACCTAGTACTTCTGAGTCTACCTTGCGGTCCTCAAAACCATCTACTTCACAGGTCAATGCTAATACTGCTTTGTAAGTTGCAAACATTTATAATGTATTACTTTAATAGCCTTCTAACTGGCCTCACAAAAATTTTCTAAACCTATGCCTTCTTGGGCATCATCAAAACTCCCATGACTTCCATCAAACATGAAACCCTATAATATAGTAAATACTGTGTCAAGTACTGTATATGCTACAGTGAATTCAATTATGAGAATGACCTCTGCTGTGGTTTAATTCACAACTGTCTTGCTGGGAATGAGGGAGAATAGAGGGGAAAAGCAAGTAGACCAGTAAATTATTTGATTAGTAACAATTTCACATCACTTCAGTGTCTCATGTGGTTTGGGACCCAGAATAGCCAATGGTTTACAGCCAATTCTAATTATTCAAATATTTAAAATCAAACTCATCCTTTTCTCCCCTATATATATATATATATATATGCTAGAACCAGAATGCATATTATCTTATTTAAACTTTACAATAACTCTATGGGAAAGAAAAAAAATCTCCCTTCTAAAGGTTAATGTACCAAAAGCAGAAGATTGCAAAACTCAACCAATGTCACATTTTATATAAATATAATTGTCTCTATTCAGAGGAAGATCCTACACCTTTTGTGTGGGTGACATATGAGGACAGAAAAGTGGTTCATAGATGGAATGGAGACTTCTGGGTATAATGGGTCACTTGTGTTAATAAGCTATGTAGAAGCTGGGAGTTCATGATTCATGTGGTACCTTGGGACATCATTTATTAAAATTCAACAGTGGTGGGATATTTGGTTCAACACTCCAGGTATAAAGAACATAAAATCAAAGTTGAAATATTAAATGATTTACTTGCCTGAGATTGTACAAGTCTTTGTGAGAGTGGGACCCAGATCTGACTCTTTTTTAACTCACAGTCCCATCCTTATTCCAACACACATTCCTCCTTATTTTATTTCAAGATTCTTTATAAAAGGATTCCCCGAACATTTCTTTTAAATTGCAAGCTTGTCATGCGAGTTTTAAATATTATACAATCCAACCAAAAGTCACTTATTTAAATTTATGTATTTATCTTGGAATTTAAATGTTTATATGTGAAGAAGATGATAACTGACAAAGTCTTCCTAGCTTGTCAGGAGCAGACTAATAATATTAACTAAAAGAAAAAAAAAGACTCAGGAAGAGATTGTGAATGACAAGACTCTGTCTGAGGCTGCTTTTCTAACCAAATCAGGTACAGGCTCAAGGCAAACAAATAAAAGACCAGGCCCAGAGACAGAGTACTAAGTGGGTTAGAAATTCTGACAGAAAATGCAGCTCTGGCTTCCTCCCTGAGAGAGATGCATTAGGCACACTGCAGCTCTCCTCAGAGCACCAAAATAACTCTGTAGACCCTTTATTCCCTGGTGCATTATTTGTTAAAGGAAACTTAGCGTTTGTTTTTCAACAGATTATTTTCAGGGTTATTTCATTAAAAATGGAACTAAATGAGCCCAGAAAATTCACCCTTTGATTGTGGCCACTGCATTGTTAACATTTTCAGAGACTGCAAGAGACTGGTCGAGTGGTATTTACCTCTTCTCCTTGGCCATAGTATCCCCTGGAGGCCTTCTCTTCTCATAGGTGTGAAACCAGAAGTTAGTCTAATTTGAGGTTTTTTGCATCTATGCTTCTCTGAGGCCTCTTTCCTTGAACAAGGTAAAGTCTAGACTAGAGACCTAAAGATCCATAAACACAGAAAAGATCTAAAGGACCAATTAAGCTCATCATAGATCCTTAAATGCTTCTATTCCATCAGACACTGCTGTTGTCTCATATTCCACAAGTATACAGTTTGTATATCTTAAGTGTTTAATGTATATTACCTAAGGTCAAGAGTATACCGTGTGTGTGTGTGTGTGTGTGTGTGTGTGTTCGCACACAGATGATTTGCTCTATTTTAAAAGGTGGATGAGGAAATAGTAGGAATATGCTATTGAGTACCAGTCATCGAACACTCAAAGACCTCAGGATTTATAGGTTTGCCAATGAGAACAGTCATGATAAATAGGTTGTGTGGTTTTAGTCACAGAACATTTTTCAGAGAACCATATAGACAGACATGACCTTGGATGATGGAATTTTCCTAAATTTAATGTAATGGCCATTTTCCTTTGTATATGACTTTATGTCTGAGGCAATGATTGTTTAGGTAGAAGCCATATGTGCTGACCTTGATTTTCATCCTATGCTAATTTGCCAGTTGGGCTAAGGTTGAAAGGAATTGGGTTTGGATAAAAGAAAACTAAATAAATGTGAACTTTTAGTCAAAGAGGGAATTACACCATTGTATGTTATTAGACAGTAGGGTGGACCATAATTCAATTTTTAGTAAGTCAAATAATCTAATTCCATTATTATTAAATAGAATGACTTGTTCTTCTGTTGATAATGTCAGGTTTGAAAAAAAAAAAAAGCTTCCACTAAAAGAAGATGTGAATAAGGAACTTGATCTATAATGATTTATTTAAAGTGATGGTGGAAATAGAAATTGAAAATATTGGGTCAAATGGATCACAGAAGACATTTTGAAAATAGCTTCTCATATAAAGGCTTTCTCTAGGTAATTTCTCATTATAAAATTATAAAATCATAGTAAATAAATTTTGGACAAAGATTTTTCAAATGACTAGAGGTTGATGGATTATTAGAACTACATAGGTATTTTATGAAACATGGAATTCTATTCTCTACCTGCAGTGAATTGGCCTATGAGGATTTGGAGGAAACTCTATAGCAAAAATTATCTACATTATTTCACCAAATATAAAGCACATAAGAAATCTTTAAATTTGTCAATGGGCTAGTCTGGAACAATATGATAAAGATTTCTGGGGTATGTTAATTATCTAAAGTGATCTGATGACAATGGTAAGGATGATGATGATAATAGTGATATTATATAATAATTTAAAAACTTAGATCTTTTAATTATATATACAGGAATAAAGTAACTGAACCACTTAAAATGAAATATATGAGGTATATACTTTGATTGGGTTTAAGGAGCCATTTAGCATAGCATAAACTTTTATAAATGTGCATTTATTGAGTAGGTCATGAAGATGTTATACTTAGAGTACAGATTGTAGACAATAATTGCATTAATCATTCTTACAAATATAATTCAATGCCTCTCTCATTGAAATAAAAGGTCAGATATTTTCCATTATAAAAGTCATCCATGCAAGAAATTAGAAGAAAAAAAATTCACAGACAATTAAAGAAATAAAGACAAAAGAAACTATTTTCTTATCTCATAACAAGAGACACAATTGATACTTTGATGGGCCTCTTAGTTTTCGATGCATTGTTTTGCTTTTGATTTCTGTTATATAAAGAAAAATCAGAGAGAATATTGTGTACTTTTATAAAATCTTCCATAGCAACATAAACATTTTTTACACTGTTTTATTTAGAATAAATATGAACATCAGTTTTTTACAGTTATTTGAAATTATATCAAGAGGTGTTTATCTGTTTGGTTTTGCCAAATATTTATGTTGCCTCTCATCTTTCACTTGTATAAATAAAGCTAGATAAACATCAAGTGCTTAAGTCTTTTCATATACTTGTTTATTATTATTGTTGTTGTTGATTTGCTTGTGAGAACTTCCTAGAAAGAAATTATCAGGTCAAAGGAATTGCATTCCAAAATATTTTTCATTTATATTCTGTCAGAAAAATGAGATAGCTAATTTTCTACTGGTATATAGTAAGCTACTAAATTTTGTGTATGCCCTTTTTCTCATACATATTTTAGGTATATAAAGTGCATGAAAAATAAAGCATTTTTGCTCCTTCATCTGTAAGGGTTATATTTCTTATTTCTATTTTCAGTCTTGGATATCCTATTGATCAGAACTTTCAAATTATTGTCAGATTTGATATAGACATATATAGGCTTTTCCTTCAAAAAATCTGGGTTAAGAAGTTAGGTCTGACACTTAATAGCACTAGAAGGTTGGCCAAATTGCCAAACACTGAATTCAGGTCCATGCTGATGAAACAAGGAAGGAATAAGATATATTAAATGATTAACCCAAGGATTATCAGAGATCTTTTTAAGAGGCTAGCATGTAACAGATCCTTTCATTCTGATAGTTACAAAATATGGCAGAGATGACTAGGTGTTGACGATGATGCTGCTGTTTGGGGGCAATAGTTGCCCAGCCAGGAACTGTTTGACAGTCTTCCCTTCCATACAAATGTCTCTCGCATCCCTGTGGAACTGGTTGTGTGAGGCTTTCAGGTCTGGCCCATTAAAATATTCTACACATTCTCCACGAGTGCTCTCTTCCTACTCCGTCTATCTAATGAATTAGAATACTGACTTCCAGGGTGACCTGGAAACCTCATCAGATAGTAAAGACTTGATCATCCTGGGTCTCTGAATGACTAAGTAAACTGGAATTCTCTCCCTCTCTGCTGCCACTTTGCATTTATTGGGTGAGCAATTGAGTTCTGTTTGGCCTAATTTTTCAGGGCTTATCTGCTAGATTTTTGTGTCTCCTTGAACTGATACAGAAATTGGGGACAGAAGTGGTGTGTTATAAAACAAAACAATACCTAAAATTGGTGGCAAAGGCTTATCAGTTCAGTGCTATGTGACAGAAATCTGGTATTGGTTTCCAGAACGATATCGCTCCACATGATAAAACGACAAAATGCTTAGTTAAATTGTCACATATGATAATTTGGAAGGCAGACAAACCTACGCTTATAATTTTTGGGAAAGAGGATCTTAATAGAATCTTAAGAGTTGTTATAGGATGGATCTAACAATCATTAGGTGAAAGACATAGCTAGTTATTCAAGAATTGGCAATTTGTAAATTTCATAAAGTTATATATGTTGCAGGTGATGGGCCTGGGGATTTCTATCCACTTGGCCTTTCAGAGACCCAAGTGAAAGAACTTTGCCATCTTCCATGAATGGTTTCCATTCCCCATAGGCACAAGTTATTGCAGAGAGAATAGAGAGAACTGCATATGTGAGGTTGTCCCTATTTTTACAGGTTAGGACGAATAGTGATGTAAGTCACTTCTACCAATTGGTAACTTCTACTATCAATCAAAATTAAGTCAGATGCCTCTTACTCTTCATTCCATGGGACTATACAATAAACCCCTTGCTTGGACAGCTCTTTCCAGCAACAGGTTTACTCTGAGACAGTAGAGCTAACATCTTTGATTGACAGATAACAATTCCACCATAGCTATCATATTAAGTCACCAATATTTCAGTATTTATTTGTTACCTAGATACTGCTTCCTTGATATTTATTAGCAAGTCAATAATGGAGGTGAATACTTTCAAAGGCATCTGATTTGTCCCCGCAGTCTGATTCCAGTGTTGAAAGGAGTCTGATCTGCTCCAGTACTGATGGGGACTTGTTTCTATGTCATACAGATGTTCAGATGTCTGGTGTCTAATGCTTAGTTCTGTTTCTGTGGCCATCATTGGCTTTCTATGGATTGTGTTGAGATTCTTCCTTTGGCCTTGCTGTCTTTTATCAGCCATTGGTAATCTTAGACTGTTCATGCTAGTTTCTTTACCCTCCTCTGTTTGGCAGTCTCTCATAGGTAATATTATTAATGGGATTGTCTTGGACATCTCTGGGCACTCAGATTTGTTCAGGATATTCTAGCCAGACTTAAAGGTGGGAAACACAGGCCTAAGGTCAGAAAGTATAAAGGAAATTGTACTTTCAAAATATGAGTCCTTCATTAACTCAAGAACCTTCTTTCAACTTTGTCAAAGAAATGTCCTTCCATGGGGGCGGGGAGTTCTGTTAGGTGTTGTTTCTTTGACAAATTTAATAGTAATAAGCCTACAGACAGGAGACAGATGCTTCTGTACTTGAAATCTGCAGCTGGTGTGCCAGAACTAACATCTTCCTTCCCTGCTACCCTTGGTTTCATTAACCTTCAGAAATCCTTTTATTCTTCTGTCTTAACAGAATCTTATTATTCCCTTAAGAGTCTGGCATGAGCAACAGAAAATGAGCAATGTCAATAATTGTGTTAACCAATTAGGCTATCATTTAATGGAGGTCTAAAGTTTATCCCAAATCTTGGATATGTGTGAAGGCAAACTAGAGCATCTCATCTTAGCTAATGTGATACAGTATCCTTGCATATCTTTTTCTCATATCTAGATAAATGTCATGAGGCATACTGCCATAATTCCTAATGACACTACATCCTTGAGCTCTCCTAAAAGCACACTGGGAAAATGACATGGGCACCTCAATTATCTTAACCCCTCTTCCATGATGCCATATCGATATCGAGGTTTAAAATAGCACAATTCTAATACTGTTTTGCATTTCAAGAATATGGTAGAGACTTAGATGGGAGGTGGAATATCAGAAAGTACAGAAAGATGTCTGAGCTGTCTAAATTTAGCCTGCTAAGTATTCTACTCCTAATCTTTGTTTTACGTATTTTGTCTAGCTGTTCTGAACTCCTCTCCTCATTTTTTCGCAGTCTTATTTGGATATACAAATTATCTCATTGGAAGTCATTATCAGAGAATATTAATGAAGTTAATGTAATCAAATCCATATGCTTGACTCTCAGGCAGAAACTGCATATGCATGGAGAAATTGCTTTATAGTTAGAAATGCGTTCTCTGACTCTCAGTCTCTGTCTCTTTATAGTCATTGGGAACAGCTTACAAGGTTATAAGGTATTTTGGTCAAGAATAAGAATTTCTTTTTTTGAGTAGATAAAGATACATCTTTAAATACGAAGATCATAAGCAATTTTTTTCTCCCTTTTAACAAAAGAAACATGCTATACTAGGGTATTGAGATGTTTTTGTTATTTCCTATTATTTATTTTTTTATTGTTTTTGTAATTTCTTTTAATTTTCTTAATTTCACTGTAATCTCAGTATTCTTTGTACTTACCTTTCTCTGCATCTCATACTTATAACAATGTCCTGGGTAGCAACAGTTACAATTTTCACTTTCTATTCAATAGAAATGTGCGTGTTGTGTCCAGCATGCTTGCCTCTGGAAAACAGGACCATAACCAATGAGCACTCAGCTTCAGTAGCCCAGCAGTTAATTCTAATTCACAAGAATTCTTATGCATTAGCAAGTAACCTAGACTCCTTGAATCTGCCTTTTTCTTTCTGGATAAAAGAAGGGTAAAAATTGGTGTTTTTTAAAATAACTCATTGTTGTTGAGGAAATTGAGTAAAATAATACCTGTGTAATTACCATATAGTGCTAATCATATTTTTATTGTTGCATTTAATTTATTACACTGAGGGAGGGGAAAAAAGCATTGCTTGGTAGCAACTGGACCAATATAGTTCTAATTTGAGGATCACACTTACACGTGGCTAACGTAGTCTTCTGTCCATATTGTATGGCTTCTGAGAAGCTGAACAGGGAGCAGTGCCCTGAAATATTCATCTCCCTCCTGTTCACTGGTGCCTGAAGGTAATTCCCTAGAGTGTCATTATTTTGACTTAAGGTTTCTTGGTCCCTGTTAACATGCAAACAGCTCTGGCAGGCTAGACATATTTATATTGTACCTGTTTGCAAGATTTTTTCAAGCACTTTTCTCACACCTGATTTCACTATTTAAGAATTAAAACTTGGAAGGGACTCAGAAGGCTTAGGGCAGTAGTATATATCATAACATTGTCCACTGTGTTCCTATAAGATTATTTGTTCCTGAAGTTTAAGATCCTTGTTTCCTAGTGACTTATAATATTTTATATCTGTACCTAGTCATTGTACCCTCTGGGCATTAAACAGTATGATTTAATTGAATGCAAGAGAGACTTTCAGTAGGAAGCTGAGGCATTTTACCATTTCCTTTAGCTGGAAAGCAAGCATTAAATTCAGATGCTAAATTATGACAGACACGTTTCTAGCAGCATATGGCTTCTTGGAAGGCTTCCCTAGTTGGGAAACTGGCAGTTCTGAAGTTACCTCTGGCTAGTCACATGGTTAGCTTGCGGATGGGCTGTCTGAAGCTTCCAGTAAGTTTTCAGAGTCATCAAAACCGATTTGGTTCACACTGAGTCTTTGATGTCACTATAAGCAAAGGAGTTACTTTCTTCTTCTATCAGAAGTACCTTAAATTTTAATGTGAGATTCGGTTGAATATATTGCTATTTAAATATCAGAGCCCTCTTCCTCAATTTCTATTGGGCATCAGATATACAAATACTCTTCGCTTGGATGGATGTACCAAGACAGATTGCCCAGCTCCGCTGGTGGTAATTGGGCTGAAAATGACTTCTCTCCTGGATAATCTCATATAAGGGCCTAGAGGAAACCTTTCTACTTTAGCCTAACTCACTTCAAGAGAAGAGCTTTCCACAGTTATGTGGTTCTCCAACCCCTGGGGACACAACTGCACAATATGCTCAGTTTCTCTGTACAAGATCCATCTGAGAGAAAATTCTGAAAGTATAATGAAAACAGTCAAAGTCTTAATGATGTAGAATGTTTCTGAGAGGGCAATTTGTAAGAAGGTCAACATCCTTACCTTTGGAAACAAAATATGTCTATTCTCATTTGTACCAAATGTTCATTTTATAATTTGCTTCGTGGTTTAATATTGAGCTAAAGGATTAAACCAAGAGGTAGGGTAAAGGCCAGTAGCAATTCATGTAAAAAAGTTAGTAGATTTGTGCAATTACAAACTGCAAAAGTACTGTTTTTTTTTCTTCTATAAAAGAAAATCCACTTTCTCATATGCATATTTCTCCCACTGTAGTTTAAACAACTTTAAAGTCCTAAAATAGATATAGGGGACACACACAATTTTGTTGTTCAACTTTAAGGTAGATAAATATTTACAAATGAAGCAGTTTTACTACAGAGTTACTTTGGGGAATCAGACGACTAGAATCTTTTTCTGGCTTTGCTGCCATGTAAATTAGTTATTTGGGATGAATTATGAAATTTCACCAATCCTCTATTTATTCATTTGTTGGCTAGGTGTTGAAGATTTAGCTCAATCCAACAGATTTCTTGAAAGGATAAAATGATATCAAATCAGTAAGGATACTTGAAATTTTTAATGTCATATCTAAATGCACAGATATTCAGTTTATTCACATCCTTAACAAATTATTTTCCTTGAATCTATGACTAAGTAGTCGTAGATATGATTGGCCCTAAACAGATATGCTTCTGAAATGTTATCTGGAAGGAGACCCTCAGAGTTATACAAAAGTACATACAAGAGGAAGTGAGGGGAAGGGGAAAAATAATATAAGGGGGACAAACGATTGTCAGTAGAGGGAGCAGAGAGAGAAGAGGGGAGGGGAGGGGAGGGGAGGGGAGGGGGGATAGTAGAGGATAGGAAAGGCAGCAGAATACAACAGACACTAGTATGGCAATATGTAAATCAATGGATGTGTAACTGATGTGATTCTGCAATCTGTATATGGGGTAAAAATGGGAGCTCATAACCCACTTGAATCAAATTGTGAAATATGATATATCAAGAACTATGTAATGTTTTGAACAGCCAACAATAAAAAATTAAAAAAAAAAAACTCATCACAAATAGTACTGGGTTTGTTGTTGTTGTTGTTGCTGTTTTATTGTTTTATTGTTTCAACTTTATATTTATTTAAAACCTGCCATGGGCATGCTTATACTTAGAGGATCAATGTGCTTTCACAGAATATTAGCCCCGTGAAATGATCCATGAAATTCTTTTTAAGAATTCTTCAGTCACATAAACTTGAGAAATAGTACAATTATATCTCTATAGAAGTTCCTGAGAATAATAACTTAAGAGTTTCAGAGTAGTCTGATAGGAAAGAAAAGTGTTTAATTTACTAACTCAGGGTCACTCAAAATTAGTTGATCACAGAGCACTGTTCTTTCACATACCACTCAATATCAAGCTAATGTTCAAAGGCTACACTTTGGGAAAAAAAAATCTAAGATTCTTAGCTTCAGTTTCTATATCAATAAAATTATCACAATAAGGAGTACCTGTCTTTCAGGAGAGTATAAAGATTGACTTTCCAACAATCAATAACATGAAGAGTCTAAAGGATGGGAGAAATTTTTTACCACACACACCTCAGATAAAGCACTCACCTTGGAGATATTAAAAAAACTTAAAAAAACTTAATACCAAAACAACAAATAACCCAATCAACAAATGGACTAAGGAACTGAACATACACTTCTCAGGAGACATATAATTAACCAACAAAATTATATGAAAAAAAATGTTCATCATCTCTAGCAATTAGAGAAATGCAAATCAAAACTACTCTAAGATTTCATCTCACTCCAGTCAGAATGGCAGCTACTAAAAATACAAACAATAATAAGTGTTGGCGAGGATATGGGGGGGGGGGGAAGGAACACTCATACACTGCTGGTGGGACTGCAAATATGTGCAACAACTCTGGAAGGTAGTATGAAGATTCCTTAGAAAACTTGGAATAGAACCACCATTTGACCCAGCTATTCCACTCCTCAGTTTATACCCAAAGGACTTAAAAATAGCATACTACAATGACTCAGCCACATCAATGTTTACAGAAGCTTAATTCACAATAGCCAAACTATGGAAACAACGTAGATGCTCTTCAACAGATGAATGGATAAAGAAAATGTGGTAATATATACAATAGAATATTACTCAGTCTTAAAGAAGAATGAAATTATGGCATTTTCAGGTAAATGGATGGAATTAGAGAATTACATGCTAAGTGAAATAAGCCAATTCCCCAAACTCAAAGGCCAAATGTTTTCTCTAATAAGCGGATGCTAATTCACAATAAGGGGGAGAAGGTTAGGGAAGAATAAAGGAACTTTGGATTCTGCAGAGTGGGGGGAGGGGAGGGACTGTGGGAATGGGAAGAACAGTAGAATGAGACAAACATTATTACCCTATATACATGTCTGATTACACTACTGGTGTGATTCTGCACCATGTATAGCCAGAAGAATGAGAAGCTGTGCTCCATTTGTGTACAATGTGTCAAAATGCATTCTGCTGTCATGTATAAATAATTAGAACAAATTTTAAAACTTAAAAAAAAAAGATTGAGTCTTCAAGTAGGGTTATAGGCACACATATATTTTATAATATGAAGTGTGCTATTAATCATAACAATTATAATACCAGTTATAGACTTGAAATAAAGCACCTATGGTTTAATATATTCCATGATATAATGGTGAAAGAATAATGAATATAAATTAAAAGCAGCAGTTGAATAAAAATTACTCTCCAGCCAATCATAGCATATAATTTATTTTCAGATAATATTTTCAGTTTCCACCATTTTTTAAGCCTCTGGGTTTGAAAATTCAGTACTATTTTACACAAATGTTCCAAAATACCTTGATCTTATATGTTTTGTTTCTAAAATCCCACTGTAAATTATAAAACAAAAAGCCCACTCAAAATTGATTATTAAATTCAAGTGGATTATTTTCATCTGAAATACTCTGCTTAAATTTCACCTCTTTGATTATAACACAGACTGTAAATCAAAATCTTAATCCAAGTACAGACAAATATATATATATTTTTTTTTTCTGAACATTTTCAAATTAGCTGTAAATTCTCAGTGGCCTACATATTTGTTTAATAATACACATCCATAAAATTTCTAGCTTTACTTTTATAAGGCCAAATTTCAATGGGGGGCTTTAATATAAATGTATTCTGTAAAGCTACATTGAGAAAGTATGAAAGTAGACAAGGGATTTTATCAATAACAACTATATGTGGCAAGATGAATATTTTCTTAATTTTACAGTTTATTTTTTCTCCATATGTCACCTCTTCTTTCTATTGTGAGCAAAGAGTTAAGCCAACCATTTCCTGGTTTAGTGCAATTTTAGAGTTAATGCAGAGTTGTTTAAAGCAAAAAAAAAAAAAAAACTACTTTATGATAAGCGTATGCATTCAATCCAAAAAGGAGAGGTGAAGGGAATTCTGGCTACATGGAAAAGAATTTCCTTTTTCCTACTAGTGGCACAGAGAACCAACCACACCCTCTCTAGCACTGCTCTGGCATATCGAAGAGGGAACTGAGACCACTACATTTGTGATTAGGGGAAAGAAACCCAGGAAGGGGGAGCCAGGCCAAGTAATGACAGAGATATGAGTGCCAAGTAGTCAGGCACACTTATGACTGACATTGGCACATCTTCACCATGACTTTTGTGTTGTTATTGCTCCTAAATAGCTTAAAATAAAAGATGGAGCAGTGGAAGAAAGAGAAAACAACCTCAACAACAATATGCCTTGCTTTTAAATGGTTTGATACATATATTTCAAAATATACAATTCCCTTCCTATTAAGAATTGTGGCAATTTTATATGTGTATAGATATATAAATAGACACAAATATTTAATATATTTAAATATGTATATTAAATAGAATATTTTTAAAATTCTAGTAAAATAACTCACTGCTTTAAAAGCTGGCAAGTAAAAGCAAAGAATCGAGGATTTTATCTTATATAGTCTGTCTGGAGTTTGACCAGAACATATTGATATTCTTCAGATGATTCTATTGTGGAGCCATGGCCGAGATCCACGACTCTTGATTTAACCATCATTTTATAGGATCCCATGAAGTATAGAGGAACAAATCAAATGGCATCAAGAAGATAGAAGCAAATTTTGGAATGTGAAACACCTAACACCTTGTTTTTCAAAGTGGGGTCCTGCTGCTCTGGTCTTACATGAGAGGTTGTCAGAAATACAGACTTAGACCTCAACCTACTTTTTCTGAATTAGAATGTGCATTTTAACACTAACCACAAATGATTCATAGAAACATTAAAATTTGAGATGTACTTATGTAAAAGTACAATTCCTTCAATGCCTAAATAGTAAGGAGGAACAGAAATAAGAGACAACGTACAAATTAAAAGCTATTTAAAAGGCATATCAACATATGAAATGTGTAAAATATTATGATCCTGATTTAAACAAAAAAAAATGCTTATTTAGAGATAATTTGGACAATTTGAAAGAATTATATATTTGGTGACATTAAGAAAATGGATAATAAATAACACATTCAAAAAATTATTACTTTTGAGATGGTAATAAAGAAATATAGAGGAAACAGAGTCCCTGGCAAGAAAGTACTTGTGTGTGAGCAGAAAGAAAGAAGAGGGCAACAATCTTATTTTATACATTTCCAAATGCTAAAATATACAGTATTGCTAGAAAATGTCTTACTATCATTTGCATTTGTGTCTTATTTTTTTTATTCAGCTATGTCCATGGTGGTCTATTAAAATCCCTTCCTGTATCACACATGGCTTCAGAAGCAAGTGTACACTGGAGATGAACCAAAGTCCATGTTTTCCTGAGGGGAGACATATCTCACACACATTAAGAATAAGTTAGTGATGGTGGAAAACATTTTTAAGGACAATAAGCAGGGTAGCGAGGTGGAAAATGAAGTAGTATGTGTATGTTAGTGAGTGTGTTCTTGGAGGTGAAGCTTGTGTGTGCCTGTGTGCATGAACACACAGGTAGTATTTGAGTTTAAAGAAGTTTATTAAAGAGATCTTCTATCAGGAGTTTCTCCTCCTGGAACCTCTTACTTCCACATTATAAAGTGGTCAATCTTTGGCTACTCTTTATTTCTACATAATTTCCTTGTCAAGCTTAATAATATGTGTGGCTTCGAAGGCCTAGGCCCAGGCCTTGGCCCAGGACCACCTTGCCATCTGGCAGACCCATGCCAGACCCCAGCCCCAATCCTAGGACTGCCCACAAACCCATGTGAGAGACAATGATAAGGTTAGTCGCAGGACTGCCCACCTGACCTACAGACCATGCCAGAACCCAGGCCCCAGCCCAGGACCTGCCTGCTCACCAGAAGGCACATGCTGGAACCCAGGCCTACACCAACTCCATCTTCGGACACTGTAGCCATCACCGTAGCCTTCCCCACACAGTAACCTCCACCTTGGTACAACAGATAGGTCTGGAGGCAGCTGTATCTTGGAACAGGCAGCCCAAAGCCATTGTAAAACCCACCCTTTCAGACTCATTTCTGAAAGTGGTTGCATCCATCTTGGGACTCCCCTACTGCTATCTTGAGTTATCCCCACTATTGCCATCACCACCTTTAGTTTCAATAGCATTTATCGTGGGACATTGGTCGGGGTCTAGAAGCCCACCACCAAGGTAAGGTACAGGTAATCTGCAGAGACACTATAAGATTATAGGGTAGAAACCGTAATACCTCAAATCCTTACTGCAAGAAAGGAAGACACATAGACAATATGAAAAAACAAGGAAGGAAAGTGCCCCAAACCAATCAAGACCTACAATAATAGAATCCATTGACAGCACATTTGATGAAATGTCAGAGAAGGACTTAAGAACATACACAATTAAAATCATCTATGAAGTAAAGAATGAACTATGTGAGCAAATACAGGCAAAAATTGATCACTCCAACAAAGAAATAAGGTAGCAAATACAGGTAGCAAAAGACTACTTCAAAAAGAGAGATTCTGGAAAAAAACTCAGAAATCCTTGAAATGAATGAAACAATAAATTAAATAAAAATCTCAATAGAAAGCATTACCAACAGACTAGACCACTGGGAAGACAGAACATCAGATAATGAAGACAAAATATACAATCTTAAAGATAAAGTTTACCACACAGTGAAGATATTAAGAAACTATGAACAGAACATCCAAGAATTATGGGATAGCATCAAAAGACCTAATCAAAAATTTATTGGGATAGAGGAAGATATAGAGATTCAAACCAAAGGGACAAACAATCTCTTCAATGAAATAATATCAGAAAATTTCCCAAGTATGAAGAATGAATTGGAAAATCAAATAATAGAGTTTTACAGGACACTAAATGTACAAAATCAAAACAGATCTATGCCAAGACACATTAGAATGAAAATGCCTAGCATACAGAATAAGGATAGAATTTTAAGAGCTGTAAGAGAAAGAAATCAGATCACATACACGGGGAAGCCAATTAGGATCTCTGCAGATTCTTCAACCCAGACCTGAAAGCTAGAAAATCTTGGAACAACATATACCAAGCTCTGAAAGAAAATGGATACCAACCAAGAAACTTATGTATCCAGCAAAATTAAGTTTTAGATTTGATGGCAAAGTAAAAACCTTCCATGATAAACAAAAGTTAAAGAATTTACAACTAGAAAGCTTATACTACAGAACATCCTCAGCAAAATATTCTATGAGGAAGAAATGAAAATCAGCAAAGGGAGGTATTACACTAAAGGAGAATCCAATCAAAAGAGAAACCAAGTCAAATTAAATACCAAAAAGAAACAAAAATGACTGGGAAATAGAGCATGTCTCAATAATAACCCTGAATGTTAATGGCCTAAACTCACCAATCAAAAGACACAGACTGGCATATCAGATTTAAAAAGAATACCCAACAATATGCTGCCTTCAAGAGACTCATCTCATAGGAAAAGACATCCACAGATTGAAGGTGAAAGATTGGGGAAAATCATCACTCACATAGACTGACAAAACAAGAAGGGTTTCCATCCTCATATCAAATAAAGTAGACTTCAAGCCATAGTTAGTTAAAAGATTAAAGAAGGACATTCCATATGGCTTAAAGGAACCATACATCAATACTACACAACAATTATAAATATATATTCCCCAAACAATGGAGCATTTATGTTCATCAAACAAACTCTTCTTAAGTTCACAAGTCAAATAGACCACCACACAATAATTCTGGGTGACTTTAACACACCTCTTTCACCAATGGATAGATCTTCCAAACAAAAGCTAAACAAAGAAACTACAGAACTCAATAATATAATCAATAACTTAGACTTAACAGACATATATAGAATATTTCACCCATCAATGACTAAATACATTTTATTTTCAGGAGCACATGGATCCTTCTCTAAAATAGACCATACATTATGCCACAAAGCAACTCTTAGCAAATACAAAAAAAATTAAGTAAAATAGTGATACTACCCTCCATTCTATCAGCTCATAATGGAATGAAGTTAGAAATCAATGATAAAATAAAAAAATAAAAGCTACTCCCACACCTGGAGACTAAAAATATACAATTGAATGAACAATAGCTTGCAAAACACATCAAAGAGGAGATTAAAAAATTCTTGGAGGTAAATAAAACATTGATGCAACATATCAAAATCTCTGGGACACTATGAAGGTAGTCCTAAGAAGAAATTTCATTGCATGGAGTTCATTCTTAAAAGAATAACAAGTCAAAAATAAATGACCTAACATTACATCTCAAAGACCTATAAAAAGAACAAATCTACACCAAAAGCAGTAGGAGACAGGAAATAATTAAAATCAGAGCTGAAATCAATGAAATCAAAACAGTTGAAACAATTGAGAAAAAAAGTTGGCTCTTTGAAAAATAAATAAAATTGATAAATCCTTAGCCATGCTAATGAAAAGAAGGAGAGAGAAAATTCAAATTACTAACATCCATGATGAAAAAGGAAATATCACAACAGACACTACAGAAATACAGAAGATGATTAGAAATTATTCTGAAAACTTGTACTCCAATAAAATAGAAAATATCAAAGGCATCAACATATTTCTAGAGTCAAAATGACATATACCAGTTAAACAGATCAATTCCAAACAATGATATAGAAGATGCTCTGCCATGCGACCAGCATTGGCTTCATGAAAGAAGTTTTGATTCATGAGTAAATGCTAGGGAGTTTTAAATTAAAAGACAAGACTCTTATTACCTTTAACACCAGCTCTGGGATGGCTTCTCCTAGCTCCCACCTCCAGCCACCTAATGCGGTAGAGAGGTTTATAGAAGAGACTAGCAAGAGAGAGAGAACATGCCAGGAAGTGGGCTTTTATTGGGGAACAAAAAATTCCAGGGAAAATCCCATCCAATGAAGGTTAAGGGAGGCAGCATCCCAAGGTCAGGGGCGACGATTGGGTCTTGGGGCAGTGGCCAGACACACCTCTGCATGGACAAACCCTCGGACCTGGGAAAGGGTGGTGAAAGCTCTGACACAGCTGTGTCTAAGCGCCTCTCACCCAGCCACGGAGGTAACTCAAATCATGTGCAAGGATGGCCTCCCACAAGATGCTAACAGAAGACTACCAACCAAAAAAGCCTAGGACCATATGGATACACACCTCAGTTCTACAAGACCTTCAAAGAAGAACTAATACCAATATTCCTCAAATTATTTCATGAAATATAAAAAAGGAAACATTTCCAAACTCATTCTATGAAACCAATATCACCCTGATTCCAAAACCAGACAAAGAAACATCAAAGAAAGAAAACTTCAAACCAATATCTCTAATGAATATAGATGCAAAAATTCTCAATAAAATTCTGGAAAATTGAATACAAAGACATATCCAAAAGATAGTGCACCACAATCAAGTGGGATTCATCCCAGGGATGCAAGGTTGGTTCAACATATGGAAATCAATAAATGTAATTCATCACATCAATAGATCATCTCAATAGACGTAGAAAAAAAACGTTTGACAAAATACAGCACCCCTTCATGTTCAAAACACTAGAAAAACAAGGGATAACAGGAACATAAGTCAACATTGTAAAGGCTATTTATGCTAAACCCAAGGCCAAAATCATTCTAAATGGAGAAAAACTGAAGGCATTCCCTCTAAAAACTGGAATAAAACAGGGATGCCCTCTTTCCCCACTTCTATTTAACATAGTTCTTGAAACACTGACCAGAGCAATTAGACGAAAGAAATTAAAGGAATGCACATAGGAAAAGAAGAACACAAATTGGCACTATTTGCTGATGATATGATTCTATACCTAGAAGACCCTAAAAGTTCCACCAGAAAACCTCTAGAACAAGTAAATGAATTCAGCAAAGTAGCAGGATATAAAATCAACACCCATTAATCAAAGGCATTTCTGTATATCAGTGACAAATCCTCAGAAAGGGAAATGAGGAAAAATACCCCATTCACAATAGCCTCAAAATAAATAGATAGATAGATAGATAGATAGATAGATAGATAGATAGATAGAATACCTGGGAATCAACTTAATGAAAGAGGTGAAAGATCTATATAATGAAAATTACAGAAACCTAAACAAAGAAGTTGAAACATCTACCTTGCTCTTAGATAGGCAGAATTAATATTATCAAAATGACCATACTTCCGAAAGTATACAGATTTAATACAATTCTGATCAAAATCCCAGTGATGTTCCTCATAAAAATATAAAAAGCAATTATGAAATTCATCTGGAAAAATAAGAGAGCCAGAATAAGCTAAAGCAATCCTTAGCAGGAAGAGTAAAGCAGGTGACATCACTATACCAGAACTTAAACTATACTACAGAGCAATAGTAACAAAATGGCATGGTATTGGCACCAAAACAGATGGGTAGACCAATGGTACAGAATATAGGACACAGAAACTAACACACAAAATTACATTTATCTTATATTAGACAAAGATGCCAAGAACATGCATTGGAGAAAAGATGGCCACTTCAAAAAAGGGTGCTGGGAAAACTGGAAATTCATATGGAATAAATGAAACTAAACCCCTAACTCTCACTATGCACAAAACTCAACATAAAATGGATCAAGGACTTAGGAATAAAACCAGACACTCTGCATCTAATAGAAATCAAAAGTAGACCCTAATCTTCATCATATAAGACTCCTGTGGTGCAAAAATTAAAATCAAGAATCAATAAATGGGATCAACTCCAACTAAAAAGTTTCTTCTCAGCAAAAGAAACAATCTGTGAGGTGAATAGAGCAAATCTTGGGAGCAAATCTTTACCCCTCATACATTAGATAGAACACTAATCTCTAGGGTATATAAAGAACTCAAAAAGCTAAACACCAAAAACAAACAAACAAACAAACACCACCAACAACAACAAAAACAAATAACCCAATCAATAAGTGGGCCAAGGACCCCAACAGATGCTTCTCAGAAGATTTTATACAATCAATCAAAAATTACATGAAAAAATGTTCATCATCTCTTGCAATTAGAGAAATGCAAATCAAAACTACTGTAAGATTTCATCTCTCTTCAGTCATAATTGCTGCTATTATGAGGACAAACAACAATAAGTATTGGCAAGGATGTGGGGAAAAAGGTATACTCTACACTGCTGGTGGGACTGCAAATTGGTGTAGTCAAAATGAAAAATAGTATGGAGACTTCTTGGAAAATTGGGAATGGAACCACCGTTTAACCCAACTATCCCTCTCCTGGATCTATACCCAAAGGACTTAAAAACAGCATGTTACAGGGATACAGCTATATCAATGTTTATAGCAGCAAAATTCACAATAGCTAAACTGTGGAATGGATAAGAACAAATGTGGTATATATACACAATGGAATATTACTCAGCAATAAAAGAAAATGAAATCATGGCATTTGCAGGTAAATGAATGGAATTAGAGAATATAATGCTAAGTGAAGTTAGCCAATCCCCAAAAAACAAATATTGAATGTTTTCTCTGATATAAGGAGGCTGATTCATAGTGGGGTAGGGAGAGGGAGCCTGGGAAGAATAGATGAACTCTAGATAGGGCAGAGAGGTGGCAGGGAAAGGGAGAGGGCATGGGGTTAGAAATGATGGTGAAATGTGATGATCATTATTATCCAAAGGACATGTATGAAGACAAAAGTTAGTGTGAATATACTTTGTATACAACAGAGATATGAAAAAATTGTGTAATAATAATTGTATAATAAAAATTGTGTAATAAGAATTGTATTGCATTTCGCTATCATATATTTAAAAAAATAATGTAAACAACAATAAGTGTTACCAAGTATGTGGGGAAAAGTCACACTCATGCATTGTTGGTGGAACTGCAAGTTGGTGTAGCAGATCTGGAAAGAAGTATGTAGATTCCTTGGAAAACTTGGAATGGAACCACCATTTTACCCAGCTATCCAACTCCTCAGTTTATACCCAAAGGACTTTAAAACAGCACACTACAGTGACATTGCCACATTAGTGTTTGTAGCAGCACAATTCACAATAGCTAAATTGTGGAACCAACCTAGATGCTCTTCAATGGATGTATGGATAAAGAAACTGTGGTATAGATACACAATGAAATATTACTCAGCATTAAAGGAGAATAAAATCATGGCATTTTCATATAAATATTTGGAGTTGGAGAATATTGTGCTAAGTGAGGTAAGCCAATCTCCAAAAACCAAAGGCCAAATATTTTCTCTGATATGTGGATGTTGATCCATAATGGGAATGGGGGGGCATGGGAAGAATGGAAGAACTTTAGATAGGACAAATGGGAAGAAGGGGAACAGAGGGATCATGGGGATAGTAAAGTTGATAAAATGAGATGGATATCATTACCCTAAGTACATATATGAAGACACAAAGGGTGCGACTCTACTTTGTGAACAACCAGAGACATAAAAAATTTTGCTCTATATGTGTACTATGAACTGAAATGCATTCTGCTTTTATGTATAACAAATTAGATTAAATAAATACATTTCATAAAAATAACTCCAAAAAAAATAATAATATGTGTGGCTTGTACGTTCATCATTATGCTGAAGACTATCAATGTCAAATTTCTAGATCTCCTTTTCTTTACAGCTGAGTTCCTGGTAGCTTTCCAAGTTTCACACACCCAACAAGTAGAAATGCAAAGTGATCATTTATCTTTCCTGACTGATCCCTCTTTCTTCTTTCTGATTTAGCTTTCTAATGATTACCACCATTTTCTGAGTCACCTGTGATGAAGTCAACTGTGTTGCATCTACTTACATCAGTTTTCACATTTTAAAGTCCCCTTTACATTCTCTTTCAAATATATTGTTTACTCCTTATACAGTGAGTGATGAAAAGGAGTGTACTCAGACAGGCAGGCTCCCAGTATCGGAAGGTCTGGGAAGTCACATGAGATGGTTTTTCTGACCCCCTCAGTATTGAGGTGCCATTGGAGGGTTTGGATAGAGCTGGGTCCATTTTGTATTACATTGAGGTCACTCTAGAAGTAGTAGTGAAAATTTATTTACCACAATAATTTTTAAAACTTAAAAAATTTTAAAAAAGAAAACATATCTGAGGACAAATCAACAAACTCTTAGTAAAGACAGACAGAGCACAGACCTGGTCTGGGAAGAAGCAGTAAGCTCTCTACTGTCAGACAATATCACAACAGACAGTACAGAAATACAGAAGATACTTAGAAAGTATTTTGAAACCCTATATTCCAATAAAATATAAGATAGTGAAGATATTGATGAATTTCTTAAGTCATACGATCTGCCCAGATTGAGTCAGGAAGACACACACAATTTAAACAGACCAATAACAAAGGAAGAAATAGAAGAAGCCATCAAAAGACTACCAACCAAAAAAAGCCCTGGACCGGATGGGTATACAGTGGAGTTCTACAAAACCTTCAAAGAAGAATTAATACCAGTACTTTTCAAGCTATTTCAAGAAATAGAAAAAGAAGGAGCTCTTCCAAATTCATTCTATGAGGCCAACATCACCCTGATCCCGAAACCAGACAAAGACACTTCAAAGAAAGAAAACTACAGACCAATATCTCTAATGAACTTGGATGCAAAAATTCTCAATAAAATCCTGGCGAATCGAATACAAAAGCATATCAAAAAAAATTGTGCACCATGATCAAGTAGGATTCATCCCTGGGATGCAAGGCTGGTTCAATATACGGAAATCAATAAATGCTATTCACCACATCAATAGACTTAAAGACAAGAACCATATGATCATCTCGATAGATGCAGAAAAAGCATTTGACAAAGTACAGCATCCCTTTATGTTCAAAACACTAGAAAAACTAGGGATAACAGGAAATTACCTCAACATTGTAAAAGCTATATATGCTAAACCTCAGGCTAGCATCATCCTAAATGGAGAAAAACTGAAGGCATTCCTTCTAAAATCTGGAACAAGACAGGGATGCCCTCTATCACCACTTCTATTCAATTTAGTTCTTGAAATACTAGCCAGAGCAATTAGACAGACAAAAGAAATTAAAGGCATAAAAATAGGAAAAGAAGAACTTAAATTATCGCTATTTGCGGATGACATGATAATATATTTAACAGACCCAAAAGGGTCTACAAAGAAACTGCTAGAGTTAATAAATGAATTCAGCAAAGTGGCAGGATATAAAATCAACACGCATAAATCAAAGGCATTCCTGTATATCAGCAACAAAACTTCTGAAATGGAAATGAGGAAAACCACTCCATTCACAATATCCTCAAAGAAAATAAGATACTTGGGAATCAACCTAACAAAAGATGTGAAGGATTTATATAATGAAAACTACAGAACCCTAAAGAGAGAGATAGAAGAAGATCTTAGAAGATGGAAAAATATACCCTGTTCATGGATAGGCAGAACTAACATCATCAAAATGGCGATATTACCCAAAGTTCTCTACAGGTTTAATGCGATGCCAATCAAAATCCCAACGGCATTTCTTGTAGAAATAGAGAAAGCAATCATGAAATTCATATGGAAAAACAAAAGACCCAGAATAGCAAAAGCAACTCTAAGCAGGAAGTGTGAATCTGGAGGTATAGCGATACCAGAGTTCAAACTATACTACAAAGCAATAGTAACAAAAACAGCATGGTACTGGTACCAAAACAGGCAGGTGGACCAATGGTACAGAATAGAGGACACAGAAACCAATCCACAAAATTACAACTTTCTTATATTTGATAAAGGGGCTAAAAACAGGCAATGGAGGAAGGATAGCATCTTCAAAAAATGGTGCTGGGAAAATTGGAAATCTATATGCAACAAAATGAAACGGAATCCCTTTCTCTTGCCATGCACAAAAGTTAACTCAAAATGGATCAAGGAGCTAGATATCAAATCAGAGACACTGCGTCTGAAAGAAGAAAAAGTTGGCTATGATCTACATACTGTGGAGTCGGGCTCCAAATTCCTTAATAGGACGCCCATAGCCCAAGAGTTAATAACAAGAATAAACAAATGGGACTTACTTAAACTAAAAAGTTTTTTCTCAGCAAGAGAAACAATAAGAGAGGTAAATAGGGAACCTACATCCTGGGAACAAATTTTTACCCCTCACACTTCAGATAGAGCCCTAATATCCAGAATATACAAAGAACTCAAAAAATTAAACAATAAGATAACAAATAACCCAATCAACAAATGGGCCAAGGACCTGAACAGACACTTCACAGAGGAGGACATACAATCAATCAACAAGTACATGAAAAAATGCTCACCATCTCTAGCAGTCAGAGAAATGCAAATCAAAACCACCCTAAGATACCATATCACTCCAGTAAGATTGGCAGCCATTATGAAGTCAAACAACAATAAGTGTTGGCGAGGATGTGGGGAAAAGGGTACACTTGTACATTGCTGGTGGGACTGCAAATTGGTGAGGCCAATTTGGAAAGCAGTATGGAGATTCCTGGGAAAGATGGGAATGGATCCACCATTTGACCCAGCTATTGCCCTTCTCGGACTATTCCCTGAGGATCTTAAAAGAGCATACTATAGGGATGCTGCCACATCAATGATCATAGCGGCACAATTCACAATAGCTAGACTGTGGAACCAACCTAGATGCCTTCAATAGAAGAATGGATAAAAAAAAATGTGGCATCTATACACAATGGAGTATTATGCAGCACTAAAAATGACAAAATCATAGAATTTGCAGGGAAATGGATGGCGTTAGAGCAGATTATGCTAAGCGAAGCTAGCCAATCCTTAAAAAACAAAGGCCAAATGTCTTCTTTGATATAAAGAGAGCAACTAAGAACAGAACAGGGAGGAAGAGCATGAGGAAAAGATTAACATTAAACAAAGATGAGTGGGGGAAGAGAAAGGGAGAGAGAAGGGAAAGCATATGGAAATGGTAGGAGACCCTCAATGTTACACAAAATTACATATAAGAGGTTGTGAGGGGAAAGGGGGGGGGAAACAAGGGGGAGAATTGAACAACAGCAGATGAGGTAGAGAGGGAAGATGGGAGGGGAGGGGAGGGGGGATAGTAGGGGATAGGAAAGGTAGCAGAATACAACAGTCACTAATATGCCATTATGTAAAAATGTGAATGTGTAACCGATGTGATTCTGCAATTCGTATATGGGGTAAAAATGGGAGTTCATAACCCAATTGAGTCAAATGTATGAAAGATGATATATCATGAGCTTTGTAATGTTTTGAACAACCAATAAAAAAAAGAGGAAAAAAAATGTTTAAGATAACTAAAAACAAGGATCAGGTACAAATATTATCATGTAGAAGCTAAAATTAAAATAAAGAAGTTAAACTACTGAAACTTGTTCTAGGTCAACCACACTTGTACCTGAGTCTCCCAAAGGAATAATAATTGAGGGGAAAATTGTGTACACAGAATGTTTTATATTCTGGGTTGTGCCTGTCTTCAACTTTTAAAGCAGTTCCCTGGTGAAATGGCCTTGCTTATGTGAACTTGTCTTTTCAGAAAAGCAAACAAACAACTGCATAAGGATGGTTTTCAAACTAGACAGAGCATTCTTTCCCAAGTCCTTGAGACAACATCCAAGATCTGTTCTTCTGGAGGTCGTATAGAAGTCAAAGAGGAGAAAGAGAGAGGGAGGCAGAAAATGAGACAGGGAAAGATACAGAGAGAGAAATGGAGAGAAAGAGAGACAGACAGACAGACATGGAAGAAAGGAGAGGAAACATAGACAATGAAATATCCAACCTACTCAAAGGAAAACAATTTCTTTTATCCTCAATTCATTTTCCCTCCTCCTCCTCCTCCTCCTCCTCCTCCTCCTCCTTATTCATCTTCTTCTTTTTTTAAAGCAATTGCATCAGAGAAAAGTGAGGTCATTCCCATGTACTCTGGGATTTTTGACATACAAATGACCCTATTAACATAATGACCAATACATTTTGAAGGCTTTGGTTCATAGTATTGACATTCTTCCTTAGACTGTATAAAAGGGATTGAGATCATGGCATTTGCAGGGAAATGGATGGCATTAGAGCAGTTTATGCTGAGTTAGCCAATCCCCAAAAATCAAATGCCGAAAGTCTTCTCTGATATAAGGGGGGTGACTCAAAATGGGGTAGGGAGGAAGAGCATGGGAAGAAGATTACCTCTAGATAGGGAAGAGAGGTGGGAGGGAAAGGGAGGGAGAAGGGGAATTGCATGGATGGTAGAAGGAGACCCTCATCGTTATACAAAATACATGTATGAAGATGTGAGCGGAAAAAAAAAGAATAGCATTACCTTAGATTAGGTAGAGAGAAGTGATGGGAGGGGAGGGGAGGGGATGGGGGGATAGGAAGGATAGTAGAATGAAATAGAGATTATTATTACTGAATGTATATATGTGACTGCATGACCAATATGATTCTGCAAGCTGTACGCTCAGAAAAATGTGAAATTATATCCCATCTGATTCAAATGTATGATATGTCAAGGTAATTATACTGTCATGTATAACTAATTAAAACAAATACAAATTTTAAAAAAAAGGGATTGAGCAGGAAGGGCTGTTCTTCCCAACCTGCCTTGATTATCTTTACTATTTTGGAGGATTTCAAACTTGCTCTGTTCCTCCAAGGTGAGCTTCTGGATTGGCAGTTAGAAAAGCCCTGATAACTCCTGCAAATCAGGGTCCTTGCCCTCCTCACAGTGACTCAAAAAAAGTTTAGGTTACAAAGATCTAAGGACAATTTGAGGCAAAGGAGAAAATGACTGCAATGAGAGGAGGCATTTGTTTAAGATTTTTGGATAGTTAATGAAAGGAGAAAGAATTTCTATTATTATTACTTCTTAAAAATTTTTTAAATATTTATTTTTTAGCTGTAGTTGGACACAATAACTTTATTTCACTTATTTATTTTTATGTGGTGCTGAGGATCGAACCCAGGGTATTGCACATGTGAGGTGAGCGCTCTACTGCTGAGCCACAACCCCAGCCCTTATTATTATTATTGATACCTGTTATTTAGGTCTGAGTCTCTTGGGGATGAGACTATCCAAATTTTTCGATAAAAATGTCCATGTACTTTTTGAGATGATAAGACATTTGATAAATATTCAACAGTGGTATCTGAAGGATATGGATCAATTATTTCAAACTCAACTCCAGTCTCTTCTTTTAATTTTGCTTCACATTATGGAATGCAGGATAGTTACCTCTGATTCTGCTGAAGTCTTATTTTTCCAATCCTGATTCTCCCCCAGGAATGGAATTAAACTACCAAGACTTCTCCATTCAGTGAATTTTATAGAATTAATTACAGAAGATTTGCTATAGATTCATTCTCCTATTGCTATTTTTTCTCTGTTAGAAATCTAGGTTATTTGTTAAGAAACCCATAATATGCAATAGAGAAAACAGAAAGGCTTCTACATATTCTAATATTTAACTGCTTCAGCCCCTCCTAGCTCTAGGCTTATCCAGAAGTCAACCATTTCTGAGATGTAGAAGTAAAAGTTTTAATAAAAATAAATGGTTTTGTTGACTCTTTTTATTCTATTGAAAAACCAGCTACCCATTGTATTCTCTGCAATATAATTGACCTTTAAAATTTAATTTGGGGCAGCAAACTAAGAGATGTCTGCTTTGCAAATTTAAGAAAACCATTTGGGGGTGTATAGAAGAGAAATACAACATCAGGGCTTGTCTTGCAGGCCCCAGTGCAGGGTGCTCCAGGCCCATTCCATAGGAGTTTCAAGGTGCATCTTTCTTAATCCTGTCCATCCTCCATCCAGATGGCTTCCTTGTGAAATATGGGAGATCATTTTTCCTTTGTACTTGGCTAAAAATAGAATTTGTTATAGAACATTACCCTCTTTAGGTAAGGTGTGAGGGATATGATTCCTCGATCCTCTGTTACATCACTTTTAAAATAGAGGCTCATTAAATATGAGTCAATTGGACATTCCTGAGGGGACCATCTGTGAGCAGAAGTGGAAGATACAAGAAGAGTGCATGATTCTTCCTGGGCCTCTCATGAACCTCGTGTCCACACTGTTTTGAGAATGGCTTCTGACTCTGGGCATCTATTTGTTCACTTACCAATAATGAAAATATATAGAGGCTTAATTGTTGCGACCCCTTGCCTGCAAGGAAGACGCAACTCAGGAATCTTCTTTCAGCAGTTTATTCAGGCCCTTGATATTTCTTCTTCTCTCTCTCGGATGCCCCTCCCAGCCTTAATAAAGCATCTCAAGCCCCAATGCGAAGCTGCCACGTGGAGCTTTCTCATAGGGTGGTGAAAAACCATGCGCCAACTCTCCCAAATAAGGAGTTGTTTGTCACAGACCACAGCGGAGCCAGCGCCATCTTGTAATGGTGACCATAGTCTGCAGAAACGGCAGAAGCGGCTCACCACAGTTCCCCCTTTCTGTTTTCTTAAAACAATACAGGCGAGAGTAGAGGTCCTATCCCACTGTGCAGAAGTGGCTGCATAGTATGGCTCAGTCCTAAGGAGGGCCCTTCCCCAGATCTGAGGCCATATCAGCCGACGCCTTTTTTCGTGGGACGGGGCGTGGACGCGTCTAACCCGCATGCAATAGGACATGCTCTCCTTGAGGTCCACGTCAAGGATCACTCAAGTGCAGTGCCTTGCCTCGCATCCTGTATCGTGACGATGGTGGACGAAGGGAAATAGCTGAGGCTGAACTGTGGCTGTTTATAACGACAAACAAGTTGACAGCACCCTGAAAGAAAGGCACGGACTTTAAGGCGATAGAAAAGCACTAGTGTGGAAACCCATCTGCGTGCAATGGCAGTAAGACCGGCAGAGTGCAAGGGCTTTCCAACACTAAGAGAATAACAAAGAAAGTCATGTCGATCCCAGTGCAATGTTATAATAACTTGGGGTGTAACGACCATGTCAAAGGTTTACTGTTTAAGATGCGCAAGCCAGACTTGAGGTGAGTTGCCATTTTCTAAAGCTGCAAGAGCTTGTATGATCATAGCCTTATCGTGAGCACTGCGGGCCTTAAGGCGACAGAGAAACCACAAACAGAGGAACATACTGAAGCAACACATTGCACCAAAAATGCCTACCCCCACCCACTCTTTAAAAAAGGAAAAGGCAGAGGATAGCCAACTGGTGAATTGACCCAAAGTCACTGGTTCGACACGGGTGCTATTCAGAACAGCAATCTGAGTTAGTTGAGACTGGATCAAGTCTTCTGCTTCCATGGACCAGGTTCCGGATAGATACTCTCCGATGATGCGGGAGGCATTTCTGGAATCATTAAATCTGACAGAGGTTATGCATAAATGTGCACGTTGGTCAACACAACCCAAAAGCACCAAGTCAGCCAATTCTTCTACCTGAGCTTGGAGTAAATCTATTCTTTGGTTGGCAGCTAAAATCCCTGACAAAATATGTTGATTAATTGTATTTTGGGATTCAAGTATGGTGGAAGTTTGTTGAACAACTTGATTAATGGTGGCAGCAGTTTGTACTTGACTGGCCATGGCTACTCCAGCTGTAACCGCTGCAGCAGCAGACACTGCCACAGCTGTCACTATAGCTGCTGTAATTCCAAAATCCCTGCGGACTCTAAGTAGCTCAACAATGGGGAATTTATCTGGGTCCGCAATGACTGGGATTGGGACAAAAGTTGGAATTTTCATAACCACTGCTACAGTCCAAGAACCATTCCAACACTCAGATAAGAGACAGGTAACACTAGAACAATCCAGTATCCCCAACGAGGTGTCATTAGCCAAAAGGAGCAAGAACGGGGATTGGACGCAGACCATTGCAGGGGGCAATGTGGCATTATATAGCAGAGAGTTGAACGAAACAGATGTAAGTCTATTACCTCGTTCACTCTCCCTAAGAGTGCCAGAAACATTAGCCAGCCAGCTTTGGACTCCAAAAGCGAAATGACACAACAAAAGAAACACAGAAAACAGAAGCGAAAGTACACAGTGCAGCTGCAATAAAATGTAATGCTCTCTCTTTCTTCACAGAGGAGCTGCCCCGCTTTGGTCACGGATCCCACCCACCTGGGACTAACCCTGCTTTGATCGCGGATCCCACTTATTGGGACTAACCCCGCTTTGGTCGCGGATCCCACTTACCTGGGACTAACCGGTGCACCACCCCTGACTGCTGAAAGTTCTGGTTCCCGGGTTTCGGCACCACTTGTCGCGACCCCTTGCCCGCAAGGAAGACGCAACTCAGGAATCTTCTTTCAGCAGTTTATTCAGGCCCTTGATATTTCTTCTTCTCTCTCTCGGATGCCCCTCCCAGCCTTAATAAAGCATCTCAAGCCCCAATGCGAAGCTGCCACGTGGAGCTTTCTCATAGGGTGGTGAAAAACCATGCGCCAACTCTCCCAAATAAGGAGTTGTTTGTCACAGACCACAGCGGAGCCAGCGCCATCTTGTAATGGCGACCATAGTCTGCAGAAACGGCAGAAGCGGCTCACCACACTTAATTGACACCATTCATGAAAATTAGTTTCATCTTAGTTCTCAAACATTTTTCAAGTGGAATATTGGTACTGATGTTTTTAATTCATGTTTTTACTCTTTCTCTCCATAGATAGAAATTATTTTGGTTGACTGATTCACCAGTAACTCCGGTGGAAGTCAAAGTCCTGTGATTTAAACTGCACCTTACAGTTTAAGAGCTGAAGGACAAACACCTTTAAGGAGCTGGGGTTAGAGTATGCAGAATTACCATAAATGAATTGCAAAGAAGGTATCCAGGGTTTTCTTTGCCTATTGTTTTAGGAAGAAAGGTGTTTATGAAACACATCAACAGGAAATCACAGAGTGAGGAGCTTTGTTTAACATCTGTCTGTCAACTAACAGCACTGCTGTGGAAAGATTGGCAGAGTCTCCTGGCATTTAAGCAGGAGTCTTTGTGTTTCTCAAAAGCAGCTTCCAGTTTAAGACAATTTTCCATGCAACTAGGGATGTACACACTGCATAATTCAAAGGAAAATTTCTCTCTTCCTCCCATGATTTTATTTAAAAAATTTCAGAACTAATTCTGAGTTCTTTAGTCTATATTTATAAGCTTGAAATTTCCACTGTCTTTATTATTTTTAAAAAAATCGACATTACACATAATTTTCAGTGTATTTCAGTTTTAAAAGCATACAATCTAGAGAAAAGAAGAAAGAAGTAAGAGACTGGAGTATTCTACTAAGAATGAGTTAGGAATTTAATTTTCAGGGCTGACATGAAAATGTGCATAAAAATGTGCATAGAAAAGATACTAAAAGTAATGTATCTGGTTGTTTTAGGTTACTTCAAATTTTAAAGCTGTATGTTTGAGTGTCCATGAAATTCTACTACATTCAAGCACCAAATGAAATAATCCATTTCATGGTTCCTGATTAAAATTATCAGCACCCACATTCCCAGGAGGAGCTTTTAATTGAAGATTAATTTGTAAAAGATAGAATGCTCACCAGTTCATTCAGATCAAAGACACAGATGGGAAATGCTGAAAATAGCATTTTTTAATAATTTGGAATTATTTTATATTAAAATAATAACATTGTTGGCATTCAATTACATTTATATACAAATGAAATTTACCAAGAATTATCTGTGAATTATTTAGTGAAATTTATATGCTATAAAATGCTAACCATTTTACAAAATATAAATTTAAGGAACATTATCATTAACTTTTACCCACTTGAATATAAAATAAGTGGTTTCAAAGTAGGATAGAAGACATAGGTAGAGAGGAAACATAAAGGAAGCACAAGAAAAAATATATTTTAATTCAAAAGTTCCACATAACTTTTCAAAGTCTGTCACCCCCTAAGCTTTCCCTTCCAGACCTGTTATTCCCAAATTCCTGGGAAATCTGTAAATCAACTTAAACACTGTTAATTAACTCCCTAAATAACAATTAAGCAAAAAGACACACAATATCTTGAGAAACCTATAATTTAGGCCACTTTCTAGTGCTATGCATCATAAATAATGAAGATGACGTCAGTCTAAGGATTCTTAGATTGACAGACCAACAGAACCCATTTTGAGATCACCAGACTGATGTCATTTCTACATCTTTCCACACCCACCTCTTACCAAATTTCCTTTAAAAAGAAGATCAGGGACCCCAAAGAAAATATCTCTCACTCTAAGATGGCCACATTCTCCCTTGAGTATATATTCCTTGCTTTACTCACAAAAGTGTGTCTTTTGAGATTATTCTTCCTCGAAAATGTCTTCTTTCCTAAATAAATCTCTGCCTATGCATTTGAGGTGGTTGAGCTAAAATTCTTTTCTGGACATCATTGGTCCTGATCTGAGTTCCCCCTTCTCTCTGGGAAGTCCTGAGAACTTTCCTAGGAGACACCACTTCTCCCATGACAGTTTTAGGGAAGTAAATTTTGGACAATCAAAGCAAAGTCCTCTATTCTAATAGAAAGCACAGATAACAAGAATCCATTTATTGAGTTTTTTCTAAAATGATTGGCTAAAGAGGATTCAAACAGGAGTTTTCTCTATAGCAATCTACCTTGCTAATAAAACATCAGAATTGAACAAAATACTAATGGTTCCTAATATCTACTAGTTTGTTCTCCTAAAAGATAATCTTTGGCCTTCAACTGCTATCTTTTTCCACAGAGTCAGTGTCCTCATCTACTCTAATCTTGGTAATTTATTACCTCTGTGACAATTGTCTGGCCAGAGTCCATCTTCCCAAATGCCTGCTGAGAGTTTATTTGAACATGCAATCACTACCACTTGTCCAATGCTGAATTTTATCTTTCCTCTGAATTCCTCTTAGGTCTCAAGTTCATTTCATTTTACTTATTTTCATGCTGTGTCCTTCCCTACACATTCTACTGATCTGTCATGTCATATTAGTTGCATTCAATGCTTCATGTTTATTTCTTTTGATGCTACTTTATTCCATTAATCAATGATTAATAATATTTATAATTCTCTTAAGTAAATGCTTAAAATCTGTTTTACCTTGGTTTCATGCTACATAAGTTTTGGAACAATCTTGAGCTGAAGAATGTGTTAATTTCTGCTCTAAATATGTCTATGGTTCTCCATCATACAAAGGATAAAAATCCCAAGTTCTCATGATTTCATTGTTTCACAGTTGTGACTTCACCTCCATTGCTGATGATTCTTCCATTAAACTCTTCCTTGAGAAATCTATTTCACAGAGTTCACTTGTCTTTTGGGTCTTCTTCCTTGATCATTTCCCTCTCCACACTCTACTTTTTCCCTTTTCATTCTCAGTATTATTTCCTCTCACAAAAACATTTTGCTAGATTTTCGTATATACAAACACAATCCAAACTTCAATCTTATATAATTCCTCCTTTATTTGAAAAACTATCTATTGAACATGTGGTTGATGCTAAGCATTGTTTTATGTTATGAAATAACACAGGTGAGCAACATGGTGTCTCCATCTCTAGTGAGCATTTACTTTATTGACAAAGTACCAATTATAGTGGTGTAAACAGTGAAGAAAGAGGAAAAGACCTAACTTTCATTGTCTACAATATATATCTCCCAGCCACATCATAAAATTTCCTGGCATCCCTGTGAAATCAAGATGGTTATGCTCCCAACACTTGAGGAAGAGGGTATTCCTGCTAACACTTGGGGAAGAGGGTGCTTAGAAAGATTAAAGGTCTTGTTCATGATCACATAGCTAATAAGTGGTACCCTGGTCTGTGGAAACCCAAAAGTTCTCATTATATTATAAGGAAATGGAAACTTCCCAGCAATCTTCCTCTCTTTTGAATTCTACCATTATTTTGGTTTTTTGTCATATATTCACCATTTTTAATTCACCAAATAGTGGTTATTTT
The DNA here is from genome assembly GCF_021218885.2 of Marmota monax. Lineage (NCBI taxonomy): Eukaryota > Metazoa > Chordata > Mammalia > Rodentia > Sciuridae > Marmota > Marmota monax. The sequence continues at coordinate 3,294,335 of NW_026694096.1, forward strand.
TTTTTCATTTATTTGAAATATTTATGGAGTATCTACAAACTGCCAGTCATTGAACTAAGAGCTACAACATGTAAAGATCAGCAAGATATTCTTACCTTTAAGGATGGGTGCGGGAGAAATGTAGGGTAAAGGGATACTAACCAAAGAATGAACAGAAAGCTCTATCAGGGTGAAAATTCTACCACTGAGATGGTAAAATCCTCTGTACCTCCTGTTTCTTTGGAGTAGTTCACTCTGCCTCAGAACCTAGTCTCTCCTCTCCATGCATATCTGTGTTTAGTGTTCTTAGAGAAGGCTTCCTTAGCAAGGTAATGTGTAGAAGGATGACTAGCAGAATTTTAGATAACAAGGGAAGAAAGCACACTTTAGGGAGAAGGAAAATCGTAATTAAATACAGAGTTGTGAAAGAGTATGACACATTCAAAGAATAGCCTAAAATTCAGCATGCACTTGGAGGAAATGGTAAAAAATGGGACTGAAAAGGCAGCCACAATCATTATGTGTCCTTCTAAGGTACCTAATTCTGGAAGCCTTCAAATATAGATGGCTTGGCGCCACCCAAGACTAATTAAATCGGGAGCTCTGGGGAGCATAGTGGGAAGGAACGTCTGGGCAGTGAAGCTTTTTAAAAACTCATGCAGCAATTCTAATGTGCAGTCATGACTAGGAATTAGTGTAGCGGGCAGAGGGGAGCCAAAAGATTTAGGAAGCAAAAGACATGATCAAATTTGTGCTTTAGACAGGTCACTCTGGCAATAGTGCAAAGAATAAACTGAAATATGGTATAGTAGAAAGCAGGATGCACTAAGAGTTTGCTATAAAAAATCCAGGCAAGAGATTAAACTTACTTAAAATTACTTTTTATGGCTTTGTGCCTTATGTTCACTAGATTGCAAACAAATTGTCAGAAGGGTTCTTATTTGATTTTCCTAAGACATTTTGCCTAGTGCAGTGTAGGTATTTAATAAGACTTGTTGAATCAAAGCATTTCATAGTGAGAAAGGTTAACACTGATGAAAATAAACTAAAGGTTATCTTTTAAAAACGCTGTCTCATGACTTTAGCAAGAACACTTAGAAAGTATATGTCAACAAAAAGAAAATGAAATGGACTATTCATCTACCACTTGTAAGATACGCACTCTTCATATTTGATATGTTTCCTTTCTCTATTATTCACATAACAGATATCATTCTCAGGATTTAATTAAGGAAAATTGAGCCATGCTATATCATAACCAATTTTTATACAACTAAAATCTCTTGATTGAATTTATTTAAAAGATTGCATAATGTCCATACTATAATTTGAATAGTAATCTTTTTTTTTTTGGTGTGTGTGTGTGTGTTACCAGGAATGAACTCAGGATCACTTCCCTACTGAGCCATATCCCCAGCCCTAATTTGTATTTTACTTAGAGACAGGCTGTCACTGAGTTGCTGAAAGCCTCACTGTTGCTGAGGCTGGCTTTGAATTCCAGATTCTCCTACCTCAGCCTTCCATGTTGCTGGGATTACAGGCGTGTACCACCAGGCCCTGCTTAACACACCCGGCTTACATAGTATTTTTTAAATTGTTAATAATTTAGGTTGTTTCTACTATTATAGATAGTGATCAAATTCAACAAAAAGTTTGTTTAGATTTCTGATTATTTCCTTAGACTGAATTCCAAGAAATGAATTTATTGAAAAAAAGAAAATGTTTTAAATATGGTAAAATTATTTTCCTAAGAGCTTCCCAAAGTACATTTTCCCCAACTGTGTAATAGACTTATTTTTACCACAACTTGGCCAGCATTATTCATTTCAGCCATTTATTTATCTATCAATCAGGATTATAAAAGGAAAACACCCCAAATCCTTGTTTTGAAAGTGCTCTCAATCTATTGTGAGACATAAGAGACCTTTATAAAACAATATACTGAATACATTTTCAAAGTGATGTGGCCACTTTCCAAATGTTAAAATCCTCTACATCTCTCATAGCTCTAAAAAATCATTTTATTTATCAAGATATTTAAATATAATAGTATATATCATTGCTAATTATATCGTTATAATTTAGAAATATATTGACATAATCCACATTTTCCTTATATACATTCGGACTACAAGTCTCTTAGATTTTCAGGTTTTTTTTTCTTAAAATTAAAATATAATTCTTTAATTGCACTGCTTTTCAAAATACTAGTTTAGTATTTATTAATTTTTGGAAATTTCCTCTTTTAATAACTGAATTTTTAATACTCATATTCTAGTGTCCTTACCTGAATACCTTAATTCAACTTCTTAATTTTATTGATGCTTTCAAAAATTGGAATTCTGAGTTTTTTATGTATCCTAGAGATATATCTCCTAGAGCTCTATCTGATGTGCATATGGTAAAAATTTGCTCCCAAAATGTAAGCTCTCTATTCACATCACTGGTTGTTTCTTTTGCTGAGAAGAAGCTTTTTAGTTTAAATCCATCCCATTTATTGATTCTTGATTTTATTTCTTGAGCTATAGGAGTCTTATTAAGGAAGTTGGGGCCTAATCCCACATGATGGAGATTAGGGCCTACTTTTTCTTCTGTTAAGCACAGAGTCTCTGGTCTAATGCCTATGTCCTTGATCCACTTTGAGTTTTGTGCATGGTGAGAGATAGGGGCTGAATTTCATTTTGCTGCATATGGATTTCCAGTTTTCCCAGCACTATTTGTTGAAGAGGCTAGCTTTTTTCTCCAATATATGTTTTAGGTGCCTTTGTCTAATATAAGATAATTGTATTTATGCGCATTTGTCTCTATGTCCTCTATTCTGTACCATTGGTCTACAAGTTTACTTTGGTGCCAGTACCATTCTGTTTTTGTTACTATTGCTCTATAGTATAGTTTGAGGTCTGGTATAGTGATGCCACCTGCTTTACTCTTCTTGCTAAGGATTGCTTTGGCTATTCTGGATCTTTTAAAATTAAAAAAAATATATGAGAATTTTAGTTTTCAAAATTATAAAATTTTCAAGTTCAGTGAAAAGCATAGAGAATAACATGACAAAGTCTGAAAATATCCACCTATCAAATTTTGTAATTATTGCCATAGACAATTTTTCAAGAAGTGAAAAAGAATCTGACTCCATCTGTGTGCTAAGGTTTCTTCAAAAGTTACCATAGGATGAGTGAATCGAACAACAGAAGCCTGCTGCCTCACGGTTCTGGAGGCCACAACTATGAATGAAGGAGTTTGTTCACATTAAACGCTGTTTGAGATTTCAGGGCCAGAAAGGTATGAAACCATGGAATCTTTCCTCCTCATCATAAAGGTCATAACCAATGCTCACAAAAGACAAGTTAATGAGAGAAAAGCATAATAAATGTAGTCAATCAAAATTTTATATGACACAGGAGCCCTTCAGGAATGAAGACCCCAAAACCAGGGAAAACTGTTTTTGTGCTCCAGTTCAGTTAGGAATGGATAGCAGTTATGGTTTGGATGTGAGGTGACCCCAAATGCTCATGTGTGAGAAAATGCAAGAAGGTTTAGGGAATAAATGATTGGGTTATGAGAGCCTTAACCCAATCAGTAAATTAATTTCCTGATGGGATTAAATGAGTAGTGGCTGAATGCTGGTAGGGTATGGCTGAAAGTGGTGGCTCATTGTGGGTTTGCCTTGGGGGTATATCTTTTGTATCTGGTGAGTGGAGTGTCTATCAGCTTCCTGATCATCATGTGAGCTACTTTCCTCCACCACACTCTTCCACTATGATGTTCTGTCTCATCTTGGATCCTGAAGAATGGAGCTTGCTGTCCATGGATTGAGACCTCTGAAACAGGGAGCGCTCAAATAAACTTTTCCTCCCTGAAAATTGTTCTTTGTCAGGTCTTTCAGTCACAGTAGCAAAAAAAGCTGACTAAAACAATAGTCTTGTCCATATGTACTTACAAAAGTGTATCATCCAACTGTGATAGGAGAGAAACCCCACTGGGTCCTGTCTTTTCATATTCTTCTTGGCTTCTCTGTATGGTATTCCTTTCCTTCCACATATGGGACAAGACATCTTCTGGAATGAGGTTTATATGACCTCCCACCAGATAAGATCTTTGTGGTCAGCTCCTACCCAGAAAGGTGGGGAAGGGTAGAGTAATATTTCTAGATTTTAAAGTTATCTTTAGGGGAGAGGAATTCTAGTTTCTGTGACCTACCTTGGGGTACAGGCCTTAGAGTTTATATTTTGACTCAGAGGAGGGAGGAGAGTAGGAGAAAGGTCAGAAGGTCAGAAAGACCTCATTTCTGAGCCCATTACCTTAGTTGAAAGTAATCAGCACAATAAAACACCACATGCTGAGATATAATTTTGTGAGCTCCAATATCATTTTATATATAAATACACTAAAATTGTCTTCTCCAATCTCATGATGATATTTTGAATGCTTTCCATTTTTGCTCTTATAATTAATGTTGTAACAAGGAATATTCTCTCTACATGTTCATAAGTTGAAAAATTTCTCAGGAATACATCTGTAAGAGGAATGGCTAGATAGGATGGTGTTTCTTCAATTTCCCCATTTATCAATTTATTATTCCATATTACTTTAGCAATGGAGATGCCATCAGCAATGAGGGCATTTCTCTATTTTTTTTTTTTACCAGTACTTATTTTGTTGACGTTTTGTACTTTGTCAATTTGATGAGTGAAATAATTTTTCTTTTTTATAGTTTATTTTTGCATATTTTTGGACAATGATGTTTTGCTTATATTAATTTTCAGCCCATTTTATGGTCTATTTTCTCAAATTTTTTATTTCAGGGTATGTGCATATGTTTATAATTTGTATGTGTTCTGTATTCATTCTTAAAACTGTTTTTTAATTGTTAAATATCTTCTCCCCATTTTTAGTTTCTCATAAATTTTCATTCACATTTATTTTTTGTGATACAAAAGTATTGAAAACATTATGTGCTACTGGAGAATTCTCTAAGAGAAAAAAAATCTTCTCTTATAATCATAAACATGTTCAATGTTCCTCAAAATTTTTTCATGTCTGATTCTCAAATTTACTTATTTTTAAATTAACACATATAATTGTATGTATTTATTTTATAAAACATGATATTTAGAAGTAAATCTACATTGTGGAGTAGTGAAATCTAACTAATCTAACTTAATCCAGCTAGAAGTGCTATATGTGTGTGTGTGTGTGTGTGTGTGTGTGTGTGTGAGAGAGAGAGAGAGAGAGAGAGAGAGAGAGAGAGAGAGAGAGAGGAGATTTACTACAAAGTTAGAATCTATTTTAATGTCTTTTTTTTTAATTTGGTAAATTTCCATTTAACCAATTACCTCAGCACTATTTTTTGAGTGATCCCCCCTTTTTTTTCTGGTGGTAATTAGAACTGAGCCCAGGGGTGCTCTACACTGAACTACATCCCCAACACTTTTTATTACTGATTTTATTTTGAGACAAGGTCTAAATTGCCCAGGCTGGCCTCAAACTCTCAATCCTCCCCACAGTCTCTTGTGTAGCTAGGATTACAGGTGTGCACCACCATGCCTGGTTCCAATGGTCCGTTCTTTCCATACTTACTTGTGATGCTATCTTGTTCTTACTTTGCATATATGTGAAGGTGTATGTCCACTCCAGGCTCACTTTCTATTCTGCACTATATTTATCTGAAACAAATTGTCTTAATTATCATGACATTATAATAACATATTTTGATATTTTTCAGGAAAAAAAATCACATTTTGTTATTTTCAAAATTATGTTAGCTGTTCTTGTTCTTTTGTACATATCAGTGCCATTTTAAGTCAACTTGTCCTAGTCTTTGAAACATGTCACTGGGGCTTTTATTGGAATTGTATTGGACTTATAGATTAATAGGGAAAAATTAGACATATTCAAGGGATTGAATTTTTTTTACACATAAACACATTTTAATTTTTATTTAATGGAATAATCTTTCAGGCTTCTTAATGTTTTATAATTTATTCCATAATCTTGCTTAAATCCCTATTTATTTCTAAGAAATTTAATATTCCATGAGAAGTATTTATAGTTTTGTTTTCTAATTTGACTTTTTTGGGGGGAGGGTGTGATAACCAGGGATTGAACTCAGGGGCACTCAACCACTGAGCCACATTACCAGCCCAATTTTGTATTTTATTTAGAGACAGGGTCTTACTGAGTTGCTTAGTGCCTCACTTTTGCTGAGGCTGGCTTTGAACTCACTATCCTCCTGCCTCAGCCTCCCATGCTTCTAGGATTACAGGCATATGCCACTGTGCCTCCCTCTAATTTGACTTTTATTGGTATGTTGAAAAATTATTTATTTTTGCATTTCACTTTAGCAATTTTATTGAATTTACCTGTAGTTTTAATAGTTTACATAAATTTTTGATTTGGGGTAAATATAAATAAAATGCAATTGATTTTTAATCTCATATGTCAACCTTTTAATAACTAAGTGTAATGCTTATTTATGTTACAACTAAGTATATGTTTACTTTTTCTGTTTTCTGGTAGCTTATAAAATTTAGTCATCTCTCTTCATGCTTTTTCCTTATTGACATGGAGCTATAGATTGCATTTCTAATTTTTGTGTTACTCTTTGGAAATATTCAAGTTTAATTTTAAATTATGGTAAACTATTTTGAATTATTTTATATTCTCATAATTGTAAGAACAGGATTATTTAGGTAATGGTGATTTAAAATGTTAGCTAATTTTTAAGAATAAAATATTATTATTTTATAATTAAGTTATAAAATATTTTGTCAGTTATACACTCATATAGGCTCAATATTGTTTCCTACATTCTGTTTCTACTTTTTTTTCATAAAAAATAACCTTTAGTACACTTTTCTTTCTTTTTTGTTTTTTAGCGAGCTGTCTTAGATTATCTCTTATGCTTTTAAGAAAATATTTTTTTCTTTGATATCTCTTGACTAAACTTATTTAATATTTATTGATAGTTCACTGAATTTACTCTGATAGTTTTTCAACATTTTTTATATATATCTATGTTCCTTGGTTTCAGCATAACCTGATTAGATGTGCATGTATCTTTAGCAATACTGTTCAACATTTAAACTTTTAATCTGAAATTTGTGTTTTTAATTTGAAAAACTTTACAGTTTTAGCCCCTTAAATATTGCTTCTTCTTAATTTCCTCCATTCTTTTATTCAGAATTCCTTTTAGATATTTGTTGGAGTTTCTTAAGCTATTTTTCAAATCTGTTAAATCGGTTTCTGGTATTATCATGGTACTGCTCTCCAATTCACTAACCCTCTAAAATTGAACTCAATGGAATATGTATTCCAGGGAATATACTTTTATTTTGCAATCCATCTAATTGCTTCTTTTCATATGCACTTATTCTTGTTTCATTTCTACAGACTTTCATAATTTCAGTGAATGTATTACTTCACATATGTATTTGAGAATATTAAAATGGCATATTTAATATTCTTATTGGCCAGCTCATAATATCAGTTTCATCTGCAGTTGAATGGTAAGTACTTGGGGGGCAGTGGAAGTGGTCTGCCCTGAGGTACAGGCAATAAGGGGCATATTGACTGTCAAATTTTCTTTTAAAGAGAATTTTTTAATTTTTTTTTATTGTTGGTTGTTCAAAACATTACATAGTTCTTGATATATCATCTTTCACACTTTGCTTCAAGTGGGTTATGAACTCCCATTTTTAGCCCATATACAGATTGCAGAATCACATCAATTACACATCCATTGATTTACATATTGCCATACTAGTGACTGTCATGTTCTGCTACCTTTCCTATCCTCTACTATCCCCCCTCCCCTCCAGAGTAAGATTAAAATCTGTTTTAAAGGGAAAAAAAAAAGAGAGAATTTTTTAATACAGACTTGAATTTGGTCTGCCTTTTTTATCCTCTCCATGATCTAGAAATGCTGAACATTGGTGGTGTCAACTAAAGAGTGTCTTAACATTCCCTGAGCTTGGTTAAATTTCAGTTTCCTTCCTGACTGAAGGGCCCTGCCTTCCATTTTTTAGTGCATTCCCCCTTCACCCAACCTCTTGCCAGCTTTTTTTGCCCTGAATGTCTTTCTCAAAGACAGGGAAGCATTCTTTGAAACTTTTTCATAAGAAAGTTAGGGCCCCTATTCCCCAGGCTTCTGAGCATAGGAGTCTAACTTACATCAGCACTGATTAGCAAATCCTGAACAGGCCCTATCCAGCTTCTACCAAAGTCTTCTAGAACTTTCTCATGTTATGTTTCAATGGAATTTGAGTCAAACTCTTTCCCCTACTGCAATTATCTTGAATAAATTCTTTTTTGTCTTTTTAGCTCCTTATGGTATAATTATTGCTTGACCATTCAAACAGTGCTATTGACACAGTAACCTGGATGCTCCACTAGATCAAGTCTTAGAAGTGAAATGCTACTCTAATGGCTGGCAGTGTTTGCATTTCTATAGAGGGTGTGTGTGTGGTAGGGGGGATTGAAGTGGTGTGGGGGAATGTGTGTGGGGGTGTGGGGGTGCATTTTAAAACTTTCACAATCATTAAGAAGAAACAACTTCCCAATCCTCAGGCCTAGAAGTAATCCCTAGATTCAGGGAGATGGAGTCAGGGTCCACTTCCAGAATGGTGAACTTCCAGGGCAGACTTCTCTCAAACCCGAGTTCCTGGACATTTCTGCCTACTTGTGGAGTCAGAGCTCTGCCACCCACTGGCTTTCATTGCTTTCACCCCTTGCTTGGGGTTTCCTGTTTCTGGAGATGTTTATCTCCTCCACCATGACCAGGATTATTCGGAATTTACTTTTGGCAATAACTATGGGGGTATACAAGAAGATTATATGCAAAGTTTCCATGCAAAGTATTTTCTAAATCAATGATAATTTTGCTCTCATTTTCCCTTCTCTTAATAGTTACATCAGATTTGTCTTTTCTAAAAAGTCAACATGAGTGAGTTATAATTTATATATAATAAAATGTTCATTTTAAGTGTTTAGTTTGCTGAGTTTGTCTAAATACATGCAGCCCTGAATATCCTCACCCCCAAAATTTCTTTGTGGTTTTCTTCTCATTATTCCACAATTACCACTAGCCTCAGACAACAACAGAGAAGTATTTTAAATTGATTAAAATTTCATCTTCAAAGTTTGCTATTGATCTCTAGTATTTTCCCTTTAGTACACAAAATATGCTTTAAAATTATAATTTCTGAGATGCATCAATATTTTTATGTAGTATCACACCTAGTGATTTTTTTATAAATGTTTCATGGGTACTTTGAAAAGTTTTATTCTCAATTTGTAGATTACCTTTATTAATCTGTATAATATACCACCTATGTATTTTTGTTTGTTTTTTATTAGACTGTTGTCAAAATTATTCATAATATTTAGTATTTTCATTATTTTTACAATTTTTATCATACATGTTTTTAATACTATGATTTGGGGGAGAGCATATAAGTATTTATTTTCTAAATATTATTACAGACTAAATACTTTGTGAATATAAAAGTTTCTTTCTTTTCTGGGAAATATTCTTTTTTATATTTTTGTCTTCATATATAATCAGGTGATACTGATGACATTGCCAATTATCCTACTCTTGAATTCAAATGATCTGATAGAGTAGATTGAAAGAAAATTTCTTAAAAATGTTGACGAGGCAAAAATGTTCAAAGCTTAATTACAAAATTTACTTTAAAATCACTTTGTCAAAAAAAAATTACTGAAATTAATTAGAATTTAGATCAATACATTTTAAAAAGTTTTAAAATATCCTATGTAGAAATTTTATACATTTTACTTGAGAATTTTTGCTAGTTGCCTTATTTCTTAGTTTTTAAAATATTATATTCATAATAAATTATCATAGAACTTGCCATCAGTATACAGAAATAATAATATATATAAATACTGATTATGTTTACCTAGCATACTTTCTAAAATATCAATAATTGTAACAATGTATCTTTGAATTTTCTTGCTTCATCACATAACCTATAAGCAATTCTATTTTTTTCTTTCTTTCAAAGATTAAACTCTTTATTTCTTTTTCTCACCTGGTTAAGCACATGGTAACTGCAGTAGCCTTTTATAGGGTCTCAAAGACAAAGGACATGTTTCTACCACCTCACCAAAATGTTCTTGTAGATATTTTTTATCAAGTCACAGAAGTTACATTTGGTTACTACTATGCTAAAAATGTGATTAACTGAAATGAGTTCTAGAAAAATTATGTTCCTATATTTATTAAATTATAGTATTTTTCTTCTTCAACTGTTTTATGATAATTTTAATTAACTGATTTATAGAGATTAAACCAGCCATGCCTTCCTTGAATAAATGTCATCACCACTGTGGTCACAATAGACCTATTTACACTTTTGATGGACTTGCCCCCCTATAAACACACACACACACACACACACACACACACACACGGATGCTTTACCACTGAGCTACATCCCTACTCCTTTTACGATTTATTTTGAAACAAGGTCTCACTAAATTGTTGAGGGTCTCAGTAAGTTGTTGGGGCTGGCCTTCAAATTGCCATCCTTCTGACTCAACTTCCTGAGTCACTGGGATTAAAGGCATGTGCCATCATGGCTGGAAGATTTGCTGTATTAATAATTCTGATTTGAAATTTGTGTGGATATCTTTTATTTAATTTTAATAACATACCTAATTATCATTAAAGACATGAATTTTGTAAATTTTTTTATGAATAATTTTTTTTTCGATTTTCCTTAAGCTTATAATATTGGGGTTATAGTCATTTATATCTCCAATTATAAACCAATATTTATTTATAATTAACTGATATTTTTATGTTCATAAAGAATGGTTTTTACGCTATGCATTTCACATTCTTGATTTATTAAAACTCATTTGCCGCTCAGTTGCCTGGGGTACACTAAAGTATTCACAGTGCTTTATTTCTTTCTTAAAACTGCACATCTTAAATTTATCAATGGTTTGTTTCAAGGCTATCCTTTTTCTTTTCTTTTTTTTTTTTTTTTCTTTTTGGTACCAGAGATTGAACCCAGGGACACATCCTAGCCCTAGTTTTTATTATATTTAGAGACAGGGTCTCACTGAGTTGCTCAGTGCCTCCCCCTTTGCTGAGGCTGGTTTGAACTTCATATCTTTCTGTCTCAGCCTCCTGAGCCACTGGGATTATGGGTGCTAGCTAGCTATTCTTTGTCTTAAGTTTGTTCCACACCAAAATATATGGCCACTGCTTCACTGTCTTCTACAATTGTATATTAAACTGCATTTTCTACAGCCAATCTAATTTTAGTTCTTTTGCAGCTAACCGTCTTTCCTCCCATATACTTACAGAACAGTTTTATATACTAAATTAAACATATGTGGGTTTGATTTTTTTTCTAAAATGTGCTGAAGCCTTAGTATTATAACCTATTTAGGTGATCACAACATAGTAAGTTAGTACTTACATTCCATTTTTAATGAGTGTTGAATTAGCTTTTCAAGTTATGAAAATATTATTTGATTGCATCCTTAATCGTTGCATCTCTTCCTATATTTTAAGTTCTTCTTTTGCAAGGTCTCATATTCTTTGGCTATATCTAAATTTTTGCTATCCATATTTATTAGCTTCTTTCAGATCATTTTTATCTCTGTTTTTTGCTTTGATTCTGGGAGAGGTTTTGCAGTCTATTTTCCATCATTAAGATTTTTTTCTGAAATGCTGTTTATTGTTATTCTTCTTTGTATTCTTGGTGATTTTGTCCAAATACCTCACAATCTTTGAATCACCTTAGCCTGTTTTATTTATTTATCTTTAAATCAATCTCACTTTTTCCATCTGCTCATTGTAAAAACTGGGAATAATCATAATAACACCTACTTTATAGGTTTCATCTAATTATTGAATTAAAAAACCTACATAAAACAATGCTAATTTTCTTAATTTTACTGCTAATTATATTTTCAAAATTATTTCCATTTTACTAGACATATATGAAAAATGATATAATTATTAGAAGTATGGTTGGAATTTGTGCTTGTTTTACCATTACCTTGGACTTTTGGTATTCAACACTATTGCTGGATTAGATATAAACGACTAAATGTGCTAGTTGCCTACTGTAAATCCATTTATATTTTGTACCTTTTAATTTATTAGAAGGTATCAATATTTCCATTGAAAAATAATACCTTTCAGGCAGCAGTAACCATGTGACTAAGTTCTGCATAATTAGATATAAATGGAACTGAGGGGTTCTCCTCCTCAGACTTATTATTATTGACAGAAAAATAAACACCTTGTTTAGACTGCTGTATATGAGTTTTCTATTCCATGCACCTATACTCAAACTTGAACTGATAGAGCTTCCATGGCAAAAATAACTGCTACAAAGACTTATTCCTGAATAGGGATAAAAATAGTTTGGAGAAGCAGCATTGTTTTGTTGCAGACAATGCTTTTCTCTCAATAATGTGTCTCCTTATTAGTTTGCAAGTATTCTTTCCTACAGCTTACCAAGTGTTGATTCTTTTTTTTTAACTTTTCAGACTTCCAGTATCAACTTAGACCAGAATTCAGAACTCACAAAGAGGGTTTTTTTGTGTGTTTATTTTTGTTTTTTCTTTTTAACAACAAAATTAAACACACAAAGTAGTTCACACTAAGAGTAAAGAGAAGGAGACAAATTAGCAAGATGGGGAAGTCTGGAGCATGAGAAGAGGAGCATGTAGCTGACCCCAGTGGCACTGGGCACTCTAATGGGGTCTGTTAGTTTGTAATCATATCAGCTCATTATCTTGCATTACAAGGTATTTTAAAATGCTGTTTTCTTTTTGGACAGACAGTAGTGCTTTCATTTAATTTCCTCCAGCAGTCACAGATGTGAGGTGCATTACTGTGCAGGCTCAACTTCCTAACCATAAGCGAAAACACTGAGAACAATTCACACTGACTTAACAGCATGCTTGCATGTGTTTCCCACATAATATTGCAAATCTCCTTCAATGCAGGTTTTGGTCTCTGTCTTTCATTGTCAACTAGCATTCTACTGATGTATAATATATACACTGTTAACCTTCAGATGAAAAAAATATTTTTTCCATATTAAAGCTTGCTGAATACCAGTTACTTATTTAGTAGTCCAGAGGAATATTGCATGTCTATAAAAATTACTTACTATTTTCTGTTTGAGTTCAATCGTATCATATTTTCAAATGTATTTGGAAACCCCATCCTCAAATTTGGTTTCAAACAGGAGAAAAACCGCAACTAAAAATTACATATACCATCTACTTCATGTTTTTGAAAGCGAATATTTTAGTGAAATTCTTGGTTAAAATGCACTACTAACCAACAATTTGGATTTTTTTTTTAAAAAGACTGCCAATAATTCTGAAACAGTTATGTCTTAACAAAACTTATATTTATTCATTTTTGTTATATTCCTTTAAAAAATCATATTCTACACAACAATTATTGATTCCCACAAATAGAAATTTCATGAGAGAACACAAGCATTATGGAGAAGACTTATGAACAGAATTCGGCTATACTGAGATGGCATGTTAGTTATTACCTACTGATGTCACTTGAGACCTCATCTTTGTGCCAAAGAATCTCCTATATGCTCATGTGATTTCATACTATCTGACATGTCACTGATTGTGGGAGGGTTTCAAGCAGTTCCCCACATTACCAGAAAGGTTAGAGAAACATATCCAGAGGTAACCAAGGGAAATAAGGCTCAACCAAGATGTTTGGGAGAGAGGCAGTTTATATCATGTTCCTTATTCTCAATTACCTTGTATTCATGTTATATATGGTCTTACTATAATGCTTTCATTTAAAGCAATGCATACAATGTGGTGTATTACTAAGCCTCTTGACTTTGGGTTTGGCCATATGACATGCAGTGATCAGTGGGATTCTAGAGGGGTTGATACTAAAAAGCCTTGGAATATGTTTGGAATGTGATGCCTCAGGGGCCTGCTGGCTCCACAAATAGAGAGGCCCTCAACCAGGAATGGCCTAGAGCCAAGTTGAGCTACAGCCAGACTACACCAACTAAACCTCAGTGAACAGGAAGCACATGAGTGAAAACAAAACACTTTTGTTGTATGCCAGCAAGATTTTTATGACTGATTATTGCTCAGTAAAACTTGAATAACAGGGAAAAACAATGCTTACAAAAGTATTGGATACTGACAGTCATGGTATTGCTATAAACAGCAACAAATCTCCTTGACGGTTATGATTTTTCCTCATGTTAAATGTCCAGATTAAAAAAGGTAATAAGGAATGAAGTAGCAAAAGGTAGTAAAGTTCCTTCCACTTTAATGATGTTGGGTAAATTCCTAGTTCCCAAATAGATTATGGTTATTCTGGAATGGAAAGCATGTATCAGCATTAGATAATCAAAAAATATATACATTATGTATATAGTTATATATAATACACACACACACACACACACACATCCACACTATATTAATCTAGTGAAAAGCAAAGATATAGTAAAAAAACTAGGAAAATAAATGTTAATAGTACAGTATTTTCAAACGAGTTTTCTTAATGAGAATTATGCAAAAATATGGCTCCATATTTATTCTGAAAATCTGGGAAACAATGTATTAAACAAAAGAAAAATCCCCTTGTTTCTTTCAGGTATTCTATGAACCTTTAAATTAATAATATATTTTGTGATTTTTTTTTCAAAGTAAACAAAGGAAGAGTATACAGGATTTCCAAAATCCGACGACCATGACAGATTGTTGTGCAAAGCATTCTATGAGTTTGTTCCCCATAACATACTGTGAGAGGAAATCATAAAGTACTTTTGGAATACAAAGAAATAGGAATTAATGTGTCTTATAAGAGATGCACTTAGAGAGGAACATTTGTGATCAGAATCTAGAAGGATGTGTGGGACTTTTCTAGGAAAACTTTTTAGAGAAGGGCATCTTGACTATAAGGCAGAAAATCCAATATGAAAGATGGGTATATAATGACACTGGAAAGTTTCAATAAATACAAGCACAAGAAAGAAGAGTGGAAATGACAGCATTGTGAAGGGTGAGGTGATGGTCATAGTTAAGGACAATGAGGCAAATGACATGTGGGGGAGACTGTGAGCATTATCCCTTGGCACATGGAGTAACCGGGTCTGTGAATTTGAGAAAAGTATGTTATTTCTCTTTTTTTTTTTCAATTTCTCTATGAGGTGCTAAACTTGGTGCACGCAAAGAATGCAAAGTGGTTCAAAAAGGGTATAGTGAAGCATATGAGTTAGGGAAGACTAAGCAAGAGCTAAGGCTATAGTGCTAGACTAGGATCCAGATGAAAAAGAATTTGCCATAAAATAAAATAACCTATTAAAAATTGCAGTTAAAATCTATTGAATGTGCACATTGACTCAGGCACTTTTCTATGCAATTTATATGTATTATCTCATTCATCTTCTGAATAATCTTAAAGGTAGCTATTATCTTTAGTTTCTTTATAATTAAGGAAACTGTAATACAGAAACATTAAGTAATTTTACCTGAATTATGAAAATGGCAAACAATTTGGAGTCCTGATCGCCATTCTCCAGAGTCTATGCTCTTAACTACCATGCAAGTAGCTTTCAAAGCAATTTTGTATGAATTAGTGTATGTCTCATATACATGTGTGTATGTGTATGCATATTTCAAGTTCTACCAAATTATGGTTACTCTTAACATGTGCAATGTATCTATTCTAGTGTAGGCTATTTAAATTCTTTCTTTTAAACAAGATGCCAGTCACAAAATAGTACATTTATTTTGCAACCACTCACTGATCATAGTCTGCAGTTTGACTAATACTGTACTATGCAATCATTTGCACATCTCTGTAAGGAATTTATAGTTTATGCTATAAAGAATGGAGAGCAAATGAAGAAATTTAAGAAAGTGAATAACCTAAGCAGATCATATAATTTAAAAATGTCACTTCTAGCAATGTGCAGGTTAAATAAAGAGGGTTGGCACTGGAAGTAGCAAGTCTACTTAAGACTCAATTTAATTCTAGAGATAAAAGAAAGCAAGGAATGCAAGGAGAGAGAGAATGTGATCAAAGAACATAGTGACCAATAAAATATGTAAGGTGAAATGGGAATAAATCAAGAACAACCCCATGTTTCTATTTGTGGGCTAGATCCATCAAAGGGTCATTAAGAGGGCCAGAGATCACAGTAGAAATAGGTTTTAAAACAAATTCATTTAGTTAGAATTTTGCCCTCTGGGTATGAAAACTTAAGTAGAATCATATTTTGACTTGCCAAGCTCTGCAGTGTTTTAGTAAATAAACAAGTAATTATTGTAGAATTAAATATTATATTATCACTGTTTAGTCCAACGATAGATTAACTTTATCATGTTTTTCACATTTGATACTTAAATTAATTTTAAAGGTTACCAACACCCTGATGTCTGTTCATGTGAACACTGGACAATGTTTTATCTCCCTGTTTCACCTCACTGGAAGAATTTGAAGCTCCACCCATGTACTTTGTAGCCTTCTCAAGCCATGAACTAATTTGATAATATTTTCAACTAGGGTGAATTCTTAATGAACCCATATTGGCTCCTAGCTATTACCACTCATTTTGGGGCTATTAATAAACCATCTAATTCTTCACTTATTTTTTTTCCTGAGTTTACAGATAATTAGTATGTTTCCCAGTTTGATTGGTTGTTTATTTATTTATTTATTGGAAACTTCTCTTTTTCACCCTGGTTTAAAAATGAATGGAGGAAACATTTTTTGGCATGATTTCTATTTTTCAAAATTCAAATATGACTGCTCTATATAATTACACAATTAAACACCCAAGTTCCTTCTAAACTGTGATGACAAATCATGAGGGTTTAGGACTTGACTCCAGGTAAAGCAGATCTACCCTTTGAACACTGTGTCAGATTTAAAAAAAAAAAAAAAAAAAGAGTAGTTACCAAACCATTTCCTCTTCATGAGCACACTGGAGGATTAGTTTTACACTAGCCTTGCAGTTATATAGTCAATCTATGTGAGTACATTTTAGCCAGGAATTTGATGACAAATGTGCTATTCCTATCCTATGTACCATCTCCGACTTTCCTCTCTATAGTGAACTTGGGTACTACTTGGTTACAATAGGAGTGACACATGATGAAAAGAGCCTAGGAAGCTGTGACTTCTGTCAAGGAGAGCTCCATACTTGCTTTGGGTTCTAAAATGGTAGACTTTGTTTTCTCCAGCATAGAATGGGTTAACTCCTACTTGAGAAAAAAACAACAAAAAAAATTTTTTTTGATATTTGTTTTTTACTTTCCACTTTGAAACTTTTCTTTGTTATGGAAAGAAGATGAAAGCAAAGCTGATCAGGTGACCTTTTTTTCTTCTGTTTTTAGTTTATTTGGTAGCACCTTCCATAAGCCTGAGTTTATTCCATCTTTATTCTATTTGATTTATCATTCATTAATTCATTCAGTCAGTTAATTAACAAATATTAGCACCTACTTTAGGTCAAGAATTCCTGTAGGTGCTTGACAGAAACAAATTAAGAAAGCAATTGGAATATGGGGAGGGGAGATGGGCACTTTCAATCTTTAATCAGTGGTCAGGGCAGGCCTCCCTGGGAAGGTGAGATAAAAAATAAATGACCTGCAGGGCCTGAGGCTGTGGGCTTTGTCTTTTCTTTAGAATATTTCCAAAGTCTCTTTGTTTTTGATGCTTCAATTTTCCTGAATTTATTCTTGTTCATTTTTATATTTATCTTCCTTTTGGTGCCCCTTCTCCTATGTTTTTACAACTAACAGCATTGAATGCTTTATTATAAACCAGACATTGAGATAATCACTTTAAAAATGTTATATAATTTAATCATCAAAAGACCTTTGAGATAGATAATTTTATTTTTCCCATTTACAGAGGAGGAGACACATGCTTCGACTGCTAAAGTCACTTGCTCAAAGTCACAGAGCTGGGGTGAAAAGAGAATCTCAACACAAATTCTAAACATTTGGCTACCACAGGTCTCAACCACTATTCTATTCTGTATATACTAACTTACCTTACATATCTTAAAACCTTAATTTATCTGTATATTTCCTCTTGGTTTGTTTGAATAAAATTTGAATTATTCCTTGGTGAGGATATTTGTAATTATAGAATCAAAATTCCACTTTTTAAAACCAACTGATACTTCTTGACCCAGATTGAACTTTATGATTTTTTTTCCTGAGGCAGAATTATGACAAATTTGCCAAACCATTTTGCTAAAATCTAAGAGACATTTCTGACATATTCTTTGCTATCATGGTTATTAAATGGTTATTAAACCATTTTCTCTGAAGGGACCCAGTACTCAACAGGTGTTATGGACCACTCCTCAAAGAATATGATCGAGATCATGGTGAGCAGTACTAGAATGGACCAGTTAGAAGACTTAAGGAGAGAGAAATTTTATAATTCTGTGTGTGTGTGTTTGTGAATGGTTACTCAAATGCTCCTCAGAAAGCCAAAAGGCGACTTCAAATTTTGAAATGTAACAATCAGAAAACAAGGGGAGCTGTAAGGGGCAGTAACTGCTCTGGAGCCATCTCCCAGGTGTTCAGGATGAATCCCTAGATCTTATAAGAATACTGTCTAAAAAACTGGGATGAGAAAGAGCTGGAGAATTAAGTAACACAAGAAAATTAATGTCAGAAAACATAAGGATGAGGAAGCAGACGAAAGTTTGTTTTTGGTGCTGACAAAGTGATCTTCAGTTTTTCAGATATGACCATTTTTGCATTCCAGTAATAAACAGTAACATGAACAAATATGTATTATGTGGAATACATAGAATGTTGAGATCTATATTTAAATCGGTATGCAGTGTCGTGCAAATTTTAACAAATTCCTTTCTGATATTTTCAATGAATCTATCTAGTGATAAATTATTATTTTACTCTAGTCTCCCCCCTTGAATCTAGGGTAGAAGTTAGCTTCATTGCTTCCTCGGCCTTTTAAAAATTTACAGTATAAAGAAAACAAATTAAGATGTATCAAGTTCTCTCCTCAGAGTGGAAAAGATTTGAATATCATCGATATATCTGACTCCTATATTAATTAACAGATTCAGAAATGGTCACATTTTTCTTTAAAGAAATATGAAAAGGTAAAACAAGTTCAGAAATCACCTCTGACTTTTGGTTGAACAGAGATGTGTGTGTGCGTGTGCATGTGTGCGTGTGAAGCAGCCACCCATTTACAGTGAGGAATGTGGTCTCAGATGATTATGATTTTGAGCTCTTGTTAACATCTGCGCAGAATACTTCTGGACCTGATAACATGAACTGTGCTGTACCACACCATGGTTCTATAACCTTTAAAACTAAGATCTCCAACAAGGCAGATATCATGTCTTTATTAGGCAGAGGGGCAAATTTATCATGTTAAAATTAAGTGTTAAGGGACTTATTGTTCATTGTGGAAATTTTTAAAAAGATACACTTAAACTTGTCAAATTCATTTCAACCATCTGCTTCTAAGGGAAGTAAAACATTCATCCCAAGAGGGTTGTGTCTATCTGTACATGTTTTACTTTTTTTTTCCAGATGTATCCACAATATAACTGAGTTTAGATAAATGCTCAATTTTTAATTTATACAACTAAATATGTTCAACTTATCTGTAGGACTGCATTTATTCCATGACAATGAATCCATGTTTCACTTCTGACAGAAGTGGAGAATTGGATATGTTATGAAAACTGACAACTCAATTCCTATGTGCAAAAATTTAAAGGAAAAAAGACTAACAGAAATTTTTCTCCACCTACACTCATCTCTATATCTCTTAATAAAGGGATCTAGAAATAGCAGAAAATGTCTCAAACAAGAAAAGCATTTTGAGAAAAACTCCAATAGTGAGCAAACTGGAGTACCTAGGAATAAACTAGGTAGTATTAATGTGGATTTATTTACATAATATGTATTAATGTGGATTCATATACATAATTTCACCATGAATATTTATAATAATTCATTTTGAAATCTCAAAACTATACAATTGCCTACAAGTAATTGAGACCCACTGTTGAATTTCTAACAAAGAAAATAAAAAATAAGTTGCATATAATACCCCTATATATGTATGTGTGCATGTGCAGGTGTGTGCACGCTCACACACACACATATGCACACACAAAATCAGAGCCTTATCAAAGTTGATCTATGACTGCCAATGCCTGACAGCAATGACCAGAGTATTCTGCTTTTCCCACACTTCAACATCTACCAGCCACATCTGGTACGTAATAAATTCTCCATAAGTACAATGAACTGATTCACTAGGTCATGCAGCCTTTTGAATTCATTTATCTTCAGTATTTATTATAATTGTCCATTTGAATATCATGGTATTTTTTACTTTATATCATTAGATTCCTGAGGTTTTGTGTCTTGTTCATAAATGTATACCTAGCACCTAACAAATATGACTTGCATATGGTAAATTTTCAAGCATATTTTGTTGAATGACCATCACAACAGCCATTACTACTCAAGACCATTGCTGGATACAGGGACATGATGCTGAACCTGATAGATTTATTCCTGGCAGTTTGTGACCTAATTTAAAAGGGTTGACTCTGAAGTAGGTAGCAGTTTTCCTCATCCATCTTTTCAACAGAGTGATTTTTGTCTTGTCTCCAACTTAAATGTCACCTACTCTGGGAAATTGTGTCCATCTTTTACCTCTGTCTTCCATAAGCAGAATGCACGCTTCTTCACAAACCAGGGTTCTTATTACACTTTCATTTTTTCATTGTACTGTATTTATCGTCTTTATTGTGGCCAACTGTTTATATGAATGTCTTATAACAACTTGTTATTCCTTTGAGACATTTTCTTTGACATTTTCTTCACCATTTTCTATCTTCAGCCTTAACACAAGAATGGGCACATGGTAAAGACTCCATAAATGTTTGTTTAATTGAATTACCATAGTGGGGCAGCATGCTGGATAATATTTTATGGTTCTCTGTTAGAAGACATGATTGTAGGGTCTTGCCTATGATTTAACAAGGGTTGTGACATTTAGCAACAAGAATTCTCTGCAGGAAGGAATCCTCAGAGAGTATGATAGTGCAGAACGCTCTTCTAAGAAGGGTCAGAGTCACCTGTCACACTTCCAGGTTCTTTCTGTGGGTCTTGTCTTATGTGCAGGTTACCTATTAACCAGAGAATACCTGAATATACCTAGAATTGGTGTCTGCCTAAAAAAGGCATCTGTAGAGACTGACCAGATACCCCAGGAGATTTCTATACCACACTTCCATATGGGTTCTCATCTATTTTTGTCAAAGACTTATTTTCATATTTCACAATGTGTTTTCTGGAACATTTTCCCCAGATGATATCAGTAGTTGTTACTTAATAAAATTGTTTCAATGTCCAAATAAGTTTGAAGAATGAATAATAAGAAAAAATAAGACAAAATAAAATAAAACAAAATATGAGTCCTAAATAAGACTTTTCAGATCCTTTTGATATACAAATGAGCACTTAGTGTCCAGCAGAAAGAATATGTAATGTTTTCCAAAAATGATTTAATCATGGATCCTTATAATTTTTAAAATTTTTTGATGCAACTATAGGTCCAGGTATTTTGAGAAATATACTTTAGGAAAAATGAATTAGTATCATTATTTTTTTTCCTACTCCTAGTTATCCTCATCAAATTATTCATATTCATATATACAGCTCTCCCTGCCATGGTTCAGATGCTAGAAGGGGCTCAAGAACTTTTCCTCATCTGGTGCTGATAACATTATAAGACAAGTCATATGAATATTTTTTCTTAAGACTTAAATGGATACGTTGGCTCAAACATATTTTGCTGTTTGCAAAAATAAAAATGTTATGCTTATGTATAAACCCTGCATCTATTAGACTTTCAAATAAACACATATATTATAGTGAAAATATGTTCTGTTATTCCTTTGTATTTTTCAGAATCAATTTTCTATCCTTAAGTATACCTCTTACCAGAGTAAAAGTAGAAATTTAAAAATATAAGACCACTGGCTGGGATTGTGGCTCAGTAGTAGTGTGCTTGCCTAGCAAATGTGATACACTGGGTTCAATTCTCAGCACCATATATAAATAAATAAAATAAAAATCCATGAACAACTAGTAAAGAAAAGAAATATGTTTTCATTGAAAAAAATATAGGGTCAAAATTAGTAAATGTACAACAAATAAAAAATACAGAATGTACTTATGCTCAAGTATAAACAATAATTTTGGACAAAATCTCAATTTTTATCCAAGTTCCCAGGCATAGAAAAATTTAATGAGAGTGGTTTCAGAATCCCATTCTGTGGAGAGGGATACATTGCATTTATTATCTAAAGCAACTGTGTGATTTCACTTATGTTCATTTCATTCAGTTCTAAGAAAATGCTTTTGCTTGGTAAGAATTTATATTTCTACCTTTCCAGGATTGCTTAATATCAGTTTGTGCTATACTCCAATATTAATACTAAAAGCAGTTGATAAAACTAAAAAGAGAATACAACTAATTGCCAGAGATTTATTAAGCAAAATAGATGTTGATAAATAAAAAAAGACCGAGCAACAATCCACACTTTAGATATTTCCCAGATATAAATGGTTGAATGTGATAAAGTCAAGAGAATTAGAATATCAAAGGAATTTATCCATTTATTTTACTAATGAAAAACTATTTGTCCCTCTAAAATTAAGATCTCACTTTTGTTGTTTTAAATTGTGGTATGAAGTAATATAATAGTGTTCAATATTATATTTTTAGAGTGTGTCATAAATCATTAACTTAAAATGTCAGATTTGGGATGCATAAAATATTAATGCAATTCAAGCCCTAAGTTAACAGAATAAACTTTGAAATTGATGTTAATATGTAATGGTGTGTATTGTTCTATATCATCACATTTATT
Organism: Marmota monax; assembly: GCF_021218885.2. Taxonomy (NCBI): domain Eukaryota; kingdom Metazoa; phylum Chordata; class Mammalia; order Rodentia; family Sciuridae; genus Marmota; species Marmota monax. Next base: position 3,317,269 of record NW_026694096.1, read on the forward strand.
AAACACCTATTAATTTTACTTATTTTTCAGTTCTGAAATTCTGGATTAATTCAAAAAATATGCTTATAAGCTTTGATGGCTGGCATCTGTATTGTTGAGCTTGAAACATCTCAGCTATCAATGAGTCGGAGGCAAAGCAGCTCATATCCACAGCTGGAATGGATCTGCTTCTATAAAAATGGGAAGGAGCAGCTGCAGGGGACATAAATTGTGCAACTGATTTGATTTTGCAAAGCAAACACATTCTTCGTGTTATGATTTAGCTTGCTAATTAAGCCTTGCATAATCAAAAGAACTTTGGAAGAAAGTAATTCTGGATTATGCTCAGCTTTTTCTACCTTCTGAGATCACCTTAAAACATTTTCTACACTTTCAAGAGGAGTATATCTCAAACAGAAAACCTTTGACAACAAAAGAATGACTTGGAAGTAATGTCCCATTGGGTAATTGTGTCAGGGTCCTATTACAACTGAATAAAAGAAGAAATCAAGAAGAAGAATATCAATGAGTTTATGACACCTGATTCTCAAGAACAAGGCAAATGAACAGAATGACATTATTTTCTTGGTTTGTATCAGGTATGAGCAAACATGATTAAAGGATCATGGTAAGTATTTTAGGCTTTGTGTGCCATATGCTTCATGATGCAATTACTCAAGTTGGTCTTTTAGTGGCAAAACAACCACAAAGAATACATAAACAAGCAAATGTGGATGTATTCCAATAAAACCTTACTTACAAAAACAGGTGGTGGGTCATATTTCCCATCTTTTAGTTTATTTAATTCTCAGGAACAAGAAGTAATGACAATTTGTGAAGTAATAAATTTATTGTAAAAGCAACACTGTCATATATGTCTGATAATATTCAATATAGAAAAACAATCTCCATGGCGGTATTATTTTGTCATGTACATGCAAATGGATATGTATATACAGATATGTGTGAAGAAAGAATGCGTACAGAGCACATTTTATAAACATGTGTAGAAATAAGTGGGGATGGGAATGTATGGAGCAAGACAAACCTGTACCAATGATGGTATAAAAACATCTATGTCAGGAAATTCATCAATTGTAATTTATAGGTATTTGAACAACAAATAAATACATATCTGTTGAGTATTAAGAGTTGATAACTCATTTGGGGCTAAGAAATAAATAAATCAATATTTCCTTCAGAAGCTCACAGTTGTGTACTTTTGACATTCATGAATACATCCTTATAACTAGAAAAATTATGCTATATACAAATTATTATACAAATATATAAATATATATTATACAAGTATATAAATTTTAATGTATTTTATGTATAGCTCACATTAGTGGTATGAAAAACTATTGGCACTGAAACATAGATTAGTAAGAACTATGATAATAATAAAAAAAATTCTAAAAGAACATAGGCTTTGAAGTATGAATAACACAGATTAAATTTATATTGAGGAAGGGGGACCACTTTAGATGGATCCAAATACTAATCACAATCAATGATAGAGAATTTCAAATGTGGTTAATGTAAAAGATATTTTTTTTTATAAAGGAAGTTTGGAGCACAATTAATAAAAGTAATGAATGTCAGATAACAAAATTTCGACTTTATTCTGTAACTAATGTAGAAGCAATTATTGACCAGAGAAAAAACTACATACAACCTTTGCAAGGTGTTTACTCCAGCAGGAGATTTAAAATGTAATAGACACAGAAGGGAACAGAAGACAGAAACTGACTGGGGAGGTACGAGGAGGGATTTGGCAGAGAAAGATTAAAATAGTATGAATTTCATACATGTGAGAATAAAAATACACATCCCTGAGACAATCTAAAGGAATTATCATAATAACAACTGGTATTTCATTTACATTACACAAGTTATTATAACCCAGAGAATATCCTATGGTATTTTATTTACATTTGTATTTCATCTTACAAAAAATAAATAGAACTTACAAAACTATTGAGACTTTGAAATGTCTACCATAAAACCAATAGGTGATTAAAGAAAAACAACTCCAACAATAACAAATGCCTGGAATCAAACAAATTGACAAAATTATAAAAAATATATTTAAAAAATTTTTAGTTGTAAATGAGCATAATACCTTTATTTTATTTATTCATTTAATGTAGTGCTGAGGATCGAACCCAGTGCCTCACATGTGCAAGGTGAGCGCTCTGCCACTGAGCCACAATCCCAGCTCCAGTAAGAAATACATTTTTAAATGATTCCTTAAAGATGGACTTAAAAGAGCCTTTAATACGCTATTTTTTGTAGTGAATTCCCAGACCAAGAGTGTTTCTAATGCAGCAACTTTTTATTATTTTCTTTATCTGGGATGTTCTTTGTTCAGGGCTCATTTCCCCTACCTCATTCACATTTCATTCAGGATCCAAGTCAAACATAGCCTATCCTAAAGCCTTCTCTGACCACATGCTCAATCTCAGTTAGCTAATCTCCCCAATTACTTATTATCCTATTGTCCCAATTTATTTTTTCTCATGGTCCTTGGACATACATTCTTTGAGAATAGAGACACTATCTTCATGATCATTGTAATATATCTCATGCCTAAAATAATAAAACTTATTCTTACTAAGAATTCAGCATATATTTTAGTTGAGTGAATAAATATAAAAATAATCATGTGAGTATAATTAACCATTTACCGTCACCACTGGAACCACCAGGAGCATAGATCTTATTCATTTCATAATAGGTTAACACCAGTATCACCCTTACTTCTTCCCAACCTCATAATTCCAACTACTATTACAAACTAAATAGTGATAAATTTTACTAAAAAATACTGCTCTCTCAGGTCAGTTTATACATTTGAATGTCTCTCCTTCTTGTGTCAGATAAAACCAGATTCATTATCAAGGAATTCAAAGTTCTCAAGAATCTTACTTCATTACAACTATCCAATGTCATTTTCTCACATTTCAAGACATTTTTCTCTTCTAGGTCTGGCTCCTTTCTTTAGAGTTGCCTGCACATTGTAGGCTTCATTTTCTCTTTGTGATTTTAGAAGGACTGTTTCTAATATACAGAAAAAAAAACACTATTCATTCAGATTCACTCATGCAAATCTTTTGAAACAAATGAAATTGGAAACAAAATATACCCAAACTTTTGAGACATAATAAAAAAATATACTAACAGGGAAGTCTGTAGTAATCAATGACTATGTCAAAAAGCTGAAATATATCAAATAGTTTACCCATGCACCTCAAGGAATAAAAACTAAAATGAACCAAGCCAAAAATTAGCAGAAGAAAAGTATGAATCAAGATCTCAGCACAAATAAATGAAAGACTGAAAAAAAGGCAAAAGATCAACAAAACAAAGAGCACATTCTTAGAAAAAAATAAACAAAATTGACTAACACTCTATGAGGCAAAGAAAAAAGAAGATTCAAATAAATCAGAGATGAAAAGTGAGTCATTACAACTGACACTACAGAAACACAGAGTCATTAAATGATATTATGAGCAACTATGCACTAACAACTTTGATAACCTAGAGGAAAACTATAAAATTCCTGGACTCTGAGAGACTGAATCATAAAGAAAGAGAAAAATTGAACAGATGAAACAGAGTAATGAGATTGAACCAGAATAACATCTCCCTTTAAAGAAATGATCAGAACCAGATGGCTTGATTCCTGAATTCTACAAAACATTCAAAGAACTAAAAAAAATTTCTCAAATTATCAAAAAAAAAAATGAGAAGGAGAGAAGTCTTCCAAACTCATTCTACAAGGCAAGTATTACCCTGATATCAAAACCAGACAAGGATAATCCACAAATTAATCCACAAATTAAGTTATAGGACAATATTCTTGATGAACAGAGAAACAAAAATCTTCAACAAAATACTAGCAAATTTAAGAAACTACTCATTATGATTAAGTATGATTCATGCCTGGGATAAAAGGATGCTTCTACATACCCAAATTGATAAATGTGATAAAACCTATCAAAAGACAGAAGGGTAAAAACCACATGGCCATCTCAAAAACTGCAGAAAAAGCACTTAATAAAATACAACAATGTCTCATGATAAAAATGCTGAAGGAAATTAGGTGAAGAAACAACAGATCTCAACACAATTAAGACCATGTATAAGAACCAACAGTTAACATTATACTGGGTGGGGAAAGCTGGAAGTTGACTTTCTAAGGAAAAAGATGCTCACTTTCACTGCTTTTATTCAAAATATATTTCAAAACGTCCTAGCCAGAGCAATCAGGCAAGAGAAAAAAATAAATAAAAGGCATACAAATGTAAAATAATAAGTCAGATTTTACTGTTTGCAAAGGAAAAAATCTTATATATAAAAAACACCTAATAAATAAATAAATAAAATGTGAGAAAATTAAAAAAAAAAACACCAAAACTCTACCTAAAAATTAATATGCCAAAGTTGCAAAATTAACATATAAAAGCCAGTAATGTTGTTATGTGTCAATAGAAAATTTTCTGAAATAGAAATCCAGAATGCAATACCATTTATTATAACTATAAAACAAAATAAATTTAATTAAATATTTCATCAAACCAGTAAACAATCTCTACACTGGAAACTATAAAACATAGATGTAAAATAGTACTGAACAGAAACAAATGGAAAAACATGCATGTGCATGGATTTGAAAAATCTATATTGTTAAAATGTCCATACTATCCAAAGAATTTACTGGTTTCAGGCAATCTCTATCAAAATATCAATGACATCATTTACAGAACTAGAATATCATAAAATATATATGAAACCACATAAAAACACTGAATACCTAAAACCATTTTGAGCAAATAGAACAAAGAAGAAGGCATTACACTATCTGACTTCAAAATATACTACAAATCTATAGGAATGAAAACTGTATGGTATTGGCATAAAAGGAGTCATAGACTAACAGGAAAGAATAGAGAGCTTAGGAGTAAACCCTTGCAACTGAAGCCAATTGATTTTTGACAAAGGTTTTAAGAACAAGCATGGGAGAAAGGACAGTCTTTTTATAAAGTGTGTTGGGAAAATTGGATATCTACTAGCAGAAGAACAAAGGTAAATCCCAGTCTCTCATTGGTTGCAAAATCAACTCAAAATGCACGGAAAACTTAATTGTAAGACCCGAACTGTGAAACCACAGACAAAATGCTATAGGAAAGAGTTTTTGAACAAGCTCTCAAAGCACAGGCAACAAAAGCACAAATAGACAAGTGAGATTATATAAAACTAAAAGGCACACACACACAAAAAAGAAACAAACCAGCGAAGAGACATCTTATAAAATAGGAGAATGTTTTTGAAATCTATACTTCTGACAAGGGGTTAATATCCAAATATCTAGAATATATAAGGAATTCAAACAATTCAGTAGAAAAAAAAAAACAAAGCCAAACAATTCAACTAATAAATAGATGTAAACCTAAATAGACATTTCTCAAAAGAAGATGCACAAATGACCAAAAGGTATATGCAAAATAAAAGTGCTTAATATTACTAACCATCAGATAAATACAAGTCAAAGCCATAATGAGATATCACCTCACTCAAGTTAAGAATGACGATTATCAAAAACACTAAAGATAACAAATTCTGGCAAGACATGGAGAAATGGGAGTTCTTATACCTTTCTGTTGAAAATGTGAATTAGTACCACTATATGGGCTACAGGATGGAAGTTCCTCAATAAATTTAAAACAGAAATACCACGTGATCCAGTAATCCCACTGCCTGGTATCCATCTAAAGGAAGTGAAATCAGTATTTCCAAGAGATATCTGCACTCTCATATTCATTGTAGCATTGTCTGTAATAGCTAAAAATTTTTTTAAAAATATTTGTTTTAGTTGTAGGTGAACACAATAACCCTTATTTTATTTTTATGTGTTGCAGAGAATCAAACCCAGTGCTCCACACAATGTAGGCAAGCACTCTACTGCTGAGCCACAACCCCAGCCCCCCCCCCCAAATTTAAACCTAAGGTCCCACTGATAAGTGGATAAGTGGATAAAGAAAATGCAATACATATACATAATGATATACTATTCAGCCATAAAGAAGAATGAAATCCTGTCATATTGGATAACATGGATGGAGCTGCATGTCATATGTTAAGTGAAGTCAGTCAGGCACAGAAAGACATGCACCGCAGCATCTTACCCCTTAGACTACAATTGTGATTACCATGGGCTGTGGAAGAGTATCAGGGAGGGAGGTAGAAGGAAAGCTCAATGCGGGGTAGTAAGTTGCAGTTAGATAAGAGCAACAAGTTCTTGTGTCCTATAGCTCAAAAGGGTGACTATAGATGATAATAATGTACTGTATATTTCAAAAACTAGAGGAAAGAATTTTGAAAGTCTTCATAAATAGTAATGAAAAATATTTGAAGAAAGTTATGTTTAATCTGATATAAACATTATACAAAGTATATTTCACAGCATCACATGATGCTTCATTAATATGTATAAATTTTATGTCTTTATGTACCAGTTAAAAAGTAAATTTGATTAATAAAAAAGATAAAATGTGGTACATATACACAATAGAACACCATTAATTATACGTGTGTATGTGTGCATGTGTGTTTACACACACATATGAATTCCTATTATTTATAAAAACATGGATGGGAATGGAGATCATTATATTACAAGAATCAAGTAGAGAAAGACGTGTGTAGCATTATCTCATTCCTATGTGAAAAATAAAATTTTGATCTCACAGAAGCCAAGAGTAGAATGTTACCAGAGGCTGGGGAGAGATGGAGAGAGAAAGGTTTGAGGAGAGAATGACCAAAGGGTACTGTTACAGTTAGGAGTAAGAAGTTCTGGTGTGTTATTGCATAGTAGCGTGACAATAGATAATGATAACACCCTGTATACTTCAAAAGCTATAGGAAAGGATTTGAAAGCCCCCCCCCAAAAAAAATAATAGTTAGAAGAGAAAGATTACGTTTCCCCTGATTTATACATTACACGATATATATATATATGTATATACATATCATATATATACATATCATATATATACATATCATATATATATCATATATATACATATATATATATACATATATATATATATATATATGTGTGTGTGTGTGTGTGTGTGTGTGTATGGAAACATCACATGGTGCCCCATAAATATTACGTACTTATGTTTCATTTAAAAAGATAAATGTGAATTTAAAAATAGTTGAAAAAGGAAGTTAAAATGATTTGTAGTCATCAAGTCAAAGTGCATAGGATACTGCAAAATTCTACCATTAAGATTATGCCTTTGGGTCACAGCTACATATGGTTTATGGGAATCTAGAATATGTCCTATCTTTACTTTTATGATTTGTGAAGGGCTGTTATATCATACCTCCTAAAATCCACACACAGCTTGATTTTGGCCTCTTTGCCCACAGTGTGATCTATCTTATTGAAGATTGCTAAACTGACTGGTTTGCTCCCTTTAGTTGCCCTACAGCTATTCCACATCTGCTGCTCAATGCTATGCATGCTCATTCTCCTTTGCTTCTCAAGCAGGAAGAGCTATCACTTTCCCACATATCACATCTGCTTGATAATCTATGAAATCGAGCCTCTGCACAGGCATTACATAAGTACCACTGCAGTGACTACCCACTGACTGTACTCTATGGTCCCAAGTTGGACCAAGTATTGACACTTTTTCATACACTAGTCTTATAATTCCTTTGAATGTTGTGTTTCAAAGGAGCAGTTATATCAGCATCTTCTGAGTAACAAACTACAGAAAAACTCCTTACTGCATATTTAGTGGAATCACTACTCTATCAAAGATGTTATTTAAGGTTTGTTCTTTCTCGATTTTTTTGGTAATAATCAATTAGTGGTTTTCTGCAGTAACATTTAGTGCTACTGCAGATTACCAATAAAAAATGACTGACAAATTCCTCTGTTCAGTCCACATGTCACGTTCTTACTTTTATGATTTGTGCTTGTTTTTTTACATACATATCCATTTTTTCCACATTTTAGTGCATTTTTACATACATACTTTAAAAGGAAATTTTATCACATCTAAATTTCTGCACCAATCAAGTTATTTCTTTACTTACTGATTTAAACAGGGCAGGATGCACTGTGAATACATTTTGTAACTCAATGACATCAAGTAATTACACAGGGTTCCACTGATTCTGTTTTCATGGAATAGCTTTTGGGTTTTAAAGTATCTTTCTAAAAAGCCAAAGTGCTTCTAGAGCTGTAAGACCAGACCTATTCCTGAAAAATATTTACAGTGCCTTTTGGATTTTATTGCAAAACAAACATTACATTTTCTCTTTCACACCATTTGCTCAAAAAACATTGTGACTTTGGAATAGTATGAGTAATAAAGCAAGAGCAGAGAGGTGCAGATGAATCATACATGCAGATTATTATTATTATTATTATTATTATTATTATTATTATGGAAGGAATTCAACTGAGATTCTTTTGAAGAAGGAAAAGATGGTGGCATACACTGGTAGGCCACTTGATGATAGTGGAAAAAAATGAAAATATTTTAGTAGATCTTTTCTATTTCTTTTGCGTATTTTATTCTGAAAAATTTCAGACAGGAGAAAAATATACATCATATACCAGCCAGTTTAATTGCAGAGTTCAAGGTCTCTGTATGATGCACTCTTATTTTATGCTGTCATTCTGCTCAGAATGAAACACCAAATTAATTTTTAATCTCTAATTCTCAATTCTTCTTACTACTTTCCCTAAGCATTAATCTCTAAGGAGGTGTTTTTGTTTGTTTGTTTGGTGCTGGGGATTGAACCAGGACTTTGTGCAGGGTAGCCATGTACTCTACCAACTGAGCTACATCCCCTCTAAGGAGTTTTTATCCACTATCATTTATGAAGTTAATCAATGCTCATCTGTATGGCTTTCAGTTGTTTACATTCCTATACAATATTATGTAAAAGTGGGTACACCTTTTAATGGTTATTATAATATGGATATTATGCATGCCACTTTGTTCAAGCTATATATCCAGGAGTGAAATTTTATAAGGTATATGCATTTTAGGCATTATCTTAATTTGCCAAATATTACCTAGTCAACTTTCTTTAAGCAAGCTATTTAAGACATGCTAAGTGTCAGCAGTTATCGTTCATCCATATTTTGAATCTTTGAAAATTTTTGGCCAATCTGAGGTAAAATTGTATATAATTGTGATTTTAACTTGGCTTATATTTGTTGTTATGAGATTCTCATTTTTGTGATACTTGTGGATTTATCCTCCATCAATTGTCTATTGGATTCTTATACTCATTTCAACTGAATTTTGTGTTCGCTTATGAATTTGGAGGTGATTTTCATTTACTGTCTGCACAAATTCTTTGTTAGCCAAAGGCACTGCAGTATCTTTCATATATCTACCTAGTGTTTATCACATTTTATAAACACAGAATTTTAATTCTAATTCAGTAAAATATATCTATTTTTTCTCTTCATGCCTTTCTAAAAGGAACAATTATAATGTTTTTATAAATTTTGCTTTTTATATTTTATTGAATCTGTAATTAGTGTGTGTGGTACACGTAGGAAATTTATTTTATTTTTTTATGTGATAAAAAATTGACTAATTCCACAATTTACCAAATAGTTCATCCTTTCTTCATAATTTGCATTGCCCTGCTGTCATACATCAGGTTTCCATGGATGAATGGGTATAATTTACTACTAATAAATCTTGGTATCTTATAATAAGTATGTAATAATAAATATCAGTAACTGGAAACTCTTGTTATTTTATTTTATTTTACAAGATTAAATTGTTTATTATTGGCCATCTTCTCTTCCAAATACCTTTTTTTATTTAATGTAGTTCGTCAAAACCATGAAAAACCCACAAAGAGTTTAGATTTGTATTGCACTTAAGACATAATTGTCAGCACTAAGATAATGAGTTTTCTTATCAGTGTTGTGTATCTTTACTAATTACTTCACCTATAATGCAATTTTTCCATCCAGATCTTGATCATCATTTACATTTCTACTTAGGTATTTTATGCTTTTGTTTCTAGTGTACTGTTTAAAATTTATATTTTCTGACAAATGTAGAAAAACCACAGACTCTTATTTATTATTCTTTTATCTAGCCACCTAGCTATATTCCTACTTTTCTAATATTCTCTCTAAATTCTTTGGTGACTTCTATATGTACAACAAATAATCTATGAATGGCTATAATTTTTATTCATTTGCCTCTTTATTCTCCTTCCCTGTTCTATCTTTATTTTTGTGCTCATCAGAACTGTTAGTCCGAGGGAGAATTAAATTGCTGATAACTGAATTCATCACCCTTTTCCTTTCTCAGATTAAGTAATTCCTATTTTCTTTTCTATTTTACTAAAGTTTGTTAATTATTATTAATGCCTGTTAAATTATCAAATGTTTTTCATCACTATTGAGATGACTATTTGCTTTAATCAATTAATGTAGAGCATTACATTCATAGATTTTCTTGATATCGAACCAATTTGCATTACTGGAATAAATTCACCTTTGACACATTTAACTTTTACATATTTTAGAGTCAATTTGCTCATACTTAGGATTTTTATATGCCTGTACAAATTAGATATGTATTTGTATATGTATTCTCTTATGTATTTGGCTGACTTAACTCATTACATTTATAAAAGTCTCATAAAAAGAACTAGGAAAAATTATTTCTTGTTATCTTAACTATACAATTAGACTTACTTGTATTTTAGATGTGTTTAGAACTCATTTGTGAAACAACATAGTCCTAGTAATTTTAGTATTCATATTTTTGGGGAGGTATATTTATACCTACTGATTATTTGGATTGATTTTCCTTTATAATCATAAATACATCCAAATGCTCAGTTTCTTTCAGAGTCATTCCTAAATAAGTTAAAGTTTTACAAAAGAGATTTACCATTATATATTTTCAAATGTAATGCCCTAGAGTTTTTACTTATATTTGCTTTAATCTGTTTATTCTCTCTCTTTTTATTTGTAGCACCATTTTTTCCCTGGGTCATTTTTGTCAAAATTGTTTATTATATCGGTCTTTTTTATGAAACAAACTTAGGGTTCTTTGATCTCTGAAATTGCTTTTATCTTTCTTTCTAGTTCCTTCATTTTATTTGGATTTACTTTGCTCTTTTGTTTCTATGTTCTTAGATTGCATGCTGAGTCTAATCATTTTCTCCAAAAAGTTTGAAGTGTATGTTTTATTTTACATAGTAATTCAAGTATTTTTCATAGGTCTGATCTGTAGTATTATATATCTCAAAATATTTCCAATTTTCATATTACTTCTTAATAAATAGTATATTTTTAAATTTCCAGTTGCTTTTTAAAAAGTTTCTTTTGTTTTTGGTGTCTAAATTATTGAATTCTGCACTGTTCTGTGAGTAGTTGAGAATAATGTTTATTCTTAATTGTTGGGTACATTTACTTTTTTGCTTTGTTTTTATTACATTCTATATAATTTCCTTGAATTAATTTTTCTAGTTCACTAATAAGATTCTCAACTATGTGTCATGCATTTTAATTAATTCACAGAGTTTTAATTTTAAAAGTTATAGTTTTCATTGCTATAAACTTTGGGGTATTTCAGATTTTCCTGCTTACATATATAGTTTCTTCTTTTTTATGAATATATAATTATGTGTAATACTCTTTTACTTGACATTCTTAACTATTTGATATTACACTCTTGTTTCTGATCAATCTTATCCATGGTTGTTTCTTTGTATTCTCTGCAATTCTGGTTAGTAAATCCACATTTCATGGGCTTTAACTGTATAAATGCTTTGAAACCTGGCATAAAGGTGTACATTTTGAGAAATTATTCCCTTTTATTTCTGCTGCATTATCTCTGGAGTTTACCAATTTGCAACCACTATAATTTATTCATTTTTACCTACCTTTCTGCATTCTGCAGGTAATACAAAGACAATCTGAAATTTGCAATAAAGTAGTTAGTAGATTTTAATTTTCAAGAAATTCCTGCTCTCTATTTTGTAGATCAGCACAGACTCAATTTCCAGTAAGATCATTAGGGTAATAAATATATTTTTCCAGTCTTCCTTTTCCCTATGGCTGTGGTCTTTCAAGGGCCACAGTTTTTGTGCAGATCTCAGTCTTTTATATTTCTTGCATAAGCCCAAGTTGTATTAGACTCTGAGTGAACAATGCACTGAGACATTGGTTATAGATTTCTGAGATCTGTAATGGCCCTTGATGCAGATTCATCCTCAGTTACAAATCACCCCTCCGGTGGTCTGACTCTTTGATTTTAGTCCCATGTATTTTCTTTTACCTTCATCTGAACTTAACTATGCACATGAAAGTTTGTATGATATGTTTTACAATGTATTTCTAAATGTTTTATGGAGGGAAACATTATTTGGAATAGTAGCCTGTCATCATATTGGCAGAAAAACATCTTTTTGAAATTCTCTCCATGTGGGCTTTAGACATAATGTCTATTCATGAGAATCAAATAAAAGCAATTTCATTCTAACCCCAATGTTGGCAGCCACAGTACAGCAACAGTAATGACAAACCCATAAAACTTCCAATTTGACAGGTTGTGCCCCTTCCAATAAACCAACAAATTAATAAATAACTTCCCAATTCATTACACATTTTATTATCTATTGCTCTTTCTCTGGAATAAAGGATATGTTATGACTAGCATATTATGAAGTTACTTTCTGAGGAAATAATCTTTCTCTTCAATAATCTGCTTAAATGCTATGTCAGTGATTGATTTCCTAATTGCCTTAGTCTAATTGATGTACTTCTGAGATCATTTTACTCTTACACCTACCAGGATAGGTAATATAGCCATTTCTCAGTATCTGTGGGGGATACAACTCCTAGCAGATAGCAAACTCCAACAATGCTCAAATCCTACATATAAAATGGCATAGTATTTGCATATTATCTCCTATATACTTTAGATAATCAGTAGATTCCTTGTAATATGAAGTACAATATAAATACTATGTGCATATTTGGTATACTACACTGTTTAGGAGACAATGACAAGAATCAAAATATACAAATTCATTACAAATGCCATTAAAAATATTTTCAATACACAACTGGTTAAATCCTTGAATGCAGAACCAGTGGATACAGAAGGCAAGTGAACACAGTTCTACTTTGTGTTACATCCTGAAAATCAACTAATCAAATGCCTCATTAGTTTCTTACACCTCATAGCAAATAAACCAATAAAACTAAGACAAGAAACGTTACAGATGACAGAAATAAATATATTTCTTATGCTTATTTTTGAAGATGAATCATAGCACTATTATTTATTTTCTTGATTAGACAGTCTAGCCATAGTGACAAAGGATTTGAAATGAAACTTCCAATCTTCAGGCATGACAAGATTTTACTGGACACAATGACCTTTTCCAGCCATTATCCTACTTACCACATCATAAAGATGCATAGAGATACTTTATTTGACTATTACCTGTCCTGCTAGCATGGTCTATATAATGTACCTACAGGAACATTGATCTGGCAGTAGCTTATTGATTCAAATGAAGATCTATTTTATGGGAGGAAGGAGAAATATAAAGTTAAAGATAGTAGAAAAAACGTCAAGTAAATAAAAATTATAGGAAGCAGCACCAGGTCAGTAAAATATTATAGGAAAAGACAAAATAAGTGGAACAATTATAGAAATTTTAGGATCTTACACTTGAAAAATAGGGAAAGTAAAGCATTATTTAGCTAAGTAATACCATGGGTTTATTTAATGCTAAACTGTGCATCTAAGGCTTTTGGCTACTTTAGCAATTGGATTCTACAGTATTTCAAGATATAATGAGAATATTCATAAAAACTCAGGAGTACAGTTGTTTCTACCACTTAAGGCAAGCATTGGCAAACTATGACCCATGGGGAAAATCTAGTGTACTGCCGGTTTTTTTTTTTTTTTTTTTTAATAAAGGCTTACTGAAACAGAGCCCTCTCATTCACTTATATATTATCTATGGAGGCTTTCATATTACAATGGCTGCATTGAACAGTTCTAACAGAGACCCCTGGGCCTGAAAATTGTAAAAATACTTGCTATTTAGTCCTTCGGAGCAAAAGTTTGGCGACTTCTGGCTTAAGGAATATCTGTGAAGAGTTTGGGAGGTTTTTAATTTCAGGTAAAGATACGTATAAGAGTTAAAACAAACTGGTTTGAGAAAAAAAAAATGATTTGATAACAACTCACAATTGAATTTATGTTTGATAATAAACTGTCAGTTGCATGTTCTACACATCAACATCATCGTCATGATGGCAGTTTCTACTTTTCCAGAGTGGAGAATTCATAGGCAGGGACCGAGGGGCTGTAAGGGGTAATAAGTTTGTACCAGATGGCTAAGGTTATAAACTGGCTTTGGTGAGCCTGGACAATGTTTAAACTGACTCATGGAGCACTTTTGTATGTTTTTCAAGAAACCCCCACATTACCATGGCCTTATCATCTGCATTTCTTTTGATGCCAATAAGGAATTATCAGCTTCTTTTGTTTAGTAACTCTATATCAGTGGATATGTAGTGGTATTGAGTTGGATTTATCATGTTTTAGTCAGCTTTTTCACCACTGCAACCAAAAGACCTGACAAGAATAATATAAAGAAGGAAAAGTTTCTTTGGGGCTCATACTTTCAGAGGTCTCAGTCCATAGATGGCCAGCTCCATTGATCTGGGCTCAAGATGAGGCAAAACTTCAAGACAGAAGGGCATGATAGAGGAAAACAGCTCCAAATATGAAAAAAAGGAAACACAGAAACATCATTTCTCACCAGGACCAAAATATATACCTCAGAGGCATGTCCCCAAAGACCCGCCTCCTCCAGTCTTACCCTATCTTCCTGTAGTTACCATCCAGGTAATCTCTATCAGCAGATTAGGTTAAGGCTCTTATAACCCAATCATTTTACCTCTTAACTTTTGTGTTGTGTCACACATGAGCTTTTGGGGGATACTTCATATTTCAACCATAACACCCACTTTTTACAGGATCAAATACAACCACCTCAATTTGCTTCTTTATATGGTTGTAATTGTTTTGTACATTATTTCCCACAACTTCATAATAATGCAGCAGTAACTTTTACTTAGCTTCCGACATCAATTAAGTCATATCTGCCTTTTGAAATTTTCCAAATGGGATCCAGGAGACACAAAAGTTTCCTGAGTTAATCCTACAGAAGCCGTCCTATTCTCCCAGGCTTTTCCTGATGGAGCAACATCCCTTTTCCTTCTGAGTGTGGGACTCAGAGTAGCTTACAAGAAACTCCTCTTCCAAAAATAATTCTCTCCCTTTCAATTATGTTATAGCCTGCTGTATTAAAGAGTTTAAGAATATTTAACTAGTAATTGGAAAACAGTTTTGAAAGTTGTGCATAATATTTAAGTCTCTCAGTAAGTCTGGTACCTAATAACTATTACACTGTGGTGGCTCAGACAAAATTAGATGAGTTCCTTTTAAACGATATATCATTTCACTGCCCTATGTGTTGGCAAAGCATATGACAAAGAGAGTTCCAACTCATTGCCATGTTTGCCAATGATGACATGAGTGAGGTAGGAACCACCCCTGACCTGGCTATGTTCTTCTTTGAAAAACTACCCAAGATGTAATTTTATTGTGAGTATTTACCAGGCATAGTATATGTGAAAACTTCACATATAAATGGTGTGGAGACGGTATTTTAAATGCATATTTTATCCTATGATACTAATGCATCTCACTAAATCATTTTATTACAAGTCTCAAATTTATAACTTAGTAAGTTCCCTGCATCATGAAAGCTAGCTGTTACATGATGTTGTAAACCTTCTCTTGGATAAGAACTTTATGCTTTGGGCTCACCAGTGTCCACCAATATACCTCACACCTTTTCCTTATCTGGAGATCCCAACATGTTGACAAGTTATTTTTACAAGACTCCAAAATTCCCTTCCTCTATATTCACTAATAAAATCATCATAATATTATACTTGAGTAGATTGTTTTAGGTCTCTGAATTTTCCAACCATACCCTGCTCTTGCTACTTCTGCTCTTGCTTCTCACCTCTCCTCTATCTTTCACTCATCTTGGGCCACACTGGCCTCTGCTATACCTTGAGCACCCAAAGGCAGCACTACTTTAGGACTTCTCAAGTCCTAATCCCTCTTAACACATTTCCCCTAGGGATCTGCCTACTTAACTCAACACTTCTTTAGGTTCTTGCTAAAATAGAAGCACAACATTCACCAAGAGGCTTCCCTGATCCACTACCCATAATTATCTCCACTATGCTCTACCTGATACCCTGCTTTATTTGTCTTCCTAGTGGTTATTATGACTTGACTTTATATTATGTTTATTTATTCATTATTATCTATCATACCTAATAAGATATAAGCAAATAGCCAGCACCTGGAACAGGGCATGACACCTAATGAGTACTCAATATAGTATATATTTGTTGATTATCCAGAATTAGGAACATTGCTGTGAATAATACAGAGCCCAGGTTAGAGGCTGTTGCAACTGAGGTTGTGATTCATGAGTATGTATTCAATTAATGTGATTTCAAAAAAAAATGAGCCTTGAACATAGTTTCCTCCTTAATTTTTAATGAAGTTTCAAGTGAGGCAAAGAAGGATGCTTTTGGTTTCTGTTTTAGTTAATTTTATGTGTCAACTTGGCTGGGTCACTGTGCCCAGATAGTTGATCAAACATGATGCTGGGCTTTCCTGTAAGGGGTGTGCTTGGATGAGATTTATATTTACATTGACAGATTTTGAATAAAGCAGATTGCCATCCACAATTTGGATGCATGATATTCAATCAGTCGAAAGCCTAAATATAACAAAAATTGACACCCACCCCTCACTCCAAAGAAGAAGAAATTCTGCTAGCAGATCACGTTGGAACCTAAACTGTAACACTGGCTGTTCCCTGGATTTCCAGCCTGGCCAGTCCACCCTGTGGATTTTAGACTTGCTAACCTCTGTAATTGCATGAACCAACACCTTAATCAATCATTTTCTCTTTTTCTCCCTCTCTAAATAGAGATAGATACAAATTTAGAAGATTGATGGTAGATAACACACACACACACACACACACACACACACATAATGTGCCCTATTTGTTGTTTTTCTTTAGAGAACCCTAATACAGCTTCCAAAATAGGGTCATCAGTTTAAATATTTAGTATTAACATTAAGTCAAGCATTTCACATATTTATGCTCTTTGACTCATTTGATACTCATATCTATGGTCTGAAGATGACCAAATAAACAAAAGAGAAAAAATAATAGAATAAGACTATTTATAAAAAAAATAAGTCTATCTAACTAAACAGACTGAAAAGTTGGTATATTGAAATTCTAATTTTCAATACAAGACTTTTTTTAATGTAAAATGATATATTTGTCAATAAATAATATCAATAGCAGCTTGACTATTACAAATTGCTTAGTCATGGACTGTGATGAGCTGGCCTAGAAAGTCTGCTCTGCAGAACAGCAGAAAAGAGAGAGAAGACCTCTTCTAATTGGAAATGAATTAGACTTGACCCTCCAGCTGCAAAATTATCCTGGATAAACCAAAATAAAAGGGTTATAAGAGCATTGGGAAGCAAGATGGCTAGATCTGAAGAATGGATATTGTATTAACTTATCCAACTCTTTGTATTCTCTTTGGAGGTAGAGATGAAAACTGATAGATAATCGCCCTGTAGGTATGGACCTGCTTTGTGTTCACCCCATGAAGGTGGTAGTGGGCAGGGCAAAGGGGAAAGCGGTAAATGAGATGACCTCACCCATAGTAAATGCAACCCAGTGTCTCAGCCTCTCAATAGTTAGATTAAAACAGTTTCTCCTTTTCTGAGGATATATTAGGAAAAGGAAAAGTGCCCTCCTCGGCAGACCGTATGCAGATGAAAATACAGAGAGAGAAAAGCAATGAACAAGTATTAAAGCATGGAAATTCCTCATATTCATAAAGAACAAGGAAGAAAAAAAGGACATTGACAATGAAGTAAGTAATGACATGCAGTATCCAACCATGGAGCAAGAGAGTGTCATGAAGAGGTGACTAACAGACCAGAATGTTAGGGCAAGTTTGAGAATAATGGGGCCAGTGTTAGATCATGCATTTATTTAGATTCTGAGAGCACCAGGTAAATTCTAAATAATCCTATAACTATGAAACACCTAATATGACATCTATTTAGAGACTTAAATTTTTTAAAACAAACCTTCATTCAGCAAACGTACCCATGACAAAGAAAAGACTGTACGAATGAGGAGTCGAAGAATTAGAATCACATTTACAATCTATCTTCACACAAACAACTCTCTCTTTATAATAGAGGTTCTCAGTCTTGATTCACCCTTACAAGAAATTCCAGTTCGTTCCTAATATAATCACACATAGATTAAGATGAGGCTACTTCTTTCAGAAAGGCTGCCCTGTCACTCACAGTACTTTGGTTTTGATTTCTATCAAGTAGAATTTAAGTATTCCTCAAAATTGGAACAGTTTTATCGTCAATTTTTGTATTTGGAATTTAGCAGTATTCCCAAGGGAGTAATTAAGTAATAAACACTGAATTAATAAAAGATTGGGGTGATCATCAACTCATTAGGAAATCAAGCATAAAAAATTCTGCCAAGTGTTATATTTTGACTTTAGTTTGGGGCATTGAACTTACAGAAATGAAATTTAGAGTGCAGAATATATATTTAAAAACCATACTAAGAATTTTTTGAATAAAGGGATCCAGACTCCGAATTAATAAAGTAGGACTATGGTTAGTAAGTGAAGCCAATTTTAAAGCTAGTCTTAAAAGAATTCCCAATAGGCATGGAATGGAAATTGGATGGGTGTCTGCAGTTTTGGGAACAAGAAGCACATTCAAGGCTGGGAAATAGCAAAATCTTAAAGTCAGTTTCTCGAAGGAAAAAATGTGCAGAGGAAAGCAAGCTGATCTATTTGAAGGCATTGCACAGGGCCTGTTTGCGGGTGCAATCGAGGCAAAGATCAGTTGGAGGAGGACCACTGGGGATGCCACGCTGAAGAGTTTGGATTTAATATGGTAGACACCAGGGCACTCTTCCCTAAGGGTCCTTGAGTATAAATGACATGATCAAAATGGTACTTGAGAAAGATTATTCCTGCAGCAGGGGGTCAATAGCCTAATGCTAGAAAGGCGAACATTTACACCCTAACACATTCACCAAAACATTACACTTTGCCACCCTAAAAGGCCTCAGTGATTGCAAAAGACTATTTTTGAAAGGCCCAGAACCCCTGGTGGCATATTTCATTCAAGCTCTTTGCCAAGGGATTTCTTTTCCCTTCCTTTTCTCTTATCTTTGTACTTTAACAAATGCCCTGCCACTGGCAAAGATGGAAGCCACAATCATTTGTTTTCCGCTGCCTGTGGCAGATGGATGAAAACAGTTGCATTTTAAGCTACTTTCTCTGTGTTTGTTTGACAGTGACTTCAGCTGTGACAGGGCATTAACCTTAAGGGTGAGGAAACAATTCTTACTTCATGCTCTCTCAGTTCAGAGCTTCTCCTCAGCAGGGAGAAAGCAAATCATGTACATTATTTGAAGCAATTTTGTGATTTATCCACCGGGTACTGACCTACAATCAAGTGAACTTTGCTTAAAACCTCTGAATGGATTTTTAACTGCTGCTGTGGGGCAAGAGGAGATACGTTTATGTAGCTACCTTCCCCAAAACAAACTTTTCTAAAAAATGTTCCCAATACCCAAGAATCATACTGCATCTTTAACCTCAAATTGACTTGTACGTGGTTCCAGAAATAAGAGAAAAATCTCAATTTCTTCTTAAAAAAAATATGTGCCAAATGTATAAGAACAGCAAACCCAATGAAGAGAAAACTCTTTGGATTTTCCTTTCTCTTTAATTTATGTCAGATTTAAATACCACTATAAACTTAGAAATGAAAGTTTAACCCATGTAAAATTATATCCCATGTCTACCCAATTGAACCTTAGTAGAAAACTTGAACTAGAGATATTTTTAAAGATTTATCTCCTAATTGGTGGGTTAAGTTATAAGATTGTGAATCAAAGTATATAATTCTGCTTCAGTGACAATTTATATGATTGAAAATTCATGAATTAACTTAGTGAAGTTAATGATGTATCAACATTTTATTGATGAATTTTAATTTATTATTATTAACTTTAATTTCACCCTATTTTGCTCACCAAAGAGCAAAATTATATCAATTTGGGGGACTTTGCCACTCTAATACTCTAAAATCTCATTTCAACCAAATATATTAAATTAAACAATTTTATTTTGAACTAAAAAAAAATTACTGCTGCTTTGAAAATGGAAACATCTTAGGATGTCATATTACAGGGCTGAATATCAGAGCCCCTGGAAGTGGCACAACTACTTCACAGCAAGACATTTCTGGGCAGTGTGTCAGACACTGTCAGTTTCAGAGGGTGCCATGTGGAGTGGGACCTGGCAGGCAGGCAGAGGATGAAGAGGGAAGTAGGTCGGACAGTGAAAAGTGACAACTGTGTAATCCAGAATGTGATTGCTTTTCCACATTGTCACAGGTAAATATTATGATCATCTGAGTGACTGGCTAAAGTGGTGGATAAATAAGGCCTTAACAAGAGCAGGGAGACTATATATAGAAAGAATACCTCGTCCATAATAGTGCCAGAGAGTTGTTCATACCCAAGTTCTGGCCATAACAGTGTGAACAGGCATGGAATTCAGGAAGCAATAATAATAGGTCACAATTAATTTAGTGCTCACCACCCATCAAATATTAACTTAATTGCTTTGTATGGAATATAAGTCAATTCTCACAGCCAAACCATGGGTGAAGAATTTTATTAACTTTAGTTGTTTCATATAAGGAAACTGGAGTACAGAGAAATCAAGCAACTTGTATTAAGATCACAAAGCTATTAAGTGATGTAGATATAATATAAAATCAAATATAAGAATAACATGTAAACCACAAAAATCGATATATATTTACATGTATGCATGTTTAAGTGTGTCTGGGTATATCAAAAAGGAAAAATATATGTAATTTATTGGAAAGAGAAAAAGAAATTTATACATAGGATGATACATATTATACTTACATATTTCAATAATATAAATATATATTATTGAAATAAAGTGACAAACATTTTAGTTGTATTATTTTCTGTTCTTGGGTAAAAAGTGGAACTTGTCAGTAGTGAATATGGACGTTTAGCAGAGGAGATTTCCTAGCAAAGTGCTGAAGGTATAGCCTAGTTTCTCTTTGCTTTTTAGCAAAATAGGTACACTGTAAAGGGAACTATTAAGTAAAAAGGAACCAGAGCTTTATGATTTGGGAACTTCTCTGCCAGGGAATTCCTACCCATGGAAGGTGCTGTGGAAATAGGGGTTATGCATGGTGGTACAAGCATTTGCCATTGAGATTGGGTAGGTGACTCACTGATACAATCAGCCACCTAAGCTGAAATCCTGCCAGTATGGATTGAGGGAACAGAAATGGGATGAAACAAGGCTTTTGGACTTCTGGGATTCTATGAGATATGAGATGTTGATGACGTGTGCTATTTTTCCAGAAATGGATGATCCAGAGGCTGGCAGGCCTGCCACTAATGTGGCAGGATCAGATGGCACAGATACAGGTACTAGGTAACATCTCCAGTTAGAGCACAGACCCACTGCCTGGAACCCAAAGTAAAGGGACTTGTCTCAACACTCAACTGAAAAATAGGCCTGGAATATGAATAGAGCTATCACTTAAGGAGATATTCAGACTGCAAATACAAGCATGGACAGATGTTCAATACTCTTAGTTATTAAAGGATTGCAAATTCAAATCACAATGAGTCATCCTTGCAAACTTACTCGTATTCATAAACCTAAAAAAACTGACCATACCAAGAGTTGTTGAGGATCTAGACTGCTATGGATGAAAATTTGTGCCCAGGCCCTCAAATCCACAAGTTGAAACCTAATCCCTAATGTGAGGACATTTGAAGTTGGTGCATTTGGGAGGTTATTAAGTCATGAAGGTGGAGTTCTGATGAACAGAGTCTGTGTCCTTATCAAAAGGACTATAGAGAGGTCTCCTCCCACTTTCAACATGTGAGGACACAGTGAAAAGATGGCTGTCTACAAATCAGGGGGCAAGAGCGAATCTATCAATGACTTGATTGTGAACTTCCAGTCTTCAAAACTATAAGAAAGAAATCTCTGTTGTTTATAAACCACCCTGTTTGTATTTTTCATAGAAACCCAAATGAACTAAGACAGGGATGAACTAGAAATTCTTATACTGCAAGTAGAAATGAGAAGTGCTATAACTACTTTGGAATATAATTTGACAAAATTTCATATAAAAAGTTATACATAATCTCTACCATAGTTCCTGTTCCCTACACCACTTGCAGGTATCAAGAGAAATAAAAAGATCTGTACGTTGTATGTGAACATTCCTAACTGCTTTATTTGTAATGAGTCCAAACTTGGAAACAATTCATGTGTCCATCAAAGAAGAACAGATTTAAAAATGTAATATATCCATAAAGTGGGTATAAACTCCTCCACAATAAAAAAGGATGAACTATGGTTTATGATACAATATTTATTACTTATTAGGATACTTACATTGAGTAAAAGAAGGTAGACAAAGCAATGCATAACTATATAATAATACTTACATTACACCATAGAAATGCTCACTATAGTCACAGGAAGCAGATGGGTGGTTATCTAACTACATTTTATTTCATACTTTAATATAATGAAATAAAAATATGTAAAGCAGGTTGGTTTTGATATTTAGAGAATACAGCAGTTATTTTACAATTGATAAAGAAAAATAGCTACACATTTTTGTTTAGGATACTTTAATCTTTCCTAATAACTTTTATTATTTTTATTATCATTTTATTTTATAGTTTTGGTAAAATTAAAGTAATAATGAGACAGATGCTTGAGAAATATCTTTCAAGCAGTAATTTGTGATGAACATTTCTAACACAAACTTAGGTCTACATTCAGGCTTCTCCTTGATATACCTTTAGATTGTATTTATCAATATTTGTGATGGTTTACATGAAGCCAGTTGGTTAGATTTTGTAATGTAAATTCTGCAACATGGGTTATAATAAAAGCAACATATGCCATGTTTAGCCAGGGTCCACAAACATCTGCCAATGAGATTCTCCATGTTCTATTTCTTTTCCCAGTCTGTCACTTTTATATAAAGTATCTACTGGAGGATTCCAAGGCCTTAGAAGATGATGTAGCCATGCAAAGGGCCTAAGTCCCTGAACAATAAAATGAAGAGTAGCCTTCCCACTTCCCACTAATCCAAAACATCCTAAACACTGGGAAAAATTACAACTCTGTTACATTAAATCATTAAATTTTGGAATGGTTTGTGATAACAGATAGCATATGGCAACTAAATAAATATAATTCTTCCATGTGTATTAAATTTTGAATGAGTGTGTGATTATATTTAAAACAGATGAGATTGAGTCTAAGGAGAATTACACAGCAAGTCTAAGACTAATAAAATTAATTTTGATTTTACTTTTCTCATTCATTTCAGGTATATGCTGATTTCTCTTATTTCAGTGATGTTGAAAGATAGGAAGGGGACATGGGTGGTGGACAGAAGGATACCGGCACTATAAGAAGATTCAATCAAAAACAATGCTCATTTTACAGACGTTGGGAATCAACAGTTTTAAAATCACTTGCAAATCTTGAACAAAGAGAAGTGGCACAGTTGTTAAGAGTATGTGAATAGCAGTAGACATATGTTTAGAGTTATTTACATATTTACTTCTTCCAATTTAACTTTAAGTGCTTTAGTTTGTCTTTATTTTGAGCAAGCTGGAATTTATTTGCTTTTTGTAACCCACGAAAAATACCAATTTCCAATAATTTCTGCAAAGTTCCATAACTGGCCTTTCAAAGGACTATGACATTCTCAGATATAATTCTGTCACCGTTGCATTCCTAGTCACTGCCTGGTTATTTTTCACTTTCCACAGGAATACTCATTTTAAATGTTGAATTCTTCCTATTTGTAGCTTATTTTTCCTAGCTGATAAGTGGCAGAACACCACAGTGCCCAAATCAAGGCAACACATTGCCCTGAAAGGTTACTTGTCAGTCATACATGCCCCATGGTGACAGGCCCTGTTCCACTTAGGCCTTTTAATTTCCTGATGACCAGACATGCAATGCACAGAAGCCTAAGATACACTCTGGGATTCCTCCAGAGAGTTCCACTGTAGAAATCATTTCAGGCACTCAGGGGAACTATGGTATGAGAGAGAGAGAATGAATGCATGTGTCCACTAGATCCACAGTGAAACCTGTTACTCTGCATTTTACTTGTATATAAAATTGGGACAGGTTACTTGTCTTGGCTACCTGCATTTCTAATCTATAAGACTGTGAAGAAAAAAACTTACTGAATAAAACTTACTTTTAAAAATAAGCTTTGGACTGGGTATGTTGGAACATGCCTGTAATCCCAGAGGCCTAGGGAGGCTGAGGCAGGAGGACTACAAGTTCAAAGCCAGCCTCAACATTTTAGCAAAGCCCTAAGCAATATATCGACATTCTGTCTCAAATTTTAAAAAGAAAAAAAAATTAAAAAGGGGACTGGGAATGTGGCTTGGTTTAATCCTAAGCAGTGATATAATGGATGCCTTTATAAATAATTAATGAATTAAATGACCAAAATATCTATATGTATTTTGTATATATAAAACCAAATTTTCACTATGACATGAAGGGGGGGGGGCTGCCGGGAATGTGACTCAATGGTTAAGCACCCCTAGGTTCAATCAGGTACCTAAATAAATAAATGCATAAATAAATGAGCTTTGTAGGAAAAAGGCCAGGTTTTTAGGAGATATTCCTTCTTCATTTTTGCAGACCTAGAAGTTCTTTAGAACCTCCCTTCTTTCTAGTGGTTAAGGAAATTCCTGATCAGAGTAATACAACACACATCATCCAGTCAGAACTAAACTAGGCCAAAAAAAAAGAAGATTGGGAGACATATAAAAGCTATCATCATGCTGCTAGAATCTGGCCCAAAGATGTGTTGTACTTGATGTATATATTTAAAAATGTAGCTAAAGTAGAATTGAATTTGGGATATTAATATGAACATCACTACATTAATATTAAATTCAATTTGAATGCTCTGTCCTATATATCAGGTTCATGCAATCTCCTGCTCAGATTCCCAATTGTATCAAATGAAGCCCACTTCACATATTCTTTTTATGTCTGTCTGTCTCCTGGCACATATGTATTTAATATTTCTGTTAGAGTTACCACAACTGCACTGCACAATTGAACTGAAATCACACTGGCTCTTCTAAAGAACGTGTATTTTGGTGGACTCAAGAGATGAATATTGAAAGAAGAAATGTTTTTGGTGCAGAAAGTGTTAATTTATTGCTTCAGATTTCACTTATGAAATGTTATTTGTAATATTTAAAATAGAAATTCTGTGTGGATAAGTAAATCTTTTATTATCAAAACAGGAATGAACAAAGAAATTATAGTTGAGTTGCTTTATATATTTGCTTGTATATTTGTAATAAAAGTATGTTGATACTGCCTGTTTGAAAGATAAATTTACACTCATTATCAAAATTTAAAACTGGTATGTTTTTTGGCTAAAGGAATGTATCTTAAAACAATTACTCATATTTGTGCACAAAGATATTTGAAAAAGAACATGAAATATAATATTCAAATATGATAAAACACTACTTATATGCCCAGCAATAATAGGTATTATACGTCCATATTATGAAATGCTATATAAAGCTACTGAAAACAAGATAGATGTACATGTACTGATGATACATTTTCCATAATGTATAATGAAGTGTATAGAACAAAATCCAATATGAACATATCTATATGTTTTTATACTGAATATAAAAATATACATGTGAAGCATTCATAGTAATCTCCTACTTCCTTTTTACTTTAAATACTTTGTTGTAATTCTTTTAATAAGCAAAATATACATATAATTTTAAAAAGAAAAAGGAATAGACGGGTAGAGGAAGTATTTCACAAGTTGTTAGCATTTAACCCATGTGTTTTTATATATTTATTGAGCAACTTCTAAGTTCAAGATACTGTTTAGAAAATGGTAAACACATCAAAACAAAAGGCTTTTTGTGTATGTGTATGTGTGTAAACTTGTATTTTTGTGCTTGGATTTGGATTTCTCCTTCCTCATCCTGAAGGAAATTCTTTTAGTATAGTTCCAATCCTTCTATTTACCGTGATTTTAATAATTTTCCAAACTGCCATTAAGTGAAATTACTTATCAAAATAATGTTTGTAAAACCTCCCTCTCCAGGTTTGTTTCAAAGCTTTCTAAATGTTTTCCATAATATATGCCTTTGGCTCTCTTATCTTCTATTTAGTTTCTCCTTTCTCAATCACCATGATTCAAATGCCTCCAAAACATTTATTTTGTATACTTAGCTCCTGCAAAGACCAGAACTACCTATTTATTAATAAATATCTAAATCTATCTATGGCACCTTAAATACATGTTCAAAACTGAGCCTTTCATTCTTTTCCAAAATATTCCTCTTGCCTTTCTTATGTGTGTATGTTTATTATATATCAAATTCATAAGTTCAATGGTCCAAACTGGGAATCATCTTTGATCTCTTCCTTGACTCTAAAAACTTACTGGTATTCTAGTCCTGTCAGCTCTACCTTTGAAATGCTTATTAGTCATATCCTTTCCCTACTGAGCTAGGCAAGTCCTAGAGTTTCACAGCTGGTCTAAG
Organism: Marmota monax; assembly: GCF_021218885.2. Classification (NCBI taxonomy): domain Eukaryota; kingdom Metazoa; phylum Chordata; class Mammalia; order Rodentia; family Sciuridae; genus Marmota; species Marmota monax. The sequence continues at coordinate 3,344,176 of NW_026694096.1, forward strand.
CAACCTCTGCTAAACCATTCTTCTACTCACCAGTATTTTTCTATCCACTTCATCTTGTCCAATGATATGTCTAACAAAAATAAAGATCTTTACCAAGCATCTGTTCTTTGCAGGAACATCAGTTCAAAAAAAACAATAAAGGCAAATGAATCACAAACACTACCTTTCAGAAATCTGATCATGTTTATTTCTCTTCATCAAAGCATTAATGATTTACTTTTTCATTTAAATTAGTGCTAATTTTTTCTTATGACATTAATGCATTACATTTTCTTTTTCCTTAATGGTTAATGTTTCTAACTAAACACTGGGTAGCAAGAGCTAACAGAATCTACCACAAGAATGATAAGCAGACTTTCAGAAACACTATAGCCAGACCTTCCCACCACTCTGCTCACCTTGACCCAACATGATTCCATTTCATCCCCCTAAAAGATCTCTGGGTCCAGGTTCATTATCAGGTGGTCTCAGCTCCACTTCACAGTTGTTCTAAGCACCCCCTCATGTTATGATGGAGACCAAGAAATCTAAGTTCATTTTGTGGATGTCTGAGAGAAGGTCACATTTGAGATTTGCCACCATTTAAACCATAGATGAAAAAATATTAATGTTAGATGAGATGAAATTCCTCCCTCATGAAGGAACAAGGGCACTAACCTGAAAAATTATTTTCTATCCACTTTACCTGCTGATAAAAGCTGGTGAAAAGCTTGGTTTATTCATACTCCATGCTTTCCTATACTGATCATTCTACAAAGAATCCTCATTTTCTAATCTGTATGTGCAATTTCTATCTAACCTTGAATTCAGCTCAAGGACTATCTCTCCATCAAATCTTCCACAATTATTCAATACAATGTAATTATTCAATTAAATGTAATATTTTTGCCTTTAGCAAGACAACTGATTCCCCCTTTCTATTGGTGCATTATAATTATACATAACAACAAGATTCATTGACATATTTGTACATGCATATAACATAATTTGGTCAATTTAATTCCCCAGAACTTACCCCTTTTCCCTTTACTCTCTTCTCCTGGTCTCCTTTCCATTTTCATGAGATGTTGCCCCCTCCACCCACACACACACCATTTCCCTCTTTTTCTCTCTGGCTTCCACATACAAGAAAAAAAAATATGACCTTTGACGTTCTGAGTCTATTTTATTGAGCTTAACATAATGCTCTCTAGTTCCATCCATTTTTTAATCCAAATGACATAATTTCTTTCTTCTTTATAACTAAATAAAACTCCATTATGTGTATATACCACATTTTCTTTATCTATGCATTTATTGGACACTTAAACTAGTTTTATAATTTGGCTGTTGAGAATTGTGCTGCTATAAACATCGGTATGTATACATTACTATAGCAAAATACCATTGGTTTTGACAGCACTTTTTATATGGCAGTCATCATTTTTTTTACATGTATTTTAATTATTTAAATACAAAACTTATTTTTGTATTGCATTTTTATGGTTTGGATCTAAAAATATTCCCCAAACAGCTCCACTCTTAGGCAATGTAAAAATATTCAGAGGTGAAAATCTTGGTTTATGAGAAATGTAATTTCATCAGTGAATAAATTCATTCCACTCAATGTATTAATATTTTGAATGAACTACCAGGTCATAAATGCTGGAGCAAGTAGGTCACAGGGGCATGATCTTGAGGACTGTATCTTGTCTCTGGTTCCTCCTCCTGTCTGCTTCCAAGGTGCCATGAACTGAACTTCTTTCTTCTAGAAAGGCCTTCCACCATGATATTCTGTCGTACCTGAGGCCCAGAGCAAGAGCTAGCCAACAATGGATTGAGATCTCTGACACTATGAGTCCCTAATAAACATTTCCTCCACTAATTTGTTCTTGTCAGATATTTTTCTCACAGAGATGAAAAGTTGACTAACACATGCACCCTAAGTCACTTTATGGTAATTCATATTTCACACTATTGATAGCTCCTTTCATGTACTACACATGTTTTTAAAGCAAATTAAGAAATACAGTTTTTAGAAAATAAATTATATTTATCTTTATACTACATATAATATTATTATAATACATTTCTTTTTTTGGGGGGGAAGCTATTGGGGATTGAACACAGGGACACTCAACCATTGAGACACATTCTCAGTCCTATTTTGTATTTCATTAAGGGACAGGTTCTCACTGATTCGCTTAGTGCCTTGCTTTTGCTGAGGCTGGCTTTGAACTCTGATCCTCCTGCCTCAGCCTCCTGAACTGCTGGGATAACAGGTGTTCTCCACCAAGTCTCGCTTCAGATACATTTCTTGAGAGAAAAGCAATTAATCTATCTTCCTCCCAATATTCATTTATTTAGTGTTTTACTTCCTTTCTAATTATGAATTATATATATGCATAATAATTTAAATTCTCATCTCATCACTCTCCAAATTATTCAATAATTAAACTAAGAAATATTTAATCCAAAATTTGATACAAGGGCTTTATATCATGTAATATAAAGAATGACCTTAACTGCTTACCACAATAGAATGTAATAATCATCTTTAAATGAAGGCTTTGAGAGCATTGTCAGTAATTTCTTTTTAGGTACCTTTCATCCAGTATGAATTATTTTTTAAAAGAAGAGACACATTTTACAAAAGAAATGCTATATCCACATTTTCCAGGTCAGGTATAAAAGAAAATTTCCTCCCCTCTTTTTTGTAATGAATAACCAGTGGCAGAAAACCATAATATTTTGCTCCTGTCTCATGACCTTTAAAAGATTGGACTTCCCAAGTTTTGCTAAACTGTAAGAGTTCCTTTCATGAAAGAGTCTAAATTTAAATTCTGATTCACCTTGCTAGTTCTAAATGATGAAACAAAGGGATCTCCAGTAGAAAGCTTCAGCCTTTCTCTTTCTATACATTTCTAGACAAAAGGAGCTAAGAGAATGATTTTTGTGACCGCTTCTCAGCCTAACTGCTGCATACACCCTGTTCCTATGCAATAGATTCTAGGAATTCACACTCTTTTGTTGTCGCGGGTGACTTTTTGGCAGGGTCCTGGACCTCTACGATGGGAGGAGGTCACAATGAGCAAGAGGAGATTTTTCAGACATCTGAAGATTTGAGGTCACAAAGCAAGCCTTGGTCAATTGTTTGGAAAGAAACAATATTTTTATCACCAAAAGAGAAATGAGGCAGAAAGATAAAGAGTTTTCCTTGAGATGGAATGAAATGTCATGGTTAATAGCTTTGGAGGCAGACAAAGCCAGAATGAGGTCCTGCATTTGTTGTACTAAAAGTAAATTGCACAATCTCCAGAAACTTTCACTTCTTCAGTTGCAAAAGAGATAAAATTAGGTCACCTACAAAAAGATGTTATAACCATTAATGGGAAAATTGACATAAAGTGCTTTTGTTGATAAATCACTCTGAAACTGTTAGTGGTATGGTGATTTAGAATCAAGAACTGAAGCACCCTGCAGTAGAAATTGGCCGAGAGAAGCTGACTTCACCCTTTGAATCTCACAGTGGATCTCTTTTGTCTAAGAAGAATTCCCATCAGAATCCAATGCTGGCTAATGACACATGAAAGGAGGTTAACTTGAGGCTTCTGATATTCCCCCTTCTTAAGGGAGAATTTCAGAAAGCCCCCTTTTTATGTGAGCATAGAACATGAGACCTTGTTTGCTACTTACTAGCAGCCATTTGGCCACAGTGAAGAATCATTTTGGGAATCAGTCTGGGAAAAAGCCAGTATACAGATAGAAATTACATGGTCCTTGATATTATCACTAAACCACTGGTAAACTTTCCTACAATCGGGCTTTTGGCAATGTTAATCAATACATTTACTTATTGTTTAAGCTATTTTAATTTTAGTTCTCTATTTCACTCTAGCTGTATGAATATTAACTCATATACTCTATGTAGGGCATGGAGAATTCCATTGTTAAGCAAATACAAAAAAAAATTAATTCAATGATATTTTTAAACATCTTGACCTTTTAAATCCATTCCCAATTTGAAGTCAGGGTAAGGGAAAGATATCCTTGGTTTACCTTGAAAATTGTCTTGTATTAAGGGAAGAAGCTGAAGGAAGGGATAAGGCAGCATGCCTCTTTGGGAACAAATATCCCTAACGGTTCTCTGCATCCCCTAACCATTTACTATTGATGTCCATTTCCTAGGCATTTGCTTCCATAGTTCTGATATTTGTGGCATCTGCCTTTCTTACAACTTCATTTTTACATAATTTTTCTGACTTTTTCTCTAAAAGCAGAGAACTGGTGACATTCCATCAGTCTTTCAGTATAATCATGTTCCTTGTGTAGCTTTGGTTATCATTTATGATGATGATTTCCAAATTATCTTTAAACCAGACCATTTATAAATTTCAATCCTAACATTTAGCTCCTTCCCGAATATCTTTACTTGTGATTTGGCAGCTTAAATGCAGCATCAAAAAGTGGATATCATTTTTTTTTTATCCTCCACAGCCTAATCCCTCTTCTAGCATCCTTAGTGAATGCTATTGTTCTTCATTCAGTCTCCCAAGTCATTTTATATTCTTTGGGACTCCTCCTTGTCACCAGCCTCCAGTAATGACCAAGTACTGTTGATTATATCAGCTTATCATCTATCATGCTAATCTTCTTTCATGCATTTCCACTGCTTCTATTTAAGTCATGCTTTCATCATTTTGACTTATCTATCAAAATAGGCTACTAATTTGTCAGATTACCTCCCGTCTCTTTTCCCTTGCACTTATCTACACTGTTCCCAAAGCAATCTTTTTTTTTTCTCTCAAACTAGTTGTAAGGTGACTTTCTACAACCTTTTGCCTACTGAAAATTATCTAAATTATTACAGAACATTTAAAAAAATCATTGGTCCCAAGTTAGCCTTACCACTTCAATTCTTAAAGGTGGTTACTACTCAAGTTTTGCAACATCCTTTGTTGGCTACAAGTCTCTCTAATCAGGATTCTATGACACTACCTATACTATTTCTTTGCCTGCCTTCTCCCTGAGATTTTCTCATTTATCTTAAATATTCACCACCTAGCTTAATGAAGGTACAGAAGAGGTGGTATATACTTATTCTTTACATTAGTGAGTGAATGAATGAACACTTTTCCAAAATTGTTAGAAATGGTAGCAAAATCTATACCTAATCATCTATAAAGTAAGAAACATTGGGGTAGTGTTTGTACACTGATGAAACAAATTGAGAAACTAAACCTAAAATTTGGCCTTATAGAGTGTTGTAAAGTAGAATTGTCTGATACCCATCCAGATATCTATCTTTAAGAATATATATTAGCCCACTTAATTTTATTTCTACAGAAAGAATTTTTTAAAAGGAATTAGTGGTGAACATCTGAATCATGAAATAGGCAATTTACCATTCCTTGCCATACCATTGCTTTTTCTTTTATAAGAGATGTTTAAAATATGTAAGCTATGGATTTTTATGACTGAATGTGTAAACATAAGTGAGACTTGATTTTTATAATTATACTTTTGAAAACCTACATTTGTAAATTATATTGAACTGTCAAAGCATAAAACTAGGGTATTTTGCTTAAAATATCAATGGAAAGCATTCAAAATATACATTTGAGGAAGGACAGACTCTTCAGTAAATGGTTCTGGGAAAACTGGACATTCATAGGTAGAAAAATAAAATTAAATTAGACCTGCCTTTCTCACTACATATAAAAATCTACTTAAATTGATTATAGATCTAAGTCTAAGACCCCAAACTACAAAACTACTAGAAGAAAACAGGGGGACACAATGGCAGACATCAATACAAGCAATGATTTTTTATAAGAGTCCAAAATCATAGGCAATCAAAGAAAAAGTAGAATAATGGGATTATATCAACCAAGAAGGTCTTTGTGGCAAAGAGACACAGTCAAGGGACAACCTACAGAATGGGAGAAAATATTTGAACACTTTTCATCAGATAAGAGATTAATATCAGAATATACAATAAACTAAAAAATTCAACAATTAAAAATAAATAATATGATTAAAAATGGCAATTGATCTGAATAGACATTTCTCAAAGGAAGACATACAAATGGACAACATGAAAAGATGTCCAACATCCCTAGTCATCATGGAAATGGAAATTAGAACCACAATGAGACATCATCTCAGCACTGTCAGAAAGGCTTTTAAAATTAAACAAACAAACAAAAAAAGAAAAAGTAACAAATACTGAAAAGAATGTGGAGAAACAGAAACTTTTACACACTGAGTAGAAATGTAAATTATTTCAGCCATATGAAAAATAATGTGGAGATACCTGGAGAATATAAAAACAGAACTACCATACAATCTAGGTACCTTACTTCGGGGCATAGATTAAAAGAAAATGAAATCAGCTTATCAAAGAGATTAGGGAGGAGAGACAAGATGGCATGTTAGTTGTAATGGCTTTTCTCACAGCTCTGTGACTCGGGACACAAATAGCAAGAAAACTAATTCTCTGTTAGGTGAGTGATAAAAGCACTCCCCTGATACTAAATATTGGACAGAGAGCCTCGAAGACTGGGAAATTTGGGTAGATCTGAGAAAGATTAGAAAAAGAATTGGAGTTGGTGGAAGCATGGAAAATTAGTACACCAGGTCAGAAAAGACTAAAAAGTGCTGGGAAAGTCTTACCATGGGAATCCCAGGATCAAAGGGGCAGCCTGCTTTGGGTCCATCCAGAGGCTATTTAGCTCATTAAACTCTTGCACAAAATCACCCAGGTCTGCCTTTTCTGCATGGGGAGCCTAAGCTGGAGACATTTTGGTACCTCCATACAGCAGTGACACCAATTTAGACCGGGAACTTTGATCCATGAGTCCAACACATGAATCTGGCAGGTGCCAGCTTCGAGATCTAAACTGAACATAGGAAATCACGAGAATCTCTGGCATGGAGAATTTCTTGTATGGAGACCATTTTTTTCCTGGGGAAATATAGGTTTGAGAGGCCAGAGAAAGCCTACTTTCCCCCATTCCCTTTAACCCTGCAGTGCCCAGCCCAGGAGCAGGCAGCAGCTGGGGAATCTGAACAGGGGGAGTGGCAGAACTCTGTGCTTGTAGATAGTCCCTAGGAATCAAGAAAGGGCAGTATTCCTAAACAACAAAACTGGCAAAGGACTATTTCCCCTTTCCCATGAGTAGTGCCCTGGGGAAAGTAGTGGGGTAGTCATAGAGGTGCATCAAGTCATTAATGCCTGATAACTCCCTATGAAATAAAATAACTAGGGCAATACTAGATCTAATCCCTACCCCTGGGAGTACCACTTCTAGAAACTCATCTCATATAATCCAGCTACAACTATGCCCTGAAAGTGAAGACAGAAGCATCTTCCACAGCTCCCCATACAACCCCTCCAAGAAGGGAAGCTGAGAAATGGAAAGATGGTTTGAGTACCAACACTGTGCATATACTCTCATTGACTGTTCTGTAATTTTGTTTTTGTTTTGTTTTTGAATGTGTACTGATTGATACATGATGGGCATTTATGCATTTGTCTGCATGCACACTTGTTTCTGCTTTTTTATTTCTTAAAGGTAGTTATTTCTCGTGCTGTGTTTTTTGAGGGTAAGGCTTTTGGTTGGTATATTTTGGATTGATTTTGTATTATCTCTTTCACAATCCTATTTCCCTTTCTTTCTATTTCTTTCATTTTTCTTGTTAACAGCCAAACTCTGTTGTTCTCTCTTTCATTCTTCCTTCAATTCTCTTACTTCTATTTTTTCTCTCCTCCCTGATAAACACATCCTACATTGCCTAAGCATTTACCTTATCTATCTCTTGAATCCACAAACCCTTTTGTATTCCTCATCTCTTCTTATTTCCTATTAAAACTCTAACTTTAACTGGACACATACATATTCATATCTATTTCTTTTTTCTTATTTCTAGCATCATGGGTAGACTAGACTACTTGGAAGACAGAGTTTCATACAATGAAGAAATAACATATAATCTGGAAAATAAAGTTGATCATAGAGAAAAGATGATAAGAGACCATAAATAGAACTTTCAAGAAATATGTGATAACATGAAAAGACCATGTTTATCAATCCTGATAAACTTAACAAGATTTATCTGGATAGATGAAGGCTTGTGGGTACAAACTAAAGGAATGTGCATCCTTTTCAATGAAACGATATCTGAAAATTTCTCAATACTTCGGAATTAAGTGGAAAATCAAATACAGGCTGCATACAGCACCCCAAATATACAAAACTACAACAAATCCACACCAAAGCACATTATTTATTATGAAAATGCCTAATATACAGAATAAGAATAGAATTTTAAAGGCTGCCAGAGAAAAGTGGCCTGTCACATTTTGAGGTAAACCACTCCAGATCTCAGTTGATTTTTCAACACATATCCTTAAAGCTAGGAGCTTTGAAAGAAAATGGATGTCAAACAAAAATAGTATAAACTGCAGAATTAGGCTTCAGAAGAAATAGAAACCTCCCATGATAAACAAAAGAGAATTTACAACCAGAATGTCTGCATTAAAAAAGACACTCAATAAACAATTTCATGAAGAATAAATGAAAAATAAAAATGAAAATCACCAGTGGAAGGAACTACCATAGAAGAATAGTCAATCAGTGGAGAAATTTATTCAAATTAAAAACCAGAAAAAAATGTCAGCAAATAAAAATCATATCTTAATAATAACATTAAATGAACTTAATAATAACATTGAATGAACATTGACCTAAACTCATCAATCAAAAGACATAGACTGGCATATTGTATTCAACATTATGCTGTCTATAAAAGACTTACTTCATAGTCAAAGATATCAATAGCCTGAAGGTAAAAGAATGGGAAAAAACATATCATTCCCATGAATCTTATAAACAAGCAGGAGTTTCTATCCTCATATTAGAGTTAACTTTAAGCCAAAGTTAATCAGAAGGGACAAAGAAGGACATTTCATGCTGCTTAAGGGAATTACACATCAACAAGACATAATAATTGTAAATATTTATGTCCCAAACAATGGAACATCTACATACATCAGACAAAACTTTCACAATTTCAAGAATCAAATCTATTATAACACAATAATACTAGGTAACTTTAACAGGCCTCTCTCATCACTGGATAGATTCTCTAAACAAAAACTAAATAAAGAAGCTATAGAATTAAAAATATAATTAATAATTTAGACCTAACAGATATATAGGGAATATTTCAATGACTGAATATACTTTCTTCTTAGCAGCACATGGATTCTTCTCTAAAGTAAACTATATCTTAAGCAACTTTTAGTAAGAACAAAAAATAGAGATAATACCTTGCATTTTATCAGATCATAATGGAATGAAATTAGAAATCAATGCTAAAATAAAAAACAGAGGCTACTATTAATACCTCGGCACTGAATAATACACTATTGATGACCATTAACAAGATAGTGCACCATGATCAAATGGGATTTATCCCAAGGATGCAAGGTTGGTTCAACATATGGAAATCAATAAACATAATTCATCTCACCAATATACTTAAAGACAAAAATCACATAATTATATTAACAGATGCAGAAAAAGATGCATTTGACAAAATTCAGAATTCATTCATGCTCAAAACACAAGAAAAACTAGGGATAATAGGCACATATATTAACATTATAAAATCTATGTATGTTAATCCCAAGGCCAACATCATTCTAAATGGAGAAAAATTGAAAGCATTTCCTCTAAAAATGTGAACAAGACAGGGATTCTCTCTTTCACCACTTACATTAAACATAGTCTGGGAAATTCTAGCCAGAGCAATTATACAAAAGAAAGAAATTAAGGGGTTACAAATAGGAAAAAAGAGGTCAAACTATCTATAATTGCAAACAACATGATTCTATATTTAGAAGAAAATACTCCAGCATAAAGCTTCTTGAACTCATAAATGAATTTAGCAAAGTAGCAGGATATAAAACTAAATAAATTCCATTCCTTTATGCCAATGATGAATCAACTGGATGATAAATTAGAAAAACTATCCCATTCACAATAGCCTCAAAAAATATTTGGGAACCAATCTAACAAAAGAGGTGAAAGATCTCTACAATGAAACTACAGAATGCTAAAGAAAGAAATTGAAGAAGACTTTAGAAGATGGATAAATCTCCCATGTTCTTGGATAAGCAGAATTAATATTGTCAAAATGGCCATACTACCAAAAATGCTATTCAAATTTAATGTGATTCCTATTAAAATTTCAATGACATTCTTTATATAAATAGTAAGTGAAATCATGAAATTCATTTGGGAAAAATAAGAGGCCCAGAAGAGCCAAAACAATCCTTAGGGAAAAAAAAGTAAGGCAGGAGGCATCACAATACCAGACCTTAAATTATACTACAGACCTATAGTAACAAAAACAGGATGGTATTAGCACAAAAACAACATGAAGACCAGTGTCACAGAGACAAACCCACATAAATACAATTATCTCATACTAGACAAAGGTGACATAAACATACATTGCAGAAAAGATAGCCTCTCAACAAATGGTGCTGAGAAAACTGGAAATCCATATGAAGTAGAATGAAATTGAACCCCTATCTCTCACCTTATACAAAACTCAACTCAAAGTGAATCAAGGACCTAGACATTAGACCCCAAACCCTATATCTTCTAGAAGGAAAATAGGTCCAACTCTCTATCATGTCAGTTTGTTAATCAACTTTCTCAACAAGATTCTTAAAATACAAGAAGTAAAATTAAGAATTAATAAATGGGATAGTATCAAAATAAAAAGCTTCTTCACATCAAAGGAAACAAACATGAAGAAAGAGTATACAGAATGAGAGAAAATCTTTGCCACCTGCACCTTAGATAGAGCATTAATCTCCAGGACCTTGGAAGGATTCAAAACTCTTAATACCAAACAAAACAAAACAAAACAAAAAAACCACCAAAGGACCCTATCATTAAATGAGCAAAGAAACAGAACAGGTACTTCACCAAAGAAATACAAATGGCCAACAAATATATGAAAAAAAATTCAACATCTCTAGAAATTAGAGAAATGCAAATTAAAACTATAAGATTCTGGGCTGGGATTGTGGCTCAGCAGCAGAGCGTTCGCCTAGCATGGGCAGGACCCGGGTTCGATCCTCAGCACTATATAAAAAAAGAAAATAAAGGCATTGTGTTGTGTCCATCTACACCTAAAAAATAAATATTACAAACTATAAGATTCCATCTTACTCCAGTCAGAATGGCAATTATCAAGAATATAAATAACAATAAATGTTGGTGAGGATGTGGGGAAAAAGGTACACTCATACATTTTTTTGTGAGAGTACAAATTGATGTAACCACTCTGGAAAGCAGTATGGAGATTCCTCAGAAAATTTAGAATAGAACCACTATTTGACTCAGTTATCCCATGCCTCTGGATATACCAACAGGACTTAAAAATCAACATACCACAGTGATGCAGCCACATAAATATTTATAGCAGCTCAATTTACAATAGCTAAGTTATAGAACCAACCTAGGTATCCTTCAACAGATGAATAGATAAAGAAAATGTGTTATAGGTACAGAGTGGAATATTATTCAGACATAAAGAAGAATAAAATTATGGCAATTGCCAGTAGATGGATGGATCTTGAGACTATAAGTGACATAAGCCAGTCACAAAAAACAAAAGGCCAAATGTTTTCTCTGATATGTGGATGCTAACACAAAATAAAGGGGACAGTAAAGAATAGAGATTCATTGGATTAGATAAAGGGAACTAAAGGCAAGGGGGGATGGGAATAGGAAAAACAGTAGAATGAATTAGACATAACTTTCCTATGTTCAAATATAAATACATGACTAGCAATACTACATATCAACCATAAGAATGGAATTCTAATTAAAATAAGTTATACTCAACGTATGTATAGTATGTCAAAATACACTCTACTGTCAGGAATATCTAAAAAGAACAAATAAAGAATATAAATATATATAAATAAATAAATATTATAAAATAAATATTATCCACCAGTAGATAAATGGATAAAGAAAATGTGGAATATACATACTATAGAATATAATTTGACCATAAATAAGAATGAAATCCTGTCATTTGCTTCAACATATATGATACTGGAGGATTTTATACTAAGTGAAATAAGCCAGAAACAGAAATACAAAGACCACATGTTCTCACTCAAATGTGGAAGCTAAAAAAAAGTTGACCTCAAAGAGTAATGATGACTAGAGTTTGAGAAGGGTATTAGAAACGAGGATATAAGGGATTATATAGCAGATACCAAAATATAGTTTGACAAGAGGAACAAGCTCTAGCATTGATACCAAAGTAGAATGACTTGAGTACACAATAACCTATCATATATTTTATAAAGAACTAGGAGAAATAACAAAGAAATGACAAGGAAATGGAAATGCTAACTACCTTAATTTGGTCATTGTATACATGTTTTGAATTATCACACTGTATTACATATATAGGCACAATTTTATGTGACAATTAAAAAGCAAAGTAAACAGTTAAAATGTAATTTTCCTTTTTACATTATTTTTAGCATGGTTAAGGTCCAACCCTAGGAGGAACCTTCAGAACTGCTTACTCCAGAAATATATTTCTTTGATATGACATGTTATTCTATTTTCATTTATTCAACAAATATCTTGTATGAATCTATTCTATGTCTGCCTTAGGAACTAACAATGATTCAGACAGATAGTACTCCCCAACTTCAAGATATTTCTGTGCTAATGATGCTCTTCTGCTCCTTGAGGTCGACATGCACAAACATACATATACATACACACCACATAGTCTAAAGCAAGAAGAGAATTCTGGGTCACACCTAGGTTGGCACCTTTAAGCAAAACAAATCTTTAAAAATTATGTAGATGAAAAGAAATTTGGTACATTGACCTGATCATGAAATTTGAACTACAGCTGTTATTTAGCTTTAGCCATGTGTTTGTTTTAAAAAAAAGGTACTCATTGTCAGTAAGCGAATTAGAAACGTCTTCATTTGTGTATAAACCTATGCATAAAGTATCCTTAAAATATAATAACTTGATACTTTTTGATTGTAACTTCTATTTACACTATATATCAAAACTCACTTTTATTCTGGTGACTCTGTGATAGATATGGATGTGCCATCAAAGTATTTACTGACATTGAGGATGGTGTCAAAACACTTGGCTATTTTGTGGTAGTTATTAATTGTCTGTGTAATACAGTAGTTGGTTCTTTAACTTAAGCAAATTTAGTTAATCATTGAATGTTTGGAATGGTGACTTGCAGCTGACTTTCTCCATGTGTTTGAATTTTCCATGGTAACCCTGAATTGGTTTTGTGATTGTATTGTGTATCGATTTAAATTAAACTGATGGGATTGATAATTGAATGGCAATTATAAAGCTGTACTGTTGATGTTTCATTATCTTGGTTATTTTCTATTATACCCTCATATAAACTCTATAACTTTCATTTTGCCCATCACTATCAACAAAGCAATAGGTTATGCCTGTTAAACATCACATGTCTTAATCAGAATACAAATATGGACATTTTTTTTATTTTCATTATTTTTAATTCTAATTTTTTTCTGAAAGCTGTAATGTTGAAAACCACCACCTGTGTATATATTTACATAATAATATTAATAGATCTAGCTCTTTGTACTCTCACCATGGCTTGTTATTTTTCCTTTCTTTGAAGGTATTATTTTTATGTCGCTTAAACCCATATACCTGCTTTTGTAAGGTAGTAGACCATAACTGTTTTATAGATAACCAAATGGAAATTAAATTTGTACCCTCTTTGTAGCAGCCTTTCAGTAATAGAACAAAGAACAAAGTCAGTTTACTTTCAGTTCATACTTTATGAATTTTTACCTTTTTTGTTAGCCACTCAGAATGATCTTCATGGTTCAATTTTTTTTTTCATTTTTCTTTCCTGTTTTAAAATTTTTGAATTCCTTCTCTTATCTACATGGGATCTCTCATTTTTTTAACCTGATGCAAAATGTCCTATATAATCTGGACAATTCTCTGAATTCTACTTTTTTGAATTTAATTCAAGTTCTATCTATGTCAAAACATAAGAAGATGTATATCTTAATAATAAGCCTGTCATCAATGTAGAAGATAAGTTGAAGAAGAAACTTGAGACAAGCAATCAATCTATATTCTACTATCAATTGCTCTGGGAGTTAATAAATGAAGTTTACCAGGGAAAGACAGGGACCCACAAACCACATGACACATGACCCTTATAACTGATGTTCATCTTTAGATTGTTTTTATGTAGTAAATATTAAAATGTTGCATCAGGTATAATATAACTAATGAAACTAAAGAAGACATATCTTATAGTTACTTCATAGTTGAAATCTCTCACTCAAATGACAAAAGACCTCTGAAAGCCCAGTCAGCCAGATGACAAATGCACATTAATGGTGACAAGGATGCTAGGCAAAAACCTTCATCCACCTTCAACACAACCAATATACATAAATTAACAACCTTACTTATGTGTAAGAGGCAGAGCATGGTGACTGCTGAGAAAGTCCTCTGGTGATCTTTTACACATAGACACAAGCTGAACACCAAACTAATGTCACAAGAACAAAAGGAATCAGATAAGACACCATAGTGGCCTGCTTTCTCCATAACAACAACAACAAAAAAGACTTATTGAAGAAGGCAGGAAGGAAAGAGCTCTCTGTATCACCCCTCACCAAACTCCAAGCAGCCCTGTGTGAAGAAAGATGTTCCTCTTTGTGAAGGGAGAGAGAAATAAGTCCAGGCCTTAGACTTGCAACCCAATTCTAGGCTTACCAAGTTGAAACCCATGGCTGGTCAAAGGCCCAGGAACCCCCACAACAGGACCAATAACTGCAGACTAAGTTGCTGGAACTTCTGTAGACCAGACGACTAACTGCCTCCACTACCCCTCCCTCAACCTCAGATTGCAGACCTGGGAGCAAGACTCTACTCCTGAGTAGTGGTGCACTATAGCTAGCACAGAGCTTTGTCTTGGATCCCAGTACCTTTCCAGCCACAGTGAGACACAGCATTCCATATACTAATGTGAAGGACCCTTAATGCAGGCTAGAGCTCACAAACTGAACTTCTAGACTGGTCACATCATCGGGCAGAGACCTGTGTACTGATAGGACAGTCAGAAGTTTTCATCTGCATTATTTCCAGCCTTGGAATGAGCAAAAGGAATACCCAACCTCTTTCTGAGACTGTGTGGGCCTTAGTAGCTGTGAGACTCAGGGACAACTCCATAGAGCATCAGCCTTTGTGGCCAAGGGAGTCTCTTCACTTCCCTTTACTCCCTCTCCCCAAAAGTTGGGAAGCACAGCTCTCACAAGGCAAGTGCTCACAGATAGACTCTAAAACTGTCCTAGGACCAAGCAGAGACCTAAAGCCCCATGGGACAGACTTGTTTTTCAGCCTGTATTATCACCAGTTGTAGCATGAGCCTCAGTGCATACTTGAGACAATGCCTGTCCTTCAGCTTTTAGATTCAGGCATGATCCATCTTAGAGTCAGCTTAGGTGGCCAAGGGTCTGACTTCACCAATACTACCTGAACCTGGGGAAGCATATGGTGAAGCATACCCCATTCACTATGGATAGGACAAAAATAATATGCATAAGACTTTATCAGGGAACTTAATGGTGGGCTGGTGAAACCTAACACTAGGAAAATTCTAATGTCCCACTATTAGGCCTACCTGTAGATGAAGAATCTGAAACAACTCCAATGCTAAAGAAATATATCCTGCCCTAGTAATAAGACTTCTATTGAAGCTAGAATCTCCAGAGGCTTGTTATAGCAGTGGTGGTCCATAAGTTTACCTCAGCAGTAGACAGCCTATAACAAGGAAGACCTTGTTTCTCTCCCATAGTTATGCTGGTTTTTGGAAGACTATAGGGTTGATATGGCACAGCTTATCAGCATTATTCACCATAGGTATGACATGGGAGCTTGATGCTAGTCTATTGCTGGTGATTTTTCCCAGTGTCAGGATTATCCTAAAGTGCCTGATCACAGGCCAGGCAGTAACGACATCCACTACACACACCTCCACTCTACCTCCAAAGATGGGAGAAAGACTGTAACCTGGGATGAGAGCTACAGTACACCTGGGGTAAGGCATCTTGGCCTGCCCTGGAAACAAGGGAAGGCTTGGAGGTCAGTCTATTCTTATTAAGTACTTTCCTGGTTCTTCCTGAACAATACAGCATCAGTATTCTAAGAGTGACAATATACCAATAGTAGACTTCTAGGAAACATGGGCACCATCCAATATTAAAACAGTGAAAATAACCACAGAATAAGAAAAATTAAGCAGTCTGCTTAGAATTTCTAGAAATACAGCACAAACAAAGCTGGATATGGAAGACAAAAATAAATACCTAGTCCTCAATGTCCAGAAGTTGTCACATACCAACAATCTTTAAGAGCTTTAGGGAAACCATGACGTCACCTAATAGTCAAAATAAGGTGCCAGAAACTGAACAGATATCAATAAGAATGGGAGAACTCTCAGAGAAGTCAAAACACCAGTTTTAAGGAAATTCAATGAGCTTAAAGAATACACAAATAAATGATTCAATCCTCTAACCGAGAAATTTAACAAAAAGATACAAAAAATTAAAGAGATCAAACAGAAATTCTTGGGCTGAAAAATATACTCAATAAAATCAAGAACGTGACAGAAGGCATCATAAGAAGGATAGATCCAACAGAATAAAGAATCCATGAGCTTGAAGACAGGATATTTGAAAATGCACATTTGAAAAAGAAAAAGAAAAAAATGAATGAAGAGGAATGAAGTAAAGTAATAGCTACTGGGGGCCAGCATAGAAGTTCAAATATTTGGGTTATTTGGGTTCAAAAAAGACTTAAGAATGCTAAGAATAGAAATCTTGTGTTTTTTTAAAAAAATTAATAACAGAAAACCACCAAAACCTGGAGAAGGATTTAAATATTCAGGTACAGGAAAATCATATTTAAGTTAACCAAGTCTACTCCAAGAAGTCTTATAATCAAGCTCTCAAAGGTGAAAGATAAAGAGAAGATTCTCAAGGCTTCAACAAAAAAGAAACAATACTTAGGAGGATCTCAGTTTGCCTTAAGGTAAACTTCTCAACAGAAACTTTATAGACTATGAAAGAAGAAGAGAAGGGCATGAGATTTCCACAAAGCTGAAGCAAAAACAACAACAGTAAATTGAGAATACTACACCCAGAAACACTATTCTTTAGAAATGATGCTGGGATTAAAAAATCTTTCCTGGACAAATAAATGCAGAGAGACTGTACCTCCACCAAACCTATTATAAAAGAACTGCTTTAAAGGAAGCTCTTCACACTGAAAGAAAGAAATATTAATGAATAAGGAGAAAATATCATATGGTATAAAACTCACTCATGAGAATAATTATACAAATTTAGAATCTCTAATGCTGTAAGTAGGGTGCATAAACCATATCTGTAGAAGGAAGACTAAAAAATAATTACTACATTGATATGATAAAAGATATGCAATATAAAAATTTAAAAATTGGATATAAAAAATTTTGAATGCAGGCTGGGTACAGTGGAATATGTCTGTAATCCCAATGGCTCAGGAGGCTGAGACAGGAGGATCTCAAGTTCAAAGCCAGCTTAGGCAACTTAGCAAGGTTCCAAGCAACTTTGTGAGATCATGTCTCAAATAAAATGGGCTGGTGATGTAGCTTGGTGTTTAAGTACTCCTGGGTTCAATCCCTAGTACCTACCCCCTAAATAATGTTCAAAATGTGGGGGATATGAAGTATAAATGGAGAAATTTTAGTTTATTTTCTCTTGTTCTTTGTTTCTGTTCTTACCTTTACAATTGTGATAGGTTCCTATATTTCAAAATAGCTGCTATAATAAAAATATGTTTTTGTAAGCCTCAAGGTAACTAGAAAGCAAAAATCTATAAAATGCAAAGCAAGGAATCAAAATATATAATTAAAATAAATTACTTAACCACAAAGGAATATTGTAAGAGAAAAGAAAAGAAAACTATACAAAACTAGTAAACAAGTTATAATATGGTTGTAATAATAACTTGCCTGTCAATACTTACTTAAATGTAAGTGGATTAAATTATTATTGCTGTATGTATATACGTGACTGCATGACCAATGTGATTCTGCAACCTGTACACTCAGAAAAATGAGAAATTATACCCCATCTGATTCAAATGTATGATATGTCAAGATCATTGTACTGTCATGTGTAACTAATTAAAACAAATTTTAAAAAAAGACATGGATGACTGAATGGTTTTAAAAAAAAATCCCAGACCAAACAATATGCTATTTACAAGAAATTTCTTTCACCTCTAAGGGTACAGGTAGACTGAAATTGAAGGAAGAGAATAAGATACTCCATGCAAACAGAAGTTTTTCATACTTAGATATCTAATAGGCTTTAAATCAAAAGCACTTAAGAGACACAAGGTTGATAATTCTGTAGTGAATAAGGGGTCAATCAGCAAGTGGATGTAGCAATTATAAATATATATACAACCAAATATCAGAGAATCCAAATATATAAAGTAAATAATAATAGACCAAAAGGGAGAGAGAAACTCCAATACAATAATAGTTCAGAATTTTAACACCTCTGCCCTTTCAGCAATGGAAAGATCATTCAGACAGAGAATCAACAAAGAAATGACAGTCAAATTGCACCCTAGAACATGTAACCCTGATAAACATCTCCAGAACATTCCATCTAATATGCGATATTTTTCTCCCCAGCACATAGAATATTTTTCAGGAAAGATTATATATCAGGCTACAAAACAAGCCTGAACAAAAATTGAAATCATATTGAGTATCTTTTCTAGCCACACTACAATAAAACTAGAAATCAAGGACAAGAACAACTTTGGAAATTTTACAAATAAATGAAAATTAAATAATTCATATTTGAAGAATGAATGTGTCAAGAAAGAAATCTAAAAGGACATTAAGACATTTCTTGAAACAAATGAACCTCAACACAATAAAGGTCATTTATAACAAGTCAACAGTTAACATTATATGAAATGAGGAAAAAATGAAAGCTTTTTAAGAGCTAGAATAAAATAAGGAGGCACATTTTTACAACTTTTACTCAATATAGTTCTAGAAGTCCTAGCTGGAATATCAGACAAAAGAAAGAAATAAAAGGCATTTGAACTAGATACTAAGTAGTTAAATTGCCACTTTTGGCACATAACATGATTCTATGTACATAAAACTCTAAAATCCTCACCAAAACTAGTAGAAATAATAAATGAATTCAGTAAAGTAAAAGGATGCAAGCCCAAATAAAATAGGTAGTATTGCTATGTGCCACCAGTGAACTGTCTAAAATAGAAATAAAACAATCCCATGTATAATGGCCATAACAATTAGAATAAATTTAACCAGATGGTTGAAAATTTTCAACAATGAAAATTATGAAACATTGATGAAAGAAATTTAAGAAGACATTTAAAAAAGTGGAAAGACAACCCATTTTCATGTATTTTAAAATCAGTATTGTTAATAGGTTCATATTACTGAAAGCAATTTACAGATTCCATGGAATACCTATCAAAATAAAAACAGTATTCTTCATAAAACTAGAAAAAAAATCCAAAGTTCACATAGAACCACAAAGAATCTTGAGCAATCAAAAACATTTTTGGCAAAAAAGAACAAAGCAGAAAGCATTGTGCAATGTGACTTCAAAACAGGCAAAAAAGTTGAAGTAATCAAAACAGAATGGTATTGTCATAAAAACAGACACATAAGTGAATGGGATAGAAGAGAGTGTCTAGAAGTAAAGCTATTTGTCTACAGCCAATTGGTTTTCAACAAAGATATAAAAACATGTACTGGAGAAAGGATAGCCCTTTCGATACATAGGGCTGGGAAAACTGGATAACAATAGCAGAAAAATGAAACTAGACCCTTGTATCTCACCAATCGATCCAGTCGCATGACTCAATTCAAAATGAAGACTGGAGATATAACTCAATGGCATAGCCTTTGCTTAGCATGCATCAGGTCCTGGGTGCAATCACCAGTACCCTCTTATGACCCTTCAAAAAAAACTGAAAATGTATTATAGACTTAAATATAAGACCAGAAACTATAAAACTGTCAAAGAAAACAGGGGAAATACTTCAGGACATTGGAAATGGGCAAGAAATTTTGAACAATTCCCCAAAAGCCAAGAAAATAAAATAATCCATACAAATGACCAAAGGGTACATGAAAACATATTCAATATCACTAATCATTAGAAAAACACAAACCAAAATCACAATGTGATATCACCTCGCTCAAGCACAAATGGCTACTTATTGAAAAGACTAAAGATAACAAATGCTGGCAAATATGTTCAGAAAAGGGAATTTCTGAACACTCTTGGTAGGAATATAAATTTATATGGCCAATATGGAAAACCAGATAGAGATTTCTAAACAAATTAAAATAGAACTACCATATCACCCAGCATTCCCACAACTGGATACTTATCTAGAGGAAATGAAGTCAGTATCTTGAAGGGACACCGGCACTCTTGTGCTCATTACTGCTCTATTCACAATAACCAAGGCATGGAAAGCTATGGATCCATCAACTGATGAATGGATAATGAAAATGTGATGCCCATACAATCAGAATATTCATCCAAAAGAAGGGCAAAATGCTATCATTTGTGTCAACATGGATAGAACTAGAGATCTATTATTTGTTAAATGATACAAACCAGGCTCAGAAAGAGAAATACTACATGGTCTCACTTATACATGGAACCTAAAAAGTTGATCTTATAGAAGTTGGGACTAGAATGGTTAACAGAAGCTGGGGAATAGGGCTGGGAGAGGGGTTGGGAGAGACCCATCAGTGGGTGCTAACTTCCTGCTAGATGGGAGTGAGAAGTTCAGACGTGTTGTTGTGTGGTAGGATGACTATAGACAACAAAAACATGCTGTACACTTCAAAAAAGCTAGAAGAAAAGATTTTGAAACTTTCACCACAAAGAAATCATAAATGTTTGAGGAGATAAATACATTTAATGTGATTTAAACGTTATACCATGTAACCATATATCAAAACATAGTAATATGTCTATATATATATTTTTTCTCATGTTATCTTGTATCAGTTAAAAAAACAAATTTAAAAAAAAATTTGAAGAAATAAATTACAAATTTTCTAAGACTCAATATAAATAAATAAAGTTGGAAACATTTCAAATTGGGTTAAAGTCATGTTTATTGCTATTATTTTTGTTGTTGTTCCAGTTGCAAAATTTCAGGATGGCAATTAAATAATTATATTTAAGAATCCTGCTAAAAACTCTATAAATAAATAATTTCATTTCAACAGATTTTCCCAGAGGGTCCACTGCATAAAATACAAAAAGAACAATGAATGGAACCTTCTTGACTTGAAAAAGCAGGCGTCAAGTTGGGGGAGGTTAGGGCTTTATGAGAGCCAACTTCTACCTTTTGAAGGAGGCAGGATGCTCTTCTTTTGGTACCAGACTGAAAATGCACAATTAACGAATGAGTACTATTCGTGGGCAACTGTCAGCTTTCTATAGGAAAAAATTTCAAAGTTTAGAACCATCTAAAAGTGAAAGGAGAGATAGTGTGCAATATGCCAATCTAATTAGAGAAGGAAGGGCCTCTTTTTCAGATGATATAATCTGGAATCATAAATTGAGGAGAGGATAACTTAGATTATTTTCAGGTTTGTTTATGCATGGTAATATATATGCATGGTAAAACAGAAACCTGTGGTTTGAATACCTTGCTCTGATTTATGAGATTTGCTTTCAGATTGATTTAGACCAGACAGGTCACTTTTGAGTAATTTCTTAATTTTGATCCATTAAAGAAATTATTTCTTTAACAACAAATTAATAGTGTTATATTCACATTTAAGAGGGGTAAAAAAGCACAGTAAGTCATTGATCAGTAAAAAACAATAAACTGAGAGAAAGTAACTTAAAAGGGACTGATTTGGATATAATATTATCTTTATATGAATTTTTAGTAGAATACTTTTAAATATAACTGAATTATTTATAACCAGATGTACTAGCATTCAGCAGATGTAAAAAACAATGCTATTATTACAAAATTATTTTAAGCAGTTCGTAATTGGAAAACTCTAAAACTATTCATCCCCATACATTTTTAAAAAATTTAAATTCCACAAGGGTTTCTGATTCTGATAAAATACAGGAGAAAAATCTATTTGATTTCCATGCATACATCCATATAAATTTTAATTGGATTTATGCCTCAGGGTTCTAGTCAAAGATCAATTTAAAAACATTAACCATCTAATCCAAGACTGTCATCTGAGGCACATGAAATTAGTCTTTCTGCAGGTCTTTCTTTAATAATTTTTAGAACTCTGGTTTATCTCTATGGATTTATTCAGTCAAAATGTATGTTATCTCTTTAAAGAACTCAAACCACTTCAGTAAGGCAATTTTATATTAAAATCATAATTGTTGTTTATAACCGTCACCGTGCTTTCTCCTCCTTTGTTCGGTGGAGAGAGTAGAGTTGTTAAGAATATCAGTGACTCTTCAAATCCCAAACCATTCTCTAGGACTCTAGCAATAAACAGTATTTGTTGCATTTCATTTCCCTGTTGCTCCTTCAGGGAAATGAAGATAACACTTTAATGCCAGAAAAGATAAGGCTGGGTGTATCAAAAACAAATTACTACATTTTCAAACATCACAATAGACCTGCTTGGCATCTGACCTAGGAACAAGTTTTCAACTAGCCAACTCTCCCTGCCCTACTCGATCACTGAACACTGACCCTCTGTTTCTCTCGCTGATACATGGATAAAAATCACTCTCGTGCATCTTGAGTAGAATATTTTGCTCTTCAAATGTGCTGAATTTAATTCCACCCTACTTATCTACAGCTACCAAATGAATATTTTTAAAGTTAGATTAAGGGAAACAGATACTTTCAAGGTAAGAGTAATATTAGAGGAAATTTGCTGACTACTTGTAGTCTTCAATTTTATTTGACCTGTGCCAAATATATTTTCCCAATATTTAATAACCAAGTTTTATAGCTTCTGTATTATTCATCATTTTATAATATTACTACTTCCTATTAGTCTATTATTTATTCATGTGGCTTTATGTGTGTTAACGTGATTTATTTGCTCTACAACATTTTTAGTTATATAGCAGGTTCTCAGAAACTTAAATTTTTGAGATTAAAAGAAACTGAAACACATAGAGATTCAGAAAATTGATCAAAGTCAAACAGTTATTTAATAACCAAACAAGAACATCAGAGTCTATGGAAATGGATATACAATGGTTACTTATTGTTAGTGAGGCACCAGATGTATATATTCACTTCCAGTCTTTATTTAGGTATGGCAGTGATATTTTGGATCACATATAACAGCATTCAATCATTACAGGCACTAATATCAACTGTTTTTCAGTTTGGGTAAATCTAATATTTTATAACTGGGTTTTTCTGCATAAAATGCCTGCTGAGGAACCATAAAGAAAAAATAAATAGACAAATGGCAGACAATCCCTAGAATATGTATAATATAATATTTAGAACTATTCTTTTTTTTCTTATAGGATAAGGACCAGAAGAGCAAGTTTTTTATAGAAGTACTGCCCTTTATGTCCACACCTTCAAGGCTAGACTATACTGCATTGGTGTGTGATGTTCAATGCACTGCAATGTATACTAAAAGGAATCAATATTGGCTGCCTCCCCCACTTCTATTATCTCCTCCGTTTTTGTTTTTTTTTTCTTTTTGTTCTGTCAAGAGTACTTCTACTTCTAAGGACCACCCTACTTTGCTATTGTGCCCTGCATTCTCTGGATAAACATGCAATCCAATTCATACTACCAAGGATTACCAGATTGTCTGAGTTTTCTAAAAATGTCTCTGTCGTCTCTGGTTATAATGTGCTGTTTTGAAACCAGCAACAGCTGTATGAGGAATGCCAGCAAGAGAAGAAGCAGAAGAGCCAAGGGGGAAGTACACCCTCCCTCTAGACTCTTTATTGGGAGGTAATTTAACTCTTTTGTTTATTTTAAAGTAAATTGGCTTGAATTTTCTCTTGATTGCAAATGAGATCCCATTTCCATTCTTTATCAAGACATGGCAATGCTATTTTGGACCACATATTGCAACATATTCAATCATCAGAGGTACTAGTATTGACTGATTTTGAATTTGTCCAAATCTCCTAATCTTTTATGTCTAAGTGTCTCTACTTACAGTGGCTGCTTAGGAACTATAAAGAAAAACATAAGTTAAAAAAGGAGCAAACAATGACCAATTTAGAGAATATTAGTGGATTACTCTGGCAGGTATAAATTGAATTAGTGTGATATTAATTTTCCACTTTAACATGAGAATTGTATCTGTGTTTAATTTATCTCTTTGTGCATTCTAAGTTCAAAGAAGGTAAAGAGCACCTTTTTTTTTTTTTTCATTTATAGCCAGTGATCTTCCATCTACCACAGTTTGGGCATAGAGTTGGTGTTCACTAATTCTTCATGAAAAGAAAGGAAGAAAACAGAGAGAAAGAGGAGATAGAGGAAGAAAGAAAAATAAGTCCACCATTATTTCTAATTCAGAGAAAGGGAGTAAGTTTAGAAGAGTAGATTATTGTGAATACTTCAGAAACTTCAGAATACTTGAGAGTAAAATTGCATAATGCCCCCAAAGAATACCTATTATGACTCTTAAAATTTACTGTAGACTGTATTATTTTTGAATAAAAATCATTGAACTGTAATACAAGGTAAAAGTTGCTTTAAAACATCCAGATAGTCAGCCTGAGCACTTAAAGTATACAAGCTTACCCTTTTAGTTTTTCTAACACATAATATTGTACATATAAGTTACAAGAGTTACATTCAACATTAAAAGCTGTATCTGATTTAGGATGACCTTATTAACTACCTCACATTTCAGAACTATCACTGCAAGTAGGATCATATTCTTAACATTCAGATTCAGTGTTTCAAAATACTATATTTTAATTTATTTTCTTTCTTTCACAATGAAAGGACACTCAACTCTTTTGTCACTTATTTACTGGTGATCCTTGAAATAACACTCATCTAAATAAGTTAGGATAAAAGTTTGCTTTGCTTTAAGTTGGTCTATAACAACTTCCTGGATAAAAAGGAGACTTCATTAACATATATCTAAATCTTCTTATTTTCTCAAGATTAGAATGCTTTGGGAGTATTTTGACATTTGCTATCATCCAAATTTGAGCTCATTCTTATCAATAAAACAACCTCTTTTAACTGTTTTGATTTCTATAGAGTCTATCAGACATGGTATTAGCTTTGAGTATATCATAAAATAAAAATAGTGATTTAGTGAATTTCTATCTAAATGCATATTATTATTCAAGATTCTCATAAGGTTTAATCTTTCTTTTATACAATCACAACCATATTGGCAACTTTCTGCCTCTCATTTGTTTACAGATTATTCTTTATGGGTTAAGTATTCATAGTAACTCATGTTAATCAAATGAATATGAAATTTGGTATGTATGTAAAAAAATCCATCAATCTTACTTTAGATTTGAGATGTATTAAATTCTGTACAATTAAATCCCTCATAAATAATTGGTGATTATAAATGATAAATATTGACAAGCAATTCTCTTGTGGCCATTGGGTCTTCTTTTTCCAACCCAAACAGGCATATGCCTGAAAAGGTATGTATGCGACTATGTAGCAGGTCCACTTTATTAAAATGTGGTTCTCCACTGTGAAAAAGGTGGATGGGAAAAGTTACAACAAATAGACCATTAATTCGACACAAGCTCAACTTCAATATCCATTTCCTTTATAACACTACTTGAAACAATAGCCTAGAAGATCTTCTGCTTTGAAAATATCTGAAGGCTATACAAAGTTTGCAGACACAGTACTGAAGAGAAGTATTGGCTTGTGTAATATGGATCAATGCCAATAGAGTTTTCTCCGACAATGGATATGCTGTCCATTTTTCAGTACAATAGCTATGAGTGACATATAGATAGTAAGGACTCAGAATGTGGATATTTTGGCTGAGGAACTCAATTTTTATTTAATGAATTTATTAAATTTAAACTTAAATAGCCACATGTGACTACAGGCAACTGTAATGGACATCATTCAGTCTTTGGAGCCAAGTTCCATTCTCTCTTTCCCTTTCCTTTTCTAACTTTTCCTTCCCTTATCATTTCTACTTTCTTTTGTTTTTCACTTTCAGAATACTTTATAGAGCAATTTTATCTATAGTTATCCCTGTTATCTAGTGGGACAGAACATAGACTAAATTTAGAACAAACCCAAGTCATAGATTTTTATTTTTTTGGATTCTTTAAAATCTAGTTATCAAAAATCACATACGTTCACATTCACATACACATGACACACATATATATGTACTGATAATATCTAATGACTGTCTGTAATTAATTCAGAGCGAGGAAGGATTATTGTGAATAATATATTGATACAACCAAAGCATGGAATATTCAAATTCCTTAAGAAGTAGGTTTTTAAGAATATCTAGGGTCTCCATCACAGGAGACCTCAGTTCCATTAGACAATAGGTATGTATGTGATTCATGGGTTTCAAACTGGAATGTAAGATAGTTTATGTTGTTTAAGACTATTCAAGAAGCACTGATCTGCCCTGTAATGAGATACTATATTCCAGCAGTCTGTACATTGTATTATAATTACCTACGTGAATGTCTGTTTCATCAACAAGAATTCAATATTTTTAGGAAAAGATTAATTCCATTTATTTTAGTAATTACAGGGGCTGATATTGTACCAGATTTATAGTAGGTATTTATAAACTTTTATATGTTTTACAAATGTGTATATATGTGTAAATATATATTTTTCTTAAATTCATACATGTCTAGATATTCCTCAATAGTTTGAAAAATACTAAATTTAAAATAATAGTTTTCCTTTTTTTCTTGTATACAGCAGGAATTAGAGCATGATATTCATTTTCTGCAGTAAATATTTTATCCTTTGCCCAGCAACTGTAGAGTAAAATTTACTGTTTATTCTCTTTTTAAACCAACTTTTAAATTGATACATAAGATATACATATTTATGGGGTATCATGTGATGTTTTGATACATGTATGAGTTTTACAGTGTTAAATCAGGGTAGTTATATTTATCTCCTTAAATATTTATCACCTTTTTGTGGTGAAAATACTCAAAATTCTTTCTTCTAGCTTTTAAAAATATGCAATGCATTCTCATTATCTATTGTCATCCTACTGTGCAACAGAACACCAGAATTTACTTCTTCTATTTACCACTTGGTACCCATGGACCAATCTTTGCCCATCCCTTCCTCTCCCTAAAATCTGCAGCTTCTGGTAACCATTATTCTACTCTTTACTTCTATAAAATCAACATCTTTTGGATTACATATATAAGATCATGCAGTATTTATCTTTCTTTGATTCTAATTTCAACATAACATAATGAATTTCTGTTTCACCCATATTATCATAAATGACAGTGCTTTATCCTTTTATGGCTTAATAGTATCCATTGGGTATATGTGCCACATTTTCTTTATTCATTCATGTGATGATGGATGTTTAGGGTTTTCCTTTCTCAGCTATTATAAATTGTGCTACAGTAAACTTGAGGATATAAAAGTCTCCTTGACTTCATTTCCTTTTGAAATGAAGATTAACATCATTAATCCTTAGGGAAATATAGGTCAAAACCACAATGAGATATCACCTCACTCCAACTGGAATGGCTATTATCAAAAAGACAAGAGCTAAGTTCTTTATACAATATTGGTGGGAATATAAACTAGTATACTAGTATACTGTACAGGAAACAGTACCGAAAGTCCTCAAACTGCAATGTAAGATAGTTTTGTTGTAACTGTAACTACTATCTGATTCAGCAATCCCACTACTGGGTGGAGTTAATGTTTTAACCTAGGATGCTAAAAATAGAGATAGATCATGGTCTAAAGTTTACTAAACATACAATTGGCTTTCTTAGCAACATTTACTATTCCTTTCCTATTCCAAATAACAGAAGCAGGACAATGTCTTGTGTCTCTGCCTTGAGACATTGAGAAACTGGAGGTTCCTCTTGCTAAAAAAAAAAAAAAAAGAAAAGAAAAGAAAGAAAGACATTGGAAATAGATGTTTAATGTATGCTAGACCAAGTGAGACCAATGAAGTCAGCAAAAACGGAAGCACGATGTGCTCCTAAGAGCACAGACCGTTCAGTCGAGGAGTAGATGGTAGAATATAACAAAGGCATCAGGACATAGATATCTGGGGAACTTTAAGAAGATTCATCTGGCTAAGCTGCAAGTTATGATCACAGAGGGAAAAACATGAGCTTTGAAGTCAGACAAGCCATGTCTTATAGCACTGACCTACCACTAAGAGCAAGGTGACTTTGAACATGCTAATTGACATTTGTACTTAACAGGATTTCTCCTTTCACCATCCAAAAAATATCACGTCTTTGAACAACACGATGCCTTCACTAATGGTTGTTCATTCTCCTAATCTATGTAGAAATTTCTATGCTAACCAAAATGGTGCCATTGCTTTTTTTTACCGCAGTGAAACTAGATTGACCTGTGAGTCTCAAGTACCACAAGGGGGACCAATAGATGTGAGGCCTTTCATTAGCCTCATGAGCAAAAGCAGGTAGATGACAATCTAAAAGAAAAGAATCAGCTTTAGTAATGCTACCATTTCCATAGAGCCCCGAGATTCAGAGATGTCCTTTCTTCTTTCATTGAAGAAATAAATAGAGTTTTCGTGATGAAGAAGATATAAATATCTCTCAACAGCAGGTGGTGCAACGTACAAAACATGCAAACTGCAATTGTTTCCAAAGTATCTTTCTTATACTTGGATTATAATGTTTTGGAATTACTTAAAATTACTTTTATGAAGTACCTAAAATGTTTAAAGGAATAATTCATGACACTTGTCCTAAGGGAAATTAGAGTCCAAAAACTGAGTCAAATATGCAAACCTTAATCATTAATGTGATAATTTAGGTATTGTAATAGAGTTATACACAGGATTCACTGAAGGCAGTAGAGGGAGTTGATTACCTAAATGGCTCCAGGCATGAAGGAAAGCAGCAAGGGCTTCAGAGATAATCGTGTGTTTTAGTTGTTTGATGGGTGAGTAATGACTTTCCAAGCGATCAAGGGGAGACCGTGTTTCAGATAGGGGGAGCAAACCGCACAAAGGCATCGGGACGTAGATACCTTGAGAGGCATCTGGGGAACTTTAAGAAGACTTATATGGCTAAGCTGTAAGTTACAATCACAGAGGGAAAAACATGAGTTTTGAAGTCAGACAAGCCATGTCTTATAGCACTGACCTACCACTAAGTAGCAAGGTGACTTTGAACATGCTAATTAACATATCTGAGTGTCATTTGTTAAAGGGTGAGAATAATAATTACCTTGTAGTGTTTCTGTGAAACCTAAAAGGAAACAGGCATCTAAAATATCTTTGTAGTGTCTAAAGAAGGTGTTCAGTAAATGATAGATACTGTCATCATTACCATCCTCATCCTCACCCCCTTCAGGTTGCAGAAGTAGAATTGTGGAAGAGATTCACTCCGACGTGTGTGTGTGTGTGTGTGTGTGTGTGTGTGTGTTGTAGGAGCTACTGGAACATGTAGGAGCTATTGAGAGACTTAAGGGAAGAAAAAGCAAGCTCACACTCTTGTTTTAGGAAAAACAGGCTCAGGGAGAATGGTGAGAAGGCGGTGTTGGTATATTCCCAGCTCTGGAAACACATGAATGCAGAACTCAGGCACTAACAGCAGAGAGGGAGAGAAGGATGCTATCGTGTCTTATTTTCCCCTTTCTTATTTCCCCATGAAAAGCTTAAGTGGTTGATGGAAGGCATCAAATAGGGAGTCACAATCCAGGTTGCTGTGGTTACAGTAGGAAAGAAGAAAATACCGTGGATCATTTTTTTTTCCAAGCTCCATTCTTCAAACAGTGATTTTATCAGACTGTATTTCAGAATATTGTGGTATGGCTAGTTTCTTCCAGGACTGTTTAGGGCTTTCAAAAATACATATAAGATATACTGGATGCCTGTCTCTCAAATTTTACCCATGCATTCATCCAAAGTATTTAAAATTCTGCACATATTATCTGATAAAAATGAGTTTAGAATCGTGAAACAGTGGATGAGAGACAAGTCAATGAGTATGAGAATGTTGTTTCTGAGCATCCCCATCCTCCCTCACCATTATTACTACATAAATTCTCTGTCATATCCAGTGCTTTTTCTTGTCAAGAAAGCTTAGTTTTCAAAAAGTTGCAATATAAGACACATTTTTAAGTAAACTCATCCATATCTTCCTCAAAACCATAGGTAAGTCTGCATTTTGATTCATAATCATGGTTTTAATCTTCTAGAGTTTCTTGTTGATGTGTTCCTTCTCAATGAGACAATATGGTTAAAAACAAAATTGAACTACATTATCATTTGATATAGACTAGGCCTGATTCTTATAATCTTTGCTCTTAAAATGTTTGTATTCAAATAGCAACATTAAAAAGGTAATAGGTAAGGACAGTTATAGTCTTGCTCCTTTAGTTAGTGGGATGCTTGGTTACTTTAATAATGGTTCCTATAATACCAGAAATAACCATGATAACCTCTGTTTTTATAGGGCTTTATATTGAACAAACTGCTTTCCTATTTATTCATTCATTCCATGGACAAATATTTATTGATCTCTTATTCAGTGTTAAACACTATTTTGAGAATACAGCCGTGAATGAGCACAGCAGAATCCTTTACCATAAAGGAGCTTAAGTTCTAGTTGGAGAAGTAAATGGTGCAATATCTAAGAAGGTGATGGGTGCAGTTAAAATAAATCAAACCAGAAGGAGTGGCGAAACTGGCAGTTTTAAAGAGTGCATGCAGCAAATAAAGACGTGAAAGAGAAAGGAGCAAGTTATGCTGATATGTGGAGGAAAATCATTCTAGGGAATGGAAGCAGGAGTACAAAGATCTTAAGGCAGGAATGTGCCAGAGATTTTCCATAAACAGGAGGGAAGCCAGGGCAGCTGGAGACATATGAGAAAGGGAAACAGCGTTGGGAAAGGAAGTGCAAAAAGTAATGCCAGTTCATATGGCATTTGAAGTCTACTATTTTCAAGGATATTCCATTTTACTTTGAGTACAATATAATCATTGCAGAAATCAGAGCAGATCAAGGGCATGATCTGATGTAGTTATTATTAAATTTCCATACTTATGCATTGAAAAGAAACATAAGGGGATAAAAATAGGATCAGAAAAAAAAACATTGAGGAAGTTATAGAAATAATCCAGGAGAAAAAGACGGTGGTTTGTATCAGCAGTAGCAATGGAAGTCTAATAAGTCTATTTTGGCTCTAATTTAAGTTGGAGCCAAAATGACTTCCAATAAGATGTATCAAAGTTGACTTCAAGCTTTCGGGTCTGAGTTGTTGGAAGAATGGTGTAATCATTAACTGAGACGGGGAGAACTCTGGGTACAGAAGGTGTAGGAAGGGACCTCGGGACTTTAATTGTGGTCTGGTTAAGTTTAAGGTATATGTTAGATACTCAACTAGAAATATCCATAAAACTCTGGGTATATAAGTCTAGAGAGTTCAGGGAGTATTTGATAGAAAGAAAATTTGGAAATTATCAAAGTATAAACTATATTTAAAAGCATGTCACTGGATATGGCCATCAACAGTGTATCTGAGTAAGTAAAGGTATAAGAACAGAGTTTGGAGGCATTCCAAAATTAAGAAACTGGGGAGATGCAAAGGAACAAGCAAAAGATAGGAGAGAAAGAAACATTTCTGAGAATTTTACCCATGCATTCATCCAAAGAATTGACTACTGGATTTAACAATGGGGTCATGATTACAGATACGGTAAGAGCAGTTTCTGTGAGGAGGTGCAGCCTTATTAGAATGAGTTTACAAAAAAGAAGAAGACGGAGGAGAAGGAGGAGGAGGAGGAGGAGGAGGAGGAGGAGGAGGAGGAGGAGAATTAAAAATACCAAATACAGAAATCTTTTTAAAAGGGTTTTGCTATAAAGAGTTACAGAGGAATAGGAAAGTTTGTAGAAGTGGAGGTAAAGTATAAAGGCTTGGTTAAGATGGGAAAAATAATATGTTAATGTGTAGATGCATTAATATTGTTTAATAAGTTCAACAACCCTGTTAGGTAGACGTTATTTGTTCCCATTTATCAGAGAAAAAAAATGAGATGGCATTGGATTATAAGCCTGCCAAAGAGCTTTCCCATTGAGTTAATGTTAACAGGTTTTACCAATATATTCTTTGATTAAGGTGCTCCTAATCATTCTGCTTCACCTAGAAGCCTTTCCTCCTCAACAACAAGCACTGGAAGAGAAGAGTGAGGGAGTCTTCTCCCTGCCATTGAGGCTGGTTGTACATTCACTTTTATTACTGATGCATAGGTTTATTTTCTAGGACTACCTTGTGTACCTGTACTTATGATTCTCTTCTAATACAGAACCATGCACAAAGCACTGCATATATTTTATTGTTCAGAAAAGTTACTGTTGGTAACTCTAAAATTAAAAAATAATAATAATTTAAAATCAGTATACTATAGTGATATGGCCACATCAATTTTTATAGCAACTCAACTCACAATAGGTAAGCTATGGAACTAATTTAAGTGCCTTTCAACAGATGAATAGATAAAGAAAATGTAGTACATATAAATCATGGAATATTACTCAGACAAAAGAAGAATGAAATTATGGCACTTGCCAGTTAATGGATGGAACTGGAAACTATCATGCTAAGTGAAATAAACCAATCCCCAAAAGCAAAGGCCAAATGTTATCTCTGATATGTGAATGCTAACACACAAGAAGCAGGAGGTGGGGTGGGGGATAGAAGTTCACTGTATTAGACAAAGGAGAATGAAGGGAAGGGAGAGAGAATGGGAATAGGAAAGACAATAGAATGAATCAGAGATAACTCTCCTACATTTATGTATAAATATATGGCCAGTGTAAGCTCCACATCATGTACAAACACAAAAATGGAAATTATACTCCATATATGTATGATATGTCAAAGTACATTCTACTGTCATGTATAAATAAAAAAGAATAAAAAATTTAAAGAAAAAAGAATCATATTAATTTTGAAAAAAAATTTCTTGCAAGTTGATAAAAATAGATGAAGAATATCCTTGTGGAAACTGGTTTTATAATAGCATACACAGAGTAAAGATGAAAAGTAAGTTAATATAGCATATCTGGAATTCTTGAATAATTTTATTTTTAATTTTCTTTTGTTTAAAGATTTTATTTTAATGCACTACATTGTTTTTAGAAATTAGCATATATGTTAAATAGAATATTCTAGAAAACTCTTATAAAATGTAAAGTAATTTTTTAAATTATTAAGACTGGATGCTATGAATATCAAATGACTTTTTATGCTCTAATTTGTAAGAAAATTACTCCCTATATGCTTTTTATTTTTGGTTGACATTAGCCACAGCATATTTATTTTGGTGTGATATCCACAGGTCTGAAATAACTATTCATAGAAAGAATGACATTATAGATAGAAGATATTTTCATTTTCATTGCAGTTATCTGAGGTTTTATTTATATCTCAACAACTAACTACATTGTTATAGTATTTATCCCAAAACTAATTAATTCAGTTTCTTCTCCAGCATCATCAAATTAGGCTACCCTGCTGGTGAGGAGTGTAGAGTACCAAAAGGAAAATAATTTTGAGATGTTTTAAATTCATACTTGTGAAAATTAATGACTATGTAAAGAGAAAAACATGCTTCCAGCAAAGAAGTGAACACAGAGATAATTAGAGAGCATTCAATAATATAAAACTAATATTTTATGACTCATTTTCATGTTCTTCCATTTGATGAACATTTCAAAGCTTGGTAAAGGATATGTTACCAATTAGTTTCTTTGAAAAGTACATCTAACTGAAAAAAAAAACTATCAAACAAATGAAAAAATTACAGGTGATTCTACCGAAACTATTCATATAATAATGTGTTCTTTAGGATATAAATAAGATTTCCTTTGATTTCATAAAAATCACATTAACTGAGAATGCAATGTGTTCTATTTTTTATATTCTATTCATGAAAACAATGCATAAAAATCATTTCCAGTTACTCTTTCAATAGAAAGAAAGATGTACACATGAGTCTATGAATGTAAGAATATATTTAATTCTCTTGATTGAAATAGGACAAATAAAATTATGTGAAGACAATACAAAATGTCACCTCACATTTCCATTCCAATAAAACTGAGACAACCACTGTTAAACGTCTAATATCTCACACTTTTTTAACTACTCAATAAATATAGATTCAACTATATCTTTTGTACCTCTATTTCTTATATACACACACACACACACACACACACACACACACACACACACACACACATATATATATATATATATATATATATATATATATATATATATATACTTTTAAACACACACAGGATTACATGAACCGGATCATACATTCAATTAATTTCGGTGCTACCTTCTTTTACATAGTTGTCTCCTCTTCCTTTATTCTTCCCTTCATTCCATCCTCCATGTTTTCCCCTCACCACAATCTTAACCCAAAGCACTAGCTAATTTGTTTAAACCATCTGATGGTTAAGATCTGTATTCTCTATGTTCTTATAGTCAGATACCCATAAATAGATATTTTACTTTATTTATAAAAATATGCTCAAAATAAAGATCAAATATCTTTGTGTATTATTTTCACTCAGCAAAAGACTGTGAAATTTCAAATCACTCTAATTTGTCGGAGTTAGTTTCAATTCGATGTTGGAAATGGACACATAATATTCAAAGTTGTGAATGTACAATTATTCATTCAAACCAACTGGCACACTTCTATTTTATAGAATAGTACCATCTCAATTTTAAAGGATTTTTTTAGATACTAATTTAGTAAACATTTGCCTACACGATCGTGCTTGAACACTTCTGTACCTTGTCTTGATCTTTGGGAAAGAACCTTCTAAGTTGGAACCCAGTTGAGAGGGTTACAGGAAGAATACTGCTGACAATTTTTAAATGTAAATAAAATATTTTCAGATAAGCTAGGATTAACTGCAATTGAATTTTGTCTCAAAAATTTATGCTCCAATACAAAAAGAAAAACGGAAAGTGGAAAAAATCAAATATCAATCAAGATCCAATACAAACAATTTTAATAGCTACTTAGATTTTGAAGTTTCTTCATCAGTTTTTCAGAATGTGCCAATAAGTCCTCTTTGCAATTACATTTCCCTCTTTTTGTATTCTATGCTCATTTGTACTTAACATTTAAATTACTTTAATATTAATTGAGGAAATAGAGCATATAGGTGTATCTTTATTCACTAAAGTGAAGAGTTGATAAGATTCTAGTCACTTTATTAATTACTACATTAATAGTTTTAATGTAAAAGTATATATTAAAGAGAATTTTTAAAGAATTTTCACTGTTTATAGTGTAATATATATAATATATTATATAATATAATATATATAATATATATAATATAATATAATATAATATATATATATAATTATTATCAACAGAATCATTTGGTTTTATAAATCTGTCCCAATTAATTATTCAAATAGATTTAAGCAAAGCATTTCATTCCAACCATACTGAATAAATATTTACTCATTTGTGAGATAAAATGAGTTCATATACGTGGGCCTACAAAAAAAGTGATCAAAAGAACAGTCTATCATAACCATTTTACAAAGGATATAAAGACCTACTAGTCATTCATTCATTCATTTAACAATTGTATTCTGAATATTTTCACATTTCACATTCTGAATGTGACCAGGACTGGTCAACCCATAATGAATGAAGTAAAATGCTTCATTTCCAAAAAAATCTTGTTTAATAAGATTACAAATAATAACTGCTGGCAAGGATGTGGAGAAGAAATACTTATACACTGTTGTAAAGTGGTACAATCACTATAGAAATGATATGGAGTTTCCTTCAAAGACCAGGTAAAGAACTACCATATAACCAGCTATCCCACTCCTCAATATTTATCCAAAAGAATTAAAATCAGCATACAGTAATGATGCATGCATACCAATGTGATAGCAGCACAATCGACAATAGCCAAATTATGGACCCAGCCTACATGTCCATCAACAGATGAAAGGAGAAAGAAAATGTGTTATAGATACACAGTCATAAAGAAGAACAAAATTATGTCATTTGCATTAAAACAGATGGAACTGGAGAATATAACATTGAGAGTGTAAGCTTACTTACTCACTAATGTAATATTAAGTGAGAAATTCAAGGGTCACATGTTTTCCCTCATATGTAGAAACTAGAGATAAAAAAAAAAGTTAAAAGGGAGGGAATCTCATAAAAATAGAAGGGAGACCAATAGAGGACAGAGATCAGGGATCAGGATCTGGGAGGAGGAGGGAGAGGGGGAATACTGAGTAATGAAATTGACCAAATTATGCTACATGCTGTATATATATCACCATGAATCCCACTATTTCATAGAAATATATATACAGAAGGCTGTATATTTATACGAAAGGATGTGGATAAGCAATACAGTACCAATAAGATTTTTAAAAGCCTTTTATGCCACATTTGTATATAAAACATCATAAAAATTAAATGTGAACTTTTCAATTTGTCAATTCAGCTTTACTTTGTTTTGTGCAACTTGGTCATCATAGTCCTATAGTTAGAGGAGATTATAAAGAGGCTACACCCAAAGTCTTCTGTGTTTATATAATACACAGGAATGGCACTGCACTAAGTCAGATGCAATGAAATCAAAGCCCCAAATACTTACAATGGTTAATTTTCCTTGCCCTTTGAATCTCTTTTTTTCAAACTTAAAATGGGGATAATAATACCTTTCTTAAAGATTTATTTTGAGAGTAAAATTAAAAGAACCACTCTTTTTCCTATCGATCCATCTAACTCCTGCCAAATAATAGAAAATAGATGCTTGGCCAGTCTTCCCTTTCTAAATTTCTCTTTAAGGCACAGTAAAGGGCAACATGCAATAAATGAATAGAGTGTAGAGGAGAGTGTGTGCTGGATTACTGAATACTCATACTAACTAGACAATTCAGTCAGTTTTTACCTTAGCCAAGTGAAGACAAAATATTCTTCAAAATGAGTATTTTAAAAAAAAAATCAAAATATTTTCTTGTGCATGGAAATAAGACAGACCTTTGCTGAATTTCCTTACACATATTTCCACGTTCAGTTTTGTTGGGTGGGGGCATTCTATTCCTTTTAGGATTTAGAATATCTAAATGATTTAATCTGAACCTCAGGAAAGTTCTTTATTCTTTTTCTAAAAGCATGCATACAGTTTTTATTTTAAAAAGCCCAGGTTTTTTAGCTGACAGATAAAGTTGTGTATATTTACTATGTACAATGTGATGCTTTGAAGTAGACTTACAATAGAAATATAGAGTAGAACAGGGATTACTAGAGGTGACGGTGGTTGGGGAGATAGATGTTGGTCAAAGAATATACAATTTCAGATATATCAGAAGATTAAGTTCAAGAGATCAATTTTACAACATGGTGACTGTAGTTAAGAATATATCATATTCCTGAAAAATGCTAGGAGAGTAAAATGTAAAGTGTTCTCAACACACAAATGATAAATATGTGAGGTAAAGCATATGCCCATCAGCTAGATGTAGTCTTCCCACATTGACTTTGTAGCTCAGGCATCTGATATCAGTGTTCCCACTCGATGCTGTAAGGTTTTCTTACCACCATGAATTTCTACTGCTCCAACTAATGATTCACTCTTAATTCAGTTTGTTCTTTCACCCTTCCTACTTGTTGCTTATGTGTATGGATACGTATATTGCTTTTGTGTGTGTGTTTGTGTGTGTGTGTGTGTGTGTGTATGCCGATCCTTGGAATAATTCTGCTCCTTGAAAATTTTTGCGGGATGCTCATAATAAATCTTATTACCACAGCTGATATTCAGAATACTTCAACTATCAGTATCAGGAGAACAGTAATTAGTAATAGTTGACTATGGCCTTGGAGGGAGAACACAGTTTGAAGGCCCCTTGAGAGTCAAGCTTTAAGTCTTTAGTTTCTTGATTTAAAGATTTCTGAGGGATCCCAGAGGAAGGATTTTAGGGAAAGAGACATTACCACATTGTAACTGATATAGCTGTTCTACATAAATATCTGTCTCTTTAGCCCTGAGAGCTAAAGGTTGGCTTTTCTAAAGCAGACATTTTACAGACCTGACTCTCAAAGAGAGGGATGAAATATTCTGTGTCAAGTATCCATGGAAAGCAAAGCAAAAGGAAAGGGAGGCCATTCCTTGAAGCAACATGCAGAAGATACTGGACTTGGAAAGTTAAGATTCAACATGTGCCCTGCTGGGTTATCCTCTTTCTGTCAGCAGATGCCTCCTTTCTACTCACCAACTTTTTCACTTTGGAATACGAATATTTAAACTGTCCAGGTCCCACCATTTTATCTCAGATATTTATAATTTGTTTCTTGATTTTACAGGAACCCACAGCTGAGAGTTTGGCCTACTCTCCGATAAAACAGTACTTTGGAGCAACACATAGAGACTTTGAAACAATCAGGGATGGAATGAGGGCACTGTGCATTGTGAGGAAGACATGAATCTTGGTCGTCTATGGGTGGAAGACTGTGGTTTGGAAGTCACTTGCCCCAACAAAGGCTCATGTATCAGAGGTTTGGTCCCCACAGTCTCAGTGTTGGGAGATACCATGGATGTTGAAGATGTGAGGCCTTGAGGGCAATCTTCAGGTAAGGGAGACTGAGGGCTATCCTTAGAAGAGATTGAAGTACTTCTCATGGATCCCTGGTTAATTCTCACAAAAGAGTTGTTCTAAAAACCTGAGCCTTACCTGGCCCACCTGTTTTCTTCCTGCATGGCTATATGATCTCTGTATCTTGCATGGTGCTTCCTCCATTTTGATCTGGCTCAAGGTCCTCACTAGAGCCAGGTAAATGTCTGCATCATGCCCTTGAATCTCCAAAACTTTGAGGTAAATAAATCTCTTTTTTCAAAAGTATTCTGCTTTTCTCATATTTTGTTATGTAATGACAGACTAGTATAAAACCTAAACCAGGGCTGGGGTCATAGCTCAGTGGTACAGCACTTGCCCAGCATGTATGAGACACTGGGTTCAATCCTCAGCACCACATAAAAATAAACAAACAAACAAACAAATAAGTAAATGGTATTGTGTCCATTTGTAATTAATTTTTTTAATTAAAAAAAAACTAAACCATAGCAAGGTCCATAATTAAAAGAGAACATCTAAAAACAAATGATTCAAAGAGAGGTCCAGCAATTAGAACAACAATCTTCTATTCAGAAACTATACAGACTAGAAGGGAACAGAAAACATTAATAACACACTGAAAGGCAAAAAAAAAAAAAACTGGTAAAATAAAATGTTATGCCTAGAAAAATCTCTTTCATAAATTTAAAGTCACAAGTTTTTCACATAAATAAACTCTGAATACATTATTGTCAACAGACTTTTATTACAAGAATAATGAAAATGATTTATTTAGGCCAAAGGACAATAATGCCAGATGGGAACTCAAATCTATACAAAGGAATGAAGAGAACTGAAAATAGTAAACATATTGATTAATATAATCGCAAATTCAGATAGACAAAAAAAAAGTGTGTTCGCAATAACAAAAGATAGGTGAATCTATCATACTATTTCAGAGTTTTATAATATACATGAAGTCATATAATTTATTTAAATGTAAAGGGTGGTTAATAAAAGACATACGTTGTAAACCTCAGAACCAATAAAAATTAAAATGGAACAAAGAGCTATACCCAATAATACAAAAGTGAGAATAAAAATTGAATCATTAAAGGGAACACTACCTTAAGACATAAAAGAAAGAAAGAAGACAGAAAAGAGATGGAATAAATAAGATATAAATATAAGACAGTGGATTTAAACTCAACCATCTTGATGATGGAATTGAATATAAGTAATCTAGACACTTCACCTATAAACCAAGGATTGTCACAAGCTAGGACTCAACTATCTGCTGTCTAATGGAAAAATGATATTCTAAGTAAAAACGCAAAAATAAAATAATGAGAAAAGAAATATGATGAAATTCCAGTAAAAAAAGGACTTCAAACTTCAGTAGTTATATTAAAATCAGAGTAAGTAGTTTTTAAAAGAAAAAATTACTAGTCATAATTATGAGTCCATCATAATGAGATGTGCATTAATCAATCAAAAAGCACCTAATAAGAACGCTGACAAAAAGCTCAGAGAAAAGCTGATAAAAACAGAGGAAGAAATAGATTCACAAATTTCTAAAATTCCATTAATTTATGCAATGAATGAAGAAAATAATAAGTATAAAGAAGTCCTGAAAAAGACTGGTTCAATATTGTGTGATATTTATAGAACATTGTATCTAAAAACAAGAAGATTGTACTTTTCAAGTGCATATAAAATATTCACCTCTGAATGTTATGGACCAAGTTTTGGACCTTAAAAAAGCTAAGTAAATTTAGATCAGATACACTGAATTCTCTCATCATGTGGATGGAATTAAAGAAGAGGAATCAAAAACTATTTATTTTATTTTATTATCCAGTAACTGTAAAATTTCCAGGTGTTTGGGTAATAAACAAAATAATGATAAATATAATATCAGTCAAATAAAAAAGCACAAGGTAAATCAGAAAATATTTTGAACTGAAATTAATTAAAACATAAATATCAAATGTGTTTAATACAGCTAAAATAGTGCTAAGGAAAAATTTATAGCAGTAAAGATTTGTATGAGAAAAATATGAAATTTCTGAGATTGATAATTTATCCATATTTAGAAGTTAAAATAAGAATATATTAAACCTTAATAAAGAAGCAATGAAATAGAAAAGAGAATGAATATTTTTAAAAACTCCCTAAAGTTTTGTGTGTGTGTATGTGTGTGTGTGTGTGTGTGTGTGTATGAATGAACCATCACATTGATATACTTCTAGCCAAACTATAAGGAACAAAAGGAAAAAAATTTAAAATTAGAATTTAAGACTTAATTTGGCCAAACTTTCCTGCGTACATATATGAATAAATCACAGTAAATTTCATCCTTATATATATTTATAATGTACTAATTTTTAAAAACTGTAAATAAATAGAAGAAAGACCAGTAGAATAAAGGAAAGGGAATAGGGGGAGGAATAGATGAAGAACTTGGAACTCAATTAGAGCAAATTTTATTCCATGCTTGTATGATTATGTCAAAATGAAGCCTAATATTATATATAATTATAATGCATTAATTTAAAAAAGAATACTAGAAATGAATAAGGGCCTGTTCCTACAAATACTATAGATATTAAAAAGACAATAGGGAAAATTATCATCACCTTTATACCAAT
Organism: Marmota monax; assembly: GCF_021218885.2. Lineage (NCBI taxonomy): Eukaryota > Metazoa > Chordata > Mammalia > Rodentia > Sciuridae > Marmota > Marmota monax. Next base: position 3,385,787 of record NW_026694096.1, read on the forward strand.
AAGAATGACAATTTAGATGAAAAGAATAATCATTGAAAGACACAAATGACCCATATACATTCAAGAATAAATATATATTCCATTCCACACTGTATCTTTTAAATACATTAGATGCACTGTTTAAAATTTTCCCACATACAACATCCTCAGGCTTAGATAATTTTACTGGCACTTTCTACAAAACATTAAGAAAAAAAATGTTAATCATACACAAACTCTAGCAAAAATAGAGGAGAATGGAATGTCTTCCACTGTGTTTCATGAGTCCAGTATATTCTGATTATAGAATCTGACAGACATTACAGGCAAACAAGACGCCAATGTATTCCTCTGAAAATAGATGCATAAGCCCTTAACAAATGATTACAAATCAAAGTCAACAAAATATGAATAGAATAATACCTTATGATCAAATAGGGGTTATTTCATGAGTGTAAGGTTGTTGAACATACAAAACCAATCAATGTGATTTACTATATAAACATTCTAAAAAAATAGAAAGTGTACAAGTCTCTAAAGAGGATCATATACTAAAAAAAATCATTATATGAAATCCAATACCTGTTTACGATACACATGTCAGTAAATTAAGAATGTAAGAAATTACTTCAATCTGAAGAAAGGGCGTTAATGGAAGACTGGAGCTAAATCATATTTAAATATAAAACACTAAATGTTTTTGCCCTAAGATAAAAACAGACAAGAAGCTTTATTTTCATTATTTCTATTAAACATTGTTCTTAGGACTCAGTCTATCTCAATAAAGCAAGAGATAGATATGAAAAGCTTTAGACTGTATGTAAGAAGTAAAACTGTCTCAATTCACCAATAATATTATCAGGTTTGAAGAAAACCCTAGGACATCCATTAAAAAGCTACTAGAAAAAAATCAAATTAATAAGGTCACAGGACACAAAGTCAATGTGCAAAAATCAATTGCATTTCCAACTAGGAGCAAAATACTGTGAACAATAAGCAATAAATTCCAATAAACAGCAGAAACCTAGCATGTGTCAGTAAAATATATGCCAGGATTATATATTTAAATCTATAAAAGATTTGCCAGAAAAATTAAATAAGTGAAGATACACACCATTTTTATGAATTAGAATTATCATTATTAAGATATCAGTTCTCCCCAAATACACACACACATACACAAAACTGTACTCTTTTCCCACCCTCAATGCAGTCCAAAAACAAGCTCCCAGGGCTTTTTATAAAAAGTGACAAGCTTATTCTAAATTTTATCTGGAAATGTAAATGACCTAGAAGTGCTAAAACAATTTTAAAAGAACGAAATTGGAAGACTTACACTAGATGATTTCAAGCTATATTAAAAGATCTAACAATCCACACCGCATTTTATTAGAGGAAGAAAAAGAACATTGGTCAGAAAACAAGTCTAGAAACTGACCTATACATATATTGCTTTATTTCTAGTTCAACAATATTTTGTTTTAATTTGTATTGTGTTTGTGGGGGGAGGGTGGAAGAGGTGATTGGGTAAACACATGTTGAATTAACCTAATATTGTTTTTTTTAACTTTTGGCATTTGTTTTTATGACTATATCATGGTCCTTTGCCATTAACTATATATTATTTAAAATTTTTATCTTTATTCTTGATTAATATATAAAAAATCAGTTGCCTTCTTAGGAGTTTAATGCAAAACAATGGCTACAAGAGATAGTGGGATGTAGAGGGTTTGATCTGTATGTACAATGCTACAGTTACATAAGTAGAATAAGTTTGGGTATTTATCACATAGCAGAATGAGGCTAGTTAAGAAAAATGTATTGCTATTAACTTTGTACAAAGGGACACATATGTGAGAAGATTTCTGGTATTTTAATATTATAAATATTATATAACTCCATCTTTAATATATCTGTTCCTTCAGGCAGATATCCACTGATGTATTATTTCTGGGTCTATGAATTTCTTATAGAACTTTAGTCATTGGCAGTTCTGAAAGCCAAACTTCTGAGAGTGTGGTGTTCCATCACTTAGAAGCATCAGGAAAACAAAGCATTAAGGGCACTGATACTGATATCCTTCAGATCTAAAAGGGCATCCTGGTTCTTGTACTTACTCAAAATTTGTCCTTCCTTGGATAAGGTATTCTTTGTAAGCTTCATCTGAATTATGAGGATTCAAACCCAGATATCACAAGTTTATTTTGAGGATTAAATGAGATAATGAGATAAATTTATATAAAACACAGAAAATGTGTATAGTAAATGATCGATAAATTTTAGATATTATTATTTTATTGCTTTTACTGTTTGTGCTAAAAGTGCTCATGTTCCAATGGGTTTCTTAGATATACTATCACCCATATGCAAATCTTTTTATTCCTGTTTCAAACTAAAACTGAGGAGGCATACCCTATTTTTGACCATTGGCCCACAGAGCCACTGCTAGTTAGCCTATATGGTAACTTTGCACTAATTTCAAAAAGCTTATTCCCTCTCAAATGACAAACCTTAAGACATAATTCATGCTTTGGCACATAAACTAGAAATTCATTACCTGAACGCTCATTTATGATGTCTGTCAGCTTTTCTCACTGTGACCAAAAAACCCAAGAAGAACAACTTAAAGGAGAAAAAGTGTATTTTGAGCTCACTTTCAGAGGTTCTGTCCATGATCAGTTGACTCCATCACGCTGGGCCAGAGGTAAGGCAGAACATCCTGCCTTACCACCCAGTATTTCTTACAAATTTTAATCCATCAAATGAATTAATCCACTAATTAGGCTATGGCTCTCATAATCTACTCATTTCATATCTTGCATTAACAGGAGTTTTGGGGGGACACCTTGTAACAAATCTTAACATATGGCCACATGTCTTTGCACAAGGCAAGAATTTCATTACCCTGCAGATGTCTAGATGTTGACTCTGGTGATATAATGAGAAAAAAATGGGCCCAATACAAATCCTCAACTCTCTTTTATTGCATGCAAAAATAGGACTTTTAGCAACAGAAGGACACCCTTCTTGTGGTAAAGGGTGCTTTGGAAAGTGCAAGCTGCTCCATAAAGAGCCACATTCTCTGGCTTCAGAAGGTGGGAGGTGCAGTGATTCCTGAGAGCACAAGTTCCTCGGACTATCTGTAGGGAGTCATGAGTAAGTAGAGGAGAAAAGGAGGAATGAATCTTAGAGGAAATGGTAGGATTTTTGTTTTGTTCCACACATTAAATTGAAAGAGAAAATAAAGGTTAGACATAATACATAAAACTTACTCATGTTTATCAGAATTGTAATTTATATTTTACACTAGATAATATTATGTGTGTATAGAACTCCTGTCCTAAAATCAATTCTAGCTTTTAAGATGCATATATTTTTCACATATTGTTGTTTATTAAGTGGGATGTACGCATTATGTCTTAAAAGTAAAAGGTAGGGGCTGGGATTGTAGCTCTGTGGTAAAGGGCTTGCCTAACATGTGTGAAGCACTGGGTTCGATTCTCAGCACTACATATAAATAAATAAAAGTTTATTGGCAACTAAAAAAAAATATGAAAAAAAAGTAAAAGATATCTTTCTTTCTCAAAAAAATTTACATTGATTTTAATCCACTGGTATGATATAATTAAAATATAAAACTCAACTAGAAAAATTCATAAAACATACATATAGGTATATTATATGTGTTTCCTCTAGCTACAAAACATACAGTACCGTGCATGTGATCCAACTATTGAGCCCTTGTCTTTTTCCCCTCTCTAGCCAGTAGCTCTGAGGTCACCCATCACTACGTAATAGGGTAGGATTCTCTCACAAATCTTACTCAAAGCTCCCTCAGAGGATGGACTACTTTGAATTGTTCATTTGGATTCAGATGGGTTATGATCTCTTCCAGTCACCCTCATTCTTCATTTCTTTCCCCAAATTAAAAGGAAAACAAAACTCCCTCTTGCTACTCTGATCCTATCTGATACCACTACATGATCTATTCTTTCCCATTAGTATCTGAATTTACTGCTTGTTACCATGGCAACCAACTGCTTTTAGCAAAATCTTTAATACCAGGTTTCCCATTTTAAGTACAGAATCTGCATTGTATGTATTTTTTTCATTGGAAGCCAGAAATTCTCAGTATAATCTAACCCATGCTTTTCCAACAGACAAAACCTATTTGTTTTCATTTTCTTAGCTTCTTAAGCAATGATATTTTTTTCATAAAATAGTATTATGTTTTTAAACAAACATAAGAAAACAGATTTCTAAACACTTCCACTTTTTGTTTCCAGGAAAGCTGATTCAGTGGCCACTTTTATTTCTAGAAAAACAATTAGTTTGAAGTTTCTGAAAATTATACGATTGTATGCATAGTTCAATCACATGCTGACTTTTTTTTTCCCCCTTTTTATGGGACGTGATGACTTTTAAAACTAGCACCAGGACTCGTTTTTGGTTTTAGTTCACTTGCTGGTCCTGTGCCTTAGCTATGTTGATATAAAAGCATACCAGGAATTCAGTTTTGTTCTTTATAGGATTATGTATGACATTTTCTCCAAAATTTTGCTATAATTCAACTACTTTGTCATTTGGAGTTTGTTTCAATTATCCAAAATGCCATGCACCCTGTCTAATTAGGTATGCTGAAATTAGTATTCCAGTAGAGTCATTCTGTTCTATTATTTGACTTACAAGTTAGGATTTCAGTGGCTTTGTTTTCCAAGAAGTACAATAGTTTATTTTTAACTATGAGGGAGAGACAAGCAAATTTTTCAGGAATGAAGTGAGCTCTCAAAGAAAATAGCTTTGTCTGAGCAAATGGTTTATATGGACAAGTGAGATGATTGGAATTTTATAAAGAACTATGAAGTCATTTACTATAAAAGACAAAAAAGCAGAAGCATGAGGAAACTGAAATTTAGGCTTACATAATAAAGGACAGTGAAGTGACAGACTAAGCTTGCACCCCAAATGCCAAAAAGCATATCCTATGTGACTAGGATGTATGAATTTCACAACTCTTAATGCTTTCTGAAATTTTAGAGAATTGTTAAAGGTGGAAAATATTCTGAATTTATAAGATTTTAGTCCATCAAAACATTCCATTTGCAAAGTTTAAATAGAGATTTAGACTAAATAATGCCTAAATATGTTGATTTTATTTTCAAATCAATATTTCAGATGTTCTGCTACACAATGCCAAGCACTCAGAGGTTTCCAGTAATCATCAGGTATAGGATATCTACATGTGGAGAATTCCTGTCCCATAGAGGGGTTTAAAACAGGAAACAGGATCATTAGGCACACCCAGTACTCATTCATGTGAGATCCACTGCCCTGAAAGCTGACCTTCCTTGCCTGCCAAATGCTTAAATATTAATCACCAAGTACACACTGGAACTATTAAGTGCATTTTAGTACCTTCCTTCATTCTTATATACACAGAAAAATCCTTACAATAACCACTTTATCTTTGTCCTACCAAAAATCTTACCTTTATTATTTAAAATCATTTTTGCTGAATTTTTTTATACCTTTGGACAAGACCTAGCTTTATCTCAGCAATACCCACAAAATTCTGTTATGATAAAAAATAACAGGATTTGAAAACGAGATGCACTATTAGATACAGGGTTTAGTATAGTTTTACATTCAGATTTCCACAACTGCAAGTGGGTTTCCAGGCATAACAGTATGGATTCTTACCACTCTACCTTGCCTTGCTATACTTTATTTAAAGAGTAATTTAAATCTAAGGATCCCATTTCCTGCATTGAGATAGACCACATACAAGATGGACTGGAATTTTCAGAAGGTAAAAGATATAGGTCAGGTAGAAATGTTCTCTTCTTTTTACTTATTTCAAAGTGACTCGAGTTATAACCTAACTAGTTTCATTATTTTGTGGTACTTTCTGTCCTATTGTATGGCAGGCAATCTTTTCAGAAATATTTGCTGTTCCTTAAGGCTTAGAAAAAGATGATTATGACTTGATATCCTTAAAAATGTACCCTTAGTGGAGATTATTTATGCATGTGTATTTGTGCACACACACAGAGAAAAATCTTTCTGAGAGCTTCCCTACTTTTGTTGTTAGATTTGCATTTTCACTACTTTGGAATTTTAGCCCCATTTTCTTTAGATAGAATAATTACCTTAAGTTGTCTTTCAAGGAGAAGTAAAGCAAAGAAGTATATGAAAGTTATCAAAAACCTGGGTGTCAACAAACAAGAAAGATGTTATCATATCTGGAATTTTTCCCTCAACCATTGCCTTTTCTCATTTACATTTTTTGAGCTCCTACTATGTACTGGAATTTTCTGTACAACAGTTCTCATCAAGTTTATAAGTCAGAATAGTAATAAGAGTATACATATAAATAAATAAATATATAATCATATGACTATGAGTTGTGCCCATGAAACAACTAAAACTACTACTACTACAACTACTACTAGTATTACTAAAGTATACACACACTCACGCACATACATACACACAGAAACTGACAGGGGAAGCATGTTTAGATAGGGTAGAAAGAAACCCAAAATGTGGCTATGATAAAAGGATGAGTGGGAAGATGGCTGCTGCGTACGGGGGTTGCTGAAGTGCTGAGCGTGGTGCTCAAAGCAGCGGCTTTAATAGAGATTTCGCACAGTCTGTTAAAGCTCCTTTCACCGTTAATCTGTAGTGGACCACTTTGCCAAGGAGCAGGAAGAACAAAGAAATCGAAAAAGAGACGCTTGGCTGCTCAGAGCCGCGGGCGCTTTGCTCCCATCTGCTTCCTCTTTCGCTTCGCTCCGGGCGGAGAAGCTGAATGTGCAATCAGCAGTGGATTGTAAGTACCCGAGGCAAAGAAAGCTCAGTGCGCCCCGCCCTTTTTTTTTTTTTTTTTGAATATTTTTTATACAGGGAGAGTTTGTGGATTGGGATTGCTGGCGGGGCTGTGGTTTCTGTGCCGAAAATCCACTCCGCGGGAGCCGCCATTTGCTTTCTGCTTGCTGTCTTGATGGCTCCGTATACACTGACCGGCAGCCGCACCTAGAGGTTGCAGGCAGCTGGGCTGCGTGCCGAGCCCTGTCCTCCGAAGGCTGGACTGCAGCCTCGAGCGTCTCTGTGGCCTGTTCGCCGCTGCACCTTCGGGCAGAGCCTGCTCTGGGGTCGTTCTGCACCCCCCTGCCAGGGGACCCGTGCTCCGGAGGAGGGGGACGGAGAGCCGCGGCGGCAGCCGCTTGGGCCCCTGGGGCCTGGCACCGGGCTGAAGAGCTGCGGAGGCCAGGGCGGCTCTGCTACGGTCGCAGACAAGCGCGGACGCTTGCCAGGGCGGCTCTGCTACGGTCGCAGACAAGCGCGGACGCTTGTCAGCGCGGCCCAGAGTTTCATTTCTAGAAATCTGGACTGGAAACAGAAGCAGCAGTTTGTATAATCCCAAGAACTTGCTTATATCAGGAAGCTGTAAGGGCAACATGAATATTACTGAGGAGATGTAACATGGTGGCAGGCGCAGAGAGATCAAGTCTCTGACATCTTCAACTGTGAGGGCATAGGGAGCCGTAAACTGTCTAAATGCTGTTTGCTCAGGATCACTAGGCAATGCTGAGCTGACGTGGATCTGGGGTGTACAGGCTGGGCCCCTCAGAACACACACACAGAGCCCGAATCGGAGGCAATTAAGCTCCGGTTCGCCTGCTTCATGTGACTCAGCACTAACGATCCCGCTGAAATAATTGGCCGGCCCTTAGGAACTTACAGAGGTAAAAGCCAACCGAGCCTTCATAGGCAGTGGCCACAGGACTGAAACGGGGATTGGGAGAGACAGTCAGGACCCACCCGTTGCATTGGTCATCCGGCAAAGGGAACAAACGGTCACCATTTGCATGGGATATCACCATGGCAGAGAAATGGCGTCATGGGCGGAGGAGATAACTGCAGTGAAACCAGCGCGACAGGTGTGTAATCCCCTAGCCATCTCTCTCCACACAGCGGGGGAAACCTTAAGGGCCACTCCCAGCTCTCCTGTGAACGCAATAACCAGACCGAGGGAACCAGGAGTGGCGCAGGACTCGCGGCGCGGAACTCCCGGCTACCGCTCCCACCAGTGCTGACAACTGAGGTCTCTTGCACCAGCTACCGGGGGCGTGGCTACAGGAGGGCAAGCAAATTCGCTGGGGGATCTCAGCCCCAAGCTCTACAAACTTAGGGTCTGAGGGAGGCAAACAGGGAGAGTGAGCCCAGGTGTTCATGAAAACAGGGCTCCCAGGAGCAGCAGACCTGGCGTGTAGACAGTATTGTGGTGAGCGCCACAGGTGAGCACGGCCTGGCTTGAGGAAACACAAGACAAGGCCCTAGACACTCAGGATTGGAGACCCGCCCAGTCTAGGAGAAAGAGCTGCTGCACAGTGAATGGTTCCCACCTATTGACAGGAGAAGCTTGGCCCAGTGGGCACAGCTCCACCTACTGGAAGAGAAGTTAATAGAACTCTAGGACTGCATTTATTATTATTATTATTATCATTTTTTTTTCTTTTCTTTTTCTTTTTTTTTTCTTTCTTCTTTTTCTTTCATTTTCAATTTTTATTTGTTGTTGTTCTTTAATTTTTTTTCAATGTTTCTATTTTTTTTAATTCTTTTAATTTTATTATTATTATTTTTTTAATTTTAATTTTCATTTTTTATTATCACTATTATTTTTGTTAAAATTTTTTTTCCGTCTTTTCTTTCTTTCTTTATTATCTAATCTTTGTTATTCTTGTTTCTTTTGTCTTTTCATTTCTTTTCAATCTTCTTATTCCCCCTTCCTTGAATTCTACCTCCCTACTCTCATTCTCTTTAGTGACTTCTTCCCTTCCCTTCTAATATCTTTCCTCTCAAGCATCAAATAAATCTATAAGAGTAAACAGTAACTCAGCAGTCAAACAGAACAAGAAGTAACATGAGCAGCATAAAAAAGCAAGGAAGAAAAGGAGTACAAACAATGAAGGACAGCCTAAATATTCAGGAGGACCTAGAGTCAGCAGAAAAATGGTCATATAAAGAACTCAAGGAACACCTTAGACAGATGGAATGGAACCTTAAAGAAGATACGAGACAGCAAATCCAAACAGTGAAAGAACACTTTGAAAATGAATTACATAGACAGATAAAAGAAGAAGTTAAGCATCTTTATCAGGAGATTGAGATTATAAAAAAAAACCAAACAATAATTCTAGAAATGAAGGAAACGATAAACCAAATTAAAAACTCAATTGAGAGTATCACTAACAGAGTGGAGCAAGTAGAAGCCAGAACATCAGATAATGAAGACAAAATATATCATCTTGAAAAGAGCCTAGCCAACTCAGAAAGGCTGGTTAAAAACCACGAGAAAAACATCCAAGAGATATGGGATAACATAAAGAAACCAAACCTACGAGTCATCGGGATAGAAGAAGGTACAGAGATTCAAACCAAGGGAATGAGTAACCTGCTGAAAGAAATAATTACAGAAAACTTTCCAGAAATAAAAAAGGAAACGGATATACAAATTGTAGATGCATACAGGACACCGAGCACACAAAATCACAGTAGACCAACGCCAAGACACATTGTTATGAAGATATCCAATATACAGAACAAAGAGAAAATACTAAAAGCTACAAGAGAAAGGAGGCAGATTACATTCAGGGGTAAACCAATAAGGTTAACAACGGATTTTTCATCACAGACGCTGAAAGCGAGAAGATCCTGGAACAACGTATTTCAAACACTGAAAGACAACGGATGCCAACCAAGAATTCTGTATCCAGCAAAATTAAGCTTCAGGTACGATAACGAAATAAAAATCTTTCATGATAAACAAAAGCTAAAAGAATTTGCAGCCAGAAAACCAGCATTGCAAAGCATCTTGAGCAAAACACTACACGAGGAAGAAATGAAAAACAATAACCAAAACCATCAGTGGGAAGTGCCTCTATAAAGACAGAGGGCGGGGGGAAAGCTAACCATGGAGAAACAAACTAAATTAAAAAAAAAAAAAAAAGAAGATAAATAATCAAACATGGCTGGAAGTACAAACCATATATCAATAGTAACTCTAAACATTAATGGCTTAAACTCTCCAATAAAGCGACATAGGCTGGTAACATGGATTAAAAAAACAAATCCAACAATATGCTGCCTCCAGGAGACACATCTGATTGGAAAAGACATACACAGGCTGAAGGTGAAAGGTTGGGAAAAAATATACCATGCACACGGTCCTCGTAAGCAAGCAGGGGTGGCCATCCTCATATCGAATAAAATTGACTTCAAGACTAAATTAATCAAAAGGGATAAGGAAGGACATTATATACTGTTAAAAGGAACCATTTACCAACAAGACATAACAATTATCAATATTTATGCACCAAATAATGGTGCTGCGACGTTCATAAAACAAATTCTCCTCAAGTTCAAGAATCAAATAGACCACAACACAATAATTATGGGTGACTTCAACACACCTCTCTCACAATTGGACAGATCCTCCAAACAAAAGCTGAATAAAGAAACTATAGAACTCAATATCACAATCAACAACCTAGACTTAACTGACATATATAGAATATATCAACCATCATCAAGTGGATATACTTTTTTCTCAGCAGCACATGGATCCTCCTCAAAAATAGACCATATATTATGCCATAGGGCAACCCTCAGTAAATATACAGGGGTGGAGATAATACCATGCATTTTATCTGATCATAATGGAATGAAACTGGAAATCAATGATAAAAGACGGAAGGAAAAATCCTACATCACATGGAAAATGAACAATATGTTACTGAATGATCAATGGGTTACAGAAGACATAAAGGAAGAAATCAAAAAATTCTTAGAGATAAATGAAAATACAGACACAACATATCGGAATCTATGGGACACAATGAAAGCAGTTTTAAGAGGGAAATTCATCGCTTGGAGGTCATTCCTCAAAAAAAGGAAAAACCAACAAATAAATGAGCTCACACTTCATCTCAAAGCCCTAGAAAAGGAAGAGCAAAACAACAGCAAATGTAGCAGAAGGCAAGAAATAATTAAAATCAGAGCGGAAATCAATGAAATTGAAACAAAAGAAACTATTGAAAAAATTAACAAAACTAAAAGTTGGTTCTTTGAAAAAATAAATAAGATCGACAGACCCTTAGCCATGCTAACGAAGAGAAGAAGAGAGAGAACTCAAATCACTAACATACGGGATGAAAAAGGCAATATCACAACAGACACTACAGAAATACAGAAGACAATTAGAAATTATTTTGAAAACCTATATTCCAATAAAATAGAAGATAGTGAAGACATTGATAAATTCCTTAAGTCATATGATTTGCCCAGACTGAGTCAGGAGGATACTCACAACTTAAACAGACCAATAACAATAGATGAAATAGAAGAAGCAATCAAAAGACTTCCAACCAAGAAAAGCCCAGGACCGGATGGGTATACAGCGGAGTTTTACAAAACCTTTAAGGAAGAATTAATACCAATACTTTTCAAGTTATTTCAGGAAATAGAAAAAGAAGGAGCTCTGCCAAATTCATTCTATGAGGCCAACATCACCCTGATTCCGAAACCAGACAAAGACACCTCAAAGAAAGAAAACTACAGACCAATATCTCTGATGAACATAGATGCAAAAATCCTCAATAAAATTCTGGCGAACCGGATACAAAGGCACATCAAAAAAATTGTGCACCATGATCAAGTTGGATTCATCCCTGGGATGCAAGGCTGGTTCAATATACGGAAATCAATAAATGTTATTCACCACATCAATAGACTTAAAAATAAGAACCATATGATCATCTCAATAGACGCAGAAAAAGCATTCGACAAAGTACAGCATCCCTTTATGTTCAAAACATTAGAAAAACTAGGGATAACAGGAACTTACCTCGACATTGTAAAAGCTATCTACGCTAAGCCTCAGGCTAGCATCATTCTCAATGGAGAAAAATTGAAGGCATTCCCCCTAAAATCTGGAACAAGACAGGGATGCCCTCTATCACCACTTCTATTCAATATAGTTCTCGAAACACTGGCCAGAGCAATTAGACAGACGAAAGAAATTAAAGGCATAAAAATAGGAAAGGAAGAACTTAAATTATCACTATTTGCAGATGACATGATTCTATACCTAGAAGACCCAAAAGGGTCTACAAAAAAACTACTAGAACTAATAAATGAATTCAGCAAAGTGGCAGGATATAAAATCAACACGCATAAATCAAAGGCATTTCTGTATATCAGCGACAAAACTTCTGAAACGGAAATGAGGAAAAACACTCCATTCACAATATCCTCAAAAAAAATAAAATACTTGGGAATCAACCTAACAAGAGAGGTGAAAGATTTATATAATGAAAACTACAAAACCCTAAAAAGAGAAGTAGAAGAAGATCTTAGAAGATGGAAAAATATACCCTGTTCATGGATAGGCAGAACTAACATCATCAAAATGGCGATATTACCAAAAGTTCTCTATAGGTTTAATGCAATGCCAATCAAAATCCCAACGGCATTTCTTGTTGAAATGGATAAAGCAATCATGAAATTCATATGGAAAAATAAAAGACCCAGAATAGCAAAAGCAATTCTAAGCAGGAAGTGTGAATCAGGCGGTATAGCGATACCAGACTTAAAACTATATTACAGAGCAATAGTAACAAAAACAGCATGGTACTGGTACCAAAACAGGAGGGTGGACCAATGGTACAGAATAGAGGACACAGAGACTAATCCACAAAGCTACAACTATCTTATATTTGATAAAGGAGCTAAAAGCATGCAATGGAGGGAGGATAGCATCTTCAACAAATGGTGCTGGGAAAACTGGAAATCCATATGCAACAAAATGAAACAGAATCCCCTCCTCTCGCCATGCACAAAAGTTAACTCAAAGTGGATCAAGGAGCTAGATATCAAATCAGAGACTCTGCGTCTGATAGAAGAAAAAGTTGGCTCCGATCTACATATTGTAGGGTCGGGCTCCAAATTCCTTAATAGGACACCCATAGCACAAAAGTTGATAACAAAAATCAACAAATGGGACTTACTTAAACTGAAAAGTTTTCTCTCAGCAAGAGAAACAATAAAAGAGGTAAATAGGGAGCCTACATCATGGGAACAAATTTTTACTCCTCACACTTCAGATAGAGCCCTAATATCCAGAGTATACAAAGAACTCAAAAAATTAAACAATAAGAAAACAAATAACCCAATCAACAAATGGGCCAAAGACCTGAACAGACACTTCTCAGAGGAGGACATACAATCAATCAACAAGTACATGAAAAAATGCTCACCATCTCTAGCAGTCAGAGAAATGCAAATCAAAACCACCCTAAGATACCATCTCACTCCAGTAAGATTGGCAGCCATTATGAAGTCAAACAACAACAAGTGCTGGAGAGGATGTGGGGAAAAGGGTACTCTTGTACATTGCTGGTGGGACTGCAAACTGGTGCGGCCAATCTGGAAAACAGTATGGAGACTCCTGGGAAAGCTGGGAATGGAACCACCATTTGACCCAGCTATTGCCCTTCTTGGACTTTTCCCTGAAGACCTTAAAAGAGCGTACTACAGGGATACTGCTACATCGATGTTCATAGCAGCACAATTCACAATTGCTAGACTGTGGAACCAACCCAGATGCCCTTCAATAGATGAATGGATAAAAAAAATGTGGCATTTATACACCATGGAGTATTACGCAGCACTAAAAAATGACAAAATCATAGAATTTGCAGGGAAATGGATGGCACTAGAGCAGATTATGCTTAGTGAAGCTAGCCAATCCCTAAAAAACAAATACCAAATGTCTTCTTTGATATAAGGAGAGCAACTAAGAACAGAGCAGGGAGGAAGAGCAGGAAGAAAAGATTAACATTAAACAGATACATGAGGTGGGATGGAAAGGGAGAGAAAAGGGAAATTGCATGGTAATGGAGGGAGACCCTCATTGTTATACAAAATTACATATAAGAGGTTGTGAGGGGAATGGGAAAATAAACAAGGAGAGATATGAATTACAGTGGATGGGGTAGAGAGAGAAGATGGGAGGGGAGGGAGGGGGGATGGTAGAGGATAGGAAAGGTAGCAGAATACAACAGTTACTAATAGGGCATTATGTAAAAATGTGGATGTGTAACCGATGTGATTCTGCAATCTGTATTTGGGGTAAAATTGGGAGTTCATAACCAACTTGAATCTAATGTATGAAATATGATATGTGAAGAGCTTTATAATGTTTTGAACAACCAATAAAAAAAAAATTAAAAAAAAAAAAAAAAAAAAAAAAGGATGAGTGGTGAGAGCCATAAAGAAAATAGTATAGCAACAACCCAGGCAGAGGGAGGGAACTCAGTTAAAAAATACATCTCACTGGAAAGATCCACTATGCTCTCGGATGGGCAGAAATAACATTGTCAAAATGGCCATGCTACCAAAAGTACTATACAGACTTAATTCAAGTCCTGTTAAAATCCCAATGGCATTTTTCATAGAAATAGAAAAAGCAGTCATGAAAGTCACTTGGAAAAATAAGAGACCCAGAATAGCCAAAGCAATCCTTATTAAAGAAAAGTGAAGCAGAAGGCATCACAATACCAGACCTTAAATTATACTATAGACCCATAGCAACAAAAATAGCATGGTATTGGCACAAAAACAGACATTTAGACCAATGGTACAGAATAGAAGACACAGAGACAAACCTATATAAATACAGTTATCTCATACTAGACAAAGGTGCCAAAAACATATATTGGAGAAAAAAACAGTCTCTTCAACAAATGGTGCTGGGAAAACTGGAAATCAATATGTAGCAAAATGAAATTAGACCTCTATTTCTCACCCTGCACAAAAATCAACTCAAAGTAGATTAAGTACTTAAGTATTATAACAGAGACCATGTACCTAGCAGAAGAAAAAGTAGGACTAAATCTTAATCATGGTGGGTTGGGAACTGACTTCCTTAACAAGACTCTTGAAGCTCAAGAAGTAAAATCAAGAATCAATAATTAGGATGGAATCACTCTAAAAAGCTTCTTTACAGCATAGGAAATAATCAAGAATGTGAAGAGAGAGCCTACAGAGTTGGAGAAAATCTTTGTCACTTGTACCTCAGATAGAGCATTAATCTCCAATCAATAAATGGGCTAAGGAACTGAAAAGACACTTCACAGAAGAAGAAATACAAATCAGCCAACAAATGTATGAAAAAATGTTCAACAGCTCTAGCAATTAGAGAATGGCAAATTTAAACTATACTGATATTTCATCTCACTCCAGTTAGAATGGCAATTATCAAGAATACAAGTAATAATAAATGTTGGCAAGGATGTAGGGAATAGGTACACTCATCCATTGCTGGTGGGACTGCAAACTGGTGCAACCACTCTGGGAAGCAGTATGGAGATTCCTCAGAAAACTTGAAATAGAACCACCATTTGACCCAACTGTCCCACTCTTGGGTTTATACCCAAAGGACTTAAAATCATCATACTACACTGATGCAGCCACATCAATGATAATAGCAGCTCAATTCACAACAACTAAACAATGGAACCAACATAGGTGCCACTCAACAGATAAATGGATAAAGAAAATGTGGTATATATACACAATGGAATATTATTTAGACATAAAGAAGAATGGAATTATGGCATTTGTCAGTAACTTGATGAAACTGGAGAATATCAAACTAAGTGAAATAAGCTAAATCCAAAAAATCAAAGGCTGAATGTTTTCTCTGATATGTGTGTGCTAATTCACCATTAATGGGGAGAGGATTAGAGAAGAATAGAAGTACTTTGGATTAGACAAAGGGGAATAAAGGGAAGGGAGGGAGAATGGGAATAGGAAAGACAGTAGAATGAATCAGGCATTACTATCCTATGTGCATATATGATTACATGACCAATGTAATTCTACTTCATGTACAAGCATGAAGAATGAGAAGTTATACTCCATATATGTGTAATATATTGTAATACATTACTATCATGTAAAATTATAACACATTTTTTAAAAATTAAAAATATATCTCAAAATGATTGGGAACCTGAAAGAAAACTCATGCACTTTCAGCAAGGTGGCTCCGAGGAGAGTACAAGAAGTTATTTGTGAGAAAAAAATCATACTCAGGAGACTCAAATACTTTCAGTGAAACAAGATCTTGTAAAGGGTTGTGAGAGTTCTAATCTCTCTAAGTAGTGTGATTACCTATATTGGTACTACCGATATTGTATCGCTTCTGCAATGCTGACCACCTGTCACAGCATGTCTAAGACTCTTTAGTTGTAAGGATTTTGTCTTGCTCATCCTTAGATTCCAAGGCCTAATATGTTATCTAACATATACAGTAGGAGCTCTACTAAATAATGGTGGAATTAATGAAGCTTGAATGAACAACCAGACAATGCCAAGTGTTATACCTCCACCAATCTGCCTCAAGAAAAACTTGACCTTCGTGAGAAATTTAACAAGTCATTTATTTTCTGTACCAATGCTATATTCCATCACTATAAAGAATAAATATATCAATATTTTATGTATACTATCTGGTATACAATAATGTAAATCACTGACCTTATTTTTCACCCCCAAGGCATGTGATCCCAAAACTTTTCTACATCTCAGTCTCAGTACCTACCTCCCTTTGTTCAATCTCCTTATCAGCTTTCATAATGCTGAACAGGACCACTAATAATAATCAAAACCTAATTACTGTATTTTCCAGAGTAGCTTGGGCTATTAAAATTTATTAAATAGCAGTTACCACATCTCAATTTAAACCCTCCTAATATTAATTGCAACTAACATAGCATTTTAAAGTTTTTAAGGCCTTGTGTACACTGAAAGAATTTCTTTATTGAATTAAATCACAATGAATTAGCCTTTCTATATTTATTTTCCCAGGATTAAAAAATAGAAAATCATCTACATAGTTTACTTGAAAAATCAGAAGAAATCCTAAGATCATATATCTTAGAAAGTTATGGGTCTAACTTCATTGTGCATATATAATAATAAATGCTAAATATAATTAAGAGCTAAAGTAGAACAAGTAAGAAAAAATGAAGTAGGAGTGGGGAATCAGAAACATCTCATTTTCTTTTTTATTGCTACTATTGGCTCACATTTCCCATAGAGTAAGAAAGATGTGAGTTTCTTGAGCATCTCATAGTAAAATTAATAAATGATGCTCCAAACCTTATCTCCTGAGAGGTCACTTAATTGTTAGCATGGAAGAGTTTTGTTTTTTGGTTGTTTTTTTTTTTTTCACAAAATAGCAGATGGTAACACGATTAAATGAATGTGAGTGTGTGTGTGTGTGTGTGTGTGTGTGTTAGCATCCATGTGGGTAGTTTTTATGTATTGTGTTTCAATGTTCCTGAATCTTTTACATAACAGAAGTAGAATAAAACACAGTGTAGTCCCACTGGGAAATCCCTAGTACTCAGTACAGATACTTCCCTCTTCTAAGAAACCAATATGCTCGGAGATTTTGATTTGAACCATGTATTTGACCCTCTTACAGAACAACATATCCCCTCTGGCTCTTCTTCATGTAGTATGTGCTGAGCTTGTATTTAGCAGTTAGCTAGGGCAGGTCTGACCTGCAGAGAATTGGAGGGAGAGAATTGCGTTATAGAGTCCTGCAACTGAAGATTTCCTTTAAGAATCTTGATTGAGCTTTGACATTTGAACCTCAGAAAAAGAAGCAAATTCCATATCTTTAGTCTTATCATGAATCATTCCATACACATCCCTTTAGACCTGGTTCTAAAGTAACCCTCAGTTAAAATCAAAGACAGATGTTTTTCTTGCATCTCATTTATACAAAAGGTGATTCAGTTGAAGAGATCAAAAATAGGAGCATAAAATCTATCTTCTGCTCAACCAATTGCTAAAATAATTAGCATAAGAGACATGAATTCTTTAGATACATTTTTGTTGTTATTTTAGAGATCAAGAAAGAAATAGAAATGATGTTTTTTATTCTGGAGGAGGAAAAAAAAAACTGTTTTGTGATGAATTGAGACAGAGTTCTTCAAAGTTAACTAGTGTTGTGGTTTGCATCTAGAACATTCCCAAAAGCTTTTGTGTTTAAGGTATGGTCCCCCATGCAGCAAAACTGAGAAGTGGGCATTTAGGCAATGATTGGATATGAGAATTCTGACCACCACTGATAGTTGAAAGGACTATTGGGAGGCAGGACCCAGTTGTAGGAAGTAGGTCAATGGGTTTGGCCTGGAAGGGTTTGAACTTCTCCCAGCCTCTTCCTCTCTTGTTATCTCTGCTTTCCCAGTACCATGAACTGAGCAGCTGCTATCAACCATGATTTTCCACCATGATATTCTGCCTCACTTCAGGCCCAAAGCAATGAAGACTGACAGTCATGGACTGAATCCACCAAAACCCTGAGCCAAAATAAATCTTTCCTCCTCTAAGTTGTTCTCATCAGAGATTTTTGGTCACAGCAATGAACAGCTAGCTATCCAACAAAATTAGGAAAAAGACTGCAATGCAAAGCTATGCAGAATGACTTTCTGCCTCCAAGAGAAGACAGACAGACACACACACACACACACACACACACACTATGATGGGAACAAGGAGTTCTTTTGCCTTATGAAAGCCATAATAAATAAGGCAGTTCACTCAGCAGTAATAAAGTGGCTAATTGTAAGGTGAGAACTGGGAAAAGCCAGAGAGTAGAGGGGTTATTCAAACTGACGAAAAACTATCTCTATGCTATACTTGTTTTGACTGTTTTCTCTAAGGCCTTTGATTGGATTTGCCAAGAAAGCCCATCAATGATTGGCAACATGTAAATTTTTTTAAAAAACTTATTTTCCTTTTAAATTCTTTTTAATTAATATACAACACCAGGATACAGGCTTGACAAAATCACAAAAGCTTAGAACTCAACTCACTATGGTTCAGTCTCCAGCCCATCACCCAAATCCTATGTCTCCTCCTTCCATTCCACTGATCCCTTTTCAAGCCATTTACAGTTTTTTGTTTTATGTTTTTTAACTTTTTTTTTGGTTTGTTTTTATTGATTTTTTAAAAAAAATAAATGACAGTGGAATGCATTACAATTCTTATTATATGTATACAGCACAATTTTTCATATCTCTGGTTGTATATAAAGTATGTTGACACTAATCTGTGTCTTCATACATGTACTTTGGATGATGATGTCTATCACATTTACATCTGATGCCAGGACCCACCATGCCATATCCATGCATGCACATTCAAAATTTCGATTAGATTCAAAAAGTTTTAGTAAAGTTGGAACTATGTATTTTTTTTTCTTTATAGGTCTAAAAGTTTTCTAAGCTGATTTAAATCTTATTTCTAACAACTGGAAATTGGTGATAAACTCAATTAATAATTATCAATTTCAAAATAATTTTTGATTCTGCTGATATTCAAAATAATTGCTTCTGAAGGGTTAGGGTGTAACCCAAGTGGTGGAACACTTGCCTAGCATATGCAAAGCCCTGGGTTTAACTCCCAGCTCTGGAAAAAAATAATCAAAGTAATTGTTTCTCAAGGAAAGACAATCATATAGCTCTCTTTCCTATCTAGAAAATATAGAATAGTTTTTTGCTTCGAAGCTCTTCCAAACTGTTAGAAGACCCACTGATGGGGATGGTGGAAAAGTGAGGAATACTTTTATTCAAAAATTTGCCAGTGGATGCCTTATTTGTAGTAGTTGGAATGCCAAACATTCCAGATTAAAGATGTGGTTTCATGTAGGAGTCTAAGGAGAGGTTTAACTGGGTTTATCCAGTAGCAAGAACCAGGGATTTGATAGATTGACTCAACTAAACTTAGGGAAAAGCAGGTTTATGGGGAAAAATGTACATGCTAGAACAGGAATTGATAGAGACAGCCATAGATGTCTTTGTTCTCTCCCACCTTCCTTCCTGTCTCTACCCTCCACACATATGTTCTCATTCTTCCTCTGCTCCTGGTCTATGTTTATTTCCTCCCCTCTCAAGTTTTTGCATTTTACAAAAGCAAAGCCTTATAGGCTGGGCATCCATTTGCTCACTCACTCAATGGATATATTAATGGGACCAGAATAGGCAGAAAAAAGACTTTTATTAAAGCAAAAAAAGGGGGGAGGGGGAAAAGAGAAGTTCATAAAGATCGGTGAGATAAAGGGAAGAACAGGTGATTTCAACAATGAATTTTGAGAAAGGACCTGACTATCGGGATAAACTTCTCATTGATCAAGGAAAAGGAAGGCCCAACTTTACCTGCTGAAATAGTAGAATCAAAGCTCAAATGGAGGGGGTTCAGGAAGGAAAAAGAGAAATAAGATAGTAGCTAGAGGGGAAATGGACAGTCAAGAGAAGTGTTCTTTTCCTTTAGATGGAAGAAATTATAACATACTTGCATGCACATGAAAATAATTTTGGGGGGAGGGGGAGATAACATAGGAGAAAATGCAGAGAATTGGTAGATTCATGCTCTTAAGTAAATGTGATTGGGCACAGCAGCAGAGGCATTTGCATTAAGTAGTCATGGTTTGTGGGCATATCTGTGGAGAAGGTGGCAGGCAGAGTATGTGGTATGTGGGCACGCATGTAAGAGGTGAGCAGACATGGAGATAAGCATGTGTGAAAGACCTAGAAATTCCACCTTCAGGTTATAACTCTAGTCTTTCTAGCTCACTTTGCCAACTGATCAGCCCAAATGTTAATATTCAACATGACATTGGTCCTAACTCATGACTAAGCATCCTTTGGATCAGCTGCCTTCCTGTTGTCTGAATGTTCTTGGCCAGATGCTACAACAAGCAAACAAGTCAGTATCAATTATGAGCAGGAGTTTAGGAAGACAGTTGCCCTAAGGAAAGTTTATGATTGGCAAGCTTGGTAAGCATGCTTTAATGTACTTACTTACCAAGAGTTCATAAAGATAATAGTTGACAAAATAAATTATTGCCTAAAATGTAGGCCCCAAATAGAAAATGCAAGAGAAGAAATAAATCCTTATAGAATTTCATTGACTCAAATCTAATTATTTTCATTTTAAAACAGGAAATTTCTCACTCGTGGGATTATTCTCCTATATGGTTTTACTATGGTTTTGAGCAAAATCAAATTATATAATTTGAAAAATTATAATTAAGTATGTTATTATGACATTAGTGATAATTATAAACTATTATGTTATTGATTATACAAATGATTGTACATAATTATACTTAATACTTTGAACAGATACATGTGTCTTCTCATTTCATCTTCACAACTTTTTCTCTGAGGTAAATAATAGGTGAGACATCAGAAGAGTGGACAGGAGTTAAGAAACGAATACAAGCTAATAGTTGGTAGAACTAGGATTTTCCCTTCTGGCAGATTTTTAACAATATAGAGTATTGGTATTTAAGTAACTATCTAAAAGGAAGAGATGAGTATGTGAAGAAATGGGATTTTGAAAGGCCTGTGCCAAAATTATACATAGTGTATATTCAGTAAAGACTCATGGTGAAAATGGTCAATATGTCTTAAAAAACCTGAAGAGACTGGAGGAAGATTTCATGAATCTTGAACCCCCAAAGAGGGGGTGCTTTTTAATAGAATATTTAAGTTAAAGACATGTGAGAGGGGACCAGGGTATTCAGGAAAGTTAGACTTTGGGATTGGTAGATGGCAGGTACCAGAGGCCAGAGCAGATTAGATCCACAGGAAAAAGGTAGGCTGCAATTTGTCCTTATTGAAGGACAAAATAAGGCTTGTTAAAGTGTGGTCTGTCCACACTGTGGTCCCCAGGGTCCTCAAATTCTTTGATCAAGCCCATAATACCCAAACTAGTTTTATAATGCTGTTATATTCAGCAGACATTTTCTTGAAAATAAAGTTTCACCCTAATGAAAACAACTGACAATTATTATACATTGCCAAGGATAGAAATAATTTTCAAGGGAAAATGAAAATTTTGGAAAACTTGTGTCTTGTTCTGTGAGCTTAACAGCTTCCTAATATTGAAGACATCCCAATATTGGGATATATCAATGAATGTGACTTTTATGATTGATACTATATAATAAAATACATCAATATTTTGAATATCTATATAATTCATGAACCAATACTATCCATATAACCAAAGCATGATATTAAAAAAATCATACATGGGCAAAAGTTCCCTTGAAGATGCAAGTTAGACCAGTGGACTTTAACTTAAGAGAGTAAAAAATGCCACTTATATTTCAGATTACAGATTGCAACAACAGTGTAAGAAACTACCATTTGTTGAGTTTTGGTGGAGTAGACAACATGAATATCCAAAATTAACTGAAAATGACTGATATAGTCCTTTATATACCAACTACATATCTCTGTGAAGCAACAATTTTTGTCACATACTATGAATAACAAAAAAAATCACAACTGATTAAATGCAGAAGCACAGAAGAGAATTCAGTTAACTTTAATTTCAGCTAAGTATTCCTGAGATTTACAAAAATATTAAACAATGCCAATCTGCTATTTTTATTTTGAAAAGTATATTGTTTTTCATAAAAATATACTATTTGTCTTAACATATAATAGAGTTTTTGTTACTTTATATAAATTAATATTTATCTCAGTTCCCATTTCTAACACAGTTAATAAACACAGATTTAACTTATAGGAGAAAAGTATTTGAGAATCATCAAAATTTTTTAAAGAGAAAAAGGAGTCCATAATCCAAAAAATATGTGAACCACTGCACTAATGAAGCTAAGAAGTTTTATTCATTGTGATAAATAGAATATAGATTTGTGCTTAGAACATGATTCAGCAAGCAGGGTAGGTATGGTCTAGGAGACCACTGTCTGAATGAAATTTTATTAAGATTTATCTTATAAGTAAACTTGGAAAAGTTATTTTCTAGTTTCTATTACTAAAAAGATTTGAATTAGGTACAAAATGTTCCATCCTATACTGATGCACTCCAGCATGAATTTTTTTGAAGATTCTAATGTATTCATTACACTTAAGAAAGTTCATGCTGATGCTCAACTGGGAAGAAATGAAGACGAGTTAGAAGCTGTGTTCTGGTCTCTGAAGGTTGTTCGTGTGGAAGAAGGAATTAAACTTATCTGCTCCAGTGAGCATAATGAGTTTCAATGGTTGGAATTTGCAGGGAAGCAGATTTCAGAACTTTGTGACAATTAGAACTGTTTAAAAACGGACTGAGAGGCCTTATTTGGCTGTTATGTTAATCCCTTGAAAATTGCTACTGTTTATAATGCTGACTCTACACAGGTCCCTCTATTAGACACTTGACATGATACCAGTTCATTTGATTCTTAGAATAACTCCAAGCAATAGATATTATTATGTCCCTATTTTACAAGTGAGGGAACTCTTCAGCATCTTCCCAAAGGCTCCTCAGAAGCAGCCATAGGAACCAGGAACAGCTCATTGCAGATGCTCAGTTCTAATTCAGGTTCTCTGATTCTTCTGCTTTGGCTTTTGACATCAAGTGTACAGGTCCGCCCATGAACTATGTGTAACAGCTGTGAGGAAGCTGGTATCAAATCAGATTGATAGCTCTCTACAGTACCTTTTAAGCACTTGGATTTTTTAATTACCTAGGGAGGAGATTTTGCTAACTTTTTTTATTTCTCAAAGTTTTTTTTACAATACCTGGAACATAGCATATTTTCAATAAGAATGTGTTAAATGAAGAAATAAGAAGTTTACAATTAGAAAAGTAAAAGAGAATATATGGCACTGTTTAGAAAAGTTCTTGAAATGAGTAATGGTTAACTTTAGTGTCACCATGACTGGAAGTAGGGAAACCCAGATAGTGGATATCCTATTATTTCTGGGTATGTCTGTGAGTTGTCTCCAGAAGACAGTGGCAATCCAATCAGTGAATGATAAAGGAAGACCCACCCTTACCTAATAGGAGTGGATGCAATTCAATTGGCCAATGGCCCACATAAAAAACAAAGCAGAGGAAAACACATTTGCTTTCTCTTTTGGAGCTGGCACACCTTCTTCACCTGCTCTAGGACAACAGAACTCCAGGTTCTGCAACCTGTGGACTCTGGTTTGCACTAGCAGGACCCTAGGTGATTTCTCAGGCCTTCCTGAGGGACACCACTGCCTTTCTCACTACTGACACCTTTGGATTTGGAGTGACCCATGCTACCAGCTTCCATGTTCTCCAGCTTGCAGATGACACATTTTGGGACTTCTCAGGTTCAGAATCATATAAACCAATTCCCCTACTGAGTCCCTTCTTATCTATCTCTCCTCTCTTTCCTTCTCTATCTAATCACTCATCTAGATTCTGTCTCTGTATATCCCTTACTAATTCATTATTTTTGCTCATCCTGTTGACTAGGAGTTATATTTTGTATGTGTGAATATTACTTGGTCTGATTGAAAAATAAAAACTGTTATTTAAAAACTTTAACTTCAACATTTCTATATAGATGTGACCTTCAAACCAAGGGGAAGTGAATCTTCAAGAGTTTTATTAAATTGTTTTTGTACATGAACTGAAATGATTAGGTTTGGATATTGTATATTAAAATAGATTTTTCTTAATTATTTTGTTCAGAAGTAGAATAGTACAAATAACAAGTCACTGATTATTTTCCATGAATGAGTCCCAAACAATTCTTATGAGGGTGGAGAGAAGGTGACCTGCTAATATGATGTGGGCTGTCTCCAAACTCTTTCCTTTATTCCTATAGATTATCATAGAGAGATGTTATGACAGAAGATAAATTATAAGATAGTAGGAGTCAGGAAGACTTGGCCATTTCTTTTTCTACCACTAGCCAGAACTGAATTTAGCTACTGGATTAATTAAACATGTAAAATTAAATTTTCAACTTTGTTTATTCTGTAGGAGAACAGAGCTGCAGAGAACAGAGATCTGACTGTGTATGCATCATCTGAAAATGGTTCCCTGCTAGCTGCTAAGAACACAGCACTCCTACCCCACTGCTCCTAAGCCTCATGGCCCAATGAGTCATAAATTTCAGATGTCCAGGGATGAGAATGGAGATCAACCTAAGAACTTGCTTTCAGAAAGTCTCTTAGTTTTCTTATTTGGGGATAAGACTTCTACAATTCTGTATTCAAATTTATGCATATAGTATGCAGATTTTATGGTCTCCAGATTTTCTGACAATATCTAGTAGCCTTATTGGTAATGACCACTGTTGCTGTGAGGTTTCACTGAGCAGATTTGGAAAATAAAGCCTGTGGCCAACATGTTGGCTGCCATTTGAACCAATGCCAGATAATCTAGTCCTATAGTGACAGGTTTCTGAAGTTAGGCCTGTCATTTTAAAACATAAAATAATCCATAAAAAATGATAGCTTGCATGTGACTTAGTGACCGCCAATTTGGCAAACACTAATGTACACACATACATTTATTACATGTACATATATGTATGTAGGTGTGTACACACATATAATTTCTGGATGGGAAAATATTTGAAAAAGCACAGTAATCAGCTATATAGAGAATAATGTACCTGGAATTTAGCAAAATTAAATATAAGCAAACAAATGAAAAAGTATTTTTCATAGAAAACTTTATTTTAGCAAATTTTTAACACCTTACAGACAAGAATTTCTAAAAAGCTAGATATGTACAGAATGATATAACTTGAAGCTATAAAACTAGAAGATGCAGGTAGCAGGAAGATTCCTCTATTTTGCTTAAAGTTTGAGAGCAACTGTTTTCATTTTTATTTTTTTAAAAAAACTACACACGCTGAGTTCTGTTTCACAGCTTATTGAGTAGTGTTACCAGCTTAAAGGCACTTTAAACCTATGCATATCAACAGAAGGGTCATTTGTAGCAAATTCCATTTAGCTTAGTAAAAAATGATGATAGAGTTGGGCAAATATTTAGATATTTGATCCCTCAAATTAAAGATCACTGGGATTAGAACCGATTCTTCAGTGACTCTTCCTAAAACACTCTGCTGGTTCCTGTATGCTCTCAACTAATCTTCTCTAAACTATGGACTCATCACAGGTCAAATGAGCATTAGTTATGCCATGAGACAATGAGTTATTTACTGATAATTCCTGAATGCTTAAGACAGGGGCTAAAGATATTTACTATGGATTTTAGATATGTAGTTCATCTTATAGTGCTTAATTTTTGCAAGATCTATTGCCCTAGGGAAAAAAAATTCTCTTCTTCCTCAAAACAGGGAATTTAACCTAAGACCAAAATATCATTTTGCTTGCCTAAACATACCCACAAGATATTTTATGCCATGTAGGGAACTAGGATTCTAGAGAAAGAGCCCATGAATTGGCTTTGGTTCTTTTAATTCTGTTCTCTCTTTTCCTTAACTCTCTCCAATGAACTGGTGTTCCAATATGTGTAATTTTCATGAAAAATAAAAAGAACCAATCTGACAGCTTGAACACATCTAGGGGCTAATATCTTGTAGTTGGCTTGAATTCATACCCTGGGAAAAGAACTGAAATCCCATCATATCTCCTATTTTGTTGCTAAAATTCCCCTGGAACTAGAAGGCTTACTTCAGCATCTGTTGAAATAACATGACTCAATATAATATAAAATTGTTAAGAATGAATTTTTAAATAAGTATTTTTAAATACTTGAAGATCTAGTTATTCTAGTGAGTAGGTCGATAATGTAGGCATATTTAAAAGTAGATTTTTTTTTCTATTCTAGATAAAATCCTAATTAACAAAAACATCCTCATTAGGACGTTTGTAACCAACAACCAAATCAGGATATTTGAAAGACAGAGGCAACAGAATTGGAGACTTGTCTTTAAATATAGGCTGGAAGATGGCCAGAATTGCTATAGAATTTTAGGATATTTCCACCTCACTAAAATTTCCAAGGGAGTTAAAAGATATAATTTCCTTTAGAAGAACTCTGGCTGGGAAACTAGGCAAAACTGAAGGTGAGCTCTTTGGGTTCCAGCATCTCGTTTTGATCCTTTCAATCTTTCCCTCCTTCTATTCATTCCCTAAATGTCTCTGTAGGGCAGAGGATTTGTTAAATGTACTTGTTTGGCACTAAAGACTCCCCCCACTGTCCTGGTGATTGTTCTGCCTTACCTGTTAGGAGGGTCTACCTTTTAATGCTCTGCTGGATACCTCTGGGAAGACTCCAAATATGAGGGCATCTGGAAGCCTTTGAGTTCATTTGCTGCAAAACACTTTTACAAGCCATGCAAACCTGCTAAAATTCAGCACTGTTGCAGTCTTTTTAGTTCTTTGGATCATAATACGTTCTCACTAGAACACCATCTGAATTTATATATTTTTAAAATTTGTGTACTTAATTTCCAGATGCTCAAATATTTTTGCAATCCCTTTCCACCTCCCATTTCCATCTGAACTAAAATACTTAACATTTGTATAATATGTTTTTTCTTTCCCCAAAGAACATTGCCCCAATTAGCTAACTAGTATTGGAAACACTCTTAAGGTTTTTCAGATATATGAAAAGAGGCTTATCTCAAAGCCCTTGAAAGAGTTATGGAGTAATTTAGCATTAAATTTCCTTTCATTCACAAGCAGTACTTTTGTGATCATAAAGGAAATACTTATGATGAACAAATAATATTGCATAGATATAAAGCATTCTCAGATCATTACATGGAATGGAACATGCTGTACATTTGGCTCTATACAATATTCAAAAATAATACATTTTTCATTAAATTGTATGAATTTTCAGTAATCTTTTATCGGTTTTCTGATGTTCATTCATTTGTTTGTTCATGAAATCCTTAGTAAGCAGATATAGCCTGAGGATGTAATAATAATTGCTGTTTGTGTTCTTCAATATGGCATTTTTGTCATAAATACACAGGTACAGACACACATGTATATATGAAAAGAAAGAGGAAGAAAAGGAATAGCAAAATAGAAGAGAGAAAAAAATTAAGGAACTGGCTCACTCAAATTTTGGGACTGGAAAATTCAGAATTTATAGAGCAGGCCAGCAGGCTAGAAGTTTAGGTAAGATCAACTCTACAGTTTTAAGTCTGAAATCTATAGTCTAGAAATTCTCGAAGAGCTTCTGTGTCACAGTTTTGAGGCAGAATTGCTTCCAGGAAACCTTAGTTTTTGTTCTGAAAGAACTTCAACTGATTGCACAAGCCCCGCTTATACTGTAGAAAGTAATCTACTTAAAACTTACCTAATAAAATGATAATGACATCTAAAATAAATACCTTCCTAGCAGCATCTTGACCAAATAGCTGGGCACATAATTTTCACATAAAATTAACACAATAATAGTGTGTACTGCTATCCTTATCTTACACATAAGGAGGTTGAGGCTCAAAGAGTAATTTACTGAAATTCACTCAGATAATAATTGAGAATTTGGATTGGTTTTATACTGAGCCAATGTGTTTTAGTCTCTATAGCAATACATATTACAAAATCCAAGGCATAGTCCCTAGGTTTTAAGTATTTAGAATTTTTATTTGCAGTCGGGATGTTAAGTTACAATGTATTCATTAATCCATTTGATAAATATTTATTGAGGTTTACTCTGTAAGCGGTACTGTGCTAGGAGCTTGGGCTCTGTCCTTTCACAGACAAACAATAAACAAATAAGCATAAGAGCCTCCTATGTCAAATGCCTCAAAGAAGAATGAAACCATGTGAGGGTGAGATAGAGCTAATCTCTGCAGTAGTGAGATCTTTGTAGAGATCTGAATGAAATGAGAACACAAACCATGTAGATATCTAGAGAGAAGCATTATTTTTAACTAAAGGGAAAAGTAGATGGATTGGCCTTAAGATGGATGAATACTTGGTCTGCTTCAGAAACAGCAAGGGACCAGTGTAGCTGGAGCTGAAGGATTTAAGAAAGATTAAGGAACGGTATTTTCAATATAGCCAAAGAAAACATAGTTGTCCCAAAGATGGAAGAAATACAAGAATAGATATTGCGGGGTGCTTAGAAAGAGAAAGTTCTTTAAAAGTTTAAGCATGATGTTGGAAATTAAAAAAAAAAAAAAAAGGAGGAATGACTTTGGCAAAAAAAAAAAAAAAACTGAATCTGAAGGACACATCAGTTCAAACTAAAAAAGCATAAATAGTCATGAGGGTTTAATGAGACAGAGAATTCATACTGTAGAGAAATCATGCTGATTGGAAGCTAAGACCTGTGCAGGCTAACTGTGAATTTAGGCAGGTATCAAAATACTTGGTGTGAATTGATTAACTTGAATGTGAAGGGTTAATTTTGGTATAAAATGAAGAGGTTATTCTTGTGGTTGCTCAAAATGGGAGGAAAATGCTGAAACATAATAATAAGTAATAGTTACAAGTGCTTTCTACAAGTGAAACATGTTTATGTGCATTATACATGCTTTGTTCCTTTTAAGAAGCATTATGATATTAGATACTTAATTATATCCTTGGCAGAGATGAGGAGGCTAAGATTAAGAGATATTAAATAACCTAGTATCACCAGCTGGCTGGGCTGGCAATATAAACTGGGTTCAAAGGAGCTGGCTGTATCAATAACTAAGAAAATGAGGAAGAAACCACATGGTACACAAATATGAGTTTCTAAGGCAGGATGGCTCCACTTGGTGACCCCAAGGGTAAGTTCCAGCACTGGAAGGAGCAAGAGAGCTAGCACATGGGAAACCTTCTATTTATTGAGGGAAAGACATTGGAGAAAGTTCCACCCAAATAAGGCAAGGGATTGGGTTTCAAAGGGTGGAGTCTTGCTTGGTGATGTCTTATGTTCAGCAGATTGACTGACATCTCAGGTACTATGTGAAATCACAGGCAGAGGTAGAGGAAAGGCACATTTTCATTATACAGCCCAATCAGATAGTAATGTCAGGCCAGTCCCCTCATGTACTCAAATGCACATAGCTCATACACACAGCCCATGAATGGCTCCCGACAACTTACCAAACTTATATAGTAAATAAGTTGTCAAGGTGGCATTTTCACTAGAATGGTCTGGCTCCAGTGCCTGAGTTTTAACTAATAATGCCTCACAAAGAACCCAGCAATCCCATTTATGATATGACCAACAATCTATGGAACAAAGTAAGTTTGCACTCATATATGCAAAATTTAAAAGAAAATATAATTACTTTAAAAGAAATGGAAAATATAAAGACATGTGGATGTACAATATAGCAATATTTCTGGTTTAATGTAAAAATCTGCACCAAGCTTTTATCATAGACAAAGAAAAAGCAGGGGGGACATAATCAAGCAAGCATGTTTATCAGCCTGATTTAGAAGCTAAAATAATGAAGACATTAAAAACAATTCCAAAATTGGAAATGTACAACCATCACAATATTAGCAGTGGGAAGAACACAGTCATGTATCACATATGAAACAAAAAATTTTCAGTTTCACTTAAGCCTCCAACGCTATGAGGTTTCTGAAGAATCACTATTTCTATTTTATAAGTCATGTAGGTCAAATATACACCCCAAAGTTACACTGGTAGCAAGCACCCAGCTAAGGTCAAGTCTGGTCAGTCTGAATCAAAGAGCCATAGTCTTTGTTCTTCATGCTACTTTACCTCATTGACAAGTTGAAGCCCAGCTAAAGTTTAGGGAGGTTGCCCATGAGGTTGCCCACATATTGAAGCCAGAAAGGCACTGAGTTTCAGAACTGAAAATGTATTTTCAGGGATTTTCAGTAAAACGTAAGAAGTCATTATGTTTGCAAGAAATAAAGTTTAGAAAGGGAAGAGCTGTGGCCCCAAAGCCATGCTACGGGGTGAATTCTAGAGGAAATGAAGGACAAGGATGAATCCTAGTGGCTGCTGGAGAGTAAAGAAGATGGAGGCTGTTACTCTTGGGCACACAAGTTCTTCAGAGCAAGGGAATCCAAAACCTAAGCAGAGGAATGACACTTCCACTGTGCAGTTTCAGCTGTGTCCCCTGCATAATCGAACACCATCTGCCATGGAGGCGGAACAGCGGTGAATTGGAATAGCAGTCCAGACTCATTTTTGAAAACTTGGCAATGACTGTCCATGGCAATGTGACTAAAGTTTATAGGGATGTAGGAAGCTTCCTTGTACTAGCCAACTTACTGTAATTCTCAAACAGAAGCAAACAAACAACAAAAAAATCTGTTCAATTTATGAAAGATTTCCTATAGTTTTATCAGAAGAAACAAACCTTCAAGATAATAAGCTAGGTTCCAAATAACATATTCCTCAGGCTTTGTTAAGATTCCATCATACAAAATTAATTAGTGGGTTGTATGCATGTAGGGAAGGTAGGGCATTTGGAAGGGAAGGACTGACTCTGAATGTTGTAGCCACAATCTGTTGTTACACAGTGTACCAATATCTCTTAAATGGGCTAATTTATTCTTTTGCATTTAATTATGGCTTGCAATATTCTACAACAGAACAAACCAAAATACGTTATGCATTTAAAATATAAGTGCACTTTCTTTTTTTTTCTTTTTTTTTTTTTTTAATTTTTTATTGTGGGTTGTTCAAAACATTACAAATTTCTTGACATATCATATTCCACACTTTGATTCTAGTGGGTTATGAACTCCCACCTTCACCCCATACACAGATTGCAGATTCACATCAGTTACACATCCATTGATTTACAAATTGCCATACTAGTGTCTGTTGTGCTCCGCTGCCTTTCCCATCATCCACCCTCCCCCCTCCCCACCTCTCCCCTCCCCTCCCCTCCTCTCTCTCTACCCGCTCCACTGTATAACCCTGAGGGTCTCCTTCCATTACCGTGCAATTTACCTTCTCTCTCCCTTTCCCTCCCACCTCTCATCCCTGTTAAATGTTAATCTTCTTCTCCTGTTCTTCGTCCCTACTCTGTTCTTAGTTACTTTCCTTATATCAAAGAAGACATTTGGCATTTGTTTTTTAGGGATTGGCTAGCTTCACTTAGCATAATCTGCTCTAATGCCATCCATTTCCCTGTAAATTCTATGATTTTGTCATTTTTTAATGCAGAGTAATACTCCATTGTGTATAAATGCCACATTTTTTTTATCCATTCGTCTATTGAAGGGCATCTAGGTTGGTTCCACAGTCTTGCTATTGTGAACTGTGCTGCTATGAACATCGATGTAGCAGTGTCCCTGTAGCATGCTCTTTTTAGGTCTTTAGGGAATAGACCAAGAAGGGGAATAGCTGGGTCAAATGGTGGCTCCATTCCCAGCTTTCCAAGAAATCTCCATACTGCTTTCCAAATTGGCTGCACCAATCTGCAGTCCCACCAGCAATGTACAAGTGTACCCTTTTCCCCACATCCTCGCCAGCACTTGTTGTTGTTTGACTTCCTAATGGCTGCCAATCTTACTGGAGTGAGATGGTATCTTAGGGTGGTTTTGATTTGCATTTCTCTGACAGCTAGAGATGTTGAGCATTTTTTCATGTACTTGTTGATTGACTGTATGTCCTCCTCTGTGAAGTGTCTGTTCAGGTCCTTGGCCCATTTGTTGATTGGGTTGTTTGTTCTCTTATTGTCTAATTTTTTGAGTTCTTTGTATACTCTGGATATTAGGGCTCTATCTGAAGTGTGAGGAGTAAAGATTTGTTCCCAGGATGTAGGCTCCCTATTTACCTCTCTTATTGTTTCTTTTGCTGAGAAAAAACTTCTTAGTTTGAGTAAGTCCCATTTGTTGATTCTAGTTATTAACTTTTGTGCTATGGGTGTCCTATTGAGGAATTTGCAGCCCGACCCCACCGACTGTAGATCGTAGCCAACTTTTTCTTCTATCAGACGGCGCGTCTCTGATTTGATATCAAGTTCCTTGATCCATTTTGAATTCACTTTTGTGCATGGCGAGAGAAAGGGATTCAGTTTCATTTTGTTGCATATGGATTTCCAGTTTTCCCAGCACCATTTGTTGAAGATGCTATCCTTCCTCCATTGCATGCTTTTAGCCCCTTTATCAAATATAAGATAGTTGTAGTTTTGTGGATTGGTTTCTGTGTCCTCTATTCTGTACCATTGGTCCACACGCCTGTTTTGGTACCAGTACCATGCTGTTTTTGTTACTATTGCTCTGTAGTATAGTTTGAAGTCTGGTATCGCTATACCGCCTGATTCACACTTCTTGCTTAGCATTGTTTTTGCTATTCTGGGTCTTTTATTTTTCCATATGAATTTCATGATTGCTTTCTCTATTTCTACAAGAAATGCCATTGGGATTTTGATTGGCATTGCATTAAACCTATAGAGAACTTTTGGTAATATCGCCATTTTGATGATGTTAGTTCTGCCTATCCATGAACAGGGTATATTTTTCCATCTTCTAAGATCTTCTTCTATTTCTCTCTTTAGGGTTCTGTAGTTTTCATTGTATAAGTCTTTCACCTCTTTTGTTAGGTTGATTCCCAAGTATTTTATTTTTTTTGAAGATATTTTGAATGGAGTGGTTGTCCTCATTTCCATTTCAGAGGATTTGTCGCTGATATACAGGAATGCCTTTGATTTATGCGTGTTGATTTTAAATCCTGCCACTTTGCTGAATTCATTTATTAGCTCTAATAGTTTCTTTGTAGAGCCTTTTGGGTCTGCTAGATATAGAATCATATCATCTGCAAATAGTGATAATTTAATTTCTTCTTTTCCTATTTTTATGCCTTTAATTTCTTTCGTCTGTCTAATTGCTCTGGCCAGTGTTTCGAGAACTATGTTGAAGAGAAGTGGAGAGAGAGGGCATCCCTGTCTTGTTCCAGATTTTAGAGGGAATGCCTTCAGTTTTTCTCCATTCAGAATAATGCTAGCCTGAGGCTTAGCATAGATTGCTTTTACAATATTGAGGTATGTTCCTGTTATCCCTAGTTTTTCTAGAGTTTTGAACATAAAGGGATGCTGTACTTTGTCAAATGCTTTTTCCGCATCTATCGAGATGATCATATGGTTCTTATTTTTAAGTCTATTGATGTGGTGAATAACATTTATTGATTTCCGTATATTGAACCAGCCTTGCATCCCAGGGATGAATCCTACTTGATCATGGTGTACAATTTTTTTTATATGTTTTTGTATCCGAGTGGCCAGAATTTTATTGAGGATTTTTGCATCTAGGTTCATTAGAGATATTGGTCTGTAGTTTTCTTTCTTTGAAGTGTCTTTGTCTGGTTTAGGTATCAGGGTGATGTTGGCCTCATAGAATGAATTTGGAAGTTCTCCCTCCTTTTCTATTTCCTGAAGTAGCTTGAAAAGTATTGGTATTAGTTCTTCTTTAAAGGTTTTGTAAAATTCTGCTGTATACCCATCGGGACCTGGGCTTTTCTTAGTTGGTAGTCTTTTGATGGTTTCTTCTATCTCCTCAATTGATATTGGTCTGTTTAGGTTTTCTATATCCTCCTGACTCAATCTGGGCAGATCATATGACTTAAGAAATTTATCTATGCCTTCACTATCTTCTAATTTATTGGAGTATAAGGATTCAAAATAGTTTTTGATTATCTTCTGTATTTCTGAAGTGTCTGTTGTGATATTGCCTTTTTCATCCCATATGCTAGTAATTTGAGTTCTCTCTCTTCTTCTCTTCACTAGCATCGCTAAGGTTCTGTCGATTTTGTTTATTTTTTCAAAGAACCAACTTTTAGTTTTGTCAATTTTTTCAATTGTTTCTTTTGTTTCGATTTCATTAATTTCAGCTCTGATTTTAATTATTTCTTGCCTTCTACTTCTTTTGCTGTTGTTTTGCTCTTCTTTTTCAAGGATTTTGAGATGAAGTATGAGATCATTTATTTGTTGGTTTTTTCTTTTTTTAAGGAATGAACTCCAAGCAATGAATTTTCCTCTTAGAACTGCTTTCAATGTGTCCCATAGATTCCGATATGTTGTGTCTGTGTTTTCATTTATCTCTAAGAATTTTTTAATTTCCTCCTTGATGTCTTCTATAACCCATTGATCATTCAGTAACCTATTGTTCATTCTCCAATTGATGTATGCTTTTTCCTTCCTTCTTTTATCGTTGATTTTCAGTTTCATTCCATTATGATCAGATAAGATGCATGGTAATATCTCTACTCCTTTATATTGTCTAAGAGTTGCCCTGTGACATAATATATGATCTATTTTTGAGAAGGATCCATGTGCTGCTGAGAAAAAAGTGTAACTGCTTGATGTTGGGTGGTATATTCTATATATGTCAATTAGGTCTAGGTTATTAATAGTGTTATTGAGTTCTATAGTTTCCTTATTCAACTTTTGTTTGGAAGATCTGTCCAGTGGCGAGAGAGGTGTGTTGAAGTCTCCCATGATTATGGTGTGGTGGTCTATTAGACTCTTGAACTTGAGAAGAGTTTGTTTGACGAACATAGCTGCACCATTGTTTGGGGCATAAATATTTATGATTGTTATGTCTTGTTGGTGTATGGTTCCCTTAAGCAGTATGTAGTGTCCCTCTTTATCTCTTTTGATTAACTTTGGCTTGAAATCTATTTTATTTGATATGAGTATGGACACGCCTGCTTGTTTCCGAAGTCCATATGAGTGATATGATTTTTCCCAACCTTTCACCTTCAGCCTATGTATGTCTTTTCCTATCAAATGCGTCTCCTGTAGGCAGCATATTGTTGGGTCTTGTTTTGTGATCCATTCTACTAGCCTGTGTCTCTTAATTGGTGAGTTTAAGCCATTAACATTTAGGGTTATTATTGAGATATGGGTTGTTCTTCCAGCCATATTTGTTTATTTCTGTTACTAAACATTGTTTGTTTTCCTCTTTGATTATTCCCCCCCCCCTTTACTGTCCTACCTCCCACTGTTGGTTTTCATTGTTATTTTCCATTTCCTCTTCCTGTAATACTTTGGCTAGGATGTTTTGAAGAGATGGTTTTCTAGCTGCGAATTCTTTAAACTTTTGTTTATCGTGGAAGGTTTTAATTTCATTCTCCATCCTGAAGCTTAATTTCGCTGGATACACAATTCTTGGTTGGAACCCATTATCTTTCAGTGTTTGAAATATGTTATTCCAGGATCTTCTAGCTTTCAGAGTCTGTGTTGAAAGATCAGCTGTTATCCTGATTGGCTTGCCCCTAAATGTAATCTGCTTCCTTTCTCTTGTAGCTTTTAAAATTCTCTCCTTATTCTGTATGTTGGGCATCTTCATTATAATGTGTCTAGGTGTGGATCTCTTATGATTTTGCACATTCGGCGTCCTGTAGGCTTCTAGGATTTGGGATTCTGTCTCATTCTTCAAGTCTGGGAAGTTTTCTTGTATTATTTCATGGAATAGACTGCTCATTCCTTTGGTTTGGAGCTCTGTACCTTCCTGTATCCCAATGACTCTTAAGTTTGGTCTCTTAATGTTATCCCATATTTCTTGGATGTTCTGCTCATGGTTTCTTAACAGCCTTGCTGAGCTGTCTATGTTCTTTTCCAGTTGAAATACTTTGTCTTCATTGTCTGATGTTCTATCTTCTAAGTGTTCTACTCTGTTGGTAGTATTCTCCATTGAGTTTTTAAGTTGGTTTATTGCTTCCTGCATTTCTAGGATTTCTGATTGCTTGTTTTCTATAACCTCTATCTCCCTGTATAGTTGATCCTTTGCTTCCTGGATTTGTTTGCGTAATTCGTTGTCAAAGTGATCTTTCATTGTCTGATTTTGCTGTTTAATGTCTTCCTTGATACTCCAGATCATCTGAAGCATGTATATCCTGAATTCTTTATCTGACATTCCATCTGCTGCAGCTGTTACCTCTTCTAAAGTTGCGTTGACCTGCATTGCTTGTGGTCCTTTCTTTCCTTGTCTTTTCATACTGCTTGCGTATCTTTCCTGCAGGTGCGGGCGGCGGCTCTGCTCTCTCCTTATTCCAATTGGGGTGTCGTGGCTACCACGCCGGCAGGTCACTGGGCCTGTTCTGGGAGCTGGTGGCGGCTCTGTTCTGCCCCTACTCCAATTGGGGTGACGTGTCTGTCGTACCAGCAGGCCACTGGGCCTGTCCTGCTGGTCGGTCGCAGGTCTGCCCACCTTTCGGGCACGAGTGGAGGCTCTGCTTTGCCCCTACTCCAATTGGGGTGTCGTGACTACCCCGCCTGCAGGATGCTGGGTCTGTTCCTGGCAAGGGAGGCGACTCTGCTCTGTCACTACTCCAATTAGGGTGGTGTTTGTACCCCGCCGGCAGGCTCCTGGGCCTGATCCGCCGGTCTGTTGTAGGTCTGCCTACCTTGAAGGCGCGGGCGGCGGATCTGCCCTGCCCCTCCTACCACGCCTGCGGACCCCTGGGCCTGATCTGCAGGTTGATCACTGGTCTGCTCACCCTGCGGGCACGGGTGGCGGTTCCGCTCCACCCCCACTCCAATTGGGGTCACGTGACCACCACACCGGCAGGGCCTGATCCGGGCGTGGGATAAGGATCTGCTCTGCCCCTACTCGAGTTGGGGTGACGTGTGTACCACACTGGCAGGCCACTGGGCCTGACCCGCCAGGCTGTCACAGGTCTGTTTACCTTGCAAGCGCGAAGGGCGGCTCTGCCCTGCCCCTCCTACCACGCCCATGTACTACTGGGTCGTGGGTCTGCCCACCTGGCGGGTGTGGGTGGCGGCTCCGCTCCGCCCCCTCTCCAATTGGGGTCACGCGGTCACCACGCTGGCGAGCCGCTGGGCCTGCTCCGGGGGCTGGCGGCGGCCCGGCTCCTTCCCTCCGGCTCGAGGACAAATTGAGGAGACTCGGGTGACTGAGCCTCACCCCCCTTACCAGAAGACCAACTGCTTATGTCACCGCTGGTATTGATGAAGATCTCTCCTCCACCGCTTTCTGCTGACATCAGATCTCTGCCATGTTGGTATCCTATGCGAATGGCAGCATTTCGTTCCCCTTGCCAGGCAACCCAAGCAATGGGTGAGTCCTGACCTGCCCTCAGCAGGACCCGGACCGAGACACAGTTTCCGCGGGCTCCTAGCCCCGGTCTAGGGAAGTTCCGGGAGCCGGAACTCGGCCGCTCCGTGCTCGGTGTAAGCTCCTATAAGTGTAGGCTCCAAGAAGCAGCCCCCGCGGGCTCAGTTCCGGGAGCCGGAATTCGGCCGCTTAGTGTTTGGTGTATGCTCTGATAGTAGCAGGGTCCAAGAAGCAGCCTCCGCGGGCTCCGCAGCCCTGAGCCAGGGCGGTTCCGGGACGGTTCCGGGAGCCGGAACTCGGCCGCTCTGTGCTCGGTGTAAGCTCCTATAAGTGTAAGCTCCAAGAAGCAGTCCCCGCGGGCTCAGTTCCGGGAGCTGGAATTCGGCTTCTTGGTGTTTCGTGTTTGCTCTGATATTAGCAGGGTCCAAGAAGCAGCCTCCGCAGGCTCCGCAGTCCGGAGCCAGGGCGGTTCCGGGACGGTTCCGGGAGCCGGGACTTGGCCGCCCCGCGCTCCGTGTTCACTCCGATAAGATCAGATTTTAAGAAGCCCCCAGGCGCTGAACCCTAGCAATCTGTCTGCAAGCCGCAGGCGAATTGCAGCCTGAAATTACCTGTTCTATGGCTGAATGAGCTGCGGTCAGTCAAAAACAGGTGTGGTGACGTCAGTTTACCAACATGGTGGCTGCTGGCCTCCTCTGTGGTCTGACCGGTGTGGAGAACCGAGATGGACCGCTTCCTTCCCCGTCTCGAACCCAGAATTCAGCCCTGAGTGCGGTGCTTGCGCGTCTGGCAGAAACTGCAGCGCTGTAACCCTGCGTCTCTATCCCAGCGCGCCTTGCAGACTCTAGCCGCGGGGCGATTTGCTGAATAAGCAGTATTACCCTCCGTGCGACAAACCTCTCGCGTTTGAGTCCCCGTAGCCGATCCTCATGCGACGGAAATCCTTCCTCCAGGTTCCGGCGCACCCCACTATTGCTGGAAATTCCTAACAAGATATCCTTTAGCCGTCCTGACTTGTCATACTCCCACACAGTGAAGCAGCACACGGGGGTAATGCACTCCCCTCGCCGCCATCTTCCCTCTTTGTTCTATAAGTGCACTTTCATGAAAATTGTTAGATCTTGTTTCTTAAAGATAAACCGGGTGGACATAAGTTATCCATTTACCATAGTCAGACAGCTGTAAAATTGAATAAATATTTATTTTCCTTCTTTCTCTAATTTTTAGAGGAATAACCAAGATGTATGCAGGAGACAGAAAAGCAAGTTTGTATGAGGCACACACCCCAGGCAGCTAACACTGGTTTGCTTAAGCCCCTAAAGTACCATTTGAGCAGATGGAAAATTCTGCTTGTCTTAGAAACTACTCATCCGTCCCTGGGGCTTAATTGTCCCAGGTGTTGTGGCCATCTGCCAGACTTATTTACAACAAATGCTTGCTTAAAAAAATGGGAAACTGAAATTTCACAGCTTCCTTAGGACATGGTCAAAGAGCGTATGGAATTAAAATTGAAGCTTGAAGCTCTTGCCCACTGTGCCTGCTATAGTAAGCACTGCTACAGAAAAGACAAGAGAGATTGATTTGGTAGAGTGAATTGTTGACATAAACTGAAAGTGAGAGAATGCTTCAAGGGCAAAGGGTGAAGAAATCAGGGACGCATTAGAAACTGCAAGCTCAAAAATAATCAACTTTTCTGAGAGAATTATTTTCACTCAGTATTTGTGGTAAGAATTGCTGGTCATTTGGTTTTTATATTAGCAAAAATTTCACAGAGATAAGCAAATGGAAGAAGGAAGGAATGAGCATTAATAAAAAGAAATGAATATTTTTAATGGCTTAAGTACTGTCTTTTAAGAGTATACATGTATCAAATTAGCATACTGCATATACCCAAAAATTTATAAAATCAAAATAATAATTAATAAAAATAGGAAAGGATGCTCTTGAAGTTGCTCCTGAGCACCGAGTACTATTGTGCTTTATCCACAGAAGTGCAAATGCCTGCAATATACTTAATTAACCAAAGCTGTCATTTCAACAAAGAATGGGATATTCATATTCTGTTGTTCATGAATAAACAACTTCATAATTCATTTTCAATTTGCTTTCACAGAGCTAAGAAAGCCAAAATGAGCCCAGCTATTTTCTGTAAAAAGAAACAATTTTTAGTGGTTTTGAAAATAAGATGTTAATAGATAAGAACAATAAAAGAATCACAAATAAAATATAAATTTAAATATCAAATAAATGTTGAAACCCTCTTAAATTCACTAAGGAATTAAATGGCATATAACAAAGATAAAATTCTAGTACTTCATTAGCAGATATTTCTAAATGAATGTTGTATTTTTTGCTTCTATTATTTTTAACTCCAAACATTTTTCCTAAAGTAGCAAACTTTTCTTTCTTTGGTTGAAAAGTAAAAGCTCAATTATATTTCAACATCAGTGCCATTTGACCCACTGCTAGGCATTTCTATTTCTTCCTCTGTGTGAGCATTTAAAACAATGTCTGCTTTCTGCTTGAAGTTACTTAAACAAAAATGATTCATGCATTCAGCCCTCATCTTAGAGCAGTTTTCATGGTATAAAAAACTCTAAACTGGGCTAGGATTGTGGCTCAGTGGTAGAGAGCTTGCCTAGCATATGTGAGGCATTACGTTTGATTCTCAGCACTGCATATAAATAAGTGAGTAAAATAAAGGTCCATCAACAACAGAAAAAAAAAATTAAAACCCTCTAACCTGAATAAGGTGATGGTGGCTTCATGTGCTTCTAGCAACTCATGATTTTGTCTAGTAATGCAGACATTGGCAGATCCTGGGTAGCTAGCAAGGGTTCCTTTGCCAGATAGGAGATGCTGAGTTGAGGCTCTATTGATTATTGATTTTAAATCTATCAATAATTCATTTTGCTTGCTGGTTAATTTATGACCAGTCTTACTTACCATCAGCCTCAGCAAACACTGAAGGGCTGCTTTCTGCTATTTCCTCAAAAATGTTAGGACCATCTTCTAAGAGGTCCCTCTTACCACTCAACTTACAGTAGCAACTATAAGTAGCAAAGCTTTTTCCAAAAAACAATTGTTGCTTCTTTGGGTTACCTGGAAAAACAACCTGAGTACAATCACAGGGTGTGAACCAACCTTCCACATTTCTTCTTTCTCTTTGTTCTTAGATCCATTGGATTCTCAAGTACTCTATAAATTTTAAATAAAAATGATCGATTACACAACACTCTCCTAGATTATATGAAAGATTATGTTTTGATGAAAGGCAGTCCTTAAAGAAGATTAAGAGATCCTTGAGAGGACAGCACCCATACATGGTGGCACCATGGAAACTGGATTTCTGAGAGCTGATGCTGCTCTCTACTGAACTTTGAGAACACTGCCATACAGAAGCTCTGCCCTGCCCCATGTCCCACTGTTTTAGATTTGACTACTCAAAAATCAATATTGTAATTTGTAATTTGAACCTGTTTTTCAAGGAATAGCAAGCGGGAAGAAGAGGTACAAATATGCTAAAGTATAGACTTAGGCCATTCTGAATATGATACTAGGAAAGTATAATAGATTTTTAAATCACTAATTTACTTTTAATCAATAAGCATAGTATTTTGCCAAATTTTATAATACGTGAATGTATATAACATATCTTGGTAATAGCTACATTGCAATAATATAAAATCTGAATTTCATATGTGAATCTGATTCTGCAAGTATTCCCAAAGAGATAGTCACCAAACTGTCTATATTCCCAAAATGACTACTTTAAAGATCACTTATAGCTTAGAAATATATTATCTTGTTTTAGTCTCTATTTTAGTCAGCTTTTTCACTGCTGTGACTAAAAGACCCAACCAGAACAACTATAGAGGAAGAAAAGTTTATTTGGGGGCTCACAGTTTCAGAGGTTTATATCCACAGGCAGTCTGCTGCCATTCATTGAGGCTCAAGGTGAGGCAGAACATCATGGAGGACGAGTGTGGAAAGGGGTGCGGCTCACAAGATGATCAGGCAGCAGAGAGAGAGAGACTCCACTCACCAGATACAAAATATATACCCTAAAGCATGCCTCTGAGACCTACTTCCTCCAGCCACATTCTACCTACCTTCAGTTACCGCTCAGTCTATCACCATCAGGGGATTGATTCACCAATTGGGTTAGTTCTCATAACCCAATCATTTCTTCTCTAAACTTCTTGCATGGTCTCATGCATGAGCTTTTGCGGTTCACCTCACATCCAAATCATAACAGTCTCCAAACATAATTTTATTGCTATAGGTATTGCAAAGAAATTAAGTTGAACTCTAGAGGCAATATGAAATTAGATTTACATTCAGTACCTTCACTTTTTTTTTTTTTACAATTTCTTCAGACAATGGAATTTTCTATTGTACATTTAAAATGAGATAAAGTTCTTAAGTTCCTCCTAAAAGTGCACTTGCCCTAATTCTGTCCTACTTTTTGTAGTAGGAGGACAGTTGGTTTCCTTACCTATTAATTATCAACCTCATTTGTGGAACTGTCATTGAGGAAGCCACCAGGGCTTCTTAGGTAGAAGAGGGATGATTGCACATGATAATTTCACAACTAAGAGAATTAAAACGGGAGACAAATGTTCCATAGAACAACTATCTAAAGACTTTCTACATTTTAATCAGTACTCTGACTCATATGTGTAACCTACAAATACCCAATAATTCTCTTTAGCCTAGAAAGATTTAACTGCTGTAAAATCTTCTTTAAGAAATTAATTTCTGGCTGTACAGACTGAGGCAGGCTTCTTAAGGAGTATGTCTCTATGAGAATAAATATAGCATAAACTTTCAGTGTGATGCATTTCACACTGGCAAATGATTTAGTTAGTCCTTTAGCAGGTGTTCAGAAAGAAAATTAAATTTACAGCATTAGGAGCTAAATAATCTCTTCCTCAAGCCCCATAGTATGCCTATGATAATGAAAGTCCTACAAATAATGCAGGGTCTATCAACTGCAATGGCAGGCTGGATTCAACCTAGCAATGTTCCAGGGAGTTAAGGGAAGTTCTCTCTCCCTTTTAGCAGTGTGGGGACCAGGCCCTCGGCTGGCATCAGAAAATGACTTAATTCCTGTCTGATGTGCACACCTGCTGCATATCAGGGCAGAGATTATTGCTCTTTGGAGATCGTTGCCAATAAATCTTTGCCTTGATGGTTTTGCCATGCTTTGTTAGCTCTTTGACATGGACCTTATTATTCCCTGCATCAGTTTCTCCAGCTGCATACACAGGACATTTGGTGATGAGTTTGTTTTGAGCATGGATGTGGATATGATGGATGTTTAAAAGGTCAGGATTACTGAAGATATTTTGTTCTGGTTCAGATGTGCCTGGCATGGCAGTGGATTACTACTTGTGACCCACTACTCCATTTCTGGAATAAATAATTTGAGATGTATTTATGTAGAAAAATGCAAGTATGAAAATTTAAACAGAGAAACAGTGAGTTTCAGAGGCCAAGCTATCTATGATATTGCAACCTGAAGTTTCAGAGACCACAGCAGTTACACAATGAACAAACAAGGCACTTCTAAGTCAGCTTCCACACTGCTCTCTTTCTAGCAAGAGATAGACAAGCTGTCTCATTATTGTAAGGCCTTGGAAAAAATCCACTAGAACTGACAGAATTTTCAGAGCAGGAGAAGAAAATTTCAAGCTAAAAGGCAAAGTGAATATTTTTAAAAGAATTGTCCTGGAGCAAAGCATATCTCTTTAGGAACAAAGTTGATAAAAACCCTTACTTACAGTATAAATTTTGTGCAATTATGGAGAGAAAAACAGGAGTATTCTCAATTGGCAAAAAAGGAAATAGCTACTTCAAAATAGGCAGTGGCAGAAGCCATAGTATCTGTTACAAATTTGTTTTCATTGCCAAAACCACATGGAGTCTGCCATTAGCAAGGGAATAGATGAGATCTCTGGTAATAAGCCCACAGGTTACTTTGAATTTATTAGTTTATTTAACTTCTTTAAAGAGAAATGGTCTTCTATTTGTTCTTAAGTCTTCGCATACTTCAGAATTCTAAAATGTCTTCTCTCACCCTGAAAATTCTATATAAATTGTATTTTAGTCAGTTTGGACCAAATGCCACAAAAAATTCCATAGACTGAATGGCTTAAAATAACAGGAATTTATTTCTTACCATTCTGCATTCAATATCAAAATACTAGTATATATTCAGTATTTGGTGAAGAAACTTTTCCTGATTTAAGGTGGTTAATGAATGAACTTGGTGGGTGGGGTAAGAGAGATGAAGCAGGTTCTCTAGTGTCTCTTTCTATAAGGGTACTAACTCAATCATGAGGGCTTCTTCCTAATGGCATAAGAACCTTCCAAAGCCTATATCTCAAATATTACCACATGTGGAATTAGGTCTTTGACATCTGAATTTG
Organism: Marmota monax; assembly: GCF_021218885.2. Classification (NCBI taxonomy): domain Eukaryota; kingdom Metazoa; phylum Chordata; class Mammalia; order Rodentia; family Sciuridae; genus Marmota; species Marmota monax. The sequence goes on from NW_026694096.1 coordinate 3,430,056, forward strand.
TAGGGTGGAGGCAAAAACAGTCTATGGAAGATTGCATAGCCTGTAACAGTTTTAATTTCTTCATGTTCAGAGCTTCATAATCTAACTGCCCAGCACAGAAATCCTTTCTGAGTCCAGACTGTTATCTCAGACATTTTACCACATAAATCTATCTGAATGCTTTACATATGCTGATAATTGTATTTTCTTCATTCAACTTCAACCTGCTTCTTCTGTGATCCACATCTTAATGAATGGTATTTAATCACCAGATGTTAAAGATACTGCAATACAAAAGAAAGATATGGTCCCTCCCCTTCAGCAAATTCAACCCAATAGTAAAGAATAAAACTTTAAAAAGTTATCATACTAGGACTGTTACACAAAAGGAAAAGCAGAGAGTATGTAAACGAAATTGAGTTCTTACCATTATTGGAGGATAGGAGCAGGTCCTCACTGATTCTCTAACTTTCTCACCCCTAATAGCTCCTTATATATTTAAATTCCTTAATTTCCCTCTAATCTCTCTGCTTCCATTTTTCCTTCTAATCTCTCTGTGCCATCCCCTTTTACTTGGATAACAAAAAAGTAACTCCTCAACAGGTCCTGATAACAGATATATAGAAAAACCATGTGGATTGTGATCAGAGAATCACCCTATGACACTTCTGTCACCTGAGTGAAGAACACTTGAATGTACACCAAATCTTGAGCATACAGAAAATGACCAGCTGTTGTCAGAAAGCCTGAGAATCATCTATCCTGCAGTCATAACAAAGCAAAGCACAGTTTTCTCTGCCACACAAGTAAAAAGGAGACATACTCAGCTGCAAGAAAGCAACTTCAAACACCCACAGTGTTGTCACCTTCTGAGCCTAATTAGAAACTTTAATCCAGAATAGCATGGAACAAATGAGATTTTCCCATCTAAAGATGTCACGGCTGTCTTGTGTTTTAATAGCAGCAGCACTGAAGTTAGTTGTGAGATGTATCCAAATAGAGGGAACACCTACAGCTTACTATATGCAGCACTGTATGAAAGGAGCAGATGTTCACGCTTGTGCTGTAAATGCATCCTTAGACCAATGACACCTTGAATGTCATGGATGGAGCCAGGCACAATTCTAGTGTGTGTCTGAGAGAAAGTATTTGACAAGACAGAAGGAATCCTTGTCCTCAAAGAGCAGACAATTCAGTAGGGAAGACAGAAAATAAATTGCATGTGTGATCACTATACTTAATATTCAAAGAACTTTTAGGCTAATTATTTTCAACCCATTTTGCTAGTTATAAACTTAAGATTTTAAGATATTAAATAATTTTTTTAAGATATGGAATTGGTAAGTAGTAAGCAGGACTTGAAATGCAATGACTTTAACGTCACAGAAAATAATTATAAATATCTACTGCTTCCTCCACAACAATGTTTACAAAATATTTCCCCTTGAGTGTCCCAAACATACCTCACAGCCAACATATGCCACCTTAAACTCAGTGTATCCTTTTTTCAGACCTGCTTAGATCTTCCAAATTTATTATGATTTTCAAGCCATAAATCTGAGAATTATCATGGATCATGCTTTCCACTTCACCTCAACTGTAAAATCACTTAGCAAGTTTCATAGATATTTAACATATTAATTTTGTATCTTCTTTCCTTTCCATTTATTTTTGTATTTTAAGTTTTATTTTCTTCTATGGGTGACTGTGATGGCTTATTGTGTTGCTTTCCCACCTTGTCTTCCCTCCAATCACCCAATATGATGCCTAAATGATCTTCCCAAAACAATATGGTCATGCCACAATTTTGTAGGGGCACCATTCTAAAACAAAAAAGATGACTTTTATTTTATAGTCTATGGTTTTCTTCAGAAGCTGATCCTTTGCATTTCTTCCTTCTCCACTGAGTCTGCAGTACCAGTTCTCCCAGATACATCCTGCCACTTCTTACTTCTGTATGCATGCACACATGCCTCTCTGCATGAATGCAATCTCCCCAACATTTATCTAGCTATCACTTATTTATTCTTCAGCTTCAGAATCAATTCCTTTAGCATGTTTTCACATTTTCCAATAACACAGCTCATCTTCTACATAGTTTTAAATGCTTTATACATATGTCTGGCTTGAGCTCCAAGAAAACATGGGAAATGTGCCTGTCTCCAAAGATAAACTGAGCTCCTTGAGGATAAGCTTTATCAATTTGATTATTGATAAATATTAAAGCATGGTGTGTTCTTCAAAGATATGTGATTATTTGCAGAAATTCCAACTCCTTTTCACTTACTACCTAGAACCTCAACTAAGTCATTTATCTCTTCCCTTTTGTTTTCTAATCTGTTAAATGATAAGGAATAAGCGGTAGGAAGAAGGTGAAATGAAACACAACATGAAAATATTTCTTTACATATAAAACACTAGAAAATACCGCTATTCCTTGAGTCTGAGCTCTGAGGATGCAGATATCATGTTCAGACATCTTACACATCTTTGTATGATTCTTCTCCCTTCACAGTCAGATGTAGAGTAGAATTGACCTGGACAAAAGTTCATATATGACAAATACATGCTTTTAAACTAATAGTGGAAAAATTAATTACTTTGCAATTTGCTTATTTTTTGCATATAATATGTGAAGGGTAAATGCAATGTAAGAAGAATGAAAACTTCAAACCTGAACTTGGCACATTAACTAAACCTTGCAGAATAAAACAAGCAAGAGAGAAGGAAATGATAAGATTCACTAAGATCTATTAGAGTATGCATTGGTGACTATTTTGGAGGGGGTTATACTTAAAATTAGTAGCAATTTAAATTTGAAGACCCTTTCCTCAGAGTCTGTCCTGGGCAGAGCTGAAAAGTAGGCAGCTTGGCTTTTGATTTTTCCCAAAAGCCTAGAGCCATTTCTACCACATGGAAACTTCTCCCCTCACTTGAAAGTTACCAGTCTTGCTTCCCTGTACCTTCCTAGAACTGGAATTCCTAAAGATGTCTGATTATCTCTGACTTTCCTCCCTTAATCCCTCAGCTGTGTTTCCAGCTCAGAGCTATTTTTAGCAGGTTATGATTTTAAAAAAGATTTTATCTATCAACTCAACCAAAAACATCTGTTAGAAACATAGTATGTGGTATATTTTAAGAAATCCAACGTTGGATACCTCCAATCACACAATATGATGCCTAAATGTTCTTCTTAAAATAAAAATTTGGTCATGCCACAATTCTGGAGGGTTCCTACTCGAAAAGAAAAAGATGACATTTATTTGCACTGTCTATGGATTTCTTCAGAAGCTAACCTTTGTCTGTTTTTAGGTAGTTTACCATCTAGCATAGAAAAATTACGACAGGCAGTATGGTAATGAATAAAAGACACTAAAGGAAAGCATTGGGGGACCTCAGAGAAAAAAGCAGCTCACCATACTGGGAGAGTAGGGAAAGGATCCACAGAGGAAGTGGCTTTAATCTGTGTTGAAAGGTAAGTATAAGTTTAGCAGACAAAGTCTGTAGTGGGCAGGAAAGGACAAACTATGTGTATTTCAGGCAAAGATAATTGCATTTTTAAAGGCCTACAACTATGAAGGGGCTCAACAGATTTAGAATGTTGGAAGATTAATATGGAGTGGGAAGAATGGAAAATAAGCCACATAGTTTACTCTCTTACTAGGATACTTTTGTTTCACAAGCTTCCAAACCAACTAATTATCTCTCTAGTGGTAGGTTATCTGGCTATTGGAAGAATACAATGTGGGGAGTTGAGACTATACATGATAAATATTTTTATCAAGGGGAACCTGCGATGTGGATAAGTGTTTAAACCTGTCCCCAGCTGGTGTTCCTCAATCACCCACCTCCTATTCCAAATTACAGTCGACCTTTTAACTGGTTGAATTCATTTCTATCTTTTAGGCATATGCTATCTATCTCTTTTACCCTGATCTCTCTGCTACATCTGGTGTGTGGGTGAAAAAAAGTCATATATTTTTTCTCACCTATTACAAGGTTCTGGGCTGACATGTCTAATAATGAAAGACAGGCTAACAAAAAAAAATTATTTAACCAATTGATATTATATAACATGGACATTTTCAGAAATGAAGTCCCCCAAACCCATGGAAAGCTGTGGATTATTCTACTAAATTTGATGAAAAAAGTGTATAATTATGGACTAATTTTTTATTAGACAAAAAAATGGGTATGATCTAATGGTAATAAACTGGGGGTACCCAGTAAGACCTCTTTGTTCAAGTTCTTCTAGGCCTCTCTGTGCAGTATTCTTTCCCCCTTTCAATTTATAGGACTAGACATCTATCACAAGAGGTTCGTGTGTGTGTATGCATATGTGCATGAGTGTTCTGTTTAGATGTACGTGACAGTAGAGTACATTTTGACATGTTATATATACATGGATTATAACGTAGGATCTCAGAGGTTCTTGCAACTTACTTTCAAAGGAGGTTGGTCAGAGACTTGTCTAGGTCTTCTGGTTTGTTTGGAGAAAATGAGTTCTAGTTTTCATGCCCTATCTTCAGGGAGAGAAATTCTGGTTTCTGTTACCCATCTTCAGTAAGACAGGTTAACAGGAGACAGAAGGATAGAGAAGAATAGACAGATATTACTTCTGAAGCCCTCCTAATCTCCTTCAATTAAGTACTCAGTATTCTAAGGTGTCATAAAAATATCAGTTTCTGAGCCCCAACACTAGGACAAATTTCTAAGTGTGTATCAAATTTCTCTTAAGAAGATCGCATTTAATTAAACTCTATGCAATAATAACAAGAATATATGTTGACATTTATGTCTTCTGTTTATTTCAATACCCAATGTGATGGGTAACATAATCATTCTCACCAAATATTCAAATAAACTGAGAAACAGTAAAGTCTTCATCTTCCTTGAAAAATACTCAATTATGTTAAAACATACATTTATTTTCATTTTTAGCTTAATTCTGGTATCAAGTTTTCTGAAAAAAGTAGCTATTTTAAAGTATGAAACTGCTTTGTATATGTGTATTCATATGTTTTAGAACGAAAATTATCTTTAGTGGACACATTATACAAATGATTCCTCCAAAGAAGAAAATAAATGCAACATTTTCGAAACGATGATCATTCATTACAAATTCCTCTGTGTTTGTTCCAGGAACTGTGAACCATCTGTACTATGCAAACAGCTCAGGTCATGTCTATAACTGTGCAGCAGAATGGGAAGTACCAAAATGTGCAATTAGCTGTACCCTGTATGCATAGTTTGTTTCAGAGATGTCAGAATTCCAGAGCTGAGCTTATCCTAAGAGACATCCTAGAAACCAAAGATTTTTTTTTTACCTCTTTAGTGATAAGTGTTTAAATAGTGTTCTTTTGCTCTATAGGGAATGTTAACAGTATACATTTAGTTAATAGCTAAATTATTTGATTGTTAAAAGTTCAGACTAATGTTTAGGCTATCACAGGAAACAAGCTAATAAGCATATTAATGGGTTATATTTCCATGAATGTTTTTCAAATGATGAAGGAAAACCAAAATTTTTAATCCTAAATGCATTTACTTAAATGTAATGCATATATTCATTATAATGCATGCTTGTCTGAGCAATTTATTTTACAAAATAAATGAACCAGATTATGTTTTGTTAGATCTTCAATTTATCCTTATACATTTTTATTTAAAATATTCTATAATTCCATATGTAGGGTTTTATTCTTTAATATCTGAATGAACAACATAACTTTGCTTTCAAGGCAGCTTTATGTATGGTTTTATGAATTCATCATCATTATCCTCCTTAAAATAGGTAATAGTTTTATATTCTCTCAGTAATGGCACAAATCCCCAATGGAGAAGTCCAGTTGGTGGTTTTATTCAACTTCTAAAACCATCTTGGGAACTTCTAAGTAAGTTTGTTTCTCAGAGGCATTGACTTAATTTTCTAGAACTTTGTTACACACTGTTAAGAAAGAGTACAGTAAGTGCAGACATTAAACTGGATGAGAATCAATGCAAATTTAGTCATTCAAATAGAATCAAATAAAACAAATGGTTTGCTCCATGGTTTAAGAGCTACTCAGAAGTTAAACCAAAATATGCTTATCCTCTAAATCTTACAAAGAAAAATACATACAGAGGAACCCCAGAAACTCAAGAAATTTAAAGGGAATTTTAAAGATGAAATAGACCTTAGAGTTTTCTAATATGAAACAAAGACTCCCTGAAAATCCCCCAGTTGGCCCTCATTTAACTACTTTCTTCAAGCTGTTGGTGAAGGGGAACTCATTGCTCCCTAAGATGGTCAATTCTGCATTTAAATAGCTCTCAAGTTCTTATGCTCCAATCAGATTCACTGTAACATTAGAGATGAACTAAATGAGTTGAACCTTTTCCCACACAGCAGCTATTAAAGAAAGAGGGTAGCTGTTCTTCAGCACAATTGTGCACAATTGATTACCATAAAATCTGTTTTGTTAATTTATTTCTTAATAGGGATTCCTTCCCTATCCCTAAATATACTATGCGGACAGAAAGTATCAAACATTTTGGTGTAATTGAAAACCTAAAACAAAAATCATATTTTAAATCCTCACAATGAATAAATTAGTGAGTAACAGAAGGGGCATCTGAGAGCAATGGAAGGGCAGCCACTTAATGAATAGATCTGTAATATATAGTTAGTAATCTAGAAAAGACTCAGTTTTGTTCTTTATATAGCACAATATGCCAAAAAAATTGAAATGGAATTAAATGGCTATATATGAACATTAAACTTTAGCAAAAGAAGAAAAAAATAATGTTGATCAAATATCTTCAGGGTAAGAAATTTCTTAGGTTAGAAGCAAGAAAAGAAATCCCCTAAGAAAGCATCTATAGATTCAAAGACACAAAGAATGCAAATTTCTACATGCAAACAAAATCCAGAATTAAAAGCCAAACAGAATAGGGAAATGTTGCAACAAGCATGACAGGGACCAAAAGTCAATCTCTTTATTATATTAGGAAGATCAAAAATAAATAGGAAAAATTTATCTCAAAAAAGAAATGGGCAGATAAATTGTTTCCAAAAGCAAAAAATGCAAATAATAAACAAACATATGGAAAAGTGTTCATTCATACAATAATCAGACACAAATCCAAATGCCACATAATTTATCTTTGTCTATTAGAAAAAAATTAAAAATTATACAACTTAAGCTTAAAGGCAGAGAATTTACCATTCATTGATGCAAAATTTTTGTTTTTATATACCTACATGCATTTACTGGTACAGCTCTATTTTCAGACTTTTTTTCCAAGTAAATAATAGAAATATGAAAAGAGTTGACATTTAATGGTGCCCATCATTGTATTACTTATATTAGTTAAAGCAACTAAGATAATCCAAAATAAATCAGCATTAACAGTAATTTTAAATTAAGTAGTTGATATCATGATGCATAATAGATTAAGTATAATTATTAATTTTAAATAAATAAAATGGCTATTCAATATAATAAGTAATTACAATAATAAATATTTACTAAGGCTCTCTTATGTGACAAATACTATTCTAAGTGATTTATATGGTAACTCATTTCATATACCCTTCTCACAGCAAATCGGGGAAGTTAACCCAAATCTTAAAAATGAGATAAATGAAAAACAGGAAGTTGAAATGGCTTAATCTAGATCACACAGTAAACGTGGTAGAAATTAGGAAAAAAAAAAAAACTGACTCTAAACCTTAGATTACTAAGCAACAGCACAATGTGGAAACTAGTAATGCAGCAACAAATTTCACTACTTTGTTTAGGTACTATGTGATATAAAAAATGCCTCTTTTTGAATAAAATTTAACAATCAGAATTTATTACATGAATTAAAAACTGCATGGAATGAATTAAAATACTAGTAATAGCTATATTATTATGTTAGATGATTTTCCCTTAATATTGTAATCTTTCATAAAGTTTTATGTTATGCTTATGATTGAAGAGAGATGTTTAGAATCTATTTCTATTAGTATGATGAGCCATTTGGACTATTCCTTGTAATAGCCTATTTCCAACTAAAATGATTTTAACGTTGTTTAAAAATCTTTGTTTTTAAACAAAGTAAATTCAAGGGTAGTTAGAAACTAAGAGAAGTAAGCATATGCAAGAAGCCCATGTTTGCCTTGAAACCTTTTTCTAACCTGGCAAAATTTAGCTTTAGTTATGATGGTCTGTGGGGAAAAGCAGACCAAAATAAAACACAATGACCAGTCATGCCAGGCAGTCTAGTTGATGGGAAAGCTAGAAGTCCAAATGTCTGCGCTTAGAGCAAAATGGTTAAACACAAATAACCTTCTCCTACCTCCACTCTGGGAGACTTTATGAAAAATCACCTTGTCTCCAAGCAGATCAGAATGGGGGAAAGAGAGTGCCTCAGATGACTCCTTTTAGATCTCTGTGATATTATCTGTGATACTCCAAAACACCTCTTGAATTATAAATGTAGCTTAATGAAGTGTACAGAAATAGTGCTACAGAAGCTTGTCAGAAGAAAATGCAAATGGCCCTTGGAGAATGCACTTCATCTTGAGCCTCAAAGGATTCACAAGAGTCCAAAGGACTATCAGTACAACTCACAGTCAAAATTAAACAAGCACACATGGACGTGACACCATAACTGAGAAGCAATATCACTAGAGTCTAGAGAGTTTAGAGAAGAATAAAGAGAATGCGGTAGAGAGATTATATATGGTGCAAGGGTGTAAGACGGAGATCCTGAAGAGCATAGAGGGTCATGGTGAGGCCTCTGACTTGTAACCTGAATGAGATGAGTAGAAACTGAAGTGTTTTGAGCTGAGAAGCCATATGGTCTGCATAATTTAGGTATTAAAAATGTCAAAATCCAAATGAAACAGAAATTTTTTTAATAATCAGGCAATAGATGATGATGGCTTCAACTAGGTGCCTTGTTACCACTGGAAATCATGAGAAAGAGTCAAACTCTTGGTATTCTGAAAACAGAAATCGTGAAGTAGACTGGTTGTATTTTTTCAAAAGAGTAGGAAGAATAATATCCAGATTTTTTTTTTTTTGCAGAATCATGAGCAGAGAAGTTGTTGATAAAGGCTCACATTCAAGATCTAAAAATTAATACTTTGTAAACATGCATAGGAATGTTCTTAATTGCTGAATGGTATCTCCACTTTATCATCAACAAATATTTAGTTAATAGTGAAATATTGAGAGTGATCCCTTTATATAAGGTTCAGTCAATGAATGACACCAGTAACATTTTTATTTAGCATTTGCTTAAGAAGCCCTAGCCACAGAGCAGGGGAAAAGAAAAGATAAATAAGATTAGAAATTAAAGAACAAAAACTCTTATTGTTTAGAGACTATATGTGTATGTAGTGATTGTAATCTATATTATCAAAGCAATTTACAAGTAAATCAGTAGAATTAATAAGAGATTAGTAAGCTGGCCAAGAAAAAAGAGCATAGAAATATATTGCTTTTCTATATACTCTCAACAACTATTTAATGCATGAATTTTAAAGATAATTTTTATAGTATAGCCAGAAGCATAAAATAAAATAACTATAAATATGTCCACTAACATATGAAGTATTTCTGTCAAAAATTACAAAATTTAATTGAGATATGCTAAAGAAGATTTAAATAAATGGAAAGATAAACCATATTAATGATAAGAAAACCTGATATTGGAAAATGTAAGTTTTCTCAGTATTATTTTATGGATTATATGCCATCCCAATAAACTCCTGATAATTTTAGTCAAATTTGATAAGCTTATTTGTAATGTATCAAATAATGAGAGGATTCTAATAGCCAAGGAGTTCATAAAGAAACCAAACTGGGAATAACTGTACCAACATATTTCAAGGATTATTATAAAATATAACTGAAATAATACAGTCATAGTCTTGAGCTAGACAAATATATGAAAATAACATAATAGAAAGTCAATAAATTAACCCACACATTTATGGACACAATATATGACAAAAACGGCATTACAAATCAGTGACAAAGACAGACTTTTCTATAAACATTATGGGAAATTATGTATACATATGGAAGAAGGATGAAATTAAATATTTACTTCACACTCTGCATGAAAACCAGTTTCATATGGATTAACAACCTCAAATTGAATGTCCCAGGAGAACTGCATTAGTCTTTAAAAACGGTGCCCATAAAAAAACAAACATGTCTTCAGAAATCAGCCAACAGATTGTCTATTACCAATGAAGAGGTCAACAGATTCCTCAAACTAGACATTATTAGCAAGACAATTGAGGATGGTCCTTAGAAGGATTTGAAAAGATAGTTATTAAGTTTATCCTCTTCTATGAAATCTTTCTTATAAATGCATGATGTAAATTGTCAAATAATGAAGCAAATAATATTTGTAGTCATAAAGTAAATTTCCACCAGGGATTAAAGATTTCAAATCTGATCAAAAAACCAAATGATAGCTGGGTGTGGTGGCCCACACCTGTAATCCCAGTGGCTCTGGAGGCTGAGACAGGAGGATAGGGAGTTCAAAGTCAGCCTCAGCAAAAGGGAAGCACTAAGAAACTCAGTGAGACACTGTCTCTTAATAAAATACAAAATAGGGCTGGGGATGTGGCTCAGTGGTTGAGTGCCCCTGAATTCAATGCCTGGTACCAAAAAAAGAAAAAAAAAATGATTCTTCAGTGGGATCCTACTTCTTGGGACTTGAAGTAAAGACACTTAGAGCTCAAAGAAATCAGTGCCGAGACTCATTATAAAATTAATCCTATTTTCATGTTTAGGAAGATCTCTGAGAGATTCAAAGGACTTCCATGGAGGACACTTTGAGTCAAGGTTTCTGAATCATTGTAGCAAGGAAGTCCTGAATGTGTATCTGTGAGATTCCCAAGCTTGAGAAACTACCCAACTATCACCAGCTTCCTATCAATAAAGAAAAGTTTAATTTACTGTAATCTACTACAGTAAAGGAAAACACCACCTTTGCAAAATCATATGAATGATTCATAAGGTAAGTTCTTAGGGTCTTTGATCAGGTAGTTCAAAATGAGACTTTAAGTCTAGGTACTTATTGGAATCATATAAAGTCTAAGACAACATACTTCCAGATTGATAGGTGTAACAAAGTGCAGATCTATGAAATAAGTTTTAAACAGTTGTCTCGTAATTGTTTTACAAAGTTTTATGAAGTAGGCAGTAGCAATGTTATTTGTTGGTTTATAGTTTATCTTTTCTGAGCAACGATTTCTCTGTAAAAAGCAACTAATTCATGTTGACAATATGGAGTCTCAGTCTTTAGTTTTACAGCCATTTTTGATGTATTTGGCTGAAAATCTTACCCTAAAATGCTGAAGAAATACATCTGTCTTTATCATTTTAGGCTACTATAATACAAAGAACTACAAATTAGTTGGCTTCTAAAGAATAGAAATTTATTGCTTATGGTTACAGAGAATGGAAAGTCCTAGCTCAGGGCGCCAGTAAGGTTGGCTTGGTGAGAACCCTCTATGAAACTGAAGATAGATGACTTCTTTTGGTATCTGCTATAGTTTGGATCTTGAATATCCCCCAAAAGTTCCTATATTAAAGGCTTGGTCTGTAGGGTGGCACAATTAGGAGATCTTTAGGTCATTGCCTTTTTTTTTTAAAGGACTGTGGGAACCTAAGCCCCTCTGCATATTCTTGTACTGTGGCCATAAGGTGAGTGTTTTTTCTCCACACACACTCCAACCATGAAGTGGCCAAAGCAATATGGCCAACCACAGACTGACACCTTCAAAACTATGAGCCAAAATAAATCTTCTTTAAAGCTATCTCAGATATTTGTTGCAATGACAAAAAGCTGACTAACACAGTATCCTCTCATGGTAAAAGAAGGCCCACTAGCTCTCTGAACTCTTCTTGTAACAGCACTAATTCCAATAATTGATCTGATTATCTCCTTTGTGTATCTATAGTTTTAACATATAAATTCATTTTTATCCAGTAACGGGGTGTACAAAAACTTTTGGTCTGTTGCAATAAATTTACATAAAGTTCAATAACAATAAAATTATATAGTTTAGAAATTCATATGTGAGTGGCAAAATTACTTAGAAAAGAAAAATGCAGGCTGGGGTTGTGGCTCATTTGCTTTCCATTTTCTCATTTATTTTCAATTTTCAATCACCAAAGGATTCTCCCTTGTTTATTTCTTGGAATTACTATATTTATTCTTTCTTCTTGCATACTATCATCTCCCTTTCAAATTCCATTGCTGATTCCTGTTCATATCCCCAACCACCTCTCTTATTTCAACTTCTGTTATTGTTCCCTCACCTCCCTCTGTTAGGGTTACATCAGCTCCTCACCTTGTTCACACCTCAAAACCCTGCAGTTCCACCTACTTTAGAACTCATACCTTGAATTTTCAAATGGCTCACTCCCTCATTTTCCTTAGTTTTTATTTAAATGTTGTCTTCTCAGACAAACCTTCTGTGATTACTGATTTATAATTGCAGTTCTTCCCACCCCACACCAGTTCTCCTCTTCCTTTTCTGATTTCCAATCTAGAATATTTACTGTGACAGACTTTATAAACGAAATGGTTCATTTATATTTTTAAATTTCTACTAACACACACACACATACACACACACACATGAATTATAGCTCTGAAAGAGCAAGATTTTCACTCTTGTTCCCTGCTGTATGCCAAGAACATAGAATCCTACCTAGAAAACAGTAAGTATTAATTAAATGTCTATTGAAATAATCAATAGATGACTATATCTGACCTAATAACTACCTGCCATCTGGTATCTCAGTTTTATCTCGTGTAGAACAAACAAGTTCTTCTCTAAAAGATTCAGCATTTTTCTGAGAATCGTAACTATTGATGTCAGAACCAATACTTTTCACATGGAATTTCTTTATCCAAAATCTACTCTTGTTTCATCCTCTACTTTCTTCCATTTATTAATTTAACACTAATTGAGTTATCCTATCTTCCATTTGGTAATCTCTTTCTTGAAATATTTCCGGAGTAGGTAAAATTTCTAATCATGGAAATCCTTCAACAAACCCATTCACATGATCTGGTCCTGGGCAGCACACCTTTATTAATAAGCTTGCATAATGGCAGAAGTATTAACATATTCCAACCTATATAAGTCACTGTAGCATTCCTTTAGTTATCAAATTTTCTTGACAATCAGAGATTATTGAACTTTTAAAATCATTCAACTTTTACTAAGAAATAAATAAGTGCCAGGAACTCTGCAAAATACTAGGGGTGCTCAGATAGATTCACATCTTTGTGGTACTACAAATTGTGATGCCAAATTTCTTGTTTACTTCATTTATTCTCCAGAATTTAAGAATAAGTCTCTTTAGGCCAGATTCCTAGGACTGCTGGTTCTTCCTTCTTGAATTTCTTAATTGCCAGGGGCCTGAGGTTCAGCAATAATGAGTAGCTACTAGTAGATCCAAAGACTTCTAATGTCTTTTTTAAACATATTTATAAACAACATATTTAGAATTCATTCTACAAATCAGAAAGTCAGAGGCAAAGATGTGGACAAACTTTAGTTTTGCAGACCACCAAAATATTATGCCTCTGTGAATTTGGGTTCATAGAACTGCAACATTAGAATTGTTTGGGATGTAATTAGAAATGTAGAATCACCAGTGGTGCCTGGATCTACTGAATCATAATATGAATTTTCACAAAATTCCAGGTGAATTTGTATGTCCATGAGAATTTGAGATACTGCTGTACTTCAATTTGAATTTTTAAACTCTTGCTTAGTGTTTAAAGTTCTTTTCTCTCGTTACCCAACTCCTTTTAGCAAAAATAAAAATTAAGTAAAATTTTGATTCCAGAGAGGCAAGCATCAAGCTCTTTTGTTCGACATTATAGATAAACTAGAGTTTTAATGGAACGATGGCAAAGATAAGCAGCAAAATCATTCAAAAGTTTTCCCACCTGTTGACATTATCGAAAATGCCTTCGAAGTAATTTAAAATCCTCATACAAGAATAATGTAACCTGTCAGTCAGGAGGCCTTTGAACACTTGCAACTAATTGACGTTCACCTCTGCAGTCATGGAATGCAATTACTTTTCTACTTCGGATACAATTGAACCACAAGTTAGCTTACTGAATGCAGGGAGGATTGCAAATAGTAAAGGCATGAATGTGTCCACTTGGAGGGTACCTTTCAGTTCTGGAACCAGATACCAGCACAGTAACATAAGGCCTGAGTCATATTGCTTCTCTGTTGCAGCAAAAAACAAACCTGAAGTCCCATATACCATATTTAAGTATGTGAAACGTGCTAGGAATTATTTTCCAATGGAATGAACCCTGAGACTATACTTAAAAACAAAACACAGCTAAGGACTTGTTAGTATTTAATCCTAAGAAAATAATTTGGGGGCTGTATTTCCTTAACTGAAAAATTAGATGATGGGTCTTTCTGCTATAGTATATTTATTGCCAGGAATTGAGAGGCTGGTGTGAAGATTGCAAGGATGTCTTATGAATGAATGCAGTGTAGACATATAGAAGTGGGTTAATCTGACACTGTATTCTTCATTAGACTGAGACAAAACTGTCTTTTTTATTTGAAATTTAACTCAATTTTTCTATAAAACAAGTCTCATTATTATTGAAATTGCAGCTCATATAGTATAAATGCCAAGAAATTTGTTATTTACTCCTCAATTTTCTAGCAATACATGTACCAACAATAAGGATTTCTACATTAACTCAATAGAATGCCTGTATTGCTTTTTCCCAGTTGCCTGAAAACAAAAATAAGATTATTTATATGACACGTAAATCACTTCCACCCACAAATCGCTTTACTTTTGAATCCCTAGGCAAGTGTGATTTAAAGTTCTCACTGTTCTTATTTTAGAAAAAAAAGAAAAACAATATATATGTGATATTACAGTCATTGCCTCCAAACTATAAAATAAATGTACTGAAGTATAGCCTATTCATGTCACATGGAGACATTCAAAAAGTATATGATTAGATATTAGTATGCTTTTTAAGAAAAATTCTGTCAGAATTTCTTTTGTTGCTTTAAATGTATATACACACATAGACACACATGTGTGTATATGAATAGAAATAAAACAGATCAGATTTATTCTCGTCAGCTCTAGGTACATGTACTTAGGGTGGCAGAGATTAACCATGTATTGAATACCCAGTTCCCTTTTCTCCCAGGCACGTGGCTAGACTTCCTGGACGACATCAAACTTAGGACGATCTAGGTGATTGAGTTCTATGTTGAAGAAAGTAAAGTCTCTAGAAGCTTGGACTCCTGAATGACTGTCTGGAGCAGATCCCTTCCACTGTACATAGTACACATTTGCTGTTCTACTTTACCCTCCCCCTCAACCCCCAGTGCCAACTTGAATTCATGTGGGCAATGTAACCTCCATTGTGTCCAGACATTGAGATTTTGGAATTTACTTAATGGTGTAGCTAGCATCATTTTCTCTAAGATAAACATGCTTCTGAGAAAAGCATGGATATGTCTCAATAAAATCATTAGTTGCCATCCCTAATCTTACTCCTCCCCACCTCACACACATTTGTTTTTAATATGGAAGAAGAATTTGAACAAGAAAGGAAGAACAAAGAAGAAATAAAACTAAAGATATTTTAGGGAAGAGAGATGTGGGTATATAAAAGTTTGGACTTGCCCAATGAGTAGCTAGGAGCAATCCATATGTCCTGAATCTCAGTAGAGCTCAGTTTTGTTATTGGCCTATTTTAATTCAGGGCCAATATTCATATTCTGCCCTAATTTTTACTCTCATCTGTCTATTCTGACTCTCATTTTCCCCACAGCAAAACAGGACAACCTTCTCAAGTGCAAATGTCTTTTTTCCTCAAATGTCTTAATAACATATTTTATCATAATAATATTTCTGTGAACCAAATTCAAGTTCAATAGCTTTTAATCCTCTTGGATTCTCCATTCTTGTTTTTTAGAAAGTTGTTTTTTTCTCTGCTTTCCTAACAAACAATTACTCATTTCTAATATGAGAGCTAGCACTGGATCATAGGGAAATAAGGTCCCTCTACCTATGAGAAGATCCCAAACCTCTGTAATTGGCCAGGTACAAAGAAAATCCCTTAAAAACAATGTGGTAAACTCTACAATTGAGGTATATACACAGTTCTGTGGATACTCCAATAAAGTCAAAAATTGATTCTGACAAAGGAATCAAGGAAAGTTATAGGAGGCGATATTTATGTACCCTTTTAAAATTGAGCATGACATTTTAAAGCAGGTTAGGGAATGTAGGATACCTTGGGGAAGTGAAAGATCATGAGCAAAGGAACAGAGACAGGATGCCCAAGGGACAGGCTCCTCAGTGGAGTGCATGCTGCTAGGGGAAGAGGATTTGGGTTCACCCTGAAATGAGTCATGAAGTTTTTGCATAGCCTTGGTGGCATGCTAAGAAAGCACTGGTGGAATTGGTATATGCCCATCTATGTGACTTAGACTCTACTTCTGGCATTGCTAGAGAGGTAATGAAAGACAAGAGGAAGAATTAGCCATTGATTTCAATAATCCAGAGAATGATGATAATTCCAATCTATGGCAGCAACAATAGGAAGAATGAGAAGCACAAAGAGACCATCTAAGACATAGACTAGACAAAATACAGTTACAAACTAAATATGAAAGAGTCCAAGGTGGTTGGGCAGAATATATACCCCAAGGAAGAAAATTGGTGCATCAGTAGAGAAGAGCATATAAAGCCACAGGAGCTGAAAACTTTAGTAATGTAAATCAAGTATTCTTCAGGTAGTTCAGTGTGAGAGGAACAAAGCAACCAGTGTTAGATGCCTCTGAAACTAAGTGAGAATAAAATTCTAAAAAAGGGAAAAGATGAACAGCTTTATCTCAAATACTGCAGAGAAAACAAGTATATTCCA
Source organism: Marmota monax (assembly GCF_021218885.2). Classification (NCBI taxonomy): domain Eukaryota; kingdom Metazoa; phylum Chordata; class Mammalia; order Rodentia; family Sciuridae; genus Marmota; species Marmota monax. Next base: position 3,446,982 of record NW_026694096.1, read on the forward strand.
GTAGAATTCTGACCAAAAGAAAGCAAATTATTGATAGATTTGGGAAGGGACTAAAATTTCTCCTTTATATCTAGATAAATATTTTAACAACTAATTTTCAAATAAAATTGCCACTGTTTTTGTCTAACACAGAAAAAAAATATATATTGCAAAGCTACATGTTGAAGGGGGGCAGTATTCTGGTCTGAATATGTTGTTTTCCCCTAAAATTCATATATTCAAATCCTAACCCCAAATTAAAGTTGTTAGGAAGTGGGAATTTGGGGAGAGATTAGATCCCTTAGAAAAGAATCCCCAGAAAGTCCTCCAGTTGTCTTTACACTACATGAGGAGACAAGCAGGGGCAGTCTGCAAACTGAAAGAGTGTTTTCATCAGAACCTGACCATACTGGCATCCTGACTGCTAGCCTCCAGAACTGCAATAAATAAATGTCTGTTATTAATAAGCCATCTGTTCTGTGGCATTTTGTTATAGCAACTCAAACTGACTAAGACATCTGGATTACTAAACCTAAATTATCTCTGTAGTTAACTACATATGCCTAAAGCCATGTCTGCATGAGAAAAGAAATCTCCCCCATGTGATATTTGTGGGAGACATTTTCTGCTAAATAAGCCTTCTTCTGCCCCCAAATCTTTTAAGACCACAAGAACTTAAAAGAAATTTTTTTGTGCTTTATCATTAAGATCTTCATTAAAATTTTAATCAAGTTATTTCAACCAGATATCAGGTTAATGCTCCACTGAAATATGTTATAAATACAACAGGATAGAAAAGAAGTCAAAATCTTTTAAACATATCAAGATAAAATGGAAAATTCCTGGCAATACATCTCCTAAAATTCAAACTCAAGAGTAAAATATAAATTTGAAGGTGATTAGGGTAAAAGCATATCCAGAGATGATAGGAATGATTAAGATTTGGAAAGGTGTAATTTAACAATGAAAATGTGTCTACAAATGAGTATAAATAGTCTTAAAATACAATGGATGAGAATAAGAAGAGTCATAATACTAATTAACGATTTTTTTTTTTTTTTTTTTTTTGCTGGTTTCAGGATGCATGCATGCTTTGCAAGGGCTTTACCAGAGAACTATATTTTCATCCCTTCCTTGACCATTCCAATTTCAAACATGAATTAAAATTACCTTCCAAGAGATTAAGAGAAATATCTTATGATTTAGGAGTAAAAAACATGCATTTTAAGCATCTCTTAAGTATTTCCTAGTCTTATTTAACATCACATCACAATTTTTTAAATAATTTTCCATCCCCTTCCTGAACACACCTATTCTTAGAATATATTGAACTGCATGCTTATATAATAATAAGCAAAGAACAAACTTTGAGAGAAAATTCTGTGTTCTTCACAAAAGAAATTGATAGTCCAGACTGTCCTTCTATCTTAGATTTCTTTACTTGGATATTATCCTTAAGCCTCAGATTTAGAATATACCAAAATTAGTTCTCTTTTCCAGATCCCATTCATTTCTCTGTCTTTCTTAATCCCATTACCAACACCAGGATTAAGTTCCCTTTGACTTCTTCCTCTCTGATTTTGGTTTCTAGCTGGTGACAGATCCTTCTGATCCTCACTATGACTCTCATTTCCTTCCTATATCCTACCTGATCTTCCTCTTCTTGCTACCTTCTGGTAGGTTGTCCTATTTCCCCCAATAGGAGAGAATTTTCTCACTTCCTATCCACTCTAGACCTTATTTCCAGGTGATCCCTTATTGTAGGGTGGCCAGCACCCCACCAAGGTAGTTTTCTGCTCAGAAGGTATGAGCCACCTGAGAAAAAGAAAGTCTGAAATAATTAGTAAAAAATAAGAGCCAGAGCCAGAAATTAGATTTAAAGGAAGCAGAGCACCTGATAGGTCCTCCAATCCTGTTCGAAGCTAGAACTCAACAAATAAAAAGTGGCTTCAGTTCTTTATTTAAGGGAGAGTACATCAAAGGCAGAGATAAGGTTTCAATGGGAGGAGTCTTGCTTCTTGGTGTGGCAGGGGTCTTGCAGCAAACAGATTGATTGGCATCTTGGCAAGCCACACCCATCTCCAAGAGGCTCTGTGGCTGTGTGGCTCCAATGGGTCACCCCATATCTGGTGCTGAACTTAGAGATAGGTAGGAAGTCACATGTATTGGGCAGTCTCAACCCAGCAGAATTGCTGCTGGGCATTCCCAGATACCAGACTTTGCTGCCTAATGGCTTCCATAACATTTTTTAATTCGCACAGTTCACAGATAGCTCACAGAAAATTCTACTGGAACTCAATTATACTTTTGAGAAAACACTTTATTATGGTATGGTATGATTAATGTACAAAAACCTAAGCATATTTAGTGTATACAATTTGTTGATTTTGGATATCTCTGTATTCCCAAGAAACCAGCAACAAAATCTATGCCCTATGCCTACCCTTCACTTCAAAAGGTTTCTTCCTGTCCTCTTTATTTAGTATTATGATTAGTGATAATAACACTTAACATAAGACCTACCCTCTTACAAAAATTTTTAGCATACAGTGCAGTGTTGTTAACTATAGACACCATGATACGCAGTACATCTCTAGAAATTGTTCCATTGAAGCTCAATTCTGCCCGTATCAGTCCAAAACTCTCCACTAGCTGTCTCCTGAATACTGAACAAACTAAATGTCTTTGCCAGGAATATTCAATATTTCTCAAATTTTTTTTCCAGTTTTAATCCCCATTAATTCTTTTTAGGTACCTCAGTTTCTAATAACAACAAAGTATGTTTCCTATACCCACCCTTTGATGTACTGCTTTTATCTCCCTCCTCATGTCCTGTGCCAGTAATGTCTACCCATCATATCCACCAGTAATGGAAATCCTACATAGAAGTCATCACTCTCTTTTCTAAAGTCCAACAACACTTTGTTCCCTCTCTCTACTATACTCATATTTATCCAAGTTTTCTATGTGACAGGAAATTTGTGAGAGATGAATGTGGTTTGTATCAGAGGGATAAAAACATCTTTAAATTTTAATACTGTATTGCTATTCCTTATCCTTGGGCCACTTGAGATTTAATAATTCCATTTTACTAATTCATCCTTTCCTTCTCTTTCATGTTAAAGGCAAAAGCCATATAAGTTCAAACTCAGCAATGATACTAACATCAGCCTTTTCATTTCCTAATGCAGAGAAATTTACTTCTGCAAAGCCCCTGCTGTCAACTCAGGTCAGGGCTACCCTTTACTTGTCCAAAAATTCAGCCAAAGCTTTGAAATGACCACTTTGAAGAGCCTGGTGAACTTCTTAGACCACAAAAAGTGTTTCATCTTTTTTTTTACATAAGCATCTGAGAAGATGGGTTTTGAACCTAAAGAAGAGCCTTTACTTTGTACCAACACTGGTCTAACAATCATAAATAAGCCGGTTTAATTTCACAAATTCCATATAAGCTAGGCATTATTACTACTTCCATTTTGCCCATAAGGATTCCAAAGCATGAAGGCTTATGGAATTCACCCAGTGTTACATGTCTAGAAAGTGGTAGAGTTGGGAAAAAGGAAAGTTTTTTAGCCATGTCAGGCTAGATTATGTTGCAACAAATAAATCAATGCAGAGCAGCAATTTGACCCAGTAGTTCTTGACACCGACTTATTTCAAGAGCATGACATAAAAATAAGTTGCAAACAACAAAGTCATATTACAAGCTTGATTTCAAGAAATTTCTATTATATGTAGACAGTTTTCAAGTACATTAATTATTTACCCATTGAAAATAACTGAATTATATAAAAGTGAAATGATTCTTTGCCTCCTTACCCACAAAGTCAATGAGTATGGCTTTGGATTACCACAGGAAATCTAAGCCAGTAGAACAAAGCCTGTATGAGATCACAAAAGACTAGGTTTCAAATTGCAGAGTACCACTGACAGAGGGTATGTACATATACTAGGTGCTGAACTCTGCTGGGCTTCAGTCCTCTCATCCATAAGATGAAGATCATAGCACTGGCTCAATAGGCTTATTGTCTGGAATAATAAATTCAGTAATACATGCTAACTGGCAAGGGAATTACCTCCTCTTTTCGATTCAATGTCTTGTGTTCAAATACCAATTCTGACATCTGGATCACAATGGAACATTATGGTAGTTACTACTTTCCTCATTTTTGAAATGGTAATAATAAAACTTACTTGAATCTCACAGGGCTATGGGAAGCTTTGGGATAAAATATAGAAAGTTGAACACACAGTAGGAACCTAATATGTAGTTGATCTGAATATTTAAGATTATCATTTTCTTAGATTTGTTGTAGACAGTATCAATGATATTTCTAAATCTTTTTTTAAGTCATTATTAATTACCCCTGACTTCAATCTGCTTAAATCTCAAACGAAATAATCACACATTATTCATCTCTTCTTGTAAATCCCTTCACTGATTCACCAGTGCTTTCCATGTAACATTTTAATTTCGCTTCCTAATATTTCCTGTATCTGCACAGCAGGCTTACTAAGCAACTCTTAATCTGTTCTACATGCCATTCCCTGGACCCTAGGAGGACCTAGCTCATTAAGCACTATAGTATGCTTGTTTCAGTGTAGAAAATTTAAAAAAAAGTCAGTTCCTGCGACCTGATTTGTTATGCAACATGAAATTGATTATTCAGTCTCTCCATCATCTTTTTCTTGCTTAGATACTCTAACTCCCAACTTCTATCCTTCTTTCCTTTCACATCTATCTACAGAAATCCTAATTGGAATAGCTCTGGAGCTTCATTAAAGCAATGAACACCTTCGTTTATACAATTTGTTCAGGTGAATAATATAACCTTGCAGTGATTATTTATTGATGTGGGCATTGAACTCATGTGCTCTCAATTCTAGGGTGCTAAACAACAATTTTCCTTTTACACGTCTTCATATCCTTTTTGAGGGTTTAATTGATATGAGGAGACAGCAACAACAAACCTCTGGGTCTTTGTTACAGACTAATGAGAGCAGAGAGAGGCACTGCATTATGCACACAAATCTGATTCATCTTCAGGGCACGAGGCTCTGTAAAAATCACATACAGATTTCACTAAAACGAGGCTTACACCTTGATGGAGTTGGTCATTGTAGCTAGCTGCACAGTGCTAGTTCATTCACTTGTGCAACAAGTTTCAAGCTAGGAATTAACTAGTTGCTAGTTAGAGAGAGCAAGAGAGAGCACCAACCCCTCTCTGGTCTGACCCAGGACTAAAAGATGAGAAGGAATTTTTAGGAAAGGTAGAATTTTTCATGTATCAGGAACATCATGGCCAAAGATCTTAAGACTGAGATAAGGCTAGAATGGCAAATAGTGGTTTCATTCCCAAGGACCTTCAACTCCCATGGGAATAAATTTGGGCTTTATCTTATGATTAACTCATAATCATACATTATAAAAGGGTTTAAAAGTCTAGAAATCACATAACTTACAATCCAACGTGGCTACTAATCCTGGGTGAGTTCATTGTGCAAAAGCAGCACATAACAACTCACTTAATGTCAACCTGGTATGTCCGGAAATGGTCTTCTGAGAAGAAGTCTATGGCAAGACCTGCAGGCTGAATAAGCAAAATAAGGAATATATTAAAGGTATTTTTGGTAGAAGGAATAAAATGCAAAATATGTCAGAAAGAGAGCTTGATGTATTAGTTCTCCAGAGGCAATGGTGTTGGGAGCAAGCAGAGATCTGATAACAGGTAAGAGATGATGAAGAATAGTGAGCAAGATTCTCACTGAGATGGGCCTTTTAACACTCACAGGTGCTACTAACTTTATTCTAATGACAAGGAAGATAATGAATGGAATGTCTTCTCTTCTGCCCTCAGAATCATTTTCCTCTATGGCCAACACAGACAAGAGAAGACCATTATAATACACTCAATGTGCTTCTTCAACACACAGCTCTTAGTAAGCATCCACTCTGTGCAAGGCAAAGTCTAAGGCACTAGAAGAAACAAGCAAGAACACAGGCAACGCCCTCATTGCTCTCCTGATGTGTGCAATTATTTTTTATTAAGCATCTACTATGTGATCTGTACTAGGAATATAATGACAGGAAATACTGACAGGGTCTTTGCTCATATTGCACTCTAGTGAAACATAAGTTGCTCTAGAGAGCAGCCGCTGTGCTCTGGGAGCACAAAGGAGAAGCACTGAAGTTATATCTGTCTGTGTGTAGTTCTTATGCAACAGGGTGGATAAGTGATAAAAGTGCTATCAGGACAGATTTCTCAGAGGCAAATAGAAGAAAGAGAGAAAAGAAACTTTTACAAGGACTAAAGAAAAGACTGAAGTGTGTTCTAGAACAACCATAAAGGATGTCAACTATACAGTCAACTCCAGGACAAAACATAACCAACAGAAAGAAAGACCTCTGCTTAAAAGAGGTTTTCTCTCTAGTTCACAGAAAGAACCAGATTTATATGTTTATTAAATATAAGACTAGTTGCTTCACTGATATTAGGTTAAACCTGATGGAAGCTGGGGACTGGAAAAGGAGACATTACTATTTTAATTTTAAATGACTTTATTTCTATACCTCTAATAGAGAGTAAATCAAAGGCTTATGATAGTTCTGCAGCTGGTAAAGGGAAGCATGATGCAGATAACTATTTTTATTTAAATTGATGTGTTGTATTCATAGAGATTAGGGCAGGATGCTGCAGCTGCAAGAGGAAATTTAAAATTAGAGCAGCTTCAATAGTGCTGTCACAATTTCATCCAAATTCTCCAGACTTGCCCTATAGTAAGCATTTTTTTGTATTCATGATGTGTGTATGTGCATGCATACACATTTAATATTTTCATAGAAAATTCAAACCAAACTGCTGTAAGGTCTGAAAATAAAATTATTGCATAGTCTCCTTTTTTTCTGCTTACATCCATCACTCTATAGTCATGTCAAAACTGCCACCTCCTATCTGCCATTTCTACAATTAAAGCACCCATCATTCAGTTTCCAGTACCTGGACAGGTACTGTTTGTTCCACATACAACAGAATTATAAAAACTTTGCTCCAGTGTTGTCTGACCAAAAATAATTGCTGCATTTCAAAGAGTTGCTTATGTAATTCAGATGTCCTAGATTCCTCCAAGCTTCAGGGGTCATCTTTTCTTTTGAAGCCCAAATAAGAGTAGTTCAAATCCTCACCCTACTTGTCCACAGAGGTCTGGTCTGGCTTCCCCCCATTCCTACCCTTGGGGTTTCCTTCTTCATTTAATTCTGAGGATCTTGACAGAGTCTTAGGCTGGATAAATCATAGTACTCTGCCTCACCTACTATGGTACTATGCAAGCTCACTGATAATATCTTTGCTTTATTTGTGTAGAGCCTTTTACAAAACCCTTGCTCATTGATCATCTAATTTATCTTCACATTATCTTGTACACAAAGTGATTCAGATGCTAATAACATGCAGATTTAATTGTGGCTTAGACCTACATTTTATGGTTCCCCATCCAGTGCTCAACCACATACTACCTTGTCTCAAGTCTCACAGGTTGTTCTAGTGAAATGGGCTAGTACACGCGAGGAAATGTTGAAAAGGGATAAAGTGTGTCGAAAATCAATGGGTGCTGTTTTGTTTTGTTGCTGTGTTTGACACAGTTGAAGGAGTGACAGCCTAGGTTCTCCCTTCTCTGTCCTATTCATTAGGCAATGATCAGGTTAATTTCTGCACATTGCATCTATGACACTACCAAACATATAAGGATGCTTAATTCTGAAAATTCCTTTATTTACAATCCAAATAAAGGATGTATTCTGTGCATCAGACTAGAGCTAGAAGTTCCTAGCTCCAGGGAAACTCATGTGGCTTGACGGTTCTGGCTGTGGCACATGTCTTTGCAGACCGCAGGTCCTTTCATCCAGACTCTCAGTATCTCTGGGGAGAGTAGATCTGCCACTGGTAAAGTTAGCAAAACAACAAGGCCACTGATTGATTTAGGAAATGACAAATGTGTCAGGATTCCCCTGTGGGAAGCTGTGGAAATCTGGCTTGTCCAAATATCCTTGGCAACAGTTACAAAGTCTTTTCAACTGTGGTAAGTTGTAGTTGGGCTGACTAATTTAAAAGGAACTCATGCGTGGCCCAATTTTCTGCCAGTCTTGCATAGAAACACAAAGTAATCAGTCCATGGAAGAGAGTACCATTTGCTTTACAATCTCACAAAAGGCCACAATAAGAATTAAATCCTCCTGCACAGCCAGGTGCTATGAACAGAATAGCTTGGAGAGTAAAGGGGTGACTATTTACAGGGAATATTAGAAGGCCCCAAGTTACTTGGACTTGGAAACAAATTTGAAAACTTTGCTTATAAGCAAATATGCACTCCATCCTTCAGGGTAATCATTTTGTGCCATTGTGATTTATGTGCAGTTCTGTAACCCAGTCACATATTCCAGTCATTTTTTAAAACATTCTTTTAACTGGTATATAAAAACATAAAATCAATGGACATATGAATGCTGTACTATGCAATGCTTCCATGCATGGATTCATTGTATAATGCTGAAATCAGGTTAAACACATCTGTCTCCTCAAACATTTATCAATTCTTTATGGTGAAATCTTTCAAAATCTTTTCTGGCATTTTGAAATGTAGAACATATTACTGTTCCTGTTATCCCTAGTGTTTCTAGAGTTTTGAACATAAAGGGATGCTGTACTTTGTCGAATGCTTTTTCCGCATCCATCGAGATGATCATATGGTTCTTATATTTAAGTGGTGAATAACATTTATTGATTTCCTTCTGAATGGAGAAAAATTGAAGGCATTCCCTCTAAAATCTGGAACAAGACAGGAATGCCCTCTCTCACCACTTCTGTTCAACATAGTTCTCAAAACACTGGCCACAGCAATTAGACAGACGAAAGAAATTAAAGGCATAAAAATGTGGCATTTATACACAATGGAGTATTACTCTGCATTAAAAAATGACAAAATCATAGAATTTGCAGGGAAATGGAGGGGAGCAGATTATGCTAAGTGAAGCTAGCCAATCCCTAAAAAACAAATGCCAAATGTCTTCTTTGATATAAGGAGAGTAACTAAGAACAGAGTAGGGACGAAGAGCATGAGAAGAAGATTAACATTAAACAGGGATGAGAGGTGGGAGGGAAAGGGAGAGAGAAGGGAAATTGCATGGAAATGGAAGGAGACCCTCAGGGTTATACAAAATTACATACAAGAGGAAGTGAGGGGAAAGGGAAAAATAATACAAGGGGGAGAAATGAATGACAGTAGATGGGGTAGAGAGAGAAGAGGGGAGGGGAGGGGAAGGGAGGGGGGATAGTAGAGGATAGGAAAGGCAGCAGAATACAACAGACACTAGTATGGTAATATGTAAATCAATGGATGTGTAACTGATGTGATTCTGCAATCTGTATATGGGGTAAAAATGGGAGTTCATAACCCACTTGAATCAAAGTGTGAAATATGGTATATCAAGAACTATGTAATGTTTTGAACAACCAACAATAAAAATTTTAAAAAAATAAAAAATAAAAACCTTAATAATAATAATAAAAAGAACATATTACTGTTATCTGTAGTCACTCTATTGTGCAAAAACACACCAGAATATCTTTCTCCTAATTGTAATTTAGTACCCATTGACCACATTGTCCCAGGTTCCTGTAGCCCCTGGCCTCTGGTAACCACCATGCTACTCTCAATTTCTATAAGATTAACCTTTTTATATCCCACATATGAGTAAGATCATTCCAAACTAGTACCTTGAAAAGGTATTGTGTCCCTGGGGCTGTGGTAGGCCAAGATGCCTATGGTCAGGCACTATGGGATTCTGCCCACTCTGCGCCAGATTCCTACATTACGCACTTGGTCACCCATGTCTGCAAGCTCTGTTACACCCTTAACATAGGAACTGCAAGACCAACTCAACACTGGGGTAGGACCAATGCCCACACCGCAATGGCTGCCTATTACTAAGGTGGTCTCTGGCTCAAGATGGCTGCAACTGGCCACAGGTGAGGCTACCTGAAATGGAAGTCCAATAGACTGGTGGCCACAGGTTTTCTCCTGGCACTGGAGCTCATCTAGAGGCTCTGTCTTCAGTCAGGCAAGGGGATGGGAATCCTTAGAATCTGCTTGGTATTTGTTTTTTTTTGTTTTGTTTTGTTTTGTTTAATTTTATTGTTGGTTGTTCAAAACATTACATAGTTCTTGACAAATCATATTTCACACTTTGATTCAAGTGGGTTATGAACTCCCATTTTTACCCCATATACAGATTGCAGCATCACATCGGTTACACATCCACTGTTTTACATATTGCTATACTAGTGTCTGTTGTATTCTGCTGCCTTTCCTATCCTCTACTATCCCCCCTCCCCTCCCCTCCCCTCCCATCTTCTCTCTCTACCCCATCTACTGTCATTCATTTCTCCCCCTTGTTTTTTTTTCTCCCCTTTCCCCTCACTTCCTCTTGTATGTAATTTTGTATAACCCTGAGGGTCTCCTTCCATTTCCATGCAATTTCCCTTCTCTTTCATTTTCCCTCCCACCTCTCACCCCTGTTTAATGTTAATCTTCTTCTCATGCTCTTCCTCCCAACTCTTTTCTTAGTTACTCTCCTTATATCAAAGAAAACATTTGGCATTTGTTTTTTAGGGATTGGCTAGCTTCACTTAGCATAATATGTTCTATTGCCATCCATTACCCTGCAAATTCTATGATTTTGTCATTTTTTAATGCAGAGTAATACTCCATTGTGTATAACTGCCACTTTTTTTTTTTATCCATTCGTCTATTGAAGGGCATCTAGGTTGGTTCCAGTCTTGCTATTGTGAATTGTGCTGCTATGAACATCGATGTAGCAGTGTCCCTGTAGCATGCTCTTTTTAGGTTTTTAGGGAATAGACCGAGAAGGGGAATAGCTGGGTCAAATGGTGGTTCCATTCCCAGCTTTCCAAGAAATCTCCATACTGCTTTCCAAATTGGCTGCACCAATTTGCAGTCCCACCATCAGTGCACAAGTGTACCCTTTTCCCCACATTCTTGCCAGCACTTGTTGTTGTTTGACTTCATAATGGCTGCCAATCTTACTGGAGTGAGATGGTATCTTAGGGTGGTTTTATTTGCATTTCTCTGACTGCTAGAGATGGTGAGCATTTTTTCATGTACTTATTGATTGATTGTATGTCCTCCTCTGAGAAGTGTCTGTTCAGGTCCTTGGCCCATTTGTTGATTGGGTTATTCGTTTTCTTATTGTTTAATTTTTTGAGTTCTTTGTATATTCTGGATATTAGGGCTCTATCTGAAGTGTGAGGAGTAAAAATTTGTTCCCAGGATGTAGGCTCCCTATTTACCTCTCTTATTGTTTCTTTTGCTGAGAAAAAACTTTTTAGTTTGAGTAAGTCCCATTTGTTGATTCTAGTTATTAACTCTTGTGCTATGGGTGTCCTATTGAGGAATTTGGAGCCCGACCCCACAGTATGTAGATCGTAGCCAACTTTTTCTTCTATCAGACCCTGCGTCTCTGATTTGATATCAAGCTCCTTGATCCATTTTGAGTTAACTTTTGTGAATGGCGAGAGAAAGGGATTCAGTTTCATTTTGTTGCATATGGATTTCCAGTTTTCCCAGCACCATTTGTTGAAGATGCTATCCTTCCTCCATTGCATGCTTTTAGCCCCTTTATCAAATATAAGATAGTTGTAGTTTTGTGGATTGGTTTCTGTGTCCTCTATTCTGTACCATTGGTCCACCCGCCTGTTTTGGTACCAGTACCATGCTGTTTTTGTTACTATTGCTCTGTAGTATAGTTTGAGATCTGGTATCACTATACCGCCTGATTCACACGTCCTGCTTAGAGTTGTTTTTGCTATTCTGGGTCTTTTATTTTTCCATATGAATTTCATAATTGCTTTATCTATTTCTACAAGAAATGCCGTTGGGATTTTGATTGGCATTGCATTAAACCTATAGAGAACTTTTGGTAATATCGCCATTTTGATGATGTTAGTTCTGCCTATCCATGAACAGGGTATATTTTTCCATCTTCTAAAATCTTCTTCTATTTCTCTCTTTAGGGTTCTGTAGTTTTCATTGTATAAGTCTTTCACCTCTTGATTCCCAAGTATTTTATTTTTTTTTGAGGATATTGTGAATAGAGTGGTTGTCCTCATTTCCATTTCAGAGGAGTTGTCGCTGATATACAGGAATGCCTTTGATTTATGCATGTTGATTTTATATCCTGCCACTTTGCTGAATTCATTTATTAGCTCTAATAGTTTGTTTGTAGACCCTTTTGGGTCTGCTAGGTATAGAATCATGTCAGCTGCAAATAGTGATAATTTAAGTTCTTCTTTTCCTATTTTTATGCCTTTAATTTCTTTCGTCTGTCTAATTGCTCTGGCCAGTGTTTCGAGAACTATGTTGAACAGAAGTGTTGAGAGAGGGCATCCCTGTCTTGTTCCAGATTTTAGATAGAATGCCTTCAATTTTTCTACATTCAGAATGATGCTAGCCTGAGGCTTAGCATAGATTGCTTTTACAATATTGAGGTATGTTCCTGTTATCCCTAGTTTTTCTAGAGTTTTTAACATAAAAGGATGCTGTACTTTGTCAGATGCTTTTTCTGCATCTATCGAGATGATCATATGGTTCTTATTTTTAAGTCTATTGATATGGTGAATAACATTTTGATTTCCGTATATTGAACCAGCCTTGCATCCCAGGGATGAATCCTACTTGATCATGGTGCACAATTTTTTTGATATGTTTTTGTATCCGAGTCGCCAGAATTTTATTGAGGATTTTTGCATCTAGGTTCATTAGAGATATTGGTCTGTAGTTTTCTTTCTTTGAAGTGTCTTTGTCTGGTTTAGGTATCAGGGTGATGTTGGCCTCGTAGAATGAATTTGGAAGTTCTCCCTCTTTTTCTATTTCCTGAAATAGCTTGAAAAGTATTGGTATTAGTTCCTCTTTAAAGGTTTTGTAAAACTCTGCTGTATACCCATCCGGTCCTGGGCTTTTCTTAGTTGGTAGTCTTTTGATGGTTTCTTCTATTTCCTCCATTGATATTGGTCTGTTTAGGTTGTCTATATCCTCCTGACTCAATCTGGGCAGATCATATGACTTAAGAAATTTATCGATGCCTTCACTATCTTCTATTTTATTGGAGTATAAGGATTCAAAATAATTTCTGATTTTCTTCTGTATTTCTGAAGTGTCTGTTGTGATATTGCCTTTTTCATCCTGTATGCTAGTAATTTGAGTTCTCTCTCTTCTTCTCTTTGTTAGCATGGCTAAGGGTCTGTCGATCTTATTTATTTTTTCAAAGAACCAACTTTTAGTTTTATCAATTTTTTCAATTGTTTCTTTTGTTTCGATTTCATTAATTTCAGCTCTGATTTTAATTATTTCTTGCCTTCTACTTCTTTTGCTGTTGTTTTGCTCTTCTTTTTCTAGGATTTTGAGATGAAGTATGAGATCATTTATTTGTTGTTTTTTTCTTTTTTTAAGGATGAACTCCAAGCAATGAATTTTCCTCTTAGAACTGCTTTCAATGTGTCCCATAGATTCCGATATGTTGTGTCTGTGTTTTCATTTATCTCTAAGAATTTTTTAATTTCCTCCTTGATGTCTTCTATAACCCATTGATCATTCAGTAACCCATTGTTCATTCTCCAAGTGATGCATGATTTTTCCTTCCTTCTTTTATCGTTGATTTTCAGTTTCATTCCATTATGATCAGATAAGATGCATGGTATTATCTCTACTCCTTTATATTGTCTAAGAGTTGCCCTGTGACATAATATATGATCTATTTTTGAGAAGGACCCATGTGCTGCTGAGAAAAAAGTGTAACTGCTTGATGTTGGGTGGTATATTCTATATATGTCAATTAAGTCTAGGTTATTAATTCTGTTATTGAGTTCTATAGTTTCCTTATTCAACTTTTGTTTGGAGGATCTGTCCAGTGGTGAGAGAGGTATATTGAAGTCTCCCATGATTATTGTATGGTGGTCTATTATACTCTTGAACTTGAGAAGAGTTTGTTTGATGAACATAGCTGCACCATTGTTTGGGGCATATATATTTATGATTGTTATGTCTTGTTGGTGTATGGTTCCCTTGAGCAGTATGTAGTGTCCCTCTTTATCCCTTTTGATTAACTTTGGCTTGAAATCTATTTTATTTGATATGAGTATGGACACTACTGCTTATTTCCGAAGTCCATATGAGTGATATGATTTCTCCCAATCTTTCACCTTCAGTCTATTTATGTCTTTTCCTATCAAATCCGTCTCCTGTAGGCATCATATTGTTGGGTCATGTTTTGTGATCCATTCTACTAGCCTGTGTCTCTTAATTGGTGAATTTAAGCCATTAACATTTAGGATTATTATTGAGATATGGGTTGTTCTTCCAGCCATATTTGTTTATTTATGTTACTAAACATGGTTTGTTTTCCTCTTTGATTATTTTCCCCCCTTTACTGTCCTACCTCCCCCTGTTGGTTTTCATTGTTATTTTCCATTTCCTCTTCCTGTAATGTTTTGCCGAGGAATTTTTGGAGAGATGGTTTTCTAGCTGCAAATTCTTTTAACTTTTGTTTATCGTGGAAGGTTTTAATTTCATCTTCCATCCTGAAGCTTAATTTCGGTGGATACACAATTCTTGCTTGGAACCCATTTTCTTTCAGTGTTTGAAATATGTTATTCCAGGATCTTCTAGCTTTCAGAGTCTGTGTTGAAAGATCAGCTGTTATCCTGATTGGTTTACCCCTAAATGTAATCTGCTTCCTTTCTCTTGTAGCTTTTAAAATTCTCTCCTTATTCTGTATGTTGGGCATCTTCATTATAATGTGTCTAGGTGTGGATCTCTTATGATTTTGCACATTTGGCGTCCTGTAGGCTTCTAGGATTTGGGATTCTGTCTCATTCTTCAAGTCTGGGAAGTTTTCTCGTATTATTTCATTGAATAGATTGCTCATTCCTTTGGTTTGGACCTCTATACCTTCCTGTATCCCAATGACTCTTAAGTTTGGTCTCTTTATGTTATCCCATATTTCTTGGATGTTCTGCTCATGGTTTCTTAACAGTCTTGCTGAGCTGTCTATGTCTATTCAAGTTGAAATACTTTGTCTTCATTGTCTGATGTTCTGTCTTCTAAGTGTTCTACTCTGCTGGTAGTATTCTCAATTGAGTAGTTAAGTTGGTTTATTGCTTCCTGCATTTCTAGGATTTCTGTTTGTTTGTTTTTTATAACCTCTATCTCCCTGTATAGTTGATCTTTTGCTTCTTGGATTTGTTCATGTAATTCATTGTTGAAGTGATCTTTCATTATCTGATTTTGCTGTCTGATGTCTTCCTTGAGACTCCAGATCATCTGAAGCATGTATATCCTGAATTCTTTATCTGACATTCCATCTGCTGCAGATATTACCTCTTCTAATGTTGAGTTGACATTGCTTGTGGTCCTTTCTTTCCTTGTCTCTTCATACTGTTCGCGTTTCTTTCTGCTTGGTGAAACTGTTGTGTTATTGAATTTTCCCCCTATATATTTATATTGCACTTGTATAGTTGCAAAGTCTCCCTCGCAGGCAGGGGCGGCGGCTCTGCCCCTCCTCCAATTGGGGTAATATGCGTACCACGCCGGCAGGCCGCTGGGCCTGTTCTGTCTGTTGGTTGCAGGTCTGGCCTGTTCTGTTGGTGGTCCCAGTTCCGCCTACCTTGCAGGTGCGGGGGGGGGGGCAGCTCTGCCCTTCCACAGGCCTCTGGGCCTGTTCTACTGGTGGGTCGCAGGTCCGCCTACCTTGCAGGCGGGGGGGGGGGGGTGGCTCTACCCTTTAGCAGGCCGCTGGGCCTGTTCTGCAGGTGGGTCGCAGGTCCGCCTACCTTGCAGGCGCGGTTGGCGGCTCTGCCCCTCCGCGGGCCGCTGGGCCCGTTCTGCCGGTGGTCACAGTTCCGCCTACCTTGCAGGCGTGGGGGGAGGGGGCTCTCTGCTTGATATTTGATTTCACCAACCCAACATCAAGTTCCAGGGCAATGTCTCATACTTACTATCCTGTTCTACTCCCAGAAAATGGAATCTTGCACTGTGCTATGCTACCTTTGGTTGGGATAAGGTTGTAAAGGCAGACCCTTGGCCACTTATAGTGATACTGTGCTAGGTTCTATCTGTGTATCACAGATACAAGGACCTACAGAGTCTCAGGGGGCGTGCCAAAGTTCAAGCCATGGCTGGCAGTGCTAAACATGAGTCTGATCTGTGCCTGGTTCTGGGGTAATTCTACAGCCCAGTCTGTGAGCACTGGCCTGCATACAGGGCCTTCAGTTCCTATGGAATATGGGGTCTCACCCTGGCATGCCTCCGTTACAAACTCTGAGACAGCCCTGTGCTAGCTTTCCTGCTGTCTTTCCAGCAGTAGGAGTCATTCTCCCAGTTCTGCTGCTGAAGTTGGAGGAGGAGTGGGGTTTTCAGTCAGCCCACCTGGCTTATGCAGTTCTAGTTGCTCAGTTCATAGTCCACCATCAATGGCCTGGGGGTGGAAGCTATGGGACTTTACACAGCACTTGGTTTCACAGTGGCAGACCTGGTACTAGGTTTTAAGATGAGGCCTCAGCTTAATTCCCTCTCTGTCCCACAAGAGGCAGATGTCTCTCTGTACCTCCCACCTTCTTAAACAGGGCCTTTTGTTTCATTATAGTAAACGCAGGCACTGCGGTCTCCTACCTGATGTCTTTAGCTCTTGTGAAAGTAGTCTGGTGCACGAAGAGCTGTCCAGTTGGTTGTGGTTGTGAAGAGACAAACACTGGAGGATTTTTCTCAGCTGCCATCTTATTCTGCCTAACATTCATTCTTCTAGTTCTGACTCAGGGTTTTTACTTCATTTCCTGTCTTTCTTAATGTGATCCCTAGACTGAAAATTATGTTATGTTACTTTTTTCAGCAAAGATTTCATCGCTATTTTTGGCTCAGTTCCATTTCACTTAAATGAGGTAAAAAAAAAAAGAAACAAATTATGTGTACTTGAAATTTTTATAAATACATGTAAAGTACTTAAATGAATAATGTATGTTTTGAAGAATTTGTGGTAAATACCTTATAGATGAGAGCTATTAAAGTTGAGGAATGCAGAAAAAAAACAACTAAGGTCTTTGAGAAAAGAAAGATATTACTTATAAATGTAAATTCATAGTTCGTAAATCATAACTAAAATATCTATGTTGCTATTCAAGACATGTAATTCTACAACTGATTTTACAATATTTCATATACTTTTTGAGAGAATATTTCAACCAATTATCCTTTTATCTTACTAGTTGTAAAGGAGAAGGAATATATATTTTTAATCTATTCCTATGAAAAATTATTATATTAAAAGGAGATGGATGGTATAATTAGAGCACTGACTTCCTACAGCATATTAAACTTTAGGGTTTTGTGTTTAAATTACAACCAGTTTGTAGTTTTCAAAAACTCTTTCCTTTTATTATCTATCAAAAGCAACATGAAAGCCATTACCATCATCAATACCAACCTATTTTCCATCTTTATCCTTTATGAAAGAAAAATACATATTCCCTGAAACACTAAAATGATATAAAACCCTTTTATTGGAAGATACAGAGCTACACTAGTGTGAATCTGTTAGGGGTGGGGGAGACAGCCAAACCAAAGAAAAACAAAAATGAAATTATAGAGCTCAGAAGCTAATCAGAGTTTGCTAGCTGTAGTGGATATTTGTCATGTTTGGTTTACATTAAATCATTCAAATTTCTTTTGCATGTTGGGGAATTTCCTATGAGACTTATCATCCTATGTTAGATACCAAGACTCATTGTGCTCCTATGGCAGATCTGCCATTTTGACACACCCTTATGAGAGAGTCACAAGGAACAAGAAGAACCTTGATGAGTCACATAGGCCTCTACAGGATCCACCAGTCAGTGATCATGGTCGTGGAGGAGGGAGGTAGCAGTGGTAGAAGTTTATGGTCAGGTCATTGGCTTTATTGGTGCAAACTGTGTTGATTCTGATCACTGACTATTAGTACTGGTTGTGTGTAATGATGATCTCTTTTCTATAACAATTTACATAACATGATTGTGGGCTTCTCCTGGCTGGATTTTTACTCTCTGGAAGATACTTTGAACTATTAATATATTTAAATTTTTTTTCTGCATTGTTTTCAATTGAAAACGTTGATAAACTAAGCAACAGTTCTCTAATTGTATTTAAATGCAGTCTTCTAGGTCTGGTCTGACTTACCTGCTTTTCTTTTTGTTTAAACATTTATCACCTTCAAGCAAGTGTACATTTTATGTATTATGCTTATTACTTATTGCCTACTTCACTAATATCTTGCTGCAAAATAGAAACTCCAAAGGGTGTAGAAGAGTTGACAGTCTGTTTGGGACATTGGTGCATCCTCAGTGGTCCAATCCTCAGTACCTGGCACACAGTCAAGGGTCAATACTTAATTTTTGAATGAATATGTTTACAAACGTAATATTGATTTATCTTTGTGCTTCTAGAAGATCTATGTAGAGATGGCTCCTAACAAATGGAATAGAAATATGCTAGAGCAAGTTTCCTTTTTTTTTTTTTTTTTTTTTTTTGGCATTCAGGTGAGCCCAGTAACTTAAATTGAGGGAATCCTGGGTCTCAATGAAGGAGTTACCCTTTCTCCCACTAATTTGCCTTGATAAGAGAAAAATCCACTGCTTTTGTTCTATTAAAATACTTTATTACCGGGCTAGAGCTATAGCTCAGTGTGTAGAGTACCTGCCTCTCACGTGTGAGGCACTGGGTTTGATCCTCAGCACCACATAAAAATAAATAAATAAAGACATTGTGCCCATCTATAACTAAAAAAAAAATATTTAAAAAATACTTTATTATTTATACAGGGGTTCCACTGAATGTCCTTATACCTAAGTATGAATCATCTAAAAATCTTATTAGCATTAAAACATTATCAAGTAAATGATTTTTTTTAATGCATTATGATGCAAGTTCACTGTATATCATAAGGCCCTAGGAAAAAATGAAAGAGTTGACATAAATACAGGAAGCATTTGCTCAATAAAATTGAAAGAAACTATTAAGTATTTCAAAATTATGTTCAGAAATAAAGGCATTTTAAGAAAGTTAATGAATTTCTCCTCCCCCACATGAACGTCAAATCATTTTCTTCTAACATGGTTTAAAATTGGATTACTTGGGGCTGGGGATGTGGCTCAAGTGGTAGCGTGCTCGCCTGGCATGTGTGCGGCTCCAGGTTGGATCCTCAGCACCACATACAAACAAAGATGTTGTGTCCGCTGAAAACTAAAAAATAAATATTAAAATTCTCTCTCTCTCTCTCTCTCTCTCTCAAAAAAAAAATTGGATTACTTTTTTTTTTCTCTTTGTAGAATGGAAAGTAGATTCTGAAGGACTGGGGATAAAACCTACAAAGTATTTGGCCAAGTATAGATTATTGTCTGTGTATAAAATTTATCTTAGTAAGAGTATCAAGTTAAGAGAGGGAAAGTAAAGGAAATGCAAAAAGATAATGCAAATACATTTATTGTACATCACAGTGGGCCAGAAATTGTGCTAAGTGCTTTATAAATGTCCCTTTACACATGTCATTTGACATAATCTCCATCATGACTTTTAAACATAGCTATTATTATCATGTTTATTATTATTGATGAGAAAACTTAACCACTGAGAACCAAGTCCATGAAGTTAGTAAACGGGAAATTTACAAATATCTGACTTTAAAGCTGTTGTTTGGATTGCACTGCACAGACACACTAAAAGACAAGGCTAATGGAGATTTAGCATCTGGTCTTTTCTTACCTCTTATTGATGATAGGAGAGATGATCTCTTATGTAGGTCTGAAAATTCTCAAAGGACTTGAAGAAAACTACCACGATGCTTTAGACATGTCAGTTGTCATGGCACAAGAGAATTGTGACAGAAAGGGATGCTGATTACTCAAATCCAAGGAGATTAAACTGTGCCAAGAGTTTAAATTTAATTAAAAACACATTTTCATCCCGGGCAATCTCATTTGCATTCTTGGACTTCATTCTTTTAACAACATAAATATACGATCAGATAACATGACAAAGAAGTAAAGGAAGTGATGGGATGAAAGGACATATCTTTATTTACTTCGTAAACTTCATAAACTAGTTCCTAAAATTTCATTTTCTGGTAAATAATCCTCACTCTGGTTTTCTAAGGCATTGCTTCTAAATAAAATCTTCGTCTGAATAACAAGTTATTCTTTATGAAATTTCCTATGTAAGTCAAACTAATTTTCTCCCTAGAGAAAGCTCTTTCTCAGTATGACCTAAGCCCCATGAAATACTCCCAAAGAGACTAATCAAACTGCATCAATTTGAGATAGTATGAATTTGACTTTCATAGGAAAAATTTACAAATTTGTGTTTGCAAATGTAATTAATTTCAATAAAACTACATATTATAGTACATTTCCAATAAAATTTTAAGATGTTGCTGTTGAAGATGTTATTTAAAAATATTCTCACCCCATAGAACATTTTCCATAAAACCCATATATTCCAAGAAATACTTCATAAAAATAATTATACTCGAGTCATTGCACACATCTGTAAGTTTTTAAAAATGCTTTATATGTCAGCTTAGTACATTTTAGTCTAAAAAAAGAAATAAGCAAACACAAAGATATTCAAAGAAGTTTCAAGTGTGATAGCAGTTTTTCTTCCAAAGGAGAGATGGAAATGTTTCCCCTATATTTCAAAACTGAAAGCATGATCCAGAAACTGAATTTATTACCAAAGCTTAATGAATCCCTTCTAAACTAATTTTGACTAATCAAAAGATTAGAAGATATTAATTGTATGTACCACACATTAGCAATATTTTGATTTTGCCATTAAACAACAATTATAATTATTTTCCAAACTTATAAGGAAAAAAATAACAATGAAACTGAGTTAGACCAAATGTGCCTTTCTCTGAAGGTTAATTTTACATTTCATACAATCTTAAGTCCTAACTATACCAGTGAACTACCAATAGGTCTTTGGCCATCACTAACTTCAATCAAGTGAAACTTGATTTTTATAGGTGGGTTTCAAAAACTGTAGGAGTAAATTATTTGAACCTCTTGGAGCTATTCCTATCTGGATATATTAGTACAACAAGGAGTTGAATGTGTTTAGTATCTTACTGTACTGTGTGATAGTGTGCTTTTATAAAGAATTTAAGAATGTTTAGATCTTCATGGTTCCAACTTATACATCAGAGTTGGGAGATTAAACATGTGGGAGGTAATGTAGTAGAATGAAGAAACATTATTAAAATCAGTAAGAAATGATTTTGAATTCTGAATTAGTATTTATTCTAATAGCTCTGTGACAGTGGAGAAATTGATTAATCACTTGGAGTCTTAGAAAAGTAGGAAGAAGTTTATACCATAAACTTTTGGAAGCCAATCTCTAGTTCTCATTCTAGGGTCCCCCCTTTCTCAACTAAGGAGAACTTCCCACACTGTGAATTCCTCATCTTCCACCAGAGAAAACTCTGCCTTTAAAGGATTAATGTGATCAGGCTATGTCCACTGAATACTTTTTCTATTTTCAAGTTCACTGTGCCATAAATATATATATATGATTTCATAAGAGGAGAAAAGTACATCATATTCACATATTCAAGAATAACAAAATATATGCCCACCAGAGAGATGGGGAATCTTGAGGAATATCTTAGAATCCTAACTACCACAATTGAAGAGTAATACTAAATTGAAGAGTAATACTAAATATGTATTATGTAAAATCTAAGCTATAATTTTTTTGAAGAAAACACAGGACAAAATCTTCCCAGTATCAGGGTAGACAAACATTTCTGAAGCAGGATATGTTAAAATACTAACTTTAAGTATTAAAAACAATAAATTTGACTTTATTAAAATTTTAAAATTCTGTCATTTGAAAGTTTTATGAAAATTTTAAAAATGAAGATTAGAAAATTATATTTACAATATATATCTTAGAAAAGTATGCAGATTATATAAGGGAGCCCTTATGACTTAATGATATAGGATCAACAAATTAAACTTGCTATGCCATACAGTTATTCAATAAGCACATAAAAGGTAACAATTTTTAGTAATTATTTTGAAGAGTGGCAGAATATGCCAGCCCAAAATATTCCATTTTGGCATAGGGACAATTTTAAGTTAAAGACACTTAAAAAATAGCAGATGTAGGAAGGGCACTCTGACCGTCCTTTTTCTTCCTAAAAACAGGAGAGGCAACTCATGTGAAAGACATCCTCCTTATACCAAAAGGAAGAAAGACATTCTTATCACTGAAGACTGGGAACCAAAGTGAAGGAAAATCCATACCAATAAATCTTGATAAACAGTCCTGGATCTTGATTCTCACTTCCCCATGATTAACTGCTCTAGCCCAGGTCCCTTTGTTTTGTCATGTTTACTACTCTGTCCAATTTTACATACATATGAGCATTTAGCTCTACCTACTTATTTGGGTCTCCAATTTTCTATTGCGGTTCTCATGAATGTGGAAAATCTCTACATTTTTAGACTTTCTCTGGAAAGCTTTTCTCCTATTAATCTGTCTATGTCATCCTAAATCTTAGGCCAACTGTAGATCCTGAGTGGATAGAGGTAAAGTTTTGCCTTTTCTTCAGTTTCATCATGATCCTATCATATATTCATTCACACACACACACACACACACACACACACACACACACACACATGTTGAGAGCCACAGCCAAAGGGGCCCCAGCAAACTTCCAGCTGCCAGCAAACTTCCAGCTGCTGGCTGATGATTGGCTCACAGCGGCCCCAGCAACATCTAGCTGATTGGCTCCTGGGCCCCAGCAACATCTAGCTGATTGGCTCCTCTGCGGTGATGCTCATTGGGCTGTTTCCCTGCCCTTTCAGACCACGGAGCTGCTCATTGGGGGACTTTTTTGGCTCCGCCCACGTGACCCAGCCAATCGGCCTCAAGAGCAGGAGGATTGTGGGAGGTGGAGAGAAGCTTGTGTGGGAGAGAGAGGCTTGTGGAAAGCCGGTGGTGGCAGTTGAGGCTCTGAGGGTTTTTCCTGAGAGGCTGTTTTGTTTGGCGTGTGTGGTTCAAAAAATAAAGTTAGTTTCTTTTGACAAGTGGCTCCTGATTGTGCCCAGCCAGACTGCGGCACACACACACATGCACAAAAAAAGGGGGGGAGTCTATCATTACAAACACTGAAACACACATATTTTCAAAATGAGGAACTGGAACTCTTCTGCATTGCAGATGGGAATATAAAATAGTAAAACCACTTATTTATAACAACTGGCAAATCTTTATTTTAAAAAAAGTATACCTACAGGGTAATCAGAAATCCTATTTCTATGCATCTAAGATTATTCACATTGCTGGCCAAATTCAGTTTCTTGTAGTTTCAGGACTGCAGTTTCTTCTTCCTGGCTAGCTATTCAACTTGGGGTGGCTCTTAGGTCCTAAAGGCTACCTTCATTCCATGACACTTGCCCACTTCATCTTTAAAGGTATCCATGGTAAGTGAATCACTTCATGTTTTAAATCTCTGACTACTCTTCTGTGGACCAGTCATTAAAAATCCTCTTCTTCATTAGAACAAATTTTAAAATTTTAAAAAATCCTCTTCTATGTTTCAGTTGGCTTCACTGGATTAATACCTTTTGCCATAGAATGGAACATAATTACAGAACTGATACCACATCCACAGGTTCCACCTACACTCAAACAGGGAGGGATTTTATTAGAGGAAGGACATTGAGGGAGGTTCTTAGAATTCTGCTTAGCATAGCAAGTAAACCAGTGATCAATTTATCCCATGAAACACATCTCAGCAATAGAAAGACAACTGGTACATACAATGGTTAAGCAATAAAAACATTATGCTCGATGAATGAGACCAAACATTAAAAGGGTGCATGCAGTATGATTCTATGCAAATAAAATTCTAGAAAATGAGAACTTCATCTATGGTGACAGAATGTGAGTGGTTGCCTATAGTAAATAAAACTATCTGTATGGCACACTGCTACCATGATTTAAATAGGCATATATGATTAAATAAACATTTATAGACAACTAATTTCACACAAAATTAACTCATTTATGTTTAAACTCATTTATAATCATATCTAGTGTTAAATTAGGAAGAATTCTTAACTGAAAGTCATAATTTTTTTCTATATTTTCATCTAATAACTTTGTTATTTATATTTATGTCTTTAATCATGTTCCTTTGGATACTGTGGCATATATTGATTTTTCTATGTATACTTCTTCACCAGCCTGAGTAAAAAACTCTCCACTCAGGCTGGTGATTTTTGTTTTCCTATAAATACAGTCATTTTATCTGCAATGACAATGTGTGATCTCATTTCTATTTCACTGTCTTTCTCTTTTTACTACATTTTCATGAACTTTCAGAGATTGGGGATATAGCTCAGTGGTAGAGTTCTTGCCTAACATTTTATAAAACTTTCAGAACCATATTGAATAATATTAGTGATAGTGGATATGCATGTCCTATTGATGAGTGGATTGAAAAAATGTTTTTGTTGTTCCAAAATTGAATATGAAGGTGTCTCATTATTAAAAATAAAGGTAGTGATTCAATTAGTTGAGAAAATGCAAAACATTATTTTTATTCCTTTTAAATATAACATGCACATTTTCACATTGTTAGGGAAAAGTTAATTGTGCTAATTAAAGGCAACTCATTCAACTCAGAGTTGGCTGTGGGTGGGAAGAAATTGGACCCAAACCCTGCATCTGTATTTCCTGGTCTCCACTGAGGTGAGGCACGTTCCCGTCTTATTGTTCACATCATTGGGAGAACCACCACCTTTTATGGCTCTATTGCTTCAATATGGCCTCTAGACACAATGACCTCCTCATTCTGTTTCTAGGTTTTGGTCTGTGTTTAAAGACTTCCTTCCACACACTGTGGAATTGGGAGTATGTCCCTCTTCCACTAACATGGCAACTTTTCTTCAGTCCCCTGTTAGAACTGACTCTACAAAGTGTTCTATCTCCTGAGTTACTCAACAGGGAGGAGCTATTCTTCCCCTCAAACTTCCTTAACTTCCCTACTATTTCTGTCACTTTCACCTGAAAATCTAGTTTTATCTTCTTCAAATTGTCTGCCCTTGACATTAATCACACTCATTTTTTTCTTCCTTCCATCTTCCCTTCCTTCCTCATCTTATTTTTTTTCTTCCTTTATGGGGGAAAAATTATTTTTGTTTGTTTGTTTGTTTTAGTTACTGAGAATGAACCCAGGGATGCTTTACTACTTAGCAACATTCCCAGAATTTTATTTTCTTTAAAATTTGTTCATTTATTCTAATTTGTTATGCATGACAGCAGAATGCATTTCAATTCATAAGTACACATATAGAGCACAATTTTTCATGTCTCTGGTTGTATGCAATGTACAGTCACACCTTCGTGAAAAAGTCAGTTGCAAGCCCACAGCTGCTCTAGGGTACTTAGGGTATGTCCATCTCGATCTACCATTTTTTCTACCCCCATGCCCCCTCCCTTTTTCTCCCCCCCGCTGCTCTATCTAAAGTTTCTCCATTCCTCCCATCCTCCCCCCCAACCCCCATTATGGATCAGGATCCACATATCAGAGAAAACAGTCAGCCTTTGGCTTTTGGGGATTGGCTTACTTTACTTAACATGATATTCTCCAGCTCCATCCATTTACCTTCAAATGCCATGATTTTATTCTTTTTTAATTCTGAGTAATATTCCATTGTGTATATATACCACAGTTTCTTTATCCATTCATCTATTAAAGGGTATCTGGGTTGGTTCCACAATTTAGCTATTGTGAATTGTGCTGCTATAAACATTGATGTGGCTGTACTTTTTTTTTTTTTTTTTTTTTTTTTTTTAATTTAGAGACAAGGTCTCACTAAGTTCCTTGTGGCCTAAGTTGCTGAGGCTGTTCTTGACTTTGAGATCCTCCTGTCTCAACCTCCCAAGCTAGGAAAACAGAAGTTTTCTCATCAAAATATTCTTCCCTTCTGTGATATGTGAGTCTTTACTAAATTATATATATTCTGTTTTTGTCATATCCCAGTGCCTAGACCCAGGCCTGGCAGCTGATATTAAATAAATATTTGTAAGTGTATGCCTATAATCCCCGTGGCTCAAGAGGCTCAGGCAAGAAGATTGCAAGTTCAAAGCCAGCCTCAGAAATTTAGCAAGGCCTTAAGCAACTTTGCGAGACTCTGTCTCCAGAAAAAAAAAAAAAAAGGACTGGGATGCAGCTCAGTGGTTAAGCAACCCCTG
This sequence comes from Marmota monax, assembly GCF_021218885.2. Lineage (NCBI taxonomy): Eukaryota > Metazoa > Chordata > Mammalia > Rodentia > Sciuridae > Marmota > Marmota monax. The sequence goes on from NW_026694096.1 coordinate 3,473,325, forward strand.
GGTTCAATGTCTAGTACAAAATTATATATACATATATATACATATATAATTTTGTACTAGACATAAATATATTTAACAAAAAACAAAAATAATATATGTGTGTATATATGTTATATATGTATATAATATATATGATATATAATATATACTTATATACATATATAATATATATATTATATATCATATATATTATATACATATATAACATATATACACATATATATCTTTCTTGATATATATTATATATGTATGTAGGTATATATTATATATATGTATATAGGTATATATTATATATTGTATATATTATATACATATATAACATATATACACACAAATATTATTTTTGTTTTTTGTTAAATATATTTTATTTGTGTTATATATGCATTATATATCTAATCTATAGATATAGATATCTCTCTTTATATAGAGAGATATAGATATATATCCTTTACTTTTGCTCTGGTTCTACCATGTTTTATTTGCATAACTTTCAACCAGTTACTTCATTCCAGATTCTTGCCTCATCTGCAAAGTAGAAGTAATAATCTAGAACTATTATAGTAAGTAATTTGAGAAATGAGAAATCGTTATACAAATTGGAAAGTTACACAAATGTTTGTCTGTGTTATTATTACATGCTAACTGTCCCAACAGAATTTATGCTGAAGTAATTTGTTTAAGAACTCAAAGAATGCAAACATTGAAGAAAGAATTCCAGCAGAAGTGTGTTAGGTCATAGGCACAAACTGTCCCTCGAGCTTGTATTACAGACTACTGTGTTTGTGGTGGCCCTCACCACAGAGGGTACAGGAAAGGATGAACAGTAGGTGGCACAAGGTAAGATAGGGTAACAATTCAAGAAAAGACAGGAAGAGCAATAGCAACAGTATTTCCAGGCTATACAACTCATCCTTTCACGGATCCTCTCAACCCACTTCCCCTTCCCTCAGTTTGTATAGACAGGATACTACTGTGGCAGTATGTTCTAACTGCTTCCTAATGTGGAGAGTACAAAGTACTCTCACTTGGTATTACCAGATCTTTCTTGATATGAAGATCAGTTCTTATCTTCCTGAAGAGCCTGTCACCTCTGACTGTAGTGTTTTTCTGTACAGGTATTATAGAATTCTTATACTTCCTTTCTTTCCATGGCCTACAACATTTTGCAAGAAACTAGCCCTTGTACTAAAGGCTATAGAAACACATGTCAAGTTACACAGTTATAAAATCTTAATCTGCTCCTTTCTTCACCCAACTCTACATTTTATAGTATCTTCTCCATGATGTGCCTTTAATAAGTATATATTCTCTACATACTCAGAGATGTTGTCCATGATGCCAAGAAGGAGATGCTAAAATTGTATCAATCACAATCCTATTCCCTGACCTGGCTGAACATAGCTAGGAAGGAAGAAAATAAAAGGAGGGAAGAAACAAGGATTTTTAGGACATAATTGATTTATTAGTAGACCACTTGGGGACAGGTTCTGATGGCTAAGGGCTAATAGACAGATTCACACTAAAAGATGTAATTAACCATAAATATGTTTACTAGCTGTGAAATTGATTCTCCTGTGTGGGTTTCCTGGGTTGCAGTTGGTTCTTTAAAGTTCACTTAATAAGACAGATAAGTACTCATCATTCTGTTTTGTTCAGACTACTAAAATTATTCAGCTATCCTCTGTAAAAGTCTTTTTTGTACATATTTGTTTTTCAGGTGACAATGTTTGAGAGGTAATGAGGGGGGAAAAGAAAGAATAAGGGTCTTAGAAAAAGTCAGTTGCAAGCCCACAGCTGCTCTAGTGTCATGTGAAGATTTGAACTCATGAACATCTCACTGCAAAGTTCATCCACTTAGTGAGCAATTAATAAATGTGTTAAAGGTTTTTAAAAATGAATAAATATTTACTATAGAACACCAGAGAGAGAAAAATAATTAAGAAAATGGATGAGTGATGCAAAGAAAGAGGAGAACATATTAAAGAGAAATTCAAGAGACCATGACAAATAATCAGGAAAAGGGAAAAGAAAAAATAAGTCATGTGCTTCTAAATTTATCTTCCAGTTGCAATGTTATACCACATACCAATCTCTTTCATAGGTTCTTTTCCACTGACTTCAGTGTAAATCCTACAAACTAAAAAGATTGTTGCTTCTTTAAACAATTATCAGTAATTCTTTATTATAAGATTGTGATGATGTCATTACTTGGCATGTGTATTTATATGTGCTAAATGTTAAGATGCAAGTGTATTAGAACATTAAAACATATTCCATCATCTGATAGTAACATTATTGAATTAAAACACTCTCAAAGAAACACATTATAGCAATTTATATTTCAGCTGGAGAAAACACATACTCCCTTGCAACCTCTGTGAAATAAATATCCAACCTTTATATCTGTAAAGTTTCTGAAGTTTGCACTCATAGGTAGATCTATAATAGAAAATGTCTACAGGAAGATTTATATGCACTCACTATAATATTTATATTTATTTATATGCACTCACTATATTAGCATTTCTCAATTAATTTAATGATCCCAATTTATAATTATTCATCCTTTATTATAGAACACATGCTATATCCTGTCTTATGGAATTTTAAGGGGCATAAAATTCTTCCATTCCACAAGGCTTAATCTTAATATGGACAGCACAAAGTAATTTCAAAATAAACATCCAAAACATGTGACACTAATTAAGTAATCTGTACATTTCTAACAAACATGTTAACTGCTAAGTGTGACACTGTCCTAGGCACTTGGAGCATAAAAGTAAATAAAATCAGATTCTGTCCTAAAGATACCTGTAACAGAAGGAGACAGGCTGTCACAATTGATGAGATGATTGTAATGATTTATATATAATACAAATGTATACTTTACTTACATTTAATACATTTTATTACATTTTATATTAGATTAGATTTATATAGTAATAAAATATGTGATAACAAACAACTATTTTTTGAGAAAATGGCTTTTGTCAGATACCACAGTAATTGCCTTAAGTTATCTGACTTAATTGTAATGGTTCCGAAAGTTAGAAAATACCATCTGATTTTACTAATACTGAAAGCACTCTGCAGACCAGTATAAATTTCTTATTGGTGCTGAGTGGTACCATTTAGGGCTTAAGTGTTTGGACTCTATATTCAGGGTTCAAATTTCTGCTACATTACCAATTTATGCCTAGGGAGATGCATCAGTAAAACAAAAGGGATAATAAGAAAACTAACTGCATGCAGGGGTTAAGAGTAAGGATTACATCAGTGTTGTATTTCAGGCAGGGCCTACCATGTGTGGGAAAGCCAGCATTTGCTCAGTCTATTTCTCTAACAAAACCAATAGAAATAATTGGTAACTAAATGAAGCAAGAATGAAAATTTTCACATAGAAAAAATAGCTGTGAAAAGCTTAACTTTTTTTCTTTCTTATTAAACGATCAGGCAGTTAGGAGTAGCTGATGCAGACAGAGGCAAAGTGGGTGAAGGACGTATATATGTAAAAAAAAATTCACTAGGGTACCATGTTATAAGATCAGCTGTGATAAAAATGTGATTTGACTTTTGTGGTTTCAGATAGCAGACAGAGAGGGTGAGCATTAAGAATGTGGATAGCAGAGATACTGGAGAGAAGAAGGCCCATTTTATTTTAATTTAAAAAACAAAAACTTGAAACCACTGCTTTCATTTTTTTAAATTTTATTTTTAAGTGGCTCATAAAAATCATACATACCTATGGGGTCCCAGGTGATGTTTCAATATGAATATACATTGTATAATATTAAAATGGGATAAGCATATCCATCTTTTCAAACACCTATCATTTCTTTATGGTGAAAATATTTAAGTTTTTTTATTTTGATATTTATTTATTTTTTTTTTTAGTTTTTGGCAGACACAACATCTTTGTTTGTATGTGGTGCTGAGGATCGAACCTGGGCCGCACGCATGCCAGGCGAGCGCGCTACCGCTTGAGCCACATCCCCAGCCCAAGTTTTTTTTATTTTGAAATATACAGTATTTTTTTCATCATTGATAGTCTTCTTACTGTGCAATAGCACACCAGAAATTTATATTCCTATCTAACAAGCTTTTCCCCATCCCCCTCTACTACCACCTACTCTCCCCAGCCTCCAATAACCTACTTTCAACTCTCAACTTCTATAAGATCAACATTTGTAGATTCCACATATGAGTGATATCATGCCATACTTATCTTTCTGTGCCTGGCTTACTTCACTTAACATAATGATTTCCAGTTCCATCTGTGTCAATAATGACAGGATTTCATCCTTTTATGGCTAAATAGTATTCCCTTCTGTATGTGTACCACATTTTCTTTATCCATTCTTCAGCCTGTTGGCTGAGATCAAGTGTACTATCTGTCTAATAAACTTCCACTGTTACTTATCAGGAAAACTTTATTTAATCTGTCAACTCTGAACAGTCTTCATGAAATCCATGATTCCTGATGTATCTTAAGGCTTCTATGAGCAAATACTTTAATCAGTTTTGTTTCCCATTAAAACAATTGATGAGTGACTATTTCTTGGTCCATAATGGAAAGCTAATACAAAAGATATACTTTACTCAATTATGTCAAAAAGGTATGTAATTCAAAAGATCAATGCAATTTTAATCTTCTAGGCCACTGACCCAATGGTGGCAATACTTTGTTTGATCAAACAATTATAAAGAGATTAAAGAAAGGATGTGGGAGCCAGATGGACCTGCGCTTCTGTGCCTACAGCATATTCTTGGTGAAGTTGATTAACTTTGCTTTTCACTATCCTTATCTGTAAAATGGGGACAGGCCTTCCTTTCTGTGGTTGACAAGAAAATTGAATCCTTGTATACATGAAAGTATCCAAAGCAGCGATTATCAGTTATTTTTGCTTAACATATATTCGTTACCTTAACCATCTTCCAATAATTGGAGTGGGGATTTTTTTCTGTTCTACTATTCATTACCATTTTTAGATGTTAAGATCAATGATGAAATTACAGTATCATAGAAAAATAAAAGAAACACTGTAAAAGTAATTAACTAATGTCTTTATGTTCAGCCACATTTAATTGACCATCATATTTGTAAGTTTATATACAAACGTGTGTGTGTATAAAGAAACAGACAGTCAAATGGAGAGCAATAGGGATGGGGGAAGGAGGAGGTGAAGAAAGAAGTTGTTAAAGTTGTTTCTATATGTTAAATGGTCAGTTAAAAGAAGAAATTCAAAGTTTAGAGCAGTACAAAGTATAGTCATCACTCAGTATGCCCCATCACCAATAATAATTTTTAAAGTAATATAAAGTCGTCACAACTATCTTATATTTGACTCTCTGCCTTACTACAATGGGAGTACACAAAAAATCCAGATAACCCACCATGCCCAGACTCCGTCTGGTTTTGCAATCCTTCTATAATCCTGGCTTCCTTTTGCCATTAATTCCTCGTGTCCACTAATCCATAATGTGTACCTTTTGCTTAAATGATGTCATTCTTTCATCATCCCACCAATGTGTCATATTTTTCTGGATTTTGTTTCCTGAACCATGTAATTCCCATAGCTGAAAGGTCTTCTTTTCAGTGATCCTCTCACTATTTACCAAAATCCAGTCTGCTTGAAGAAATCAAAAATCACTGTGTCCATAGAATTATATTGGGTTATTTCCAACACTAGTTTGTCAAATTTTGATACATAACAAATGGACAATTTTTTACTAACATAGTAAAAATTGAGAAAAAAGTCTCATCATCATTCCTGAATATGAAAGTCCTGAGTAACAGTACTCTAATTACTAATATTCTTTGTTATATTAGAGTGTCCAAATAAAGTTTATATCTCAGATTCTGGAGAGAAAATCTAATTTCAAATATCTGTTGGCTATTCCTGTACACCATTAAAATGTTTTCAAAATTCACTTGCTACACCACTGAAACTACCTTCCCCGGACTGTTTTTCATGCCCAATAACTGGATAAAAAAATTATTGGAACATAAATCCTGATTTGGGTTTTGTAACATATGGTCATACATTTATATCACACAATATAGCACTTAAAAATAGATGGAATTTGCATAATTTGCATAGACTCTCATACATGCTTGCCAATATCTTCAGGCTTTTTTGTATTACCCCCTTATGTATATTAAAATTCTGTGATTTAGGAATCCCACCTACCGCTCATCTGATACAGAACAGGCTCCGACATTGCTTGCTGATTAACTCAATTAATTGTTCCACTGATAGAATAGAAAAATATAAAAACAGAATGAGATTTCTACTGGAGAAAAACTAATTTAATTAATAGTTAATAATAATTTAATTAATAGTTAATAACACAAGTCATTCTGAAAATACTCTGCTAAAGTAACAATAGACCAAAGATGAAACCTCCATGACTAAAGTCAATTTTTCCTGAATATTTATGAATTTTTATTATCCTATATAAATGATATGAAAACAGTACCTAATTCTGCAAATAGGAGATTTTGCTTCCTCCTGCATCAAGAAGCAACCACTTCAGTGATCTCAAAGCCTAGCACCAAAATGATAATATTCTATGCAGTGTCAAAAAATAATTCTCCTGCTTTCAAGGTTACACTCGAAATCTTTCTTTCCCACTTCTAACATAGTAAAAACACAGCCTAGAAAATTGCTTGAGAAGTGAAACAACATGACCTTTGTTTATGAGGAAAAAGACCTATCGAGTAACATTCTTGCCTTGCCCTGGGCCAAACATGCTATCCATTGAAAAGAAAGAATCTTCTCCTCTTACCTAAAAAAATACCTTGGTACATGTGCCCTTTTTAATATCCCCTTGGGTTGGAGCTGCCTCCACAAGCTCAATTTGACTATTTTCACTCAACTATTCCCATTATTTACAGATTTTCCAAAAAGCCACAGGTTTTGCAAAATGTTAAAGTCTGATGAAACATTTTTCCTTAAATTGTTGCACAAATTGCCTTACAATTTTCTCTATATCAACAGTACTTTTTTTTCCTAATAATAATTTCCTAAACTTGAAAGAAATCCTTGTCTTAGTTTAAAAGGAAACTATGCTAATTTGAACAGAACATAGGATCTCAAAGAACAGATCCTTTGTGGAGGGAATATTTTAAGAAAGCATCTGAGAAAATTTCCTATCAAGGATGATGATATCATGACTTTCTCACTTTGAGACACAAGAATACTTATCATTTATTTACATTAGGAACATGATCACTAAGAATCAGACAGAAAAGCTGAAATCTTGTTTATTAAATTCATGTTTCATATAAATATTAAAATTCATATTGTTCCCTCATGGAATTTTAATAAAACCTTTATGATTAATACAACAAGGATAAAAGTTCAGTTGTAAACAGTATTAATCAATTAAATTGAACCAATTTGTTATGAAAATTTCAATGACCTCTTCCTTCCCATTGAGAAAAAGTAAAGGAAAAAAGCTTTGTGAAGTTCTATACTAGGAACAATAACCTATTCCATGTTCTGTCTGAAAAGTACAGAAAATTTCAGATGAAAAAAATTATTCCCAACCAGGCACAGTGGCTGTGCAGGCCTGTAATACCAGTGGCTTGGGAGGCTGAAGCAAGAAGATCACAAGTTCAAAGCCAGACTCAGCAATTTATCGAGGCCCTAAGCAAATTAGTAAAGACCTAAACAATGTAGGGAGACCCCGTCTCTAAATTAAAATGGCTGGGGATATGGCCCAGTGATTAATTGCCCCTGGGTTAAACACCTACTCTGGAAAAAAAAAAAAAAAACACGGGGGTTATCAAGCATATCACATAGTTCATACACATGAAAGTAAATTTTAGCATATATAATCCATGAGGTTCCATATGGAAATTTCACCTTGGTTTTATCCAATTGACTAAAACAAAATTAAAGATCCAGATATATTGGAAAGAGAGCTTCTACTGAGAGTATTTAAAAGTCATGAATAAGCACATTGTCCCAAAATTTAAACAAGACAGCAATCAGAGATAAAATGGAAAGTTTTTGCCTCAACTTTTAGATAAAACAGGAAATTTCTAGAGGTGGGCTTCACCAACTAGCCAAGGTTTGAAGAAAGGAAGCTGCTTTGAGAGGCAAGGGAATGAAACCATTAACTCCTTCCTCACAGAAACTTAGGAGAAATGGAGTATATAGTAAACAAGTTCAACCTTCTCAAAATCAAATCATCATTATGTAACATCTACCATGTGCATGCCCTATCTAAGAACAAAGCAAAACAGAACAATTAGTCAAAAGTTATATCAACTTGGTACCCAGGTCCTCTTTATTCTCGCCCTAAAATTGGAGAAGTTGAATCTTCATTGCTCTTTTGTTCAAGGAGATAATAATCAGAACTAGATATTCTAAAGAGTTAGAAGAGAAAAAAAAATGAAAGCTGAGTATTTTATACTTATTCCCCCCACTTTCTTCTGTCACAAGGGGCTGTAGGATTTACCCAGAGATTCTTATTGCTCTACCTGATTGACAACCAGTGCTTACAGCAGAACGAAGATACCACCAATATATTTCCCCATGGTATGAGATTGACAATCCTATTAATATAGACATTTTCAGATATCTAGATAAAATATTCATGTTACTGAATTGGATTTGGGTAACTCAGTAATAAAAGAAATGTGTTGCTTATATTACAAGGTACATAAATGCATTTTAAAGTTGCTTGTATTAGAATTCATTTTCTTGTAAAGCTTTAATTGTATAAAAAGAGGCTTAGACAGAAATCCCCAACAAATTCCACATAAGTATCATGAAAATCAACAAAAGAAGTTAAATAAAAGATGTTTCTACAAAGAAAGAGAAACTATGGCCAACTTGTTATTGCTCCCAGTGTACAGAAGACGATATTTAATTTCATCATCACACACAAAAATAAAATATACTTCTGAGTTATTCTGGGGTACAAGGAAATTCTTTTTGAAGACTTTATTAAAACCAAGTCCTGGTAAAAAACCTATTCTAATACATACTTAATGCCACTAGCCCCCAAGGTCACTGACTCTTTTTTCTGAGTACTTTAGCAATAGCAATTCAAAAAAAGCCTGCTGAGTAGCTAGAAAAATCATGTATTGTTTGATAGTTCACATTGAAACATTCAACAAATCAAATGAATAGTTATATATAAAATTGCTCATCACTGACGTGATATTATTATTTTTGAAGGCCAAAACTCATAAAATCTATTCTTTAATGTGCCTGATTCTTGGAAGGTAAAGATATCCCATATCTGTATAAAGAAAATTCTATGATGTAACGTGAGTGGGAATCAAAGTGAACCCATACATTTTTTTCCATTTATGAGTAAATCATGTCTGTATAGGATATAATTATTTTGCATGTATCAAATATTATATAATAAATAATAATTTGAGAATACATTTCATTCAACCACCTTCACATAGAAAAATGATGTGAATACTTCATGCTCTTAGGAAGGGAAGTCAAGAGAAATATTAGAGTAAAATAGAAATCAGTAAAGCTCAATAGATTTTAAATTATATAAACCTCTATTTTGAGGTCACAACCTTATACAAGCTCCCTCACATAATAAAGTACTTTAATTTACTATGATTAAAAACATAGAATATTATACAACCACTAAGAATGTATACTTTTTGCTTCATTAATCATAGGCATGTACAAACATTTAAAAATAATATGTATATTACTAGGTCTGATGAATACAATTATATTTAAAATATAAATTACATTTAAGTTGATGGATGCTTGAACCCCTAGAATTACTCATGTCAGTCTAAAGCCACAGATGGTTGTTTATAAATTTGGAAACTTGGTTTTCATTCCCAATGCAAGTGGGAAATTATGGTTGTTGAGGTATTTTCTATGGTGCCTTAGCATTTTATGATTCCAAGACTAAGTAAACACTTATTTGGCCCTGCATAATGCTATTGTGAATTGAAGATGCATAAATGCAAGTTATATATTAAAAAATAAATAAAAATCAAAAAGGGCACTTCTTTGTTCTCCTCTTATTTGGCTTCTCTGCAATATTTAAGAGTCGTCAACTCCTTTTTGACACTCTTTTCTCTACAAGATTATGGGATACCATTTTATATTGGTTTCCCTCCCACTCCTCTGAATCTTCCTCTCTACCTTAAATTTCCAGTATTAGGATGTTCCTAATAAGCATCCTTCTTGTGTCTGTCAGCCATGACCCTATTCGTTGAAAGACAATCAACCAGAGCATCATTTTGTTTCAGTTATTATTCAATAGGTCAAGGCGTGCATTTGGAAAGAAGGACAGAATTTATAGGTCTTCAGCAAAGGAGCCATCTGAAGCTCAGCTAATCTTTAGTGGTATTTGGCAAAACTGGTTCTCACAAGAGAAATTTTTCTTGTGTTTTAACAGCCATTGGCTTCATGATTTAAGTTCATCAAGCGGGTAGTAGGGAAAGTTAACCACTAAGGTCAGATTAAAGAGGAAGATAGGAAGAATAGCTGCAGGTTCAGAGGCATGGAAAAACTTCTCCATATAGTGTAGAAGTTTTAATCTTTGAAGTTCTCTTTCAATTTAATTAACATAATCCTGATAAGTGCCATTATATTCATTTTCATATATTGTGTTTATAATTGCTGACTGTATTAATAGAATATAATAATTTAGGTAGAAATTCTAATTCCTTATAGGACTTCACCCTGAACTATATTGTAATTAAATAAATAGAATTATTTTATTCATTTTAAAATCCTCTTGGAAACTAGTTATTTTTTCTAATACAATGTCCATGGGAAATTGATATGCTTTTTATATGTGTCTTGAGCACTGGAGAAATATGAGAGTGAGTAGATATTTCCAGATAGTCACCCAGTAAAAACAAATCAAGAGTAGTGTGTGTGTAGTAAATGACTTACTAAGAGCAAGAAAGGTGGAAAAGTGGAGTCAATCTTTGAAAAATTGAGTAGAATGGAGATCAGCAACATATATTTTAAGGTTCCTCAAGGGGATCGTACTAGCTCATGCTGCATACTGTCAGCCAGCTTCTATGAAATAAGGAACTCAAATGAAGTAGACAGTGGGAAACTCTGCATGATTTAGGAAAATAGTGTCCCACAAGATAATAGTAAGAATGAAAATCTCAAACTTATAAAGTTATGCTCAAATAGACAGTGATTATGCTCCATTCAATTGATTCTTATGTGTTTTAAAAACCAATTCAGGATCCTCAAAACCACAGGAGATATGAGTATATGGCTATGTTCCTCTATTCCTGTAAGAAATGTATGTATTTGAAAGAAGATACAATGCTCTTGAAGGTTTGATGCCTTTCACAAACCACTGTGCTCTATTAATCTTTTCCAAACTCATGTCTACACACATACATGTTTTTAATGTATTTTGGATGTTTTTTTTTTTCCAAAGAGCTTAAAAGTTTCCACCTGGTGAGTCAAAGCCAAGCATATGTGTATTCATCACAGCATACTGAATAACATTCTCATAGCTGATCCAGGGATAGCATTTATGGGTTTTATAGATGGTAATATTATTATATTCCTTGGAAGGTGGCTCAGTGGTACAGCACATTGCCCAGCATGTGCTTGAGGCCCCATCCACAGCACAGCAAAAAAAAAAAAAAATAGAACTAATATCTTACTACAGTTACTGAATGGCTATATATTAAAATATAAATAAACTACTAACAGATTATAGAAATATGACTCAAAATAATAACATTTAATTCTGAAGGGAAGCACATTTCTTTTAAGAAATCCAAAGATTTTTCAGAAGGAACAATTGTGACAAAAAACCAAGGAACAAATATAGTGAAGAACAACTGGAGGGTGTGAAAGTGAATATGACAAAAATACTGGTCCCCTATGATGCTCTGAGACATGGAGCCTGTCTTTGGACACTGGGAGGTGAGTAGTAACATCCTTCTAGTATCACCTCACTCATTATCACCCCTTAATTTAAGTCCTCAAAAACATGAAGGGGAAGCAAATAGTACATCATATTTATATTGCATAACTGAATCTCCATGTCCACATTTATTGAACTTGTGCACTTGACACAAGCTTCTCTATTCTGAGATATTTTTTCCCCACAGAGAATATGGAATTGAAAAATAAGAAATTCTCACTTAAAGTAAGCCATTTTTAAGTTTTTTGAACATGGGACATATATACTCAGCAGAAGTAAGTCAACCATATTCCAAAAACACATGGCCTAAGAAATAGACATAGTCAACCTTTAGGGGTAGAAGAATACAACAGATGCACTGAAGTATGCTACAGGGTTTCCAAAGGTTAGCCAGCCGTCCCTCTTTTGGAGACATGAGTGATATCCTACCTTTGAGTTCATTAGGTATCTCTGTCTTATATACTTTATGATAATACATTTTCTCTATTAATATTGTTGAAGATGGTTTCTCATACAACCAAAGGGTCCTGATTAATGTAGGGAAACCAAAGTATCTAGAATAGTAGAATATTTTATCCAAGCAAAGATATGCTTCTCAGGTAAGTCTCTCCATATTCATATGTAATCAAACATGAAAAAGTTCTAGAATTTTTGGATATGGCACAGATAGTCTAATAACATGGTGTACTTTATCTAAAAGGTAAAGTCAACATGCACTCTTGTTATATATATGGTTGCTCAATGAGAAGTTTCCATTTCAGACCACCAAAGATTCAAATTATTGTGAAAGTCCATGCACATATGAATCTTTTCACATATGAATAAGAAAGGAGCCACTTGTAGTGGCACATGCCTATAATCACAAAAACTTTGGAGGCTGGGGCAGGAGGATTGCAGGTCAAGCCTTGCCTCAGCTAATTAGCGAGACCCTGTCTCAAAATTAAAAAGCAAACAAACAAAAAAGGTAAAGGAATGGAGCTCAGAGGTACAGCAACCCTGGTTTCAGCCCCCAAAACCAAAGAAAGAAAAGAGAGAGAGAAAGGGTCCACAGAAACATTTTTAGGTGTGGATCTGATTTCCTGATGATATAATCATCATTTATTGCTTCCACTGAATGTCAAATTGTAGAGACACTCTCTCAGCAGGATTAAACACCAAAATAGGATTCAAATGAATTTTTGACATCTCTCTCCTTGGAGGCCATTAGGAGATCTGACAAGTACTTACTTTTGAGAAACTTGTTCCAAGCTTATGACTAATCAGGGAAGTAGATGAAGAAGAGTTGTGATAATATAAATATATTTTAAAGTATTTTCCATAGCTCTTTAAAGTTTATGGCTAATAACCTTTTCCTATTAATTTCCTAATAGTATTACTTTACTAGGAATATTTAGAAAAGTTTGAAATCAGAATTTGTCCTTTTTCAGTAAAATTTTTTTTTGCCTTGTAAAAATAATAAATGAAAGAAGTCAGATGTACTGATAATTTACTATAATGCATGCCAGGCACTGTGCTGAGTTCTTTCTTTCATTATATTTAATTCTGATAATAACATCTAATTCTTACTCTTCAAATAACAGACAAATAGATGTAGACAGATGTGAGAAATTAAGACTCATTAGGTAACTTGCCTCCTCAACTAGTAAATGACAGAGTTGGGATTTAAAATTGGTTTCAGTTTGACTGCAAAGCCTACGCTCCCATAAACACTCTATGCTGCCATTATTCACTGTCATATCTTTTAACAATTAGAATTCTGTTTGATAAAAATATATACTATTTTGACCTCTATGAATACAGCAAAGTCCTGGAAACTTCTCCAACTTCAATGTGACTTAATGAAGTGGAACAAATCAGTTTGTCCATGGCATGTTCTACCGAGGATTCCTGGCATTCACTTTCAGCATATTAGCTTTGTTTACTCTCTGTTGTTCTTACTGAAACCACTTCTCATCTTCGGAAAGTTTTCAGTAGCAGGAAATCAATCTTTCTTGGGCCATGATGGGAAGAAACAATTGGGAGACAAAATACAGAAAGGTCTGCTTAAGGCACGTGATGTTGTTCATCCACTCGACCTTCAAAAGTTAGAATCCAACTTACAGGAATTTTTACCACTTGTTAAAAAAAAATTAACAATCCATTCTGAGGTAGAACGTATAGAAAGAAATATTCTAAAATGTCCATTTTCTCCTTTAAAATGTTACTTTGAAATGCCAGCCCATAATTTCCAGAGAGCATAAACTGCTGTAAAAATCAAAGAGAATTTAGTCATTTTCAATGGAACAACACATGCAATGTACAATTTTACTGTTTTGATTTTGGACAAAGGGAACTGAGTATTCTGCATATTTCTTCCCTGTAATTTGACGTGGTATGTCTACCAGCACGAATCTCCTCTTTTTAGATGGAGAGACAAAATGTGGGGGCCTGTGACAGTGGCTGCAGTGACAGAGACTATGTGTGGTTAAGAGATTTCTGCATAATTCATGGAAATTCCAATTTTACTTTGCAAATGTGTCTCAACATTCCAGTTGGGTGTTCATCAGCCTGTGAGAAAAAAGAGATAAAAATCTTACAAAAAAATAAGTTTAAAGATATATTTTTAATTCTCAGAGCAATCAATTTCAGATTTTAAATCTGCATCAATATCTACTCTATCCATTGATACAGGTCCTATAAAATGCCTCCATTTAATCAGTTGCTCTGCTTGACTTTGGCACTGATTTGACTTGATGTCCATGATAAAGTTCTCAAGCATCTGCCCTGTTCAAAGAGAACTGACCAGTCATTTTCAAATATCATTTTATGCAGTCAGGTGTTCAAAAAGTCTTTCACTGAGAGGATGGTGCTGTTTATTTCAGCTAGGGAAGAACCATGACTCACATGGTTAAAATGATAATGATCCACCAGTAAACATCATGGAACATAAAAGAAAATAAGATTTTGATTACAGAAATCATGAAATCATTCCCTTAATTGTCACTGAAAAAAGACACCTGCCCGTTATTGATTTAAAAAAAAAAATTAGTGCAGACAATGGGAAAAGATGTGCCTTCCACTGTAAACAAAGGATAAAACTACAGGGGAAGAAACACGTAGGGATCCCCCCTAAAGGTGTAGACCCCATCCAGAAATGCAAAGTTGGTATCTTCTGACAGTAAGAGGAGAATAAAAGACAAGAGACAGTGAGTGGCCATGGGTGGGTAATGGCTGAAGAAAGACCTTGTTAGGCGGGGGTGACTGGTAGACAGTAAGTAGACCAGAACTAACACTATCAGGAGGATAGTGGCAACAGAAGGAAGCAGACTGTTACTAACTGCAACATGAGGTTCCTAGTGTGCTGAGCCTTCTTTCCTCTCTCCAGCTACCTCCCAAGAAGGAGAGGCTACTCCATGTGGTAGTGACATCTGAGCCTAAGTACAGTTGAAATGGTAGCAACAGCACTTATGTATTTCATGCAATATCTGGCTGCCTCGAGACTACACAGAGTCCCTGGATGGCACACGTTATTGAAAATGAGCAGAAGAAGTCCTATCAGTCACTTGAGAGTGAGTGATAGGTCATAATAAACAGGCCTACAAAGGAAACAACAGCTGTGATATGTCTCAAGTCCTCTGTACATCACTCATCCCACCTCTTCACACACACAGTCTCTCAAGTGCAAGATGACTCAGGAACCTGGTGTTAATTCTCTCTGTCATTATATAGACCCACCATGGAAATAAGAGGATTCAAGCAGATTTTCAATAGTAAGCACAGAAGCCAGGAGACAATGGTGAGTGCTAAACATCTGTGCATGAAAACAATGGTCAATCCATAATTATGTATTAATAATACATAAGGTAAATTTTACCCTGTAAGGAGGTGAAATCAAGACTTTTCAGAAAACAAAACCTGACTATTTATCACTATTTGAACTTTGATAAAGGAAATTTTGAAAGAAAGCAGAACTAAACTAGAAAAAGTTATATGTAAGAAACAATGAGCAGCCAGGTATAGCGGCACACACTTATAATCCCATTTATGATCCTCCTGCCTCGAAAGACTGAGGCAGGAGGATCATAAATTTAAGGCCAGACCAGCAAATTAGCAAGAGCCTATCTGAAAATAAAAATTAAAAGAGTTGAGGATATAGCTCAGTGGTAAAGCACCCCTGAGTTCAACCCCAGTACCAAAAAAAAAAAAAAAAGAAAAAAGTTAATGATGATCAAGGATATCATAAATGCATGAGTAAATTCAAGCAAGAGATAACTACATCTTGCAATCGCAATAATAATAATTTGGAGAATAAAATCAAGATTTTTATGGTCAAATTAAAAGATCAAAAAACAATAATATGTGAATTGGAAAAGGTAATGTTAGTCAAAGCATAACAATTGTTCAGAAAGAGCCTAAAGATACTGATTTACTTTAAATCTTGTCAAATAGGCATGTCAAATGTTTCTGGACAACAAATGAATTAGAAATTGAGACATAACTTCTAAACCAGTAAGGAAAACTTACAATATAAAAGCATTGCAAATATTTCAATAGAAGGCATTGTAACATTAAAAAAATTGAAAACTAGAAGAATATATTAGAACTGAGTGTATTAGTTAGTATACTCATACAATAAATATTAACTAACTATGTTTATCAGTTAAAAGTGAATATTTTAAGATTGGATTAAAATATTTCAGCTATGCTGTGTTTATAAGGGGTAAACCAAAAACATAAGATCCAAAAGTATTAAAGATCCAACTTTGTGACAATCAGGTATAGCTATGTTATCATCCAATCTAACGACTTAAAGTTTAAAGCAAAATACTAAATATAAACTAAAGCACACCATAATAATAAAACATCTTAATTCACCAGCAATACAATTATTCTATATTAGTTTATAATTATTCTTTTAGTAATATGACTTAAATGTCATAAAATAAAAAGTACACATACTTCAATGTGGAAAATTTCAAAACATAGGAGCTAATGTCTAAAAAGTATATATATAAGTTTCAAAAACATAAAATGGCATTAAAATTGGAAACTATGGATATTTTTATCAAATACAAATGGGGCATTAATGATAAGTAATCATATATCAGTCCATAAAGTAAGCCTTAAACCCTAATACAAAGAATCCCACAATAAGAGGTTGTGAGTTTGCCACCTATACCCTCCAGGTTTTACTTCAATCATGATGGCCTTAAAACATCAACAAAGAAGAATTTACAAATGTGTCTTTGAAGGGGAAAAGGGAAAGAGGTAAGATACATGAAGTGTCATTCATATAAAATATTCAGTAGAAAATTATAAAGTCATATATTGAAGTTTTCAAATGAGAGATACCATCTTCTAGGGATAGTAGGTAAGAAGTAGAAGGGGACTAGGAACCAAGCTCTATTTGAATGTTTTATTTCTGAAAGCTTGTATTTACATGAGTATTCATTTTATTCTTTTTTATACATTTTGTATACCTGAAAATTTTGTAATAAAGAATAAATTAATCCAGGTCGGGTCTAATCCCAATGGCTCAGGAGGCTGAGACAGGAGGATTACAAGTTCAAGGCCAACCTCAGAAACCTAATGAATCTCTAAGCAACTTAGAGAGAGTCTGTCTCAAAATAAAAAACTGGAGATGCAGCACAGTGGTAAAGCCCCTCTGGGTTAAATCACCAGAACAAAAAACTTTTTAAAAAATAAACAAAACAAATTCTTTTTGTGTATTTTATGAGAGAATACAATGGATAAAAACATCTTTTCTACCTCCCAGATATTAAAAAAAATGAAAGATAATTTTATGTTTGAGCATCTGGAGAAACTCTAAAAGATGAATCAAAACCATATAAATGCAAAATTGGAGACAACCAATCATGACTTCAACCATGAAGTCCTGTTTGAATGTAGGAGCATTATATTTTTCCTCCAAACTGTATGTACTGAGTTAACAGAAATTCTGTGTAAGAAAAGTTCTTAATGACAGGTTTTAGGCCACACTGTGCATTACAATTCTTCCTGAGGACAAGGCACTTACCTCATGATATGATTCTGAGAAACTATGGATCAAGCCTATTTAATTTTGTTTAGATTCAAGTTTCCCAAATTCCTATAATTTTAGAATCCTTATTTAAATGAACACTTATTACCAAACTTCAGGACATAAATTATCCACTGAATATAATTTAGGAAATAATGTAATAAACCTTTATTTCCTAGTGTCATAATTGAATGGGAAAGAGTTCACTTTTGTCATTTATATTTAATCTTTATAAAGAGTATTCCCTTTTCAATTCAAATGCTCATAATGCTTTTTTTCTTCCTATCTCTGTCTACTGTCATTTCTGTAGTTTCAATTAAGAAAGGGTTCTAAAAACAGAATAGAACTTGTTAATCATAAGAATTTGTTCATAACTACTTGCCAAATAGCACATATTTTTATTTAAAATATTTTCATTTCAATTTTATTTTCCCTTGTTTGAAAAAGCAAAACAGTAAACTAAAAAAAAATATGAAGATGAAAAGGAAGAAAATAAACCCATGTAAAATCCCACTACCCAGATAAAACCACTGAGTAATATAGGTAGGAGGGGCCTAATAACATGTATTTTCCTAATGTCCTTTTTCAAAGAGTTTTGCTCAACTGAAACAGCCTCTCCTTCCCTCCCACCCCCCACCATAATCTGATTTCTATGTTATTCTGAGAATTATTTATAATCATCTGTGAATAGCCACTGTTTAACACTTAACATCTTAGATTCAACTAATTCAAGCCAGCTACTTAAAGTTTATCATATAGGCCAGTGAGCTTCATGTCAAAGGTAGAGTTCCAGGGAAACACATTCAATCAGTGTTAAATTTTTACCTTGCCAAGGTTGTCCTTTTATTGGCTATCAAAAAAGAGTAGCCAGTAACATCCTCATCTTTGCATGGCCTCTTTTCATTCCTAAATTTATACACTGATTTATTTTCCCCTTGGCTAGAAAATAAAGATGTCTGTAAAAATAAAGAATATAAAGATGGATTACCCAGGCCTCCTTGCATAGGAGAGAATGTAAGAGAGAGACAGAGAAAGAAACATGGAGAGAAAGAACGTTTTCAAATTTGGTTTGAGCTCTCAAAAGCAAAACCATCAGAGCAAAATAGTACTCCTCCATTAATGCTAACTGTAGGTCAATGAAGTACTGCTTTCTGGAAAACACAGAGAACATAGTTGAAAGTTATACTAAATTGCATAATTTGGGAGGAGGAAATCCTGGATTAAAACTACCCTAATTTGCAATTTATAGGTTTTTCCTACTACTTTTATACATTTTATCACAAATCAGTAATTCCAGCTTCAGAAAGTACTGTTAGCAAGCTTGTTAGATAAATATCACTCTCAATTATCTTAACACTTTTATTAAGAAATTTCACTTATATAACTTAAATGGATAGAAATGCAAGTACAAATGGAAATTATCTTATGTATAGCATCTATTTCCTTGAACAGCCTATATTTCTCTCAGCCTATATGAGTTCATTATGCCCAATTCACATTTGTGAATTCCATAAGTTATCATGCCTATAGATGCCTATAGTCTACCCCCATTCATGCTTAACAGCATAGCTTAACTGACTCTATTTCTGTCTTTTAACTCCTTCAAACTCTGAGTCATAAAAATTTTTTTTGAATTTGAGAGAGTAGCTATTCCCCTCCCTCTGCCAAAGATAACCAAATCAACCATGAATACCATTTCAGTATTTCTTTCAAAATTAAGAAACCACAGATGTAAAAGGCTATATTTGTTTTTGCCAAATTTTGCTCATTTCTGAGTTGTGTTCAGGAAATTTTAGAAACATTTTTTAAAAGGCAAAAAAAAAAAAAAAAAAAAACCACAAATGAAAATCAAAGGAAGAAAAGTTCTAAGTGCAAATTTGATAAACACGTTAAACTTATAAACATGCTATGGGGTAGGGAGAGATTACTGTATTTTTAGGGGCTAGGTACTATGTATTAGCCTTTTGCAGAACTAATGAGCTTACAAGTTAATTCCCCAGTTTTTTCAAACTGTTAGGATGTTTAACCTAATTCACAAAACATTCTCAAGTCTGAAGCTATCAACAGATTATACCAGAAAGTCAGTGAATTTCCTCTTGTTCCAATAGCATTGCTTCCATGCAGATTTTATCACATGCAGATTCTAGTTTAATGCTGAAAAAAATCCTTAAAATAACCTTAATATTTTCTATGTAATGATCAAATAAGTCACCAATTCAATTTATAATATATGAAAGATGCAGGTAAGCAAAATTATAAATAAATTATTTTCTCTAAATTGAACTAGAAAATATTAGTCATATTTTAGAAATATATGAAAAAAGACTATTGTTAGTAAAATTTAAAAAATGCATGGAAAATGTGAAGTAAGCTCTTTAACATTAGTTCTATTTCATCCTCTCTCCCCTTGTTCCTCATTAATCCTCATTTTCTTCCAAGTGCCAAGCATTGATTATCTACAACCCACCACAACCTCAAATCAATTTATGCCTCAAGATTTTTTTGATTTTCCATTACTTAACACAGGTTACCATTTTCTACATGTCTTAATGCCAGTATTTTTTCAACATTTCTTAGAATCATCTAGGAATCATTTTTTTGAGCCTCTCAGTTTGTTTATTTATTTTTATTTGTCCTAATAAGTTATACATGACAGCAGAATTTTCTTCGATTCATTTTACACAAATGGAGCACAGTTTTTTCTCTTCTCTGGTTGTATACATCATCAAGGTATCTTTTTACATAGACATGCCTTGGCTCCCTTCTAGATGTACTGAATCCAAATGATTGGAGTAAGGCCCAGGAATTAGTGTAGGCATTAACCTCCCTGGTGATTCTGATGATCAATGTTAAGGGTAGCACAACTCTAGTCACCCAGCAGAGGTATCTGGCAAGTTTTAAAAATAAATCCAAAGGGTTATAAATTGCTAAATTTCATTCTTCAGGACCTTGTTTGCATATTAATAGAGTACTCAATGTCAAAAGACCAAAGTGTGATAATTTTGAATATTTTTTAACATGCATTTACTTATCCATCAAATTCCCACAGACTGTCATATTGAACTTTCCCAGTTACTCTGTTAGGAAATAGAGATATGAAAATGAATACGATGTTGCCCTTGCAATAATGAAGTTCTAATTTGGGGAGGATATCAAGAAATAGATAAATTTTAAGTGTAATGTGATATTATGACAAATATATATTTGGTGTTCATCCCTAATTTCTGGCCATAAAATACATGTAATATTCCAAGTAATAAGAGCTACAGTGCCATCTTTTAAAATAAGGTTAAACTTTTGTCTCTGGCTCTTGAAATAGCTCTGGAGCAGTAAAAACAGAGAAATTTTTCAAGAATATTTATTACAAGAGCATCTTAACCACATCTGAGTTAATGTTAAAAAATAAAAAAAAAAAACCTAACTGTTGGAAAGTCCCTAAGGATGGGGACTGGTTGCCAGAGAATTAACCATGTAAATAGAGACTTAGAACCTTTAGGCCTGGCATAGTGGTATACACCTGTAATCCCAGTGACTCAGGAGGCTGAGACAGGAGAATCAGGAGTCAACCTCGCAATGTCAAGGTACTAAGCAACTCAGTGAGGCCCTGTCACTAATAAAATACAAAATAGGGCTGATGATGTGGCTCAGTGGTCTAGTCCCCCTGAGTTCAATCCCTGGTACCAAAAAAAAAAAAAAAAATCCTTTAGCTCTACCCTTTGACCACTGGGGAGGGAAAAGGGACTAGAGATTCATTTAATTATCAATGGATCAATGGCGAATAATTTGATCCATCAGAACTTTGTCATGAAATCTCCACAAAACTCCTAGACAGTGTAGTTCAAAGAATTTCTGCATTGGTGAGCAGACAGAAGTGCAAGAGTGGCAGGTCTAGAGAGGGCACAGAATCTCCTGAACACTTGCCGCCTTATCTTACCCTCTGTGTGTGCCACATTGGGCTGCTTCCTTCATGATTAAGTGTAAGCGTAAGTATTTTCCTGAGTTCTATGAACCATTCTAGTAAGTTCTCCCACCCAAGGAGGAAGCCCTGATGTATAGCCTATCAGAAATACAGAAGGGATGGGACTTAACCTCTGATGCCTAAAGCAGGGGGCAGTCTTGTGGGCAGGAACTTGTTTGGTCTGTGCTAACTCCAGGCAGTTAGTGTCAGAATTGAGGTAAATGACAGGGCACTATAGTTGTTAGCTAAGAACACAATTGCTTAGTGTGGAACCCTTCCCTGCCCCCACCATACACAAGCACTTTATTTGGTACCAGAAGTGTTGGAAGAGTGACTATGGAAAAGATAGCAGAGATAGCATTTTTCCTTCATTTACACAATAATAGAAATAGGAGCAAAACCCTTAGGGAATCAAAAGAAAGCAGGAGGTAGATCCTCCTTGGGGAATATGAGGAAATATTACTGGAAAAGGTGACATTTGAGGTGGTTAAAAGATAAATAGGAGTTTACCAAGTACACAAAGGCAAAATAGTATGCAAGAATGGATGAATAATATGAAGTTCTGCCAGCCCGGGCAGTGGACTGCACACCTCCAGAACAGTGAGAGAGACAATCCCTAAGACAGTGATTGGGGATTTGAATGCCCCACTAAGAATTTCGTCCCTGATTCTAAAGATGGATCTTTTAGGACCCACTTTGTTGCAGGATATAGAAATCTCAAGTGAATTTGTCTCATGTGAGAAACTTCATAAAACAACCATTAAGTTCACACTGCATCTCAGAGCTCATCTCACCTGATGCCTCTGCTTCCCTTCATGTTGATGTTATCTCAAACTACACCTGAGGGCAAAGAAGCTGCCCAAGAGATCACATGACACTCTCCTCCCAAGTCTCATCCAAAAGAAAACAACGTCAGTTTTCAGTAATTTCTTTCAAGCAGTCAGACAGCTAGTAGCCACTCCAGGGCCACATCTCAGTAGGTTCTATTCCATGTAGGATGAGTGCTTCTTCTCTGCAGCTCTGCTACACATCCCAAGATTCAATCTGATTGTACCAAGTTGAGTGGCAGTCCTATCCCTGATCAAATTACTGTTCTGGGCCTGGAGAGTAGGAACGAGAAGCAGAGGGACATGGGTCAGTAATGGACAAAAGACCATCTCAAAAACATCACTGTAGTTAGGGGAATTTGATGTCCTTATTAGGAAAAAAAAAATGGGGAAGTGAATGTTGAATGTCAGAGACAAAATATAGTATATTGGCAATGGAAGTAATTCTGGTAAGAGAGGGAATAATTGGGGAAAGGAGAGATTGATGGAAGAATCAAACTAGAAGATGAAAACCTAAATTAAAATAATAAGAGTTCAAGAGAAGTAGAATCTATTGGGCCTCTGAATAATGGGGTGTGGAAGGAGAGAGGGGGTTGGTGTTAACTATGTGCACAACTGGCACTGATTTAGAGATATTTTCAGGACCTAATTCACACTTTCTCCAGAGAGTCTCTGCCCTCATAAGATCCTAATGAGTGAATGCTAAATCTCTCTGAAATAATTAAAACTACTGAAACACTGAGAAACTTGCACTAATACACCCTCAAACACATAGGCATATATTTTCTTGGCTTCTAATCTATGTGCTGCTAATTAATGCAATGTTAATTAAAATTGTGAGTTTGTGATACTGTTATTGCCATTACAGCTGATTTTTCAGTTGAAATTTTTAAAAAGGCATTCCAGTGAGCCCTTGCAAGAGAAATAACTCTCTAAATCCAGAATGTTTCTCTTACTGATTTGAACTGTCAAAAAAATGTTCTTAGTTGCTGTTTAAGACAAGTTGCAAAAAAGGAAATTTTAATCAAATTGGAACCATTACAACAAAAAGAAATTGAAAAATTCTGCTTATTTACACTTAAGATTACTAAATATAAAAATCTAAAGTTTAGGTGCACTTATGAAAGGATGCATTGGAAATAGAATCCTTTCAGTCTTGCCTACTCCACTCGTCTTTCAACTTGTTGCTCATTATTAAAGAAGATACAATGTTTTATACACAATATGTAAGCAATTTAAATTACCTAAATGAGTCCCTTTGAGTAGCTGTCATCTCTGTCTCTGAATACTCCCTGTCAGAGCCATTCCAGATCCCATTTAACTACACTATTCAGAATTTTACTGACAGACCACTTTCATGATTATCTACACACTTAAAACTTATTGCTTCCAGACTTCATTCAAAGAGACTATCCAACAAAAGTTAACCTTGTAGCTATTTGATATATAGAAGATACTTTTTTGTAAGAGACATATCTGTTTAAAATGCATTTTTTGTCTCTTTGAGAGCAAGAACAAAGAGACGGAACAAGGTAGAAGGCAGATTTCATCAAATTCTTTAGCTCCAGTGACTCTGAGGCTACTCTCAGTGATTGAACCAGCTAGATTCAGGAAGGCTCCACAAGTCTGCATCGAAATAAACAATTCCTACGGCATTGTTATGGAGAGTTTTAACCAGCAACAACCACAGGCTCTTACAGGGGACACTCACTCAGAAAGTAAACACAATGGACACCCCATCTACCATAAATAGGGTCCCTGGCCCACTGCAGTTTCTTCTCTGGAATTGAAGAAAAGAAAACCAAAAGCTGAGAGCTTGGGGAGAAAAGCCGAGGGCAACTTTTGGCTTGGTTGATAGAAATGTCTGGTGGGCTCATATCTCAGCAAAAATAATTACAAGTACTGTGACACTGAACTTGTAATCTCTGAGTCTTGTTTCCAAGATTTGTTAAAATGGTCCATAATGCCTGCCTCCAAGGGTGATAATCAAAATTTTATCAATTAGCAATCCAAGGTGCTTCCTCATCAGGAGAGAAGTGTGACTAATTAGAATAAAAGTAGAAGTAAGTATCCACCCCTATCTGCCCAGCTTCTTGTGCACCTTCCTTTCCTCATAGAACCAACATGGCAATTAAACAAGATAGCCATGAAAACCGTAATAGCACAATAATAACAGGGGCTCAATAATTTATCTTGTTCTCTTTCTTGTCCTTCCTCACTGCACAAGCCTGATCCTAGCATATCCTCTTTTTCTTAAGAGCACCATTTCCAGAAAGTTCTACACTTGGATGAGGCTAAAATGTGTCTGCCCACAATGAAGAAGTACAGAAAAATTTAAAAAGATGCTGCCTATAAGAACCCACAGATCAGCTTAAGCATCTCTCATTGACTCTAACTTCTCTCTACATGTGCTCTTTTTAAATTCTTATGAATTACTATCTAAGTACCAATAATTCCTAAATCTATCTCTAGCCAGATCTCTCCAACTACAGTTCCATGTACACTGTTCAGACTTTCGTTCATTTAACAAATGCATATTGAGCAACTGCTAGGCCAGGTCTTTATTAGTTATTTGTTATTCAATAATGAACATGACAAATACCTCAACAAGAATATGTCTCAGAGTCCTTACCCTTTACTGGAATCAATTCATTTTCCTGTCAACTCATTCCCTTATGGTGAATGGTTCCACCAACCGGTCAATGGTTCAAGCCAGAGTCTCTATTGATTGATTTAATTCCTATCCCTAATTGTCTAATTCCCAAGATAAAAATCAACCACATTAGTCATGAAAGTTGATTCTCCACAGTAGAATGTTCCTCAATGAATACATTGGGACCATCTTACTTGATAAGAGAAAGAGCATCCATATCTCTGTAACACTTTGAGTATTTTTAAATATATGTATATATATATGTATGTATATATATAATTTTTAGTTGTAAATGGACACAATACCTTTGTTTTCTTTTTTATGTGGTGCTGAGGATCGAACCTAGTGCCTCACACATACCAGGCAAATATTGTATCTCTGAGCCACAAACCCAGCACTGCCCCCTTTAAGTATTTTTGAAAAAATTTTTACAATGTTTGACTACTGTACTTCATATCTGGGGTTTAAGAAAATAGAACAAGGGCATATTTACCTGGCAGATAAGGAAGATTTCTCTGACACTTTTTTCAGCATTCTGAAATGTTATTATTCTGTCCCTCTGCACTCCATGGTACCTTTAATGATCATTTTGATATTGATTCCTCCTTGAGATTTGTTCTACAGCAACTGTGACCTCTGACTTCCCATTTTCCCATTGAAATGTATATATTTCACTCCTGCTAAGAAGCAACCCACATGTTTTGTCTTTTGAAGCTAAAGTCTCAGTCTAAAATTTTCTTTGCTATTACACTTTATATTCTATCAGCAAGAGGCAAGGTTCAGCAAGTGAACACTGTTCTTTTGGTGGTATTTTATTCTATTGGAGTTTGCACAACATCTGAAATTGCAGGCTGAAACAGTGGGTCAAATACATAGTAGCAATTGCTGGGCTTTGAAAAACCTTTTTTATACTTTACTAAAAATAAAAAATCTGCAAGATCCACACTGTTCTATCACAGTTATAGTCTTTCTCTAAAAAACTTATATTCAAACTTTTGCTTTATCTTATGGCTAGGATAATTTCACATATCAAAGAAGGTTCCAGGCAGGCCAAAAGAAATACATAATAGATATCTAAGTGCCAACTCTCATTACAAGGCAAGGAACAATATAAAAACTGGCACATAGTCCATGATAGCAATGGTATTTTTTTAAACCTATTATCACCTTACAGCTTTTGTGCTTTTCAAGGCTTTAAATCAATACATAATCCTATTAGAACTTATTTGTCCATTTAATAAATATTTACTAAAAGTCTCCTGTGAGGCTGTGAACCAGACCTTCTTTCATGCAAGGGAGACACAGAAATGCAGAAGTCAAGCTCATAATATTAATCAAACATTTATTTAAAGAATAAAGAAGGTATTATTCATAAAGAATTTATTAAATTTGTTTGCAGAAAGATTATCCCTCACAACCTTCAAATTAAAATTAATTGTTCTTATTTTTCTGGTCTTTGACCTGGGTTCCCAGAAGTGGCTTCCCCACATAAGGGAGGACAATACCAAATAATAATAATAATAATAATAATAATAGGCTGCCCTATGAAACACAAGTGAATTTTTCCATAGTTTTTTGTTCACTCCCTAATTTATTCTATGAATATCTTTTAAGAATCAAAAATATATTAGACACTATGCTTCAGGCTGGGGTTGTGATTGTGGGCAAAGCCTCTAGGTTCTGCTGGAAGAGGAAGAAATAGTCAAATAATATCACAAATATCGGATTTTAAAATGTGAGCAGCTTCATACAGGTGAAAAGGAATTAATTTTAAGCGACATGATCTATGTTATACCCTTTATTTCTTGTTTGTGCTGATAATTGCTCTATTGTTAAAAATAAGATTGAAAAGTGCTTACTTCACTCAGGGGGAAAATCGGGTAATAACCCATTTTTGTCCCCAATTATAGACTTACACCCTGAATACATTCCTGTAAGAATGGATAAGATTCCCCAAAACTTGCAAGTTGTTCATACTGCTTGGTTGCCACTTTTATCTCCAGCTGATGCAGCACAATCACTTTTTTCTTTTATTTTTGAGGAGGTACTTAGGTGTTATGATAAAAGCAAAAGTTTTAGAACAACAAATTAATCACAAGGTAGTTTTTAACCTCCCTGTGTCTCATTTTTTTCCTGTCCGTAACACAGAGATGCTACCTATCCCTATAGGGTTATGATGGGGATTAATTTTACTGAATCCAATCTTGTAATTTATAGATTTTAAATTAATTTTGTTTCTTCATGTGCGTTGGAGTAGGGGTGTGTGTGTGTGTGTGTGTGTGTGTGTGTGCTCTTTTCCCATAAACATGTTCTAGTTGATCTCCTTATGTCCATAGTTTCATCGTTACTGCAAATCAGAAAACCGCACAGTCACTCTGCTGGGAGTTCTACAAATGTTTCAAACTCAGTATATCAAAGATTGAACTATTAAATGAGTCTATTCCCATCAAGTTACCCCTACATCATGCTGCTGTGTTCTCAGCCCAGCCCTAACATTCTCCAAACTGACTAAAGCTTTGAAGTTAAAATTATCTTTTTTTTTCCTCTTACATTTCACATTTGACTAAAAACACTCCCAGGTTTTCTTTAGCACTGTGTCTTGAATCTTACAAGTTAGCATCATTTCCCATGCTGAAAATCCTGATGTATGCCAGTATTGTCTCTAACTATCTCACTGACCTCTCTGCTTCTACTTTCAAGTCTACAGAGTAACCCAAGTGGCTCTGTTTTTGGTAGAAAACAATATGTCACTCCCTTATTCAGAGCACTTCAATGATTTCCCGTTACAATTAGAATAAAAAAGTTCCCACCACAACTTTTGAGCCCCTCTGTGATATGGTCCCTCTAGACCACCTCCATTATTTTTATCTCCTACAAATCTAAATCTCTCCTTCACTCCCTCTGTTCCAGCCATTTTGTGTGTCTTGCTATTTCTGAACTATATTTACTATTCCCTCCTCTTGAAATATTCTTGCCATACTTCAATTCATTCAGCTCTGAAACTGTACCCCATAACTCTATCCTTGTGCTAACACAATCACCCAATTCTACTATTCAAAACCTGTTGACTTCTTCTCTGACTTCAGAATCCAGGTAATCATTCTAGCAGTGCCTATAAGAGGCTCCACATTCTTGCATGGACATAACTGTAAGCTCACCATCCATTTTGCTCTATCTTTTGTCACAGCTTATTTTTCTATTTCCTGTGATCATTTTCCCATGAAGACTGGCAGACACTCTTCTGGGTTGTAATTCAAGACAGTAATAGTAATGTTTCTGATTTTTGCCTATTTTTATACACTGTTAGACACTTTGATCCCCCAAAAGACAAAATAAATAAATAAATTTGTCCTTGTTCTGATCATGTGTGTTGACCCATTATACACACTACTATTCGCCCCACAACACTTCACAGTTAATTTTATCACCTGAAGTTATGCTCCAGAAATTCCTAAGGCTAATTAAAAATAAATAAATAACTGCTCTTTCTTCTTAGACACTGAACATCTTGGGTATCTTGATATTGTCAGCTCTTTGCCCATGGCTAGCTGAGTGAAGCTGAAGAACAGCAAGGCTGACTTCTCTGCTGGTGGACATTGCCAACCAGGATTCTACCATTGCTACTCCAGGCTTGCCATTTGATGACTCATGGAAACTTTGACATAACTCATCCAGAGCCTATGTAAAGTCTCTAGTAGTGAATTAAGAAGTGTATAGATAAATGACAACTGATAAAAATATATCTATATGGCTCATTCTTCAACTCAAGTCTATTATAATGATTAGACTTTACTCAGCTACCTTTATGCACCTGTTTATTTCATTCATTTGGTTACCTACAAAATATTTATCAACTGTTTCTATTTATACAGTCATGATGATGGGGATAAAACAGATGAATAAGCCCAGTTCTGGCATATAGTAAGCACTCAATGGTATCTTTAAATGAATAAACACTTGGCTGGATGACTGATAAATACAGTATATATCTACAAGGACATTATATTTAGCAGGAAAGTGAGCCAACTACAATATAAAGATATTGCCATTAAAGAAGCCATAAAATACACCTAGAATATCACCTGGCATATAATATGCAACACATGTTTGTAGAATGAATGAATAGGAATGAATAAGGAGGTGCTAAGTATTGTAAATTTATAGAAAATGAAGCACCTAGTTTTGCCAGAATAAATAGGGAAGGAATGCTGAGGTGCCATATGAGATAGATCTGAGGTTTTCTTAGCTAATGGCCATGGCTTGCTGACTACTACTAATAATGTAGTAATAATAAGTGTAGCCAGACACATAATTTATGGAACCCAGAACAAAATGAAAAGACAGGGTTGGGTCCCTTGTTCAAAAAGCTTGGGGGATGTGCTATTAAATTTAGGGAAACATGAGACTTTTCCTCTCTTCCATGGTCTTTCCCTTAATTTGTCTTTGTGTTTATTATTTGCTAGGGATGTTGTTCTAAGAAAAATTAAAATTGTAAATTATGAGGATGACTTGCACCATTTCATCTTTATTTTGTGTAATACCAATTTTAAATGCAAATATAAGAGTGTTTGTGCAGAGTCAATGAATTACACAGTTTATATTTCATAGCTCCTACATACATATATAATTTGCTCTCACTAGAATAATGGAATGGCTGTAACAGCCTAATCAACTATTTTTATTTTACTTCTTGATACACACACTTTCTACCAATGGTCTCTACATTCAGGTTTACTGAAGAGAAAGAAAAAACTGAAAGAAAAAGGAACCACATGTGTACCCTATCTTTTCCTTTCCTTCTAGGTCATTGGTTTCTGCTAATAT
This sequence comes from Marmota monax, assembly GCF_021218885.2. NCBI lineage: Eukaryota > Metazoa > Chordata > Mammalia > Rodentia > Sciuridae > Marmota > Marmota monax. Next base: position 3,503,516 of record NW_026694096.1, read on the forward strand.
GGTTGGCTACTCACAGCGAAGTTATGCAAAGTTGGACATTCATATTGTATTTCTCTTCTCTGCTCATGTTCCTTTGTCCCTTCGAACTTATCTTATAAAATATATGTTCAAAGGTAAAATTACTAAGAATTTTTGGACTATAATAGCACAGCATTCAATCAAGAACAGGTCTCTTCTGTGCATAGTATTCTGTACGTCTGCACAGGTTGCATGATCTTGACATGAGCCCTGGTTCTAAGACACTGAAAATGAGAGGTGTGTCCAAGGACCTTTGCATGGCCCAAGTCCAAAGAAGACTTCAGCATGAAGAGGGGGAGTGTAGCTGATGTTCCGCAAGAGAGGTAGACAGGGATTCGTTTCCCTTTGTTCTAGTAATTCAAAGGTTGTAAATCTTTCATATTCAGGACAACTGCGGGGCAGATGCAGGATACAGCTCAGTATGGGCTGTTGATCCAGGTTGCCTGGGTTCAATATCTGCTCCACAGTTTAATTGTTCTGAGACTTTGGGAATTCATATTTTCTGTGTAATGGTTTCCTCATCCATACAAAGTGGAAAATCAGAGTAATTCCCTCATAGTGTTGTTTGACTTTTTATAAGCACACAATACAAGTGAACTATGATCCCGTAGCCTGTGGGGACTTTGACTCAAATGCTAACTGGACATTCATTGCATGAGTGCAGTAGTCACTAAGCCGGTCAATTTCGTTAAGTCTAGGACTTATGCAGAAAACTGAATTGTGACAAAAGAAGGCCGTTGAACTAACTTTAACTACAGCAAGAGAGAGGTCTTAAGAGAGAGTATGGAAATAACACTCATCACTGTGAAAGATGCCTTTGGAATTGGGCCATTAATTACAGCTGGTCAGCTAAGTGACTCATTTATCAGGAAAGAAATCAGGGCATTTGCCAGCCACATGGACAAAAGCAGCACATTCAGATGGGTTACATAAAATCTGTTAAAATTTAATTCTTTAAGATGGGCTCCCTAGAAAGTAGACCACACTCTTCAGGGGCAAGGATTCTATCTTATGGTGTTTCATATTCCTCCTGCCCTATAACAAAGTTGTTTGTCCAAAAATGACCCACAAAAGTATGTTAAAATAAGATATTGACTAGCATCTTGGTGATAAACATCAATAAACATTTCAGTGAGGTTTCACTTATGATAGATGTAAGCCCATCTCCTTATAAATGTTAATAGCCCATATGTGCAAATTGGTCCACTTGCCAATAGGCACATTTATTTGTAAGTTGGCCAATTCTCTCTATCCAAAAATTCAAGAAAACTTTTAGAATGATTTAGAAGCATAAAATAATTACCATCTTACTTCAAAAAAATGCTATAAAATGTATCTACTGACCATATGAATTGATAGTTACCTGCAATAGGTTGCTACCTTTGCTTAATGACATTTCATTTCCACACAACAGCAAAGCTTTTATGTTATAAATCAGATATCACTTTAGTGCAAGAAACCCTTCAATAGCATCCTAATGCAATTAGAATAACAAATGCAATTAATAATATCAAAAGAACTTAATGTTAGAGATTGGTATTATCTTCCACCTCAGTTTTTAATAATCTTTTTCAGAAAATACATTCCATTAGGCCAGCAATCTTCTTGTTTCTGGAAGATACCACCAAGCTTCTTTACTTGCATCTAATATAAGCATGGCCCAGAATCCCCAGGCCATAGGTTTGCCCATAGCTGACCTCCTTACACTCAGTGAAGTCCCAGGTGAAATACTTCTCAGACAGCAACCTCTGTCTGGCCTATCAGAGGGTGCACCCTTCTCCTCTAAGTCATCTTTGATCCCGTTTCCTCAGTTGTTTTTCTTTTTCTTTTTCTTTGAAGAACACTTTTTATTCTTACTTAGAATTACATGTTATCATTGGTCTTATCCTAGAACATAATCTGGAAATTTTTCTATTTACCACTACATCTCCATCATCCAAACCTGTCACTGGAATCTACCTAAAACACCTTTTAGGTATATTTATAAGCATTTAACTAAAGAAGTGATTTAATGAATGAAGAGACTGCTCTGGAATGTTATTTAGCTTTCTTATTTTTTTTTCATTAGAGTTTTGGGTGCTTTATTGAGTATCAGCAATTATCTATCTGATGTTCTAATTCATTTCTGTCAAAGAGAGTTAATATTTGATCTGGTGTTAGAAAGCTTTTTGCACTTTATTTCATCAGAAAAAAATGATTTTATTCTCTAAAATTCATACCAAGAAAAATAATTCGATTGTGGAAGATAAACTGAAACAAATATTATAGCCACATGGACTGCCTTAACTATAGAATATTAGAAACTATAGCTAGCTATAAATAAATCAGTCTACTAGGCAGAACTGATTCATTCATACTCCTGTCCTATAAGGTCCTACTCAATCTCATTAACTCTGTGAAGTGTCCCCAGAGTGCTTCCTTCTTCTCAGCTAAAATTAATCACTCTTGAATCCAAGTTTCACTATCTATTTTATTACCTCCTTTGATAGGGTAGAAAATCATATTTCACTATTTATGTACAGGTCTCTTCTACAAGATTAAGAAATCCTTTCTGACTAGGATCATATTCATTTATCAATCTAGCCCTTGTATTTATTACATAATAGTAATCAAAAATCTTAATTAATTTGATGTTTTTAAAACTCAAAAGTCCAATTTAGGCCCAGGCTATGTATGTATTGATATCCATCACTAGTCTTGGCATCCATCAGCTACAGCTTTAAAACAAGAGTTAGCAAACTGTGATCTATGGCCTAATGCATTTGTATACAACCCACAGGTTAAGAATGGCTTTTCTTTCCATTACTGAAATATTTTTATATATATATATATATATATATATATATATATATATATATATATATATGGAGAGAGAGAGAGAATTATATGAAGTACAAATTTCAGTGCTATAATAAAGTTCTATTGAAACTTTGCTATATATTGTTATCCCCAAAGAGGCATATTGGCATTTTAGAAAACAGCAGGACCAGCAGGGTCAGTGTAACCTTCTGGTATCCTCTGCTCTAAAGGAAGACATAAAACCTAGGGAGGATTTTCTGACCATCCTCTGCAACAGGTAACAAGACTCACATTCTACTGGTGCCCACACTATGTCTGGAGAACAAGGACTTCTTTATCTCTGAAGACACATAGACACCAAGGACAACCAACCAAATGGGCTTTCTAAGCTTCTCTGTCACCATGAGATCATGCTCTCTTTGTCCAAACCTGTTGCTCTACAACTACTTCCTGTTTCATCAAACCTAACATAAAAATATGTGAACTTAACCCTTTCTTATTAGTGTCTTGATTTCTTTATGGAGACTCCTAGGTCATGTAAAACTTGTATTAAGTAAATTTGTGTACTTTATCTTATAATTTTTATCTTATTATAGAAGCCTGATCCATGAACCCAGGGTAAATGAGGAAAATAAATATTTCCTCCTACAAAACACAACCAGGCCAGGTGCATGCCTGTAATCCCAGCAGCTCAGGAGGCAGAGACAGAAGGATTACAAATTCAAAGCCAGCCTCAGCAATGGTGAGGAACTAAGCAACCCAGTATTTGTCTCTAAATAAAATACAAAATTAGGGCTGGGGGTGTGGCTCAGTGGTTGAGTGCCCCTGAGTTCAATCCCCAGTGCTAAAAAAATAAAAAAACACAACCACACAGTACAGTTGTAACAGAGTTGAATAATTATGACAGAGACTATATGACACCAAAGCTCAAAATATTATATAGAAAAGTTGCCAACCTTCACTTGAAAACAAAAAACAGTCTATTTTTTCTTGCATCATAGGAAAGAATTGCTGCCCCCCCCCAAGCTTCTCTACCTGCCCCAGCCTCCACTTCTGATTGCTCACCAAGACACTCACAAGAAAGTTAATTTGGTAGCTCAGTCTTGTTTTCTAAGACAATGTTGTGCTTCAGGAGTGAAACCAGCACCTCTTCTAATTCACTCCACTGTACAAAAATGTTTCAATAGCACTCAACTGACTTCAAAATTGAGGACATTGTCCTTATTATTGTTGAACTAATTTAATATGACTTTTCATGAAAATGGGTTGGGTTATAAAATAGACTGAAGGAGAACCTGATGCATATTGTTGACAGCGTGCTGATACTCCATTTGATGACACATCTTGAAATGAAGGCCCTGTTCTTTTTGCATTGAAAAGAAATGGGGGTGAGAGGGAGGAAGGGAAGAAGGAAGGGAGAGATTTGTCCTTGGCTTCATGAAACACTGGAATGAGTAAGTTGCCACTTCATTTACTTGATGATAAAATTCAAGAAGAACCAAAATGTAATCTGACAGAGGAAACTAGCATGTCACTTACTGTACCAGATAGTCTACCTGAGATATGTCTGTGTCTTTTGTGTTCTTTTTCTTTGACTTTCTCACATCCATCGTCAGTGCCCAACACAAATCCAAAGAAGTACAAGTGCTTATCCGCAAGCACACCTTCCTATTTCTCATTTTCCAAGTAAATCAACAAATTCAAACAGCTGACAGAGCCAGTGAATTGCTACACAACACCATTGCCCTCAATTAACATCTCTTCCGGCAATGCAGGCTGAATGAACTTCCCTTTGTCTCTAGGTGACATCTTAAGGAAATGAGATAAAAACTGATGAAAAGGAGAGGGATCTTTTAGATTGAGCTTGTTAGGATCACATCTAAGTGGCCATCTTTTTTTTCTCCTTTTCAACTCTAAAAGCAGCAGCAAAGAGGCCTTAACATATTTCCCATTTGTTTTGAAGTAATCACTCTGCAGGTTGATGGGAAATGCTGCTCTATGAGTTAGCAGACCTTGAACATTGTATTCTGAATAAGAAGTGAAGCATCACCTCTCTGAACAGAATTTTTATCCTCTTGGGATAAAAATAATTAAAACTCTCACTGAGGTCCTAAAACAAATACTGAAGGTCAAAAAGACAAATTTACCATAAACACACACACACACACATGTAGATATATACATGTCTAATGCTGGACATTTGCAAACTAACTTACGAATTCAGGAAATCATTTCCATTTAGTGAGAAACATAAAAATCAGAAAGGTGCAAGTGAGTTTCTCCCTAACTTGCTCACTCTATCTTTAGAGAAATGCCATTTAGACACTCTTTTCCTCAGACTTGTAGCCAGAGAAAAGTATTTCACAATTTCAAAGCTGAAAGGAAGAGCTACAGTATAGAGATATAACAGCTGATAAAAGCAATGCTGACCAGGAAGCTTTTAAATTATTTCCTAGATCTTTTATCAACCTATATTCTATTATAGAATATGGTGGGGTTTTAAATTGGATTTCCCTCTAGCTGTAAAAGTAAGTAAGCTTGTTGTTTGGTCACTTTCCCCATTGAGGGAGCCCCAGGGTTATTAAAACAGCAGCTTAGCAAAGATGGAAAACAACCAAAAGCCCATGTCCAAAGAAGAGTTGGTGTCTGCAAATCTATAAAGAGACTGGAAGAATGTGTGTCCATTGACCAAGATGACCTGCACTGAGCCCCATTAAGTGCTGTGGATACATCAGCAAACAAAATAGACAAAAAATTTCTACCACTTAGAAGCTTACCTTGTAGTTCAAGGAAACAGATAATAGACAGTCAATATATCTAATAAGTTAATAGCATAGTATATTGAAGACAACATATGCTATGGGAAAATAACAAAGCATGAAAACGAGGATTGAAGGGTGGAGGGGTTGTTATAATTTTTTTTAAAAAGTAGTTAGTGAAGGTGGGCTTCATGGAGAAGGTGACATTTGAATATCTGAAGAGTGACTATAGAAGAAGAATGATTCAAGCCAAGGGAAAGAGCTAGTATAATGGCCTTGGGGTTGGACTATGTCTGGCATGTTTGAAGAATGTGAAGGACACTTAGGGGGTGTGATTAGATGGGGGAGGATAAAAATAGACAAGGAGCAAGTTAAAGAAGATTAAGACAAGTCTTAGAGTAGTAATCTGAAACATAAATGGGGACCCATTGGCAGATTGGAGCAGAGTCATAAAGACATTATTAGGTTGGAGTTGTGTGGCATATCACTTTGAGATGGCATGAGTGTTTAGAACCTGAAATCTATTCTCTTACATGAATCATGCTTGTCTCCCAAGAGACTTGGTAGTATAGCAATAGATCAGTTAAAACTCTTCATTCAGATCCCAGAACTAACTAGTTCCAGGTCTGCAGGATGAGAGGTGAGTCCTTGAATCCCTCTACACCCCCAGGAAGCTGTAAACAACAGTGTCACTTGCCACGTGTAGCTCTCAGAATGATTTGAGGAACTGGGGAGATAATGGAAGAAAGATAGAGTGTCAGATCAATATGGGTTGTCTTATAGCTAAAGAGTTGATGGTGATGTTATGTACATGCTCGTTGTCACGATGATTATAATCCTTTCTGTCAGGAGACACAGTGTCTACGTTGAGGCTGGAAAGTCAAATTTGTGGAAGATTGTTACAGTTGTGAGAATGATAGGATAGAAAGTATTTGTAAGAGTTGTACAGTGATAATGTAGTGAAGGTGCTGACAGGAGCACCCTGTGATAGATGTCAGATGAATCTAACAGATGGAAAACTTGGGAGTAGTATGTAAAATGTGGGAGGAGAGACTCAATCTCAAGTCCCGCATGTCACAGATGTTAGGTGACAATACCAGCTACTGGAAATGCTTAGAAAGAGAATAAAAATTGCCATTTTAAAAATGTTTGAACACCAGAACTTACTCCTGCTATTTCACTGAAACATTGTTCCCATTTTATGGCATTGTTGGGTGAATATAGTTAACAATAATGTATTTTACACCTTAAAACAGTAAGAAAAGAGAGTTTTGAATATACTTACTTAAAGAAATGAAAGAGTAACATTATAGATATACTAATTACTCTGATTTGTTCCTTATCCAATGTATACATGAATCGAAACAACACATTTTGCCTCATAAATATATTTTTAAAGAGTATAGTTTGTCTTCTTGTGTCCCTGCGAAGGCAGGAAAACAGATTTTTATTAGCCGAAAATTTTAATGGAATCATATTTTAAATGTCAAAAATGAGACTGTAATATTTTCTAAGATTATAGCTACATAGCAAAAAATATTCATCAATTAAAATGAAAGGATAATGTAGATGATTTACAAACAGGCTCTCTTGTATAAGATGAGGGGAGTTAAAGCTTATCTAATCAAAATCCTGAACATTACATTATATAGAATATCAACTATGAAAGCAAGTGTCCTCCCTTCTCTAGAAAACATATATTTAAAAAATAAAACCAATTAACTGTTGGCAGAAACATTAGTAACCACCATAGTAAAATGAAATGAATAGGTTAACTAAATATCTTCTGTTAAGAAGAGGCCTAGTGGGACAGAGTCAAATGGGAACATTCTAATTCTAGAAGATCAAGACTGAGGACAGTGTTTCCCAAAGTGGTAGTTTATAGCGTTTTATGACAACAGATTCAAATATATTTGGGAAATACTTGACAAGAGCATATTATCCTTCAAAGAAAAGCAAATTATGTAACGGGGCAAAGTGGAGAAATATTTTGTAAGAGAAATGTAGGATAGGCAAGAAATATAATGAGGGAACTAATTCAAAGTGACATAATACGCTAAGCATGATGGCACACACCTATAACCCCAAGTGGCAGGAGGATCGCAAGTTCAAAACCAGCCTCAGCAGCTTAGCAAGGCCCTAAGCAACTTAGTGAGACCCTGCCTCAAAATAAAAGACAAAAAAGGATTGGGGAAGTATTCCTGGGTTCAATCTCTGGTACCAAAAAGTAAAATAAAATAAAGTGACACAATACAAATGTCCAGCACAGGCTATGAAAAAACTATTTTGTGTTACAGTGTTTTAGACATGGAAGAACCCCAAAGAGCATCTGATATGCTCCTTTGTAGCAGTGTGAGCTGAGACCCCAAAAGGTTAAGTGATTTACCTAAGACCATAGAAGCAAATTCAGTCTTAAATTCAAGCCTTCAATCAAAATTATATACTTTTACTTCAAAACTTCTAAGCATCATGAAGAGAATAAAAAAATTCTTTCAATAAATTTAAGATATTCTCCTCTCCTTTTTTAGTGGATTATGTCTAAAGTGTTTTACCATGAGAATGGAATTTTCCTGTTTCAGCAGACAATCTTCAAGTCCTAGAAAAAAAAAAAAAAGAAAAGAAAGAAATGCCTATATCTACCAAGTGTTCATAAATATAATAATACAATGCTGAATATTTGATCTACAGTTTAATTTTTTACTTTCTTCCAACACTGTATTATCAGTAGTAATATTTGTAAGTATTTACAGATCTGAGACAACTATAGAGATGATGTCAGAAAGATATTACAATGTAGGTCATGAGACATGGCTGTGTGATAAACTGAGATCTGATATGAGAAATGTAGAATGAAACAGGAAACCCAGCATCAATGATCTCAACAACTATAAAGAAAATGCTGTACATGTACACATGCATGCAGATACACTGTTTCATGTCTGGATTTGAATACAGTCCTGGAACCCAGATTGGTTGTTTCTAGGAAATGGACTATAAATGTAGAACTTTTCCACTCCACTCAGAGCCCAGTCCAACAACAAGACAGATAGAAAGAAGCCAGTATCTTAATAAAGCCAAGACAGGTAAATTGTTGCCAGTAAGAGTTTGAGAAACATACAGACAAAAGTTATTCAGCCCAATTTTTGCAACAACTGTATAATACTATAAAAGGAAAATGATTCAACAACAGAATTAATAAAGCATTGGTATAGAATTCGTTTTATTAATTTTCATGACTTACTTTTAGTGTATGCAAGACAGAGCAAATGATCTATCTGGATTATTTAGTCTACACAGGTTAAATTATATCTTGGCTTTGGGGAAATGCAGGTCTATTGACCTTACTCTCATGTTTGTGGCAGGATTCCTTCCTTACCTCCTGGACAAAGCTGATGCTAGATTTATCCTGTGGGATTCTGAAAAGAATGACAGATAACATGTTTTTGACACCTTACGAGCATGTATGAGATGTTGTCAGGATAAAATTTCATTTCTTCAGTGTTTGGAAATCCTACCTTTTATTTTGCCTTACTATCATGGTTGTGGTGCCTTGTTTTATGTAATAAATTTTAATGGTCATGAACCTAGAATCCCTGATTTTGTGAAGTATGCCTTTTATCTCCTCAGCAATGGAGCCTTACCATCTGTGACTGTCTGTAAAATCATATGCATCTGAATTGTTCAAATCTTGAGGCTCTCTGGATCAGAATATCTCAAATGGTATAAAGCATTTATCTAACCCTGCACTCATCTTGCATACAGCAGGCGGAGTGAATGAAAACGCAGAAAGTACCTATTAAGTTTTGGTCTAGAATCATTCTACAATAAAGTGAGTTCACTGGAGTTGATTTCCACAGTCAGCTACATTAATCACCAGGCTCTCAGCTGTTATGTTCTGCATGCTTGCTGCCTAATATGTAAAAGAGGCTAGGTAAATCTCACCAGTTCCTTGACAAGCAGCTATAGTTTTTTATTCTTTACTACAGAATGAAAATCCCACTGGGAAATGGATTTTTTTTTTCATCACTCAATGTCAAGTAAGTCAAAAAAGATTAGCTCATAATGCACATTTCAAAGCTTAAACATTAAAAATGGGGAGATGTAAAGGAATATAGAAAACTGTATGCAGGGGATGAGGTGAGGATCTTAGAGTGTGGAAGACAAGTAGCCTCAAAACAATGAATTTCCCTCCATTTATTCTCTCTTTAGTTGCTACATTTTCAATCATTTTCCCTTTCTTTTGCTCTCCTTACTCGTCTTTCCTTCCTCATCTTACTCATGCTTTTTATTTTTTTCACGGTGATGAAAAAGATCATGATTTACTCTACAGTCTGACTTCAGCAATGAAACAGAAATAAACCGGGATGAGTCACATTTAATGGGGCGATCCTTCATAGTTGTGAAGAGTATTATAATAGGGGACTATTTTCATTTTTTAATCCAATGAATGTCTAGCATTACTTAGCATAGGTCACACAGCACATTAGGCACTGGGGATTCGAAGGTGAACAAGACAGTGAGGAACTTCAGGGTATATGGAGGATTTCATAAATAAAGGAGGAAGCAACACGTTTTTTTAAAAATCAGATCCAGTTGTGATTAGAGAGGCCTGAAATTTTCTTATTGTAGAGAACAACAAGGTAAGGAAAAAATGATCTACTTTCTATATTATAGTTACACATGTAGAAAAAAAAACAATCATATAGTCAGTTTTATAGTATTTGGAGTAAAAATAATTTGAGACAATCGAATGTTTTAGTTGATGGAACAATTCTTTGACTACCAGCTAATATCAATATCATTTGCTAAAAAACATAAAATCATAGTCTGACAAATGTGTTTGGAATATAATTTATAAGCAAAGTACCGCTTATTCACTATAGGTGACAGAGAGCTGAGGGAGGTCTAGACTTTGTCCTTTGTGAATTTATAGTTAGGAAAGGATATTTATATACCAATAACCCCACTGCAAAAAAAAAAAGGCTGTGAAAAATAACATCTGAACATTTTTAAAAATCTACAGAAGGTCACAGGAATGATTCTTTTACAACATGAGATGAATTATGGCACTCCTCTGATCCAACCTTCTAATGGCTTCCTGCCTCCCTCAATATAAATGTCAAAGGCCTGGCCAGGACCTTCTGGGCCCTGCACAACCTGGCTGTACTTTGACCCCATATCCCACTGTTCTTCTCCGCAGCTCACTTTGTTCATTCACACAAAAACGCTTGCTGTTTGACAAAGCACCTATTACAGTTTGGATGTGAGGTATCTACTAAAATATTCAGAGGTGAGGCCATGAAATATGAGAGCTATAATCTAATCAGCCCATTCTAGTTTGAATGGACTGATAGGACAGGGCATGGCTGGAGGAGGTGGGTCACCATCTCCCTGTGGCCCCTAATCCTCATTCTGCTTTTTGACTTGTGAGTGTTAATCTGGATTTTCAACTTGATTCAATTAAGAGACTCCTGGACGTGTTGATGAGGGTGTTTACAGAGGTGCTTGGTATATGGGACAGCATATTGAGGGGGAGACTCATCTTAAATGTGTTTAGCACAGTCTAATGGGCTGGGAACTTAAATGGAAAAAGGGTAGATGAGGTGGGTAGAAGAGGAGGAAGCTGATACAGATGAAAGCCCCATTTCTCTTGGGCAGGCACTTGTATTGCTGCTGTGATCACCTGAGGACATAGGACTCCTCGGGCTCCTTCACTCTTCCAGAAGTGGGCTCTTTTTAACAGTTCTCTAGGTAGGTCCAAGGCTTTGAGTCCCAGACTGTGGCTGCATCATTGGTTCTTCCTCTTCTGAGACTCCACCTTCTTGGGTTGAGTACCTACTGGTTCCTCCAGTCCTCCAGCCTGCACATGGCCATTGTGGAACTGTTCGGCTTCTGATCTTGTAAGTCCATCATTCATTCTTTTTCTGTTTTACTCAGCTTTTTCATTGTTGTGACTAAAAGCCCTGACAAAAACAATTTTAGAGGAGGAAAAGTTTATTTGGGGGCTTAAGAGTTTCAGAGGTCTCAGTCCCTAGACAGCCAGCTCCATTCCTCAAGGTTCCAGGTGAAGCAGAAAAATATGTCAGGGCTCCAGTGAGGCAGAAAAAATATGGCAGAAGATTGTGGCAGAGGGAAGCAGCTCACATGATGATCAGGAAGCAAAGAGAGACTCTACTTGCCAGAAACAAAATATATACCCTAAAGTCACACCCCCAATGACCTACCTCTTCCAGCCATATCCTACCCACCTTCAGTTACCAGTTGGTTAATTCCATCAGAGAATTAATTCATTGATTGGTTTAAGGCTCTCATAACCCAATCATTTCACCTGTAAGCCTTGTTGCATAATCTCATATATAAGCTTTTGTGGGACACCTAATATTTGGACCATCACACACACACACACACATTCTCTCTCTCTCTCTCTCTCTCTCTCTCTCTCTCTCTCTCTGTCTCTCTCTCTCTCTCTGTCTCTCTCTCTCTTGTGTGTTTGTGTGTGTATAGATATATACATGTATCTGTGAATCTGTGAATATATATACATGAATATACATATATATACATGTATTTATATATATATAGTGTGTGTGTGTGTATATATATATATATATATTTTTTTTTCAATTTCCTCTTGGTTCTGCTCCTATGAATAACCCTAATACAGCCACAAACTTCATCCAGGATGAAGGCTTTGGAACTGTCTCTTTCCTCTTAAAATTTCACATGGCTAATTCTCACTTCTTCCCAGACTGTACTTTACTCAAATCTTACCTTCTAAAGTAGGCTTATTATAATCCTCTTACCCTATATTGGTTTTTAAATTACTTTATGTTCATCTTCTCCTGTACTATGAAGATTAATCAGGTGTTATGTATGTTATTTATTGTCAGTCTTTGCCAACTAGAACACAAAACCCATATGGATAGGAATTTTTATATATCATTCCCTGATGTACCCCAAGCAGCATAAAAATTTCCGAAACAATAGTAGGTTCTCAATAGATATCTGTGGGAAAAAAAATTAATGAATGATCAGCTTTGATAGATTGGTATAAGCAGTGAAATTATCAGAAATGGCTTAATGTATGAGATAATAACTTAAAGAGGAAAGCTGTCATGACTCATCTCCCTCACTTCAGACTATTACTTTCAGCATATGCAAGCTATTTCTCAAACAGATAAATTCATAAAATTTCTTTACGCAACTGGTACATTGGATAAGTATGACTCATGGGATGTAATCATAGAACAAATTTATTTTAGAGTCCCATTGTCCCTTTAATATATTTAGTTGTATCCATTCTACTGGATGAAAATTCAGATGATATCATGATTCTCTTGGTCATTCTTATAATATGGCCAATTTAAATGAAACATTACATCTCAGTTCTATAAGTAAAATATCAAGTCCAACTGTATTTAACACGAGAACTTAATCCTTTCCTCGTATCCATCAGATCCACTGGAAGGTGGTAAAGCAGATAAGGTAGGAGGAAGAGCTTAGGGTAGGTGAAGGAAGGAGCGTGGATAGGCTTTGCTCTTCTACTACCAGTTCTGCAAACACTGACCTCTCCAGAGTTAGAACCCAGGAAGGGCACCAGAGAGTGGAGAACAGGACAGATTTTAATTGACTCACAGTGCCCTAAGCTGGCATTCTGTGGGTTTGGCAGCTGTCTGAAACAGTCTCCCTCTCATTAGTGCTTTTATGGGCTCTCAGGAGATTGCTCAATCACTGGTGATCTCAGTCTCTTGTTCCCTAAACCCAAGAAAAGCATCTCTATTATGAGTGATCAATTATTCCTTCTCAGCCCACACAGCCCCCATCCAAGAAAGTAAGGTCTGCTTGCTCCTGTAGGCAATGCTTTACACAGGACCTAACAAAATATCCTGAATTCCTAACCTATGTATGACTGTGGAAAATACCTCAATCATTCTTTAGTTCAACAAAAGTAGTTTCTCCTTTGCTCTGGCTATTATAATAGCCATCTAACCGTTTTTATCTTTGAGAATTTTTAAAATAGGAGTAAAAAATATGTATACCATTTTGTATACCCTCCCCAAATTATAGAGCCTGCTAAAATATTTGAATGGTGTTAAAATTGTCCTTTCATAATTGAAATGTAGGAAAAGCATCCCTGATGCACCTGTCACAGGTGGAGATGAGATTCACATAATAGCTTTGTTCTCAACCCCCTTGCAATCTCTGCTTAATGAACTTGAATATATTCATGATAATCTTTGATGAGTTTAAGAGCTGCAATCCTAGTACATAGCCAATTTCTGTGAAGTCCTGTTTGTAAGATCCTATAGGATGATCTTTCTCATTCCTAACTTCTTATATGGAAAGATATCTACTTTCTTAAAATTTTGGCTCTTTCATTTTAACATCCAATTTCTTGTGCAAAAATTTTCTCTGATTCTCAGCTACCCATAAGACAACTTCTAAACTCCTGAGCTTGCACCCACAAATTTATAATACAGTTTCATTCATTTTTTTCCAACCCAGTTTTCTATTATACACATTTAATACTTCCAAGTCTGATAGTCTTTCATTCATTGATCAAGAAATACCTACTACATACTATATTCCATCCCATGTTTTAGACATTGGTGTATATATATCAGAGAGGAATATGTCGGAGAATTTATCTTTTCCCAAATACATTACAATACAAATTATTTTACTTTTTTTTTACTTTTCCCATATTGTCCCCAAGTTATAGAATATCAAAAATCATGAGGAAAACAGTATCTAAGAAAATGCCATTTTATAATATTGGAATAAGAAAATGTTTACAATGCATTCCAAAAGCATTAAACATATACTGTAGAATTAAAAAAGAAAAACTTCTAAAGAAATGCATTACTGGACTTGAGCTTTAAGAAGAACAATCTGACAATGTTCCTCAGAAATAGGACAATACCAAGAGAATAGTCATTAGAGTAATAACTGTGTAACATGAGAAAGAACAGCACAAATGTAAAGGAAATGTCACTTGAATCACTGTAGAGTAGGAACACTCTTTATGAAACATCAAAAAAAAGAAATAGTAAAAGATACTCTGATTGATGCTGGATGATTGGCAGAATGATGGTACAATTGTGGGAGTTCATAAGGGGAAGAAGATAATTTTTAGTCTAGTTTGGACATGTTAATTTTATGGGAGAAGTGAGACACTCTTAGAATTTACAGGAGGCAAATTGAAGCACTGGCTACTTGATAGAGCCCTCTATGAAGGATTTGAGTAGAGAATTACAATAATTTGTGGGGGTGAAAAGCCAAAGCCATTTATAATTATAAGACTCTACAAAATGTTATGTTATAGTTTGGATATGAGGTATCTCCAAAAGCTCATGTGTGAGACAATACAGGAATTCTCAGAGCTGAAATGATTAGATTATGAGAGCTGTGACCTAAGCCATGGATTACTGCATTGGATGGATTAAGACTTTGAATGGACTACTGGGTGGTAAGGTTGATGGGGCGTGGCTAGAGGAAGTGGATCACTGGGGCATGCCTTGAATATTATATGTTATCCCTGGATCCTCAAGCCCTCTCTGCTTCCCCTCTGTTATGATTTAAGCAGCTTTCCTGCACCATGCCCTTCCACCATTATGCTCAGCTTTACCTCATGCCCAAAGCAATACAGTTTGCAAACCATGGACTGAACCTCTGAACCAACATAATGACATAGCTTTTCCTCATCTAAATTGCTCTTGTCAGGTATTTTGGTTACAGTGACAAAAAGCTAACACAGTGTACACTGAGGTTTTCTTTTTTTTTTAACTTATTAACCCAAAGAACAATAAAATCACATGAGAAAGTGGTTTAATACAAGAAAAGGTAAACAATGTCTGATTCAATAGATTCCCAATTCACCTCAAGGAATAAAAGAAGAACAAATCAGTGAACCATTACCATTATGAAATGGGAACCAATAACAAAGAGGAGGAAAAACTGTTGATCAACAACACACTTATTGAATTTAAAAACAAACACTTCAGTCTGAATCGATAATTAGCAGACTTGACATTGCAGAAAATTTAATTAGTGATTTACAGGACAAAACTGAGAAGAAACTGAAGGATCCAGAGGAAAAGGTCAGAGAATATACTGACAGAGAAAATGAGAAAAAAATGGCAAGCAAAATGAAGATCCAGCTTATGTAAGATGAATTCCCAAAAAGGAACAAGAACAGATGGGATTTAAATCATGATCAAATGAAAAATTCTAGAAAAATATTGTTTTTTAAAAAATAATTTATATATTGAAATTAAAACAAGTCATTTCCCAAGCAAATTAATAACACAAACCACACAACAAAAAATAAACTCAGTGACAATGGTAAAGGTTAAGTACAAAGAAGGATTCAAACACAGAAAAACAAGATACAAGATGGCACAGCCCTTCTTTCAAATGCTAAATGCCAGAACACAAGGAACCAACCACACCCACAGAGGGAGATGGGAAAAAATCATGACCCATGATTTCCACATTCAGCCAAGTTGCTTCAAAGGTGAAGGAAATAGCTGCACAAGATCTCATAAACCAGGCCATTATTTGAGAAAATTTTTCTAAAAAGAATCAGAGTAACTAATGAATTAAACAAGTAAGATCAAGGGTGATATATTGTGCAGGGAAGGAGAGTGATGACATAGCTCCTAAAGCACTACTGTCTTCATTTGTTCAACATGAAGAATTAGAATGACAGATAAATTGATAGAATGAACACTTTTAAAAATTTGAATTAAAAGTAAGATACTTATTTCAGAATATTTGTCTACTATAAAAATGAACCAGTCACCAAAAAAAAAAAAGTAAAAATGCATAAAAGGAAGCAAAAATTAATGGATGGAAACATCAAAATATAGAAGGCAGAATTAGTAAAAATTAAAACATCAAAACATCTTATATAACCCTGAGAGTGTTTCATCATGTGTAAAAGCCTTCTGTGTGTGGAACTTATTTAATCCTCAAAATACCATACAGAGCACATTTATTGTGATTTCATTTTTACAGACAGAAAAGTTAAGTTTGAGGAGGTGAGGTAAATTTCCCAGAGAAACACAACTAAACACAAATGGTAAGGACAGGATTAGAAACTGCCTGAGTCAGAGTCTTTACTCTCAGACCTGAAATGTACACACATTCTCACACGAAAATAAATACATACATACACACACACACACACATATGCATATATATGCATATATATGTAAATACACACAGTCACACTGTTATTCAGATATTCTTGAGTATATACATATATTCATAGATACAAATATTCATCAAGACACATACATTCACATATATACTTATATGTACACATGCTTACATACATAAAATTTTGAAAACATTTAAATCCTTCTGGAGTGAGACAGAATCTCTAAAAAATAATTTTAAAAGATCAAAACTTAAGTCTAAACTTTTTTTCATCAAACTTAAAACCTACATATAACCTGTTTATCTTTTTCTTCTCTCCACTTACAATAGGAGAGGTGTTAAAATTTTTGCCTAAGAGTAACGTGATATGTGCTCTGACACCCCTTTTCTTTTTTTTCAGTGACTTGCTTTATAGATTATACCTTATTTCCTTCCACCTTCTGGGTCCTTCACTTCAGCAGTTCTATATTCTCAAACATTTCTCATTTTAAGAACAGTCATCCCCTGATTACATTCCAGTTCAGTTTTGAAGACATGTGTCCATGTCTTCACCATCCAGCTCTACCCACAACATTTCCTTATCATCTGCCATCCACTGTTTATTCCAACCCACATTCTCCATTCCAAATTTCTCTGGTCAATTTTGCCCAATTGCTTTACTCTTAAATACTCATATACTGCCTTTGGTAGACCTAAACATGTTACTCCTTGTTAGTATTTTTAAAGATTAATGTCATTTGAAATTTTAAAAATAAATACAGCTGAAATCAAAGGAAAGGGATAATGTGCTGTTTGTTTTAAACCATGCATTCTGTCCTCATGTTCTGAGAACCTCCTATGTGTGGGAACTCCAAACCCTCTCACCATCTCCATTCTTCTCTTTGCTTTGAGAATCACTGGTTTCAATCCTTAAATGTTGTCACTTCCTGGGATTCTGTCCCAGGATCTAGACACACTCTCCTTAGATGAGCTTATCTACCAATTTCTATAGCTTTAGTTATTATCTATCATACATGCTTATGATTGCCAAATTTTTATCTCTTGCTTAGATTTCTTTCCTGAACACCAGACTCATGTATTTAACTGTTGTCAGAATCAACATTTGGATGAACTTCTTTCTTCTGGATCTCTCACTTGTGTCCATTCTCAACATTCCCAGAACTGCCACCTCGTTTATATGATACTTATTTCCCTCCTAGATTACCACAATAACTTCTGTAAGATTTCTCTTCCTTCTATCCTAAGTCATTCTCCATATCTTAAACACAGTAATTTCTTTTTCTAAAGTGCCATTTTCATCATTTTAATCCTTTGGTTAATACCTTTATCATTCTCTTTGCCCTTAGAATTAAAGCTCAACTTTCTTAACACAGTTGAAAAGCATCATCAGGAACCACCCAGTGTTTATTGTTCTATTCCTTATTTACTACACCAAATTATTCCTCTGGTTCCAATTCTAGAAACCTTACCATGGTCATCAAATTTAATACTTATTCTCTGTCACATTTCAATTCTGGAATTCCCTTACCCTCTAGTTCTACTCTTGTTTCTCCTTGTCTCCCATTTAATTTCACCTTCTGCCTTTGTCTTCTAGCTCCTTCTAAAGACAGGAATGATCTGATTAATCTGATGACTGTTTACTATTTTTCCTTCTTCAGAAATTTTCCACTGGGCGTGGTTGCTCATGCCTATAATCCCAGTGACTCAGGAAGCAAGTCAGGAGGATCATGAGTTCAAAGCCAGTCTCAACAATTTAGCAAGACCCTAAGCAACCTAGTGAGATCCTATCTTAAAACATAGGAAAAGAGTTGGGGATGCAGTTCAGTGGTTAAGCATCCCTGGGTTCAATTCCTGGTATTAATTTTTTTTCCAAATTCATACAATCTCACTCTTCAGTTTGTATTTTTTAAAGCATCTCTCATGCTAATGCTACAGTGCACCATCTGCAATGATAAATTGTCAGCATCCACCTCCTCTTAGATTTCTTCTTAGCAATTATTTCTCTCTTCTCACAGAAGCCATACTGTGTTGAGCCCTTGCCTTTGCCTATGATAATAAATGACTACCTCTTCATCCTAAATCAAATTCTTCCCTCAATCTCAATTAGGTTCAAACTGCTTTCCCTAGCCCCTATATTTTTTTCTTCAGTTCCAAATACTTTGTAAGAACAGAGTAACTGTTTGGATGTGAGGTGTCCCACAAAAGCTCACATGTGAGACAATGCAAGAAGGTTCAGAGAAGAAATGATTGGGTTGTGAGAGCCTTAACACAATCCGTGAATTAATCCCCTGACCGGGATTGGCAGAGTGGTCACTGAAGTGGTAGGGTGTGGCTGGAGGAGGGGGGGACATGGGAGGTATGGTTTAGGGGTATATATATTTGTGTCTGGCAAGTAGAGTCTCTCTGCTTTCTGATCACCATGTGAGCTGCTTCCCTCTGCCACACTATTCTGCTTTGATGTTGTACCTCACCTGAAGAATGGGGTCAGCCTTCTATGGACTAAGACCTCTGAAACCGTGAGCCCCTAAATAAACTTTTCCTCCCCTAAAATTGTTCTGATCAGATCTTTTAGTCACAGCAGCGAAAAAGCTGACTAAAACAAAGAGTTTCAACTTGCTGTTGCTTTTCCTCTCACTATTTCACAGTGCTCTATAATCAGGCACCTTTCTCAACATCGTTTCTCAAAAATCAAAAATGGTATTGTATTCACTAAATATTAGGGTCTCTATAGGCTTCATCTATGCCAAGCATTCCATGATCATTTTGTTTTGATAATTTTTCCAATTTTAAAAATTGAAGCATTATTTCTCCATTGATAGAAATAATATTTATTAAACAGTAAAATTTTGGAATATATTAAAAAACGTTAAACTGAAACAAAATATAAAATATAACCATTGATAAGATTACAACGAATTCAGTTTTATTTCTAATCTCTCATGATTTCTTTGAAAATATTTCCATGGCTATAAAAACTATTATGTTTTTAATGTAAAAGAAGTTATATTTAATCCTACCACGTATATATTAAATCACTTTTTATTTATATTTTTAAATATTATCTTCCTCTTTTTCTTTTCACATATTCACAACCCTCTGGAATTAATGTCATGATTTATGTCTGCTTATTCTTTAAAGAAATCCAACTACTATATTTGCCACAGTTCTGGACTTTTCTACATCCATATGCAGTCTTCCTGTGATGGGCTCATTCATCTTATTTGAGTGTTCAATAGCATGTGGTACTGGTACACACCACTCCCTCATATTTCAACCAGACGCTTATTTTTTGTGTGTGTTTGTTTTCTTTTGTTTATGTTTGTTTTTGTTTTTGCTTTGTTTGTGATGCTACAAATTGAACCTGGGGTCTTTGCATTTTAGGCAAAGACCACTGAGTCATATCCCCAGCCCTAAGATGCTTACTTTTTAGATCAGATTTTAAACAGATGTTTTCTTCCTTCTCTGTCTCACAAAATCCATCCCTGTTTGGCAGGTAGAGAAATAAGGAAATTTGTCTATAATTACAGTACCTAGAGAAGAGCCAAAGATACATATATAATGACTCATATATAGAAAATCATACCAGAGAGGGTATTTCCATATTTGAGATTACTAAATCATGTCGGTGACTGAGAGTTGTTCAAAAATAAGAAAAGAAATGATTGTCTTTAGATGGAAGAATATGTGCCCATATATATTAGAAGTGTCATTATGATTGGTTGGGTACAGGCAGAACTGCTTTTATAAGGAGACTGCAAAATACACTCATTTGAACAGATTTATTGCTCCCTAATTTCATAGTTCAATTGTAGGCAGGTGTTGGAGTAATTTGATTTCACAGTGTTACCCAGAAACTTTGTACCATTTTCTGGCATATTCTCCATACAGAGTCCCAACTCTCTATCACCAAGTCCTCAAGAAGCAGCAAAGAAGAAGCTTAAGGCAAGCACTGGAGCTGGAAGTGGTACAGTCCTTACAGTCATGCACATGATACACTGTCAGAACTGAGTACCACTGCACAAGCCAGGAAGAGGAAAGAAAGGAATGAGTTTTTTTTCTTCCTTTTTCCAAGGAAGGTTGAAGTAGTCTCTGGCTGGTTGATGTTCCCTGATAAATCTAATGGGAAGCTTTATTATAAAGAAGACATGTAGACTGCAGGTCCAGAGTCTGAATAATTGGGCAACAATCCACAATCTTAAATATAAGTTTAAACTACAGGAAAGAGAAAGAGAAAAAAGAAAACCGTGAAGCAGATTTGAAATCAGTGAAGAAAACACAATTGAAACCTTTTTTTGGCATGTACGTAGGTGACTTCAAAATGGGTTTTGGAAGAATACAGAACTCTTGAATATTATGGCCAATGCTACTAAATTTTTTTCTAGATGGTAATGCTTTCATATGTTCACGGATTTTTTTGAAAGGTCTACAAATTGGTTAACTTTTTACTACAACACGGAGGAAGCATGACAGCTGCAATATGCTCATGAGATTGTAGTTTTGAGTCTTATTTCTGTTGGAGGGGCTTTAGTTCTATGCTTTTAAGTAATATAGTACTTTGGTATGACCCATCAAATTTTGCATCAGACCACTTGAAAAGTCTTATTTCTGCTATTCAGTGACCTCTTGGCTATATACTAATAGATTTCCAGTCCACTGAGAGGGAAACCTTTACAGACACTTTTCAAACTTTCAAAGCTATGATTAAATGTGCCTTTACATCAAAAATCAATCTTTTTTAAAGCATTCAAGGGATTTGCTCTGCAGAGCAGAGACTAACGTGCCAGACAAGCTCTCCTAGACTTTTAAAATATCTTTCTTTCCCCTTCCAAGAAGTCATTATTCTAGGGAACGTTTATACAGGCAGATTTTCAATGGCTCCCAAATCACATTTAGGATCATGTTGGCTCATGCTCCCATTTATTACAGGGTATTCTTCATGAAAACAAAAAGGAAACACTATAAATGTAACAATCATCAATTAGTAAATGTGGCTTTTTATACTTTGATTAGTTAGCTAAACAGAAGTTGGTCTTTACTTTTTAGAAACATCAAAGTAATACGTAGAATATGTATGTTTTTAAAGTAGTTGTAGTGTCTCCCTAAAATAAATAGTATTTTGTTTTTTTCGAGTTGTCATAGTAAAACAAACAATTACAGATAAATTTACCTAGCATAAATGAGTTCCTCAAATATAAGCAAACTTTTTTTGCGGGGTGGGCACTGCCTAAGGGCACCTAACCACTGAGCCACATCCCCAGCCTTTTCCTTCTCTCTCTCTCTCTATTTATTCATTTATTTTGAGATAGCATCTGACTAAGTTGCATAGGACCTCCCTAAGATGCTGAGACTGGCTTTGAACTTGTAATCTTCCTGACTAACCTCCCCAACCACTGGGATTACAGATGTGCCTTCAGCACAAGATAACCTTTGTCAACATACATAATGAATTGTATTTAGTTTCTTTGTAACTTTAATGGTTTCCTGTGCATGTTAACTTTGATTTTCCTAATAGATTCATAAATTGGGGGTACAGATACCATCTAATATTTTGTTTAATTTTCCCATTACATTAGGATAGTGCTAGATGTTGATAAGTAATCATAAATATTAATGATAAACAATGGAAGATCAAATTTAAAAGTTTAATCTTTTTTTTTTTGGTACTAAAGATATAATCCAGGGGCCCCGTAACCTTTAAGCCACATCGCTAGGATTATCCCCTCTGCCCTGCTCCCATTTTTTTCTTTAATTTTGAGGCAAGGTCTTGCTAAGTTGCTTAGGGCCTCATTAAGTTGCTGAGGCTGGCTTTTAACTTGCCATCCTCCTGACTCAGCTTCTCGAGCCACAGGGATTACAAGCATGCACCACCACATCTGACTAAGAAATGTTTTTATGTGTAAATAATAGTATCATTGAATGCAATGCATGGAACAGTAGAGATTTTTTTTAAAAGTCCTAATGTTATCAAATCTAATATTATCAAATCTCTCACAGATTTGTTGTAGTGCAGCCATCACATTGAAGCAGTTAATGAAAACTTTTCACCAATTGTCCTAAAGGTAGTACTGACCTCTTCTAGGATTTTTGATGTCACTCTATTATATTAGCTTCAGCTGCATCATTCTGCCATTTCCAAATCTTTCATTTGTGCCACCACTTCTTTATTAAATATCAGGTCTCCTTGTCACTTCCCACCACGTCTTTATGATGTTCTAATGTTTAATTATTTTGTTAATTTGCTAACAAACCACATAAGTGAACTTAAATTAATGAAGGACGTCTGCAGATGATCACAGATTACTTGGCAGAGGCTGGCACAACATGAGCCAAAGGAAGGCTTAGATCATTTATCAGCTTGCAAAAATTAGGTACTGAAAACCACTGACAGATGTCCAACAGGAACACAGAGTAGAAATTCAGGAGGAAGTGATAGTGGCTTGCATTTCCAACAGAATGATCCAGAGTCACTAAAACTGGACCAAAATCTAGTACCACATCTGTCTCAAATCTGCTATATTCCTTAGACTGGTGAGCATTCTTTCCATGCATTTTGTCCAAAACAGCAATAGGATTTCTTTTGCATTCTTATAGTCCACATTTAATTGGTCAAACATGTTAATTCTATTTTCTTGATATCTTTCAAATTTTTCTAACTCTTTCTTCCCTCAGGACCACCACTACATGATCCACCTACTGTTAGCCTTTGAATAGGGTCCTAAACAGCCTCTTAACTCATGTGCCTGCCTCTACATTTGCCACATGATCCCCTTTACCACATCATCTCCCTATTGGCTTCCTAGATTCATGACCATATTCCTCTAGGTTCAAATGTCCTTCACAGATTCATTCCCCATAACCTTTCAGATAAAAATCCAACCTTCCTAGCAGGATGCTCATTTTCCTTATGATCAAGCTAATCATGGGTTTTCTTAGATTGTCTGTTCCAGTGACCTTCCACGGTGAGTGCTTTGTGTACCAGGTCATGCTGCTGTCCTCTGCTGCCTTGACTACCCACCTATTCCCTCCGCCTGTGTGAATAACTTCAACTAAAAACTCCAATTCAGTTTTTGTTTCGCCTCCTCTGGGCTTCATGACATCTAAAGAAAACTCTGCTGTCTTTCTCACATAGAATCACTCTGACATAGAACCTGCTGTCTTTCTCTTTCATACTTAGAAGACAGACACCAAATAATCCATAAAAATCTTGCTCTTTTAACATCAGTTGACTAGCAACCTTAATTCAATCTATAATCTTAATTCCTTTTTGCCATATAACTCAGTACATTCATGGGCTTCTAGTATTAGGGGCTGAACACATTATTCTAGCTACTACAACAAATAAAGTCAGATTGTGTGCTTCCAGAATAATTCAAGTTAGTGTGCAGTGAGGTCTTGCGATTAAGTCATGTGGGTTCTGTGTCCACAAAAATCTAAGTTTAAATCTTGGCTCCCCTATCATCTAGGAAAAAATGTCAAAATTCCCCAAATTGGAGTTTTCTAATGTTGAAATCTGGAGAAATTAGGGATGCTATTTGGAAAGGTGGTTAGGATATGTATGCTGTTAGAACATAAATCTTCTAGTAACCACTCTGACTTAAATAAAATAACAATGGAGTTGTTTTGTATATGAAATAACTCAAAACATGTAAAATATATGTAAAGCACGTGGAATGACCTTTACCATGTTCAAAGATCTCAAGAAACAATAATTATGGTAGTTTTATGTCTCATGATCAGAGTTGGCATTATTATAAAGCTGAAAGAAAAATAATTTATTTTAAACTTACCAAGATTTCAAGTTAGGTGGCATAAGAAAATATCAGAATTATTTTTAGGCAAAACAACTCTCTTTTAAAAAATATTTTTAATTGTAGATGGACACAATACCTTTATTTTATTTATTTATATTTATGTGGTGCTGAGAATCAAACCCAGTGCCTCACACATATGAGGCAAGCACTCTACCACTGAGTTACAACCCCACCCCAAAACAAATACTCTTAAATCATTTAGGTAGTTGCTTTTAAAATTATAAACACTGATTTTGAATCCACATCCTAGAGCCTAGAGAAGTAACAAAAGAGAAGGGTCCCAGGAGCCCCATACTAGAGCTTCCATGCCAGCCACCTTGCTTACTCTCAGGCTTTTAAAATAAAAACCAGTAAACTTCTACCTCATTTTTAAAAATTAATTTAAAAAATAAAATTATGGATGCTAAGGCCTTCTGTATGTAATCTGGAGGGATAGTAAAAGGCTCTAAATAATGAAAAACTGCATCTATGAGTCTCCTCCAGACAGCTGATTCCAGAGGAGGTTTCTGTGGAAATGGGCAGGACCATGGGCATGACCACGGGAATGGAGAAGGCTCAGCAATCCTGCCAAAAAACAGAGGTCAGAAAAGAATATTGGTCATTGAGATATATAGAGAAATATAATATATATCTGTGTATGTATCAAAATATATATATTATATAATCTTCTAATACAGAGAAAATGAAAAATCTGTTAAGAATCCTGATTACAATAACAATTATAAGTTGTTCTTTTTATACCACTATTATAAATCCCTCCATTGCTAAATCTTAAACCCTAAAATTTTTAACACAAAATATTTAAAATTCAAAAATTTTTGGAAAAGGTAGTTCCCATCCATAGTCTTATTTTAGAGGCACAGTGGGGCATAATGCAAAAGGAACCAGTGTTCAGCTCAGAGCAAAGCTGCCTGACCAGCTGCACAGTTAGATCAGTTGACACAGAGAAGCAGGGGCCATATGGAGAGTGACTCAGCAGAGACATGGAATAAATATCTTTCTCTCCAAATATCCCACAGGAAGGAGATTTTTTTTTTTTTTTGAGGAGGGAGAAGGTAAAAGGAGTTGTTGATTCCTGACATATGTTACCAAGATTAGAGATATCCTGATAGCAAGTATAATGGTATAAGTTATCTATGTTATAATGATGATGAAGACTGCTATCATTATTACCACTTTCAAATGATCTAGATTATTAGGGCATTAAGAAATGTTTAAGAATTAAAGAAGATATCCATGGAATAGACACACTGAAGGAGGTAGGAAGAAAAACAGTACCTGCATCATTCTTCCACCAACTTCAAGCAACACAATATACAGAGAGATGACTTATGATTGGGGAAGGAAGAGGTTAATATCAAACCTCAGACATGGAACCCAGTAATGAGTCTGTGATGGCAAAACCTAGGAAATCATGCTAGTGCCTGCAACAGAGCTTCTGGGCCCATACTGACCTGGAGACCAAGGCATTACCTCTACCACTCCTTCCACTACCCTGGTACATAGCACAGAAAAGTATTCCATGTACTTAGAGTGGGACAAAGAATTCTATGACTTTGCATTAAAATTCAGTGCTAGGCCAGTGTAACCCAAAACTGGGCAGAGTCCAATGACCCCTGTCATAGGCCAATGCACATAGTTGACAATCTGGACCCTCCTCATACAGACCCATGGCCTTAGTTGACTTGACTTGTATTCTTGCCAATATCATCTAAAGCTGCATGCACTATGCTTGGGCCATGTGTATACCACAGCAATAGGCAGGCCATAGAAGAATGAGCCTTGATCTTGATTCATGGGTCTCAGAGGATGGGTACTGAGTGTGACCCAGCATTGCACCTACAGAGCTATCCCAATGACTACAAGTCTGCCTACCTCATTCTTCCTTCAAACACAACATGGAAAGAGATTATTATCTTAGAGAAAGTGGTGGGAGAGAGAGAGTAGGAACAGTCCTTCTATGTGAGGTCTACTGCTATCATTATTACCACTTTCAGATGATCTAGATTATTAGGGCATTAAGAAATGCAGAATTCTGGTGTCTGACCACAATCAGGTGACCATGGAACATGGAATAGGCATCTGGGCTTGCCCCTGCCCAAGATGAAAGCTTGTGTGAATGGGCTTCTTTGGTTAGGCATTCCCTCAGTACATTTGAACAGCCTACCAACTACAGATTTAAAACAAACTTGAGCCTGGGGCACCCTTTAGTGTTGAAACAATGACAACACACCAATGGGGACTTGTGGGCAAAACTGGACTTAACATGCCCTCTAGTGCTGAAATAGTGGCAGTGACCACAGGCTCAGAGAAAATAAGCAATCTGACTAGAATTTCTGAAAGCACAGGTAGAAAAAGAGACAGATAAGAAAGACTGAAATAAATAACTAATCCATTAATGTACAGACATTTTTTGTATACCAACAGGTATTAACAACTCAGGGATTCATGACCTTACCTAAGAAAACAAAGTGCCATATAAAGATCAAAATGACCACATAAATTATACAGGGCAGAGAATTTAAAATACCTGTATGAAGGAGATTCAATTAACTTTGAGGGTAAAAAAAGCAGAACAACAATTCAATAATTTAACAAAGAAAATGAAGTAGTTTTTAAAAATCAAACAGAAATGAGCTGAAAATATACTAAGTGAAATTAAGAATGCAATAGAATTCATCAATAGAAGAATAGATCAAACAAAAGAAAGCATGAAATTGATGATAGACTATTTAAAAATATACGGAGTGGAAATAAACAAAGAAAGAATGAAGAAAACTTATGGGAAATTTGAGGCAGCAATAAAGAGAATGTCTGCGTTATTGAGGTTTAAGAGGAATTTGAGATTGCCAAAGGGGCAGAAAACTTATCCAAAGTGATAATAATAGAAAACTCTCCAAAACCTGAAGAAATATAAAAATATCCATGTATAGAAAGACCAAAGATCACCAGTGAGACTCAATCAAGTCTATCCCAAGACATCTTACAAAACATCTTACAAACTCTCAGAGATGTTAAAGATTCTCAGGGAAGCAAGAGAAAAGAAACAATTGACATAAAAATGTACCTCAGTTAACTTAACTTTCTGGCAGAAACTTTATAAGCCAATGGGGAGTAGAATGAGATTTTTACAGTGGTGAAAGGAAAAATAACCACCAACCAAGAATACTGTATCCATAAAAGCCATAATTCATCATCAGGTCCTACCATAAATACTAAAGAGAATTCTATGAACTGAAAGAAAGAGATATTAATAGGTAAGAAAAAATTATAAAGTATAAAACTCACTGGAAAGGTTATTTAAATTCAGGATGTTCTAATACTATAAATATGATGCATAAGTCATTTATATCTTTACAATGAAGACTAAAAAACTATATTGATATGTTAAGAGTCAATATAATAAGACATAAAATAAGATGTAAAATATCAAAATATAGGAAGGAATGGAGTGAAGTGTAGAATTTTTATTATTTTTTGTTCCCTATTTCCTTTCCTATCTTTATGACCAATGCCACATTGCTATCAAAGTAATTTCATATAATCAAAAGATGTTCTCTGGTGTAGGAATATAGCTCAGTGGTGGAGTGCTTGCCTGGCATGTTGAAGGCATGGGTTGGACCCCCAACTTGAAAGAAAGAGAGAGAGAGAGGGAAACAAAAAGTGTTTTTAAGCTTCATTCTGGCCATACAACAAAAATCTATAGTAGCACATCAAAAGTAATAATCAAAGAATCAAAACATACTACTACAATAAATCACTTAACCACAAAGACTAAAAGAGAGGGAGGAAAAAAGAAAGGAACTAGGAAACATTTGAAAATAAGTAACAAAAAGCCAATATTAAGGCCTTACTTTTCAATAATTACCTTAAATGAAAATGGATTAAATTCTCCAAATAAAAGACAAAGAGTGATTCAAAAGATTTAAGGGGGTGAGGCTAACTACATGCTACTTATAAGAAACCTACTCTACCTCTAAAGACATAAATAAACTGAAGTGAATGGAAGGAAGAAGATATTCAATGTAAATGAAATCAGAAAGAAAGCAGGAGTAGGAGCAGCCATACATATATCAGATAAAATGGACTTTAGATCAAAACATTAAAAAAAAAGACAAGGGAGGTTACTATATAATGATAAATGTGTCAATATAAAGCACTTGATAGGCATATATATATATTATATATCTGTAATATATATTTATATATATATAATAAGTATATATAAAAATATATAAAGCAAATATCAATAGCGCTAACAAGAGAGAGAGATTCCTCTATTGTGTGTGTGTGTGTGTGTGTGTGTGTGTGTGTGTTGCTTTGCACTGAACCGAGAGAAGGACTGTACCACTGAGCTACATGCATAGCTCAAGTTACATTCTAATACATTAATAGTTGGGAACTTTAACATCCCACTTTTAGTAATGAGCAGAACATGCAGGCAAAAAAATTAAAAAACAACAAAGAGGCAAGTTAAATTGTACCCTAGAACAAATGGACCTAACAGACATCCATGGAAGATTTCTTCCAGCAGACACTATGGAAAACAGGATGCAGGTTTCTAAAAAAATTGAAAATAAGACTACCATATGATTCAGCAATCCTAGTATGGGGTATATACTAAAGGAAATAAAATCAGTATTTCAGTGCTTTCTGTAGCACTACTCATAATAGGCAAGAAATACAAACATACTACTTGTTCATCATCTAATGATTAGATAAGGAAAATATGTAAAAAATAGATAATATTCAGCCACTATAAAAAATGAATTCTGTAATTTACATTGATGAACTGTAGGTATTTGGGTAAAGTGGAATAATCTAGGCACAGAAAGAAAAATACTGCATGATTTTATTTTATATATATAATCTTAAATCAACTTGTTGATCTCACACAAGTTGAGAGTAGAATCATAGTTACCAGAGACTGGGAAGAGTATGGGAGAGAAAAAGATAGGGGAAAAAATCAATCAATAGGTACAAAGTTACAGTTTTTAAGGAGAAATACTTTCTGGTGTTCTGTTGCACAATAGATAATGATAATGTACTGCTTGTTTAAAAAAAACTACAAGAAAAATTTTTGAATAATTTTGCTACAAAGAAATTATAAATGTTTAAAGTAGATATCTTTTCCCTGATTTAAACATTATATAATATAAATTATATATTATATATATATATATATATATATATATATATATATATATATGTATGTATTGAAACATCACATGGCACCCCATATATTTGTATACTTATGTGTCAATTAAAAAATAAATAGAAAAGGAAGCATTTGAAGTTTAAGTGACACCTTAAGAAGATATAGTTGTCAGGCCTGGTGGTACATGCTTATAATCCCACCAGCTAGGGAAGGTGAGGTAGGAGGATCCCACGTTCAAAGCCAGCCTCAGCAACAGCAAGGCACTAAGCAACTCAGTGAGATCCTGTCTGTAAATAAAACACAAAAAAAGGAGATGTGACTCAGTGGTTGAGTGCCCCTGAGTCCTGGTTAAAAAAAAAAAAAAAAAAAAAAGGGCAGGGGGGGAGGGGAGTTAAGAAAACTTGGAGCACACAGTAAGTACAAAAAGAATGAAAATACCAGGGCTTATGTTTTCAAAGGTAAATAGTTTAGTTTTCAATATATAAAGACAGGTTAAAAATGTGAATTGTCACAGAAGTCTAAAATTTATCACTAAATTGATTAACCATACTGTGAAAATATTTATTAGGTCACCCAAAACTCTGATGCATTTACTTTGAAAAAAAAAAAAAAAAACAGAAAAGAGTCATACATAAATATAGATGGCATTTTCTAAACAGCCTCTCTTTTGGTTAGGGTCTGGGTTTAATTTTTGGCCAAGTTTTAAATGCTTTTTACAAAAGAACTATTTTTGACTGAGTCATGATATTCTTTTCCTTCTCTGAAACAGTTTTGTGGGATTGGAGCTGGGGAGGCTGAAAATAGATGGATCAGATACTGCTAACAAAGGCACAAAACAGGGGGACGCAGATAGCTCACAGCATTTAGAGCAGTGATTCGGGACTCCCTGATTTCTGTTGACTTTTTACCTTGAGAAAGTTTAAGCCTTTTCATTTTCTTGAATCTAAACAGAAGCAAAATGGGTTCTCAACTATTCCAATCTAAACTAAGCTCCTATTTTCCTACTGGAAAATACTATTAACTTTCCCCTGAGAAAGACAGCTTTATATAAGAGCCAAATAAATAAGACTCCATTTAGAGGACCTTAAGAGTGCATACAATGAACAGAAAAATCAATGTGAGCCCCTTTGACAGCTGAAATTAGATGTCTCATAATGTTTTGCCAGCTTTATAGAGCATTGTATATTTTCAAGCTACCCTCTATTCCTTTGCGATCCTTTATCTTCGATGGCCTCCCTTGTTAAGAATACAATTTTGCCCTTTTGCTAACATTTCCTGGGCTTAGGGATTTACTTTTAAGACCTGGCCACAAGCCTTGAATTGGTGGCATAGGCACTGCTAATAGCAAATTAACCTAAAAAAAATTAAAAAATTGTGTATTGGGGTTATTCAACAGCACATTACTGCTAAGAGCCACAGCCATTGCGGCACATTACCAGTGATAATTTTTGTTTTAAAGTTTGGCCTTCTTTTCCTTTTATGGCACATGGCATCCAGACCAAAAAAAAAAAAAATGAACAAAAGCTACAGAGAGTTGCCAGGAAGAGATGAGAGTGCCCTATGATTTTGCATGGCCAGTGATGTTCTCCTCTCTAAAGAAATGGTGAAATGTGAGACCCAGTTCTCAAATTACGAGAAAGAGGTGGTAAACTAGTCAGCTAATCAGTTCAAAATCAAGCCTCATAAGATAAAGGAAATCTACAAGAACCAAGTCATGCATTAAACAGAGGATAAAAAACATACTTCGTAATAAAATGAATTAAATACCAGATGTGCTTTGCTCAACTTTTCATGCCTTACCTTGAAATCTGATTTTATTTTTATGGAAGATGAATTGATAAGAACATGATTGATTTCCAGCCATATTTATTCTATTATAAAAATGATCTGATCTACAACAGCCTTTGAGGCCATCTCCTGATCACTTATCTAAAATTCAGTGGCTCACCCCAACTCAGCATCTTCGCCTTAACTTGCTTTTCATTCATTCTAATAATTATAAAATGGACTTTTTGTGAACATGTTTATTATCCGCTACAGATCTCTTTCCTAGTAAATTACAAAATCCATGAGGACAAAGGTCTTTGTTCTATGCACAGATATATTCTGAAAGCATAGAATAACACCTACCACAACACATTTGGTAAATGATATGGTTAGAATGGGATTTGCTCCCCCAAAACTCAGGGAGGAGTTTAATCCCCAAAGTCATAGGTTAATGATATTAAGAGAGTGGAAAACTAATCTGACTGTGGTGCTCATGGTAAAGACCCACAATTTAACCCTGGTGGATTTATAAGCACAGGGAGAGAGACATACAGGCACTGACAAACATGTATGTTCCCTGTCTCTTGCCATGTGGTGATATGTGCCATTGAGACTTTGCCAGGAAGAAAGCCATCACAGATAAGGACCCTAGACATTGGGTCTCTGGAACTGTGAGCCCAAGTAAAACCTGCTTTTTTTTTTATAAAGTATACTGCCTCAGATGTTTCATTGAGTAATCTAAAATGAACTAATACAGTAAATGAATGAGTGAATGAATGAAGAGTAGCATGACACATGTTAATCAAGATCATTTTTTGGTTTTGCCATATAGAATTCAACCCACTAGGCACTAACTTAATTTTTACTATTGACTCTGATATTTAAACTCTGTATTAGCTGTATGTCATAATTTACTCTTTCTGCTTTCATCTTATATAGATAAATTCTACCATTTGAAAGATATTGGAGTATCTCTCTCAGTCTCAAGGGTATTAAGCAATTAAGCCAAAAACAGTTTTAGGATCATGTAGCCCTACAGTTATTCTTTCATGTTGCAACATAGTGAATAAAAACTTCCAGTATCTATTACCCACACATATCCATGATTTAAATCAAACAACAAATAAAAGAATAAGAAAATAAAGGCAGTAACTATGCCATTGTACATTAATTTAAGGGACCAGCAGAATCAAATACTAAAGTACTGAATTAAAAATAAAAATAAAAATTCACAGCTATAGAGAGATTGTGTCTCATTGAGAATGTTTTGAACTCCAAAATAGAGGAATGGTAGATTGGGGTTTAGAAAATGATTTTCTGTGACATTTTAATGAGTTGTCAAATCTTTAACCTCCTTTTTCTTAAGCATAGCCAGAGGACAGATACCTTTCCTGTGGGTTACACCTCTGTGCATAGTTAAAAGATGAAGGGTAAGCTTCCTGCACACAGCACCACAATCCACTGAAGATGATTTTCATGCTTAATCATCTGTACAAAACGATATAGTTGGAAGAAAATAGACCGCTAGTCAATATACAGCATCTTCAACAGCCTTTAACCAGTATGTATGTATATATTTTATTACAATTTCTAGGCCTTAGAAATGCCATTTGCTGATCATTGTATGCCTTTACCACAGAAATCATATAAATCCCACTCAATATATCATCGTATGCAACATAGGCTGGATTGTGTCCCACCTCACCCTTCTCCAATCTCACAAATTCATACCTTGAAGAACTGACCCTCAGTGTTCTATTATGTAACTCTGTTTGAAGACAGAGTCTTGAGCAATGTAATAAAAATAAAAATAAGGTCATTGCAGTGAGCCCAGATCCAACATCGCCAGTGTCATTACAAGAAGAGGAAATTTGAATATGGACATATTACAGAGTGAAGAATGCATGAAGACAGAGAAAAGACGACCATTTACAAGCCAAAGAGAGGGAAGCCTGGAACACATCCAGCCCTCACAAACTCCAGAAGAAACCAACACTGCCGACACCTGGACTTTGAACTTCCAGCCCCGAGAACTGTGAGAAAACAAATTTCTTGTGTTTAAGCCATCCCGCTCTGTGGCACTTTGTCACAGTAGCCTTAGCAAACTAATAGAATATATGAAAATCTAAAAATTGTTTCTTCTGAACTTTATTAGTGAGGATAACTGGCAAACTGATCCATGGCGGGTGATTGCTACTCCTATAAAAATGAAAAAAAATATAATTTCCATTTAGGGATAAAGAACAATGTGATACTAAACTTGAATAAATTTCAGAGAAATAATAGTGATGATTACCACATAATTAATGTTTGCAAAGTAATCTTGCCCACCTTTTACTTAAGCTACCAGCCCTGTGATATGGAAAAGCTACTGAAGTAGATGTCAGTCTTTGCTTTGGCTTGTCCCACTCCCACAGCTACGATTTGGACCCCTATTTTCTAATTTTATGTCCTGTTCTATCAAAATGTCACCTCTGTGCCCTGATTTCATTCCAGTTTAATGTCTGTGTGCTAATTGTCTTTGGTGAAGAAATTGTTTTTTTTTTCATTTTTTTCTTTTGGATCTAAGTAAATACCATGTTACCTACAAGCAATAGAAATATTGGTAATTGATGGTACATAAGGTTTTCCTTAGTTTCCAGTCACTTAAAATTACTCCTAATTATTTTGTTCTTATGATGACAATTTATCTCCTCCAAACACTAAAATCACTCAGGCTCGTAGGCTTATAATCTGTCTTAAAATTAAAAATGGTAAAATATGTTATTTGCTCTTTTAGAGTACCCAAGATTACAATACAGAAAAACCTCAATTTTTTTAAGCAAAACCTAATTACTCCCAGCATGATTATTGAAGCATTTACTGTGATGAGGTCACAACAGATTCATTTCAATTTTTGCTATTTTTTTATATTGTGCAATGACAAATGACGTTTAGGATGAGAGAATTATAAATTTTCTAATAGCAGATTGCCAATTATATCTAGTAAACTTTATTTACAAGTCAAGAAAAGGTCGATAGAAGTTTTTATTAAATTCTAGGCCAAGAATATTGAAATAAATTGAACTTTGTGTTAATATATTGCATGTATCACTTTGTACATGCACTAAAGGGTTGCATATACAGTAGTCTCCCCTGACTTGCCATTTCACTTTTTGCAGTTTTGGTTACCCATGGTCAATTAGAGTCTAAAAATATTAAATGAAAAATCCCATAAATAAATAACTCATAAGTTTTCAATTGTGTGCCTCTATGAGTAATATGGTGTGATCTCATGCCATCCTGCCTCATTCCACCTGGGCCATGGATCATTCTCCTTTGTCCAGATTATCCAAACTGCACCCGCAACCCACCCATAGATCACATAGTAGCCATGAGATTGACTGTTGTGGCATTGCTGTTTGTGTTCAAGTATTCCTTGTTTCACTTTGTAATGGCCACAAAGAATAAGGGTAGTGATGTACCAGCAGCTCCACAACATACAACATGGAAGAGTACATTAATTCTGGTATTACAGCAATGCTGTGGCATATTAAAATATAGCACATAGTGTGTTTGGTACTATCCATGGTTTCAGGCATCCACTGGGAATCTTGGAATGTGTCTCCCAAAGAGAAGAGGGATTACTAGACTTGTTTTATCTTCTATTTATTTGTCAATTTGTTGCAATCAAGTTTTATATGATTTATCTTTGCAACCTCTATCTAGTTTGTAATAGATGCTCAATAAATACTTAACTCCTGAGTGAATGAACAATAAAAGTTTTCTATTTATCAGTTATTAAAAGTATGAATTAAATGAGAATAACCACTAAGTAATTATTTTTATATCAAAGAAACTTTGCGCATCAAAATAAGGGTATTTATAACTCAGATTTTAAACAAATGAAGTGCTAAAAATCCTTTCATCTGTGCTAAATACATATTTTATATTAACTTATGAATGGTTTTTATCGAATTTCTATGGCACCAAAAGTACTTTCTTCCTTAAGATTTCTGCATTTGATCTGACTTAAGAAACTAAAGTCCATTTCTCTGGTTTATTTATGCCATCACCTGGGCACATTGGACTCCCCTGGGACATCTGGAAAGCAACCATTCTCTCCTGCCGTTTCAATTAACACTCTGGAACACTCATTATCTTCAGTGGAAACTGTCTTTGAAACCGTAACACCCTTCAGCTGGAAATATGTGTTTTTAGCTGTTCTGAGGTAAAAGGCTTAAGATTTTTATTAAGGGACTCACATGGGGATGAAAATTACAAGGGGAGGAAGACCTCAGCAGAAACATTTAAAGAAAGTGATCACTGAGCCCCCCGCTGCTTGGCAAAATAACCAAGCCTAAGTATTAGGACATAGCTGAGGTTAAAATGCAAGAAACACACTTGGCCAGCTCTCCAGTGAAAGAGCCTTTGCTTCCTAAACCAGCCACCTCATCAGCTCAGGTTACAAGACCTCCTTTGTCACTCTGGCCACCTTTGAGAAGGTAAAAGCAGTTCTTTACTTCCTCATCTGGCTAGGTGACTTCAGTCACCAGTCAAGGTTTATTGAGCCCCTTTTCTATGAAAGCTTATGCTGCCCTGCTGTATATCAGCACAGAAAGACTGGAGGGGAGTATCTCGCCCTTGGAAGATCTCCATCCACAAGAAACTCAGGGAAATGTTCATTCCTACACCATCTCATTCTCTTATTGGACTGTACAGCAAAAGAATCAGAGATCAATATGAATAAGTGCTGCCAAAGGCATTTTTTTCTTCTGCTTTGGGCGTAATGAGAAAGACACACGGGATAAAATAAGGATCCTCAGCTCATGCAAATTGGCCTTATTTTTAGGCAAGTACCCCACATGAAATTAAAAACACACACCATTTACTGAAAGGTGACCTTATTAGGAAAATTAGCAACTGCATGCTGCAAAGGAATGAAATGTATGATAAAATGGTTCTAAATATAACCCAGCCCTTACATTTTCTGGCAAAGACTACTTGATTAATGCAGGTGAAACCAAGGTTTATCAAAATCTCATCTTCGTTTAAGCAAACCACTGTTTTAACATAAAGAGTTATAGCAATAACCAAAATGTTTTATTTTCCATAAAAAGGTTTGGTTTGGGGTTTTGTTGCTTTTTTTTTCCCATTTCCTGACACCTCATTTCATTGTGCAGTGTTTTGATAAACGGATAAAGACAATGTGCAGCATCTCTCTGGGAGAGGGAAGTCAATTTCTAGAACCATCATCGTGTGATAACTTTAATCTTGCCTAATATCTTTTCCCCTACAATGTTCTTTACGATCGATAAATAAAGTTTCTCAATGTTCCTGAGATTGATTGGTTTCATCACAGGCAAGAAATTTATTCTACCTTAAGTTCATTGAGTGCTATCCCCACCAAAATTTTGGTCCTCTTTTTCATCTCCCTTCTCCTTTCTCTTGCCTCAAAACATTTTAAGGGAAAGGGGGGAAAAATAAACGTAGAATAATGGTGATTAAGAACTATAACAGGTAATTCTTTGTCAAATGTTAACCTCTAGAAAGTAGGGATGCAGTTAAAGTTGGGTTTTTAGCTACACAAAAGCTGAGACCTTTTATAGAAGTAAAAGGTCAACACTGAAATTGAGACATTGATAAGAGCATCAGATAATAGTTTTAAGTGTGTACTGATTAACTGGTTATGTTTTCACCGACCTCTATTTTAATTACATAAAAATCTCAAACTTTTGTCCTTTCTGTGTGGTATTTTCAGAGGTCAGAATAGAAAACGACTTCCCACTGGCAAGATGCTGCTTCTTAATATTCTACAATAGGGCATTCCCTAGGAAATCTTCTCTTGAAATATTCAGCTACTGCAAACAAAGATAGGTGGGGATAGGAGCAGATGGGATGGGGGTGGGGGTATGGGTGGTAATTTGATTAGGAAGTCAGGATAGCCAGTTCTGAAACAAAAGTTATTTCACCAAAGAAGTATTTCAATGAACCAAAAGTAAGAGGGGAAGATAACTGTAGGGAATTTTTACAGGAATTTTATTACTTTGAAGTCAAGGTAAACTAACTTTATAAAATATGCTCTCATGTCACCTTTTTAATTGAGTTATTTTGGGACATTTTATGTATGTGTAGGCTCAGACCCTGTCTTAGGTCTTACATGGGGACCACTGTATTTTCTGAAGGAAAGGAATGTACTCTATTTCTTGAATTTGAATTTCTATATCATTCATGCAAAGAGCTTATTGTAAGTTTGAAATATAGAAAAATATAGATATGCACATGTTGGATATTTATTTCTGATCTGAAGATAGGGGGTTGACTAGAATTGTTCAGTGATTCCACAAATATATGTTCATATTTTCTGGGTTTTAGAAATGTACAAAGTTGAAGAAAATATAATATTTGTCCTCAAGAGCTTATAGCCTTGAGGACAAATATATGTATTTGTAAATAAATGTATTCATAAATTGTATGTATAAATAAATAAAATGTATTCATAAATTTTACAGAGTACAAACTGCTATGAAAATAAGGGCTGTAAAAAATTAATAATTCTGCATGGTATAAAAGTTTTCAGTGGGGCAGTAGCACTTGGGCCTTAACATTCGGGCAAAATTTAGATGAAGTAAATTTAAGAAGTTAGGAAAAAATGAATAGCATTAATAAGAGCCTGCGGGAGTAAAAATGTGGATGTGGTCCTGAGAGAGAATAATCCCACCTAAACAGATAATGGAATATGAGAAAATGAAGACAGAAAAGGAAGTCCAATAAGATAAGTCATCCATGTTCATGAGTCCCAAGCTAAAGAAGTTTGACTTTAGTCTTCAAGCAATGAAGAATGAAAATTACCATACACTGCATGTATTAGCCATCTTCTAAAAACAGTTCTTTTTTTCAACTTTTTTTTTTAATATTTATTTTTTTAGGTGTAGATGGACACAACACAATGCCTTTATTTTTATGTGGTGTTGAGAATTGAGCCAGGTCCGCCCATGCGAGGCGAGTGCGCTACCACTGAGCCACAATCTCAGCCCCGTAAAACCAGTTCTTTACATATGCTATGTCATTTAATTTCTTCATTGACTCCATAAAGAAGGCAATTTACATACAGAGTTCATAAGGTGATTCAAGCAATTCTTATTCCAAAGCTTTTCCCCCTACATGAACTCTTTGTAGTCAAGAATAATTGAAAATTTCATGAAAGTGATGAATCTTATTTTCAGGAATACGGCCATGTACCCATATACACAAAATTTTTCAGAGTATTCATTAAGGTCTTTTTACATTCTCTGTTAAAAACTCTTGCTCAACCCAAAATTCTTGCAGTGAGGGAATTTATTTCCTGCTAAATAAATTGGTCCAGCACTTATTTCAAGTTGGAAATATATTAGAAGACGTTAAAAAAAGTAAGATGTTCAATAAAGGCATTATTTTTTTCATTATACCATTAAGGAAGAAAAATGTAAATTAAATAATAATTTCAAACCATGTAATAATAATAAAGGCATTCAAAAAAGCCAGGTGAACACAGATGAAGAAGCAATGACGATGAAGAGGCAACAACTGAGCCGTAACTAATAGAAGGGGTTTTATTACATCACTTATCCTATTTATCACTTATGTGTCTCTTTCATTATATTGTGATTTTTTTTTCTTTTTTTTAAAGTTTTGCCTCTTAAAATTATTTCTTTATTTCCCAAATTTAATGCCCCTATGCCAATTAGATGATTTTTAAGAATGGTTGACACATTGAATAATAATGGATATTATACTATTTGTATCATTTGGAAATTTTCTACATAAAATAAACTTTTAAGGAAAGATTGTACTTATTATTTTCCCTATTTTGTGAAAGAAGAATCTAAAGATTTTTATAGTCTTAGAATAAGTCACACTGTGTCAAGGCTAGTAAGTTCTATTTAGAACACATAGTTAGCCATTTTTCTCCCTAAAGCCATGCATGTCCTCTAAGCAACTGAAATACAAGAATTCTCAACTAATCAAAATGTTGATATTTGAATTGAAAGATTTGAGTAACCTTAACATGATATTTGGAGTCCTTAAAAAATAGAGAATTGGTTAAACATATGAACACAAATTGAACAAAAGCTAGTGAAACATCAAAGGAATTTAAATGATTTAGAGATGGTTCAGATTTAAACTAATTTATTGTTTTTTGTTTTATAAAAGGAATAATTCCAATTTTCGCTGATACTTTTTCCCACTTTACAGATGAAAAACCAAAAGTTGAAAGATATTAAGAGATTTTCCCAAAAAATCATACGCCTGGCTAAAGAAAAGAATTGGAATTCAAACTTAGAGTATATAACACCTCAATTTTGCACACAGGAAACAATTCTCAAGATGAGATGACAACGTGACATATGAGATCCCATCCAAACTCTACATTACCATTAGAGCCCAAGACCTCCCGTATTAATACAGAAACCACAGAAATGAGATTCTTAATACCATTAAGCTGGCAAATAATTTTTTTATCATAGTAAACCAAAGAATACACCCTTACTAGTTAGAACCAAGGATAAGATGGTAAGTTATAGCTTACTTATAAGTTTAGAATACTAATGTGGAGCAGAGGGTCCAGCTAGTTCAGAGGAGCGTCAGGTCTCTTCTATCTTAAAGTTTATTCTCTACTCATTTGAGAAGTGACAACATCACTATGATAATCAATTAACATGAGTTCTAATTACCATATACCTGAATACAACCGAATGACTCTTCGAAATAAGAGTCATTCTATCAATGTCACAGAGAGCCGAATTTTCTGTCCCAGAGTTTGCAAACAGCATAGTTTTCCCACATGAGGTCTTGCTAGACTAGGAGTTTTCTGTTAGGCAGACTTAGGCATGACCTACAAAAATGTCTTCCAGCTGGAACCTAGGATTGGCACAGTTACAGACATTAAAACATTATTTGCTTAATGAGAGGAACAATGAATGAGTGAGGTCAGATCTAGTATTTATGACATATGAGACATATGAGATCCTATCCAAGTGTAGCATCTGAGTAAAAGCATGCCTTATTTACCAAAAACAAACCAACCAAAAAAACAACCAAGTAGCATTTCATACTGAGTATTTCAGAAAATACTCGTGGAAAATTCTTTGGCCTATAATTTATATATAATCCCATTATTTAGACTACAAAACAGGCCTGAAAATATGCTATCATTTATTTCCATATATTAAGTGAAGTTAGTTTTTTTCCCCCAAGAAGATACAGCTTGTTAGTGAGTGAGTTGAAATTCAAATCAGAGCTTCTAATTCTAAATCTAGTTTTCAATATAACATCATGGAATTCAATGACCCAACAACCCAAAACAAAAGGCAAAGGACTTAACATACATGTAGTACATACGAACTATGAAAAACATCATTAGACACTGTCAATACAACAATCTTGAAAGACAGATTTTATTTTATTTTAATTAATTTTCAACTGATAGAAAGCACAAAAATTGTATGTATTAAGGGGGTACCATGTAATATTTCAATACAGGTCTGTACTAGGTAATCTTTAAATTGGTTTAAGCATAATAATTTCCTCAAATTTTTAAACTTTTGTGGGTGAAAACATTAAAAATCCTTCTAGCTTTGTGAACTGTACAGTACATTATTCTTATCTATAGTCACCCCACTTTGCAATAGCATACCAGAATTCAATTTTTACTCCTATCTAACTGTAACGTAGTGCCCACTGACAACATTTCCCTACCCTCCCTCAACTCTCCCTGGGTTCTGGTAACCATCTCTCTAATCTTAACTTCTATGAAATCAGATTTTTTTATATTCCAGTTTCATTGATAACCATGCAGAACTCCTCTTTCTATGCCTTATTTATCTTAACACAATGATCTCCAGTTCCATCCATCTTCTAAGTGACAAGATTTCCTTCTTATTATGGCTGAGTAGTAATCCATTGTGTCTATTTGCATCACATTTTCTTTACCCATTCACGAGCTGATGGACACTTAGGTTGTCTCACTTAGGTGGTCTCTATTTTCTGCTGAAAGAGTTAGTGCAGCAATAAACATGCGGATGCAGATGTTTTTTCAACTTATAGATTTCCTTTCCTTTGACTATATAGCCCAAAATAGGATTGCTGGATCATAAGGCAGTTCTATTTCTAACTTGTTCAGGAATCTCCATACTGTTTCCCATAATGGCTGTACTAATTTACATCCCCACCAACCGTGTGCAAGTGTTTCCCTTTTCTCTACATCCTTATTATCATTTATCTTTTGTTATTTTACAATAGCCTTTTTGTTTGGGGGTGAGGTGACATCTTTGTAGTTTTGATTTGCATTTCCCTCATGATCAGTGATGTTGGATAGTTCTTCCATGTGCCTATTGACATTTGTATGTCTTCTTTTGAGAAATGTCTAAGTCTATTTCCCATTTTATTATTATTATTTTGCTATGAATTTTTGGAGTTCCTTATATATTCTGAGTATTAACCTTATTAGAGGTACAGCTTACAAATAATTTCTTCGATTCTGTAGATTGTCTCTGCACTCTGATGATTATTTCCTTTGCTGGGCAGAAGATTCATAGTCTTATATGGTTACATTTGTCTAGTTTTGCTTTTGTTTCTTATACTTCTGGGGCCTTGTGCAAAAAAAAAAAAAAAAAAAAATCCTTGTCCATTACAATGTCTGGAACTGTTTCACTCATGTTTTCTTCCAGTTGTTTCATTATTTCATGTCTTACATTGAAGTCCTTAATCCATTTTGAGTTTTTTGTAACTGGTAATAGATAAGGGTATAATTACATTTGCTGGTTGTAACTATTCCATTTTACTAGAACCATTTATTGAAAAGATTCTGATTGATCCCATGTACATTCTTACCATTTTTGTCAAAGATGAGTTATCTATAGATACATGGATTTACTTCCAGACTCTCTTCAATACTCTTCTATTGGTCTGTGTGCCTGTTTTTTTAATAACTTCTATTTTGATTACTGCATCTTTATAGTATGTTTTTATGTCAAGTAGTGTCATTCCTCGCCTTTGTTCTATTTGATTACGATGGCTTTAGCTATGAAGTGTTTTTTGCAGTTCTATATAAATATTATGATTTTTTTTCTAGTTCTGTGAAGAAAGTTATTGGTATTTTGACAGAAATTATATTGACTCAGAAAAGTGCTTTGGGTAAGATGAACATTTTAACAACATTGACTATCCCAATCCACAGATATGGATTATCTTTCCACTTTTTTCATTTTTAATTTCTTTCATCCGTGTTTTATAGTTTTCAACATAGAAATGTTTTTACTCTTTAGTTAAATTTATTTCTGTTTTTTATTTGTTTGTAGTTATGATAAATAGTATAATTTTCTTGATACTTAGATAATTTACTATTGGCATATAGCAGTACTACTAATTTTTGTATTTTGATTTTTTTATCCTTCAATCTTGCTGAATTCAATTATTTTAACTGGTTTTTGGAGGCATTGGGAGGGTTCTCTATGTAAGATCATGTCTTCTGCAAACAGTGACAGTTTGACTTTATTTCCAATTTGAATGACTTTTATTTCTTTACCTTGCCTGATTGCTCTGTCTGGGACTTCCAGAACTATGAAATATAAAAGTGATGAAGTGGGAACCCTTACTTTATTGTACATCTTAAAAAGATTTCAGATTTTGTACATTCAATATATTATTGTCAGCTGTTGACTTATTATAAATAAACTTTTAAATGATAAGGTACATTCCTTCAACATCTAATTTGTTCAGCATGTTTACTATGAAGGGATAATGAGTTTTATCAAATGCCTTTTCTGTAACTATCAAGATTGTCTTATGGTTTTTGTCCATCATTCTGCTGATGTAATATTCCATATTACATCTTTCTGTATTGCCTGTCTCTTAATATATCAATGTAGTTAGTATAATTTAGTTGTTTTCAATTCTTCAAACTAAAGATATGAATTCTTAATGAACAATGGTATAATATTAGAGCATTCTGATTATCTATATAATTACTCTAACTAGTGAGTTTTATACTTTAACATCTTTTCTTCATA
The DNA here is from genome assembly GCF_021218885.2 of Marmota monax. Taxonomy (NCBI): domain Eukaryota; kingdom Metazoa; phylum Chordata; class Mammalia; order Rodentia; family Sciuridae; genus Marmota; species Marmota monax. The sequence goes on from NW_026694096.1 coordinate 3,547,020, forward strand.
CTTGTTAACGTATCTTTCTGTTTGAAGAACTTTAGCATTTCTTATAGAATAGGTCTGGTGGAGATATATTCTTTCAGCTTTTGTTTCCTTGGGAAGGTCACGATCTTTCCTTCTTTTCTAAAGGATGGATTTGCTGGGTATAGTAAATTCAGTTGACACTTTTTTCCTTCAGTATTCTGAGAAACTCATGCCACTCTCTTGATCTATAAAATTTCTGTTGAGAGGTTCTACTGTCAGGAAATTCAGGCAACCCTATGTGTTATTTTTATTTTATATTATAGCCTTAAAAACATTTCTTTTATTTTTCATTTACTAGAGTTAGTAATAAGATGTTTTGAGGCAGACTTAGTTAAATCGTATTGGACTGTTGATCTCTGATCTTCTTGTACCTGGATATTTTAACCTTTTTTTCTAGATTTGGGGAGTTCTCTATTATTATTTGTTCATATAATTTTTCCACTGCTTTGGCATTATCAAGGTCTTCTTGAACCCAAATAACCCAAATTTTGCTCTTTAAATACTGTTCAAAATTCCCTTAAGCTTTTTTTCAGTCTTCATTCTTTTTCCTTTTTTTTCTCCTTCAACTGTGCATTTTAAGTAGCCTGTCTTCAAGCTCACTGATTCTTTGTTTGTTATTGATGCCTTCTGTTGCCTTTTTAATTTCACTGACTGTCAATAATTTATTCTTTGCTGGGCACAGTGACACATGCCTGTCATCCCAGCCACTCAGGAAGCTGAGGAAGGAGGGTAATAAATTAAAACCAGCAACTTAACTAGGCTCTAACCAAATTAGTGAGACACTGTCTCAAAAAATAAAATAAGAAAAAAAGAAAACTAAAGGGCTGAGGATATGGCTCAGTGGTAAAGTGCTCCTGGGTTCAACTCCCAGTACCAGCCACACACACCCACCCAAAAAAAGAATATTTTGCTTTTTGAATTGCTTCCATTTCTTGAAGTTTCTATTAGAGTATTGAGACATTTCTCTCTCTCTTTTTTATTTCAACTCATTTTCTTAAAACAGGTGCTTTAAATTCTCTGAGTGACAGTTCTCCCATACTTATTACTATCTGGTCAGTATCTGGCAACTTATTTAGACTTATAGGTAAGGACATGGTTTCCTGACAGCTTTTGGTGCTTATTGACATACAAAGTCATCAAGAATTAAAACAGTACATATATATTCCAGTCCTCCTAAACTGCTTTGTTCATCTTGTCCTTTCAGAAATTGTAAGAAGAGTGCTTATTTTCCTCTGAGCTGAAGATACTTGACTCTTTCAGCACTGAATAGCATCTAGGTCTATATTTTCTTGGAGTCTGCTATTGATATGTTGTCAGTATATTAATACAAGAGGGCAATCTAAGCCAAGGTTTGTCCAAATACAGAGGTGTATTGTTCAGAAAAATCCAGGAAGAGTACCTAGCTAGAGTAGTCTGTCCCACAAGCTTCTTCCTGGGGTAGTTCCAGATGCCTCATCTGCAGTTATTGTGCTGTGGTCAGGCACTGCAGGATTCTGCCCAGCTCTGGAAAGACTCACCTTGCATGAATTTGCCCCAGGCTCCTATGTCATGCCTGTGGCCACTAATACCAACAATCTGTGTCACATCCAGAGCACAGAGCTCATTAAAACCAGCATAACACTGGAGTAGGACTGAGGACTCCTGCTATAACATGCCTGTTGCTGAATAGGACACTTGGCTGAAAACCACTGCAACCAGCTGTACATGATGCCAGCTGGAGTAGACATCCAAAAGAACTAAATCTGCATATTTTCCTTTGATACTGGAGCTGTTCCAGATGCTCCTTCCACAGGCAGGCATGGGGATGGGGATGATTAAGATCTTCTCAAGGTTAGGTTTCACCAGACCAGCACTAATTTCCAGTGCAAAGTCATTGGTTACTATGTTGTCCTATCCTTAGCAAATAAGATCTTGCATCACTCTATGCTAAAGATGGAGTAGTACTGGTGAGGAAATCCCTTGGCCACCTAAATTGAGGCTAAACTGGGTTGAATCTCAGTCTCACAGTGTCTGGGGTATACCAAGGACCATGCTTTAGGGTGGTGGTGCAGGCCACAATGCAAGTGCCGGGACAGCTTTAGAGCCCTTTCTGTGACAGATTTGCTACCCAAGGCTGGGGGATAGATGTTGAAGACAGCCCCTTGGTCACCAGGGCTCTGCTAAGCTGGTTCACACCTGAATCTCACAGTCACAGGGCCTATACAGTCTTAGGAGGAGGGTAGATACGCCCAGGCCCACTCCCAGGTTGAAAATGATGTAGGCTGAAGTATGAGTCTCTCCCACTGGTGCCCAGGACTATATCTGATGCTGGAGCCAGTCTGGACATACAGTCTGTGAGCTCGAACCTGTATACAGAGTCTTCAAATTCTACCAGGTATTGGCTGTCCCAGTGACTGGTATGGCACTGAGCTCCAAGTTAAAATCCATTACTAGCCTTTGTTTTCAGCAGGACAAGTCATACTCCTCACTCTGCCACCTGAGATTGGAGGAGGAGTGGTAGAAGCAGTCACTTGCCTGGTGAATGCCATTGTAGCTGCTCAGTCTGTGGGATTTAGCCTGGGAGTAAAGGCCACAGACCTTTCCCAGCCCTGGGTTTAAGTGAGGTAGGCAGAGTAATAGGTTTCAAGTCTTAGGACTGGCCCTAATTCTCTCTCCCACCACCAAGCAGGTAGCACATCTCTCCATGCTGGACTGCTTGGGGGTGACACAAGCACCTCTTTCCTTCTTGCCTTCTTCAAAGTGACTTTTCATTTTATTATACTAAAAGCAGCTTTATGTTCTCTCTCCCAATTCCCTAGCACTTGCAAAGTTAGTTTGTCATGTGAATAGCTGTTCAACTTGTATCGGTAGGGAAACACTCACCTGAGGACCTTATTGAGCTGCCATCTTGCTCTACCTTCAGAGGTGGGTATAATTATTACAACTTAACAGATACAAAAAAAAATATACTCAAAGATGTGGAAAATTTTACCCAAGTTTACACAACTGGAATATGGCTAATATGTGTTGAGTATTTAATATGCATTAGCTTCTCATGAGCCAGGGATGGATTGAACCTCCTAAATCAGACTTGTGTTAATACTATGTTATTCTTCATATATTTAGTCTGTGAGACTTATTTTAATTCCAGAATTTGATACTAAGTATTTGGATTCAAACAGTAATAGCCACAAGACAAAAATTCTCAAGTCCCTCTCACATAAAAACTTAGGGCAGTACCCACAAAACTTGTTGGATTTTATAAATAGAAGTGCACATCTTGTACTCACATGTGTAGTCTCCTTCTTTACTTAACCAGTTTTGAATGTTTAAATCTAAACCTTAACTTCAACAACATCTCATTTAATTCTGTTTATAAATAAGCTAACATAACACAATTCAAAACAAAACATTCAAGATAGAAAAATGTTCATCTATTATATTAAAGACAAATTAACCAAAACATACTAGACATGCATAAACTGGTTTGATGGTTTAAAAAAATTCAGAATTTCATTTCAGGTATAGTACCATAAGGAATAGCTAATGAGAGTCAATGTCTAAATATAAAATTGAGGATAACAAGACAAGGCCCTGCTTTGATAACCTTGGACATTTTGGAGAAAGAAATAATTATCTATCCTCTCCACAACTCTGCAGTGAAGATATGCCACAAAGAAAGCAGAACAACATGTATTTTATAAGTAAATGATTTAATATAGATTTGAAAAATTAAAAGTAAATAAAAGGGGAAACTGTCTTCCTCATACTACTTTATATATTTGCAGGTCTATCATCATTTTCTCTTTTGGTTTGTGAGCTTCTAAAAGTAGTGATTTGTGTTTCTTATTCATTGTTATAAATTACCAAGCACACAAGCCATGCTCCATAAATATATAATAAGATGAACAGGAGCACAAACATTTCAACAAGAAAATGAAGTCCGCGGAGAGTCAGCTTCTCAATTCACATGTGCCCTTCAATTTCCTCTGGCTCTTATTCAAACCCTCAGCACCAGTGAGTTTCTCCCTCATCAGTAGCTCTTTCCATATACCTAAGGATTGACCTTCACCTTCAAACCTACTTCTTAGTGGGTAATTCTTACCAAGCAATTATGAAATAGCAACTATTACTAGTGCTGAATTTATGAGGTGCAAAGATTAAGTGGTAAAAATTATTACTGGATCTCAATTAATCAACAACTGCCCCAACTCCAAGAAGAAGACAAAATGGGTGAAGAATTATGAATCCAGGACTGGAGAGGGAGTATTCCATGAAAGCACTCATGTAGATTACTTTGGACTGGAATATTAAGGCCAAAGTACATAAAGTGATTTCCACCTAAAGAAACAGATTTATGTGAACTGGATCCTACAAATGTGAATATGTCCCTTTAAAATTTCTCAACATTGGACATAATAAACAGAAATATCAGTGATATTGATTTAGAAATTTCCACACAGGTACACAAATTCTTCATTGCAACTTTCACAATTGCTAAACTATGTATTTTGTGCAAAGGATCAGAAAACTCCACAAAATTATCTCCCTGTTTATTTTTCTTCAAAATAAATTTTTTTAATAATCCATTTTTAATCCCTTGTCAGTAGCTCTTTCCATTTATCAAAGGACTGACCTTCACCTTCCAACCTAGTGCTTACAGTAGCTAATTCTTACCAAGCAATTATGAAACAGCAGCTATTACTAGTGCTGAATTTAATAGTAAAATTCTGTTATAATGGAAATCATGCCTGCCTTTTAGCTCATATATCAGAGATGTGTGAATATTTTATTTGGAAAAATTGGCAAATAATATTAGATCCTACATTTAATACCTTTGGAGAGATCATCCGATTTATTTCTCCCTTCACATTTGACTTGTCTTTTTCCTAGTCTGTGCCTATGGATACTATATATTCTTTTATTCTGGTTTAGATTTTAGACACATAAACATGTTAATTTCCTTTTGGTGTGTGTAGTTGAGGCAACTAGACCTTTAAATTAAAAAGTGGGAAAAAGAATTGGTTTGGCAAAAATATAAAGACATCAATGATTGTCTAGTTCTTTCTTTCCTTTCTGAAAGAGATATATACTCCCTAGGGTAAATTACATTATAGTTAATACATATTTGGTATCTCGCCTTCAGAGATCTTTCTGTGGAAAGATGCTACATCACCATCTTATTTAATAAATCTGGCCTTGTGGGTTGTGTAGGCCAATAAAAAGTGAACAAAGGGTGTGTATCACTTTCAAGCCAAAGTTTCAAGAGGGCATGGTTTGCATGTCCCCTATGGTTTTGTCAACTCATTCCATCAGGTAGTGTCCCAGAGAGTGGCTCCTTGGTCATGGAGCCTAGAATAAATAAAAAGCTCACTTATCACAGAAAAGGAAAGAAACCTGGCCTTTGTTGTTTGTTTGGTTTGATTTCTTGGGTAAATTTCTACAATTCTGTGGTTGTAGTTGTTCTCTACACAGAATTACCTGCATATCCTGTCTGGCAGACCCTTTACAAAGTGCCTTGCAAAAAAGTGATGCTTTGTTTAAAGTGAGTGGTCTCCATTGTTTTTACATGAAGAACTCTAAAATAATTTATTTAAGTCATTATTAAGTATGGTGGTATAGGCCTGTGATCACAGCCTATCTTACTCTATCAGGTAAGAGTATTGCAAGTTTGAGGCCAGCCTCAGCAACTTAGCAAGGCCCTGCTCAGAATTTAAAAATATAAGAAAATTACTGGGGATATAGCTCAGGAGTGGAACTGCTCTGAATTTGACCCTCAGTATCTCAAAAAATAAATAAATAAATAAGAGAAATTTTTAGTAGGATCATATAGCATATGGAACTAATTGTAAATAGATAAACAAATGGATGTTATTGTGATTGTGTAACAGAACACAGAAATGATTTAGCTTTAAAAATTCTCTTTGTTAAGTAGGTTGTATCCAATTCTGTTAAATAAAATAACCACACCCAAGTTTCATCCTTGCCTTTTTTGAAAACTGTGAGATTTGCCAATTTTAGAATTTTTCACATCCACAATCAAGAGTGAAGAACATAATCGGTGAAACCACATTTAATTGTTCCCTCTTCTCTTAAAAACATGTATATTATCATTTTTTCCCTAACAACAACAAAAAAAACAGTGTTCCCTAGTCTAATGAGAAAGATAAAATGCAGGGAAAATGTTCTTTGGATCACAGCCCAAATTTTCCCATGTCACATCTCATTTTGCTCTTGAAGTGCTGGTACTCAGAAGTGATTTTACAGGGTAAACAGCTCAGGGTCCCTATTCATTGCTAGCAGTTGCTAATGGCCTTCCATTGTAACTTCTGAGAATTTTTTGTTTCAGTTACTATCACACATAGAACATGTTTGATAGATCATGTTTAAACTAAAAGGAGGTAACTAGGTATCATGGCATCAATAATGTCAAATTCTTAACCCTTACATATGTCTAAATATGTAGTATCAATAAGAAATGATACTGCATTAGTAATCCTGAAAGACAAAAATGGGAGAGAGAAGGAGATATAGCAGGAAGGTGGGGGAGAGGCAGAGAGACCTAATAGCCATAGCAATAAGCAGCCCAGGAACCTCAGAAGGAAACTGACATATCTGATCCGTTTCCTGTAAAGAATGGCACAAAGAACTTCAGGATATACTTTCTGGGGATGATTTGGAATTAGAGAAGTCTTCTGTTACATTCAAATATGGACAGATTTTCTAGCTTAACAGGTTTTATAAAATGTCAGACAATAATCAGCAAATTAGATCAGATTAAGAAAAATATCCAGATGTTTTCTGTAACTGAGTGACACTGGAAATCTTAGTTATATGCCATATGCATGTTCTATCTTGAGGTGGTGGATGCTCAGTCTCCAAGATCCCTAGGGAATGCTCTGTGATTCGGGGCACCTACCTAAGGCCAGGCTGAGAAAAGGCCTTTTTTTCATGCCTGTAGCAACCTAGTATTTTTGTTTGCAAGATCTGTCATTTTGACTTACCTGTGAAAAACAATTGCTTCTTCTAGTCAGTGCTCATCTCCCTCAGACATAAGCCCTTGGCAGGGGCAGCAAACAGAAGAGAATCTAATGAGAAGAATGTACAGACATCTTGGTATAGCAAAAAGATATATTCTTAATGATGATAGCCCTAAGATAGAGGGAAAGGGTACATTAGAAACACTCTCAGTTCAATGAATCAATTCCTACTTTTTCTCTTTCCAGAAAAATAAAATATACAGGAATGAAAGATACAAAAACAGCCAGGTACATCAGTGCTGTTTCACTGTTGAGTGATTAGCTTTCAGAAGTTCTTCAAAGGTAGCTAGGGTGAAGGAGAATTTCTTGGTTCCTTCAGGGAATTGGTTGGAATTACAATGACATGAAATGAGAAATGGATGCAGAAGAGAAGACCTCTCACTCAAAAACCAGGTAGAAAACAAAACAATGAGAAGATGCTGAAGAGACCTCATTCTGGAGCACCCACAGAAACCTAAGTCTGTCCATAGAGCTTTATTTTTGGTACGCATGGAGAAGATACAGAAGAAAACTAGGTTGTCTCACCCTCAAAAATATACTATGCTGTTCTGAGTCAAAAGAGGACAAAACTTCCTATGTGGATGATGGATTATGAAATTTAGCAGGGGGGAGGGTTGTTCCCTAAACCAAACTAACATGTAGTCAAATGCAGTTTAATATGGCATTGTTATTTACAGTAGTATGTGAATTGATAAGCACACCCCTTGACACATGAGCTCAATCTCAGGCTAAGTATTGATCTTGGTTATTCTGAGAACATAAAACCCTTGAAAGCCACATGTCTGGATGCATTTCCTTGCGTGCTATCTTAAGATGACGTGACGGGCTGCTCTCAAGCCCCAGCTTGAGACATGGCATCCAGGAGAGGCTGCCCGACAAAAGCTTGAACTGGCAGCTCCCACCTCTGAGCAGGGCTTGATTGCCCTGGCCTTTAAATGTCAGGAGCTGAGCAGGAAAGGTCGAGGCCCTGCCCTTAAAGAGCTAGCAGCACCCAGCGCCTCCCTGTCAATGAAGAAAAAGCAAATATTTCATTTCTTTTAAAATCTAAAAAATTTACCCTCCTCAAATTAAACAACCTGGGCAAACACTTCTCTCTTTTTGTCCTTTAACAAAGAGAGAGCCATTTGACTTAGCAACTTTCTTAAAGGTGGCCTTTAAACTTCAAAATAGGTATCTAAAGCTCCTTCTGGAAGGGAAGAAAAGTGAAATGTGAGATAAGAAGCCTTCTCTGGAGTTGCAGAGCAGACACTGATTAATGGGAAGTGTGAAGAGCTCACATCACTAAGGAAAGTGAGATTTTTGCCTCTGTTTATCTAGGATGTGGTTCCTCCTAAGGGAACTATTTAAAGTGGGGAAAGGAATTTTATATATATAAAAATATACAAGACAATATGTATGTGTATATGACAATTAATATTTCTGTTGAACATACATAGCCATTTTTTAAATAAATGTCCAGGTAAATAGAAGGATATTAAAATGGAAATTGTTTCTCTGAACCTGCACTGTCCAAAAAACATACAATGGGAATGACATAGGTAATTTAAAAGGTTCTAGTAGAAATGCTAAAATAAAGTAGAAAGAAACACGATAAACCCATTTTAGTATTTCATTTCAATTAATAATCAATATTAAAACACATGGACACTGCATTGGTTTTTACATTGAACTTTAAGTGAATTGAAATTAAATAAATAATTTAAAAATCCCTCAGTGGCAGTAGCTGAATTTCAAGGACACAGTAGTTACCTGTGCCTAGCGGCCCCCACGCTGGAACCACACAGTTTTGGAACACATCAAGATCAAAGCACTCCCATAAAAGTTGAGCAAAGGGAGGCTCAGACAGGATCATAATATTGCTTCTAAGTGAAGGTTTGTTGAACTCAAATGTTCAACGTTTAAATTTTGTATACCAAAATAGAAAAGTTGAAGACTATCTCTAGTTCTTATTAGTACTGCAAACATATGAACACTAACTCATTGATCATGCTGCAAACCTCAGGTATTTCCAAATGGGACTTTTTTTGACATATTCAGCAACTCTACAGTCGGAATAGAAAAAAAGGGGTTTTCTTATGGCTCACATTTTATTGTTTTATTTATTTTTATTCTAAAATCAGCCTGAGGTCCAAATTGTCACAGTTCTCCTGTCCATCACTTATTTCTCATTTTAGTTGAACACTAGGTCCGTGGTTTTACTCAGGTTCTTGTGGTAGTGTCAGCTACATTCCAGAAATAAAGTGCTTATCATGCCATATTCAGATTCTTTTTAAAAGTGTCCTTCCAGACAACTGGCCACAGGCAGAGTCACTTCAGTCAACTCAACTGTAACAGATAATGGATCTCTTTCACTGTGGGATCTTTCATCCATCATAAAGCCACCCTGTCCTCTCTAGAAATAATACATCATTACAGAGCTCAAGGCCATGGAAGAGAAGAATCATAAAGAATAATATACAAAAGAATGTATTTTGTCAGCACAAGATAAGGCTAACTCAAAAAAGCAAACAAAAAACTTAGCATTTTCTTTAGATATGAGTACATTTTTCTTTGGAAAATCCTGTTTGATGCCCACTTTTGTCTGCTCCAAACATACTTTGTTGCTGCATAAGATTGAGAGTCTCAGGCCTTATATCTCTTTCATTGAATTATCCTCTCATGCCCTGAACTGAACTGGGAACTGTCCCAGAGCCTTGTCAACTCCTTTTATTTTTGTTATGAAGCAGGTTTTACCTGAAGGAAATGCCCATTTGTTGCCAAACTTAATTAAGGAAAGTTGGATCTTTGAGAGAAGGAAAAGCATATGAGTTGCTAAATAGCAAAGAACATTTTATGGGTTTTTCTATGGCACTAAAACAACACCATGTTCTTTCCATCTAAGTAAACAGACAAAAGAGAATACTTCCAACCCCTGCTTACACTATGCCCCTTATTCGATCATCATTATCCCCATTTAATAGGGAGGGAGATTGAGATGGTGGATGATAATTGGAGCTACCTAGTGCCTCAAAAGAGGAGACAGAGCTAGAAGTCATTAACTTTGTCAATTTCCACAGTGCAGCTGAGGCACTGTGGTTTTGAAAAAGAACAGATGGTAAGTGAAGGCAAGGACTAAAGACGGAGGCCTTCCTTTAGTAACTTGGAAAGCTGTGGAGTGCTATTCTGCATGCTAAATAGGATAGAAATTCCAGGCATTGAAAGCCAGCCATACTGCCTTATATGATTCTTTTAAAAATAATTCTCACTTCTTTTTTTTTTTTTTCTTTTTTTCCCCTCACGGCACATTAGATTGGGTGGAAAGAAGTGAGGGGAGGGAGGATAGGAAGGACAGCAGAATAAAATAGACACTAGTATTGCTGTATGTATAAATGTGACTGTATGACCAATGTGATTCAGCAAACTGTACACTCAGAAAAAGGAGTAATTATACCCCATTTGATTCAAATGTATGATATGTCAAGATCACTGTACTGTTGTGTGTAACTAATAAAATAAATAAATAAATAAATAAAAATAATTCTCTTTGGAAAGGGTTGCCTAAATTTAAAATATCCCTAGGGTCCTATTTTTAGGGGGTCCAATTCAAACAAGTTTTCTTTTTTAACAGCAGATAGTCTTCTCAGTGATCTACTTTAAATGGGTTACCCCGAGCAATAGGCTAAAATAACACTTTTTTGATGAAATTTCTCTGGATTTTTTTCCCATTCAGTTTCATAGAAAAATCATAGAAAAAATTATAGATTAGATAATCTACAAATAAAGTCTACTTTCCCTGGTAAACAAATTCTAGTCTATCAAGGTTTTGTTTCTCTTTTGGGTCATGCAAATTTAAGAATAAAGAAGTCTAGATACTTTGCTTTATGGTATTATTTTCCATTTAGTGATGATAATTTATCTCCTTGATACCCTAAAAAAGCGTTACTTTAAGTCATGACATATAATTATTTCTTCTGCTAGATTCCTATCATTGACCTTATTTAATCTTATTAATAACTTTTTATTCCAAACTAAAAATTAAGATAAATAATACAACATTCATGCGTATATGCTAAAATTGTTCTAATGTGGTGGCTATTAGCCACTGTGGATACCAGCTTGTGAAACATGGCTAATATAAATTCAGTTGTACTGATGTGTAAAATTGACATCGGATTTCAAAGGCTGGGTATAAAAAACAAATGTAAAATACCTCATTAATAATTCTTAATATTGAATATACATAGAAATGATAAAAACTCAAAATATATTGGGCTCAATAAAATATATTCTCAAAACTAACTTTTTTGTTTTCATTTTTTTTTTAAACTTTTTAAATGTGACTATTAGAAAATCTAAATCTACCTATGTGACTCCCATTGTATTTCTATGGGCAATATCACTGGAGAATAGGAGTCGGCAAACTTCTTGTGAAGGACCAAATAGTCATATTTTGGAGTTGTGGCCATATGGTCTCTATTTCAGTTGCTTGACTCTGCATTATAGCATGAAAGCAGGCATAGACAAAGCATAATGAATTTGCATGGCCATGCTCCAAAGAAACTATTTATGGACACTGAAATTGAAATTTCACATAATTTTCATGTAATATGAAATATTCTTGTTTTGATTTTTTCAGCCATTTAAAAAATATTAAAATATTAAAAATATTAAAAATAAGTGCTGTGGTTTGTACACACCCACCCAAACTGATGTTGATATTTAATCTCCATTTTGAGTTGTCAAGAGGTGAGACCATTAAGAGGTGATTAGTTCACAAGGGTTCTGCCCTCATAAATCAATTAATCCATTCATGGATTAATGGGTTGCCTAGATAGTGTGTCTGTAACAAAAACCAGTTTAGCTTTCTCTTAAATGTGTTATTTCACCATGTGTTGCCTTCCTTTATATCATGACCCATCAGGAAGGACCTCACCAGATACTAATCAGATGCTAGTGCCATGCTCTTGAACTTCCCAAACCATAAACTAAATAGGCCTCTCTTCTTTATGCATTATCTGGCCTATGATATTCAGTAATAACATCAGAAAATGGACTAAGACAATGGAGGCAAGATTATTAGGCTGATGATTTGGCTTATGAGACATTTATTGCCAATTTTTGCTATAAACTATAAATTACAAAAATTGCAATGTTCAGGCAATCTTATCATCTGCCAATTCCTATTATTCATGCAAAAGAGGGCCAAGCTATGATATAAAATCAGAACAGAAAAGAAAACCACCTCATTTGAGGGTTGCTAGAACAAAAGCAGAAGTGGGAAACAGGACTGATTTCTCACATATCACAATATCAATGATGTATTTTATTTATTTTTTATCCTTAGGAATTAATAATATCAATTCTTAGTCCAAATTTTTTATGCAAGTTTAAAAAAAATAAAAGAGATGATGCAACTAAAGCAAAGGTAGAGAAGAATTGACAAGTGTTAGTTATCTTGCTAGGTTCCACTGGCACTCTTGAACAGGAGGTAATCAGCTTGTGAGGCTGAAAAGAGAAGTCAGCAGAAGGCTGTGCCTTGGCAGAGTTGAATAGCAAATGAAGTTCCGTATTGATATCCACCTATCTCTTGCACTTTGGCCCATAGGTACCTACATAACTACATACAGCTTGTGGTCTAGTGAGGCAAACAGGCTTTAAGCAAATAAACACATATACCACTTAAAGATGTGAAAATCCTATGAAATAAAAGAGCAGGTACACTAGAAGAATGTTTCCAAACTTAAACATGTCTATGAATAACCTGAGGGCCTCATTAAAAGGCAGAACATGATTTAGTAGGACTGGGCTGTCACCCTTTTTTCTGTATTTTTCTCAAGCTTCTAAATGATGCTGATAGTTTTGGTCCATGAACCACACTTCTGTGGCAGGTATTTTTATCTTTGGATTGCTGATGTATCCCAGTTACCTAGAATAGTACTTAGCACATAATAGTCATTCAATAAATATATGTCAAATGAATGAAAGTTGACATTAGAGAAAGTCTTATGGAGGGATATATCATTTAGATTGGGGTATCAAAATAAGGTCTCCGATTTAAAAAAAAAAAAAAAAATCAGCTGAGTCTAGGCCCAGAACCCTCTTACCTTCTGAATACTAACACTCTGTCACTCTTCCCTCTGTAATTGACTCTTTTAAGAATGGGTTCTTAAAAAGCACCCAAAAGATAGAGATTATGGAAAATAATAGTCAAATATATTTGTATTTCTAACATTGATGCCTAGAAAAGGAACATTTTTAAAAGGATGACTTTCTAAGGGTGGAGTTTAAGGACCAACTACAACCCAATAAAGTCATATTTGGTGTCTGTGTCCTTTTTGATCACACCAAATAATGAAAGCTATTACTAATGTCTGCACAAAACTAATAATAGAATTTTAATAAGGATGAACCACATTTTTTCTATAAATTAAGGTTGGCATCTATGATTAACAGTTTCCCCTCACAGAGGTTCTATTGAAATAATGGACTCTTACAGTTGCCAAGAGTCTAAAAGATTGCCAAGAATCTAAACTGTTTCAAGCACTTTCCTTAGGGAGGCACTTTTTATTCCATATGCTACCTTTAAATGGTCACTTTGAACTTCCTCACAAAACAACCCACTCCACTGATGGCGCCTTGGAAGATGATACTAAATTTTGCCTTAATGATTTGTCTTACTCTCAAACTTGTATTTACAGGTTCTGGTTCTCTCATTCCACAGATATTTTAGTGCTAACAACATGCTGGGATATAACCGTGCAGTATTTCATAGGCCTTTCTTATGTCATCCTGTCCTCTAAAACCCATTAGGACAAGTCTGATCATCTTCTCTGTGACAGAACTTCACAGTTTTGGAAGACAGTTATTCTTAAAGATCTGGAAAACTGCCCATTCATCTTTTTTTAAAATTTATTTATTTATTCTAATTTGTTATACATGACAGCAGAATGCATTTCAATTCATAGAACACATATACAGCACAATTTTTCACGTCTCTGGTTGTACACAAAGTAGAGTCACACCATTCGTGTCTTTATACATATACTTAGGGTAATGATGTCCATCTCATTCCACTGTATTTTTTATCCCCATGCCCCCTCACTTCCCCTCACTCCCCTTTGCCCTATCTAAAGCTTCTCCATTCCTTTCATGATCCCCTGCATCCTCATTATAGATCAGCATCCATATATCAGAGAAAAAAATTGGCCTTTGGTTTTTGGAGGGATTGACTTACTTCGCTTAACATGATATTCTCCAACTCCATCCATTTACCTGCAAATGCATGATTTTATTCTCTTTTAATGCTGATTAATATTCCATTGTGTATATATACCACATTTTCTTTATCCATTCATCTATTAAAGAGCATCTAGGTTGGTTTCACAGTTTAGCTATTGTGAAAAGTGCTGCTATAGACATTGATGTTGCTGCATCACTGTAGTATGCTGTTTTAAAATTCCTTGGATATAAACCAAGGAGTGGGATAGCTAAGTCAAATGGTGGTTCCATTCCAAGTTTTCCAAGGAATCTCCATACTGCTTTCCATATTGGTTGCACCAATTTGCAGTCCCACCAGCAGTGTATGAGTGTATTTTTTTTCCCCACAGCCTCGCCAACACTTATTGTTGTTTGTATTCTTAATAGCTGCCATTCTGACTGGAGTGAGATGAAATCTTAGAGTAGTTTTGATTTGCATTTCTCTAATTGCTAGAGATGTTGAACATTTTTTTCATATATTTATTGATTGATTGTATATCATCTTCTGAGAAGTGTCTGTTCAGTTCCTTGGCCCATTTATTGATTGGGTTATCTGTTTTTTTGGTGTTAAGATTTTTGAGTTCTTTATATATCCTAGAGATTAGTGCTCTATCTGATGTGTATGTTATACAAATTTGCTCCTATTCTGTAGGCTCTCTATTCACCTCACATTGTTTCTTTTGCTGAGAAGAAGCTTTTTAGTTTAAATCCATCTCATTTATTGATTCTTGATTTTTTTTCTTGTGCTATAGGAGTCTTATTAAGAAGTCAGGGCCTAATCCCACATGATGAAAATTTGGGCCTACTTTTTCTTCTATTAGACAGAGGGTCTCTGGTTTAATGCCTAGGTCCTTGATCCACTTTGAGTTGAGTTTTGCACATGGTGAGAGATAGGGGTTTAATTTCATTTTGCTGTGTATGAATTTCCAGTTTTCTCAGCACCATTTGTTGAAGAGGCTATCTTTTCTCCATATACGTTTTAAGTGCCTTTGTCTAATATGAGATAATTATATTTATGTGTGTTTGTTTCTGTGTCCTAAATTCTGTACCATTGGTGTACAAGTCTATTTTAGCATCAATACCATTCCATTTTTGTTACTATTGCTCTGTAGCATAGTTAAAGGTCTGGTATAGTGATGCCATCTGCTTCACTCTTCTAAAGTATTGCTTTAGCTATTCTGGGTCTCTTATTTTTCCCGATGAATTTCCTGACTGCTTTTTCTATTTCTATGAGGAATGTCTTTGGGATTTTGATTGGAATTGCATCAAATCTATATAGTGATTATGGAAGTATGGTCATTTTAACAATATTAATTCTGCCTATCCAAGAACAAGGAAATATTTCCATGTTTTAAATTCTTTTTTAATTCTTTCTTTAGCATTCTATAGTTTTCATTGTAGAGGACTTTCATCTATTTTGTTAAGTTGATTCCCAATTTTTTTTTTGAGGCTATTGTAAATGAGGTAGTTTTCCTAGTTTCTTTCAAAGGATTTGTCCCCAATCTACAGAAATGTTTTTGATTTATGGGTGCTGATTTTATAACCTGCTACTTTTCTGAATTCATTTATTAGTTCTAGAAGTTTTCTGGTGGCATTGTTTGGCTCATTGAGGTATAGAATTATATCATCAGCAAATAGTGATAATTTGAGTTCTTCTTTTCCTATCTGTATCCCTTTAATTTCTTTTGTCTGTCTAATTGCTCTGGTTAGAGTTTCAAGAATTATGTTAAATAGTCATTCCTGTTTCTAGAGTGAATGCTTTCAATTTTTCTCTATTTAGAATGATGTTAGCCTGGGGCTTAGCATAGATAGCTTTTACAATGTTGAGATATGTTCCTATTATCCCTAGTTTTTTTTATGTTTTGAACATGAAGGGGTGCTGTATTTTGTCAAATGCCTTTTCTGCATCTATTGAGATGATCATATGATTCTTATCATTAAGTCTATTGATGTGATGAATTACATTTATTGATTTCCATATGTTGAACCAACGTTGCATCCCTGGTATGAACTCCACTTGATCATGGTGCACTATCATTTCAATATGTTTTCTATTCAATTTGCCAGAATTTTATGGAGAATCTTTGCATCTATATTCATTAGAGATATTGGTCTGAAGTTTTTTTTTTCTTTGATGTGTCCTTGCCTGGTTTTGGCATCAGGGTGATATTGGCCTCATAGAGTAAGTTTGGAAGTGTTCCCTCTTTTTCCATTTCATGAAATAATTTGAGGAGAATTGGTATTAGTTCTTCAGGTCTTGTAGAACTCAGTTGTGTATCCATATGGTCCTGGGCTTTTCTTGGTTCATAGGCTTCTGATGGTGTCTTCTATTTAATTACTTGAAATTGATCTGTTTAACTTGTGTACATCACCCTGATTCAGTTTGGGCAAATCATATGTCTCTAGAAATTTGTCAGTGCCTTTGATACTTTCTATTTTATTGGAGTACAAATTTTCAAAATAATTTCTAATTATCTTCTGTAGTGTCTATTGTGATATTTTCTTTTTCATCACAGATGTTAGTAATTTGAGTTTTCTCTCTCCTCTGTTAGCATGGCTAAAGGTCTGCAAATTTTATTTATTTTTTCAAAGAATCAACTTTTTGTTTTGTCAATTTTTAAACTTTTTCTTTTGTTTCAATTTCATTGATTTCAGTTCTGATTTTAATTATTTCCTATCTTCTCCTGCTTTTGGTGTAGATTTATTCTTATTTTTCTAGGGCTTTGAGATGTAATATTAAGTTATAGATTTGTTGGCTTTTTCTTCTTTTAAGGAATGAACTCCCTATAATGAACTTTCTTCTTAGAACTGCCTTCATAGTGTCCCAGAGATTTTCATAAGAATATAGATATAACATATACACCTCTAAAAATGTTTTAATCTCCTCCTTGATGTCTTCTGCAACCCATTGTTCATTCAGTAGCATATTATTTAGTCTCCAGGTATTGGAGTAGCTTTTATTTCTTATTTTATCATTGATTTCTAATTTCATTCCATTATGATCTGATAGAATGCAGGGTAATATCTCTACTCTTTTATATTTACTAAGAGTTGTTTTGTGGCATAATATGGTCTATTTTAGAGAAGGATCCATGGCTGCTGAGAAGAAAGTGTATTCGCTTATTGAAGAATGAAATATTCTATATATGTCAATTAAGTCTAAGTTATTGATTGTATTATTGAGTTCTATAGTTTTGGAAGATCTATCCAGTGGTGAAAGAGGTGTGTTAAAGTCACCCAGATTTATTGTGTTGTGGTCTATTTGACTCATGAACTTGGAAGACTTTGTTTGATGAATGTAGATGCTCCACTGTTTGGGGCATATATATTTATAATTGTCATGTCTTGGTGTATGGTTCCCCTGAGCAGTATAAAATGTCCTTCTTTAGCTCTTTTGATTAACTCTGGCTTGAAGTCTACTTTATTTGTTATTAGGATGGAGATCTCTCCTTGTTTCTGCAGTCCATGTGAGTAATATGATTTTTCCCAACCTTTCACCTACAGTCTGTGGATGTCTTTTCCTATAAAATGAGTCTCTTAGAGATAGCATAGTGTTGGGTCTTTTTTTAAAAAATCAAATCTGCCAGTCTATATATTTTCTTTTTAAAAAAGAATATTTTTTGTTGTAGTTGGACACAATACCTTTATTTTATTTACTTATTTTTATGTGGTGCTGAGGATCGAACCCAGGGCCTCCTGCATGCTAGGCAAGTGCTCTACCATTGAGCCACAAGGATGACAAGGATGTTCTCTAGTACAGGCTTTCTGGTTGTAAATTCTTTTGATTTTTGTTTATTATGGAATGTTTTTGTTTTGTCATCAAATCTAAAGCTTAGTTTTTCTGGGTATGATTTTTGGTTGGCATTCATTTTCTTTCAGAGCTTGGTATATGTGTTTTCCAGGATCTTCTAGCTTTCAGGGTCTGGGTTGAAAAATCTGCAGATATCCTAATTGGTTTCCCCCTATATGTAATCTGATTTCTTTCTCTTCTGACTTTTAAAATTCTCTCCTTGTTCTGCATACTAGGCATTTTCATTATAATGTTCCTTGGTGTGGATTTCTTGTGATTTTGTACATTTGGTGTTCTGTAGGCCTCTTGTATTTGATTTCCAATTCATTCTTCATGTTTGGAAAATTTTCTGATATTATTTCATTGAATGGATTGTTCATTCCTTTGGTTTGGAATCCTATGCCTTCCTCCATCCCAATAATTCTTAAATTTGGTGTTCGTATGTTATCCCATAATTCTTGAATGTTCTGCTCATGGTTTCTTACCATCTTCACTGTGTGGTCAACATTCTTTTTAAGATTATATATTTTTTCTTCATTGTCTGAGATCCTGTCTTCCAAGTGATCTAGTCTGTTGGTGGTGCTTTCTATTGAGTTTTTAATTTAGTGTATTGTTTCATTTCAAGAATCTGTTTTTTGTTTGTTTGTTTGTTTTTTTCAGAATCTCTATTTCCTTATTGACATAATCTTTTGCTTCTTGTATTTCCTTATGTAGCTCTTTATCAAAATGATCTTTTGCTGCCTGTATTTACTCTCTTATATCATCCTTTAACTCACAGAACATTAAAGTTATGTACATGCTGAACTCCTTCTCTATCATTTCTTCTATTGTGCTGGCCATGAATTCTATAATGTAGTATATTGGTTTGTTTGGGGTACTTTCTTCCCTTATATTTATCATGTTGTTTGTGTGTCTTCCCTTCTAGCACTATGGATCTGAGGCATTATACTTTTTTCCCTATAGGCTTATAGTATCCCTGTAGGGTTCCAATACCTCTCTTTTAATAGGGAGAACCATATCAACAGATCCCAATACAAGCAATATACAACCTTAAACCAAATAGCTGCTATTAAGATGTTTACGGTTTTGTCACAATATACAGAAATGGTCAGTTCAATTATTATCTACAATATAATCAGTAGGTTTGCAAAAGAGTCTACAGTTTCTGATGGTGTACAATAAACCAGGGGTGAGGTGTAGGATGAGATGTTGAGGGGGATAAGAAGTGAATATATAGAGTTATTAGATCTTAGAAAGCATGAAAGAAGTTGGTTAGTAGCAAGAGAAGAGAGAGAGAGATTTGGGAGCAACAAGTAAGTGGGAAGACAATAGAGTACAAAAAAACAAACATAAATATTAAGAAAAATTAAAATGTAAAAATATGAGATAAAAGAATATATAACCCAACTGTAATATACTATTCAGACATCCCAGTTCTTAGTTGCCTAATTCATGAAAAGTACTTGGTTTCACCAATGTTGTGGATATGAGGGAAGGAAAAGAGAAAGAAAGAAAAAAAAAAATTTGAAGGAAGATACAAGGATTGTTTTTGTTGGAGATCATTATCTTTCCTGAGTTCCTTCTCATCTAATAAATAGGGTAATCTGTTGTTTGCTGTTATCTCAACCCTCAGGATGGTGAAGGTTATTAGGGTGGGAGAGTTGGTCTTGGGGCACCCCAAGGATCTCCTGCTAACATAATGTGGGTGCCTGGTCTCCTTATATCACCTGTAGACCTCACAATTCCTGGTCTCTAATTTAGTCTCTAAACTGTATCTCACTCACCCCCTCCGTTTCTGCTTCCCAATCAGGACACTTTCTCTCTGGAGGTCTTGTGGGCTGCTTTCTGGGGCTGAGCACCTGTCTCAGAGAGCTGTTTTATATTAGGCAGTTCAGGACCAGCCACATAGCCATAGGCACTGTGTCAGATTAGCAGCTACACGGGAGACAGGTGAGTTGGGGACTATAGGTACCTTGATATTGCTTCTAAACCCCAGCTGGTGTTCCAAGATAGGAGTTGCCCCAACTAAAGATGGTGACAAAGGTGTCCCAATATGGAGGCAGCTGCTTTCAGTGATGGGGTGTCAGGTCAAGTGGGGCTGGGCAGTGGCGTTGGGCAGTGTGTTCAGAGATGCAGCTCTGTGGCATGCAGTGTTGTGACTGGTGGCTGTCTCCAGACCCTGTGTGGTGTCCCCAGGTGCAGGCTACGTATGGCATGTAGGGGACTATGGCAGTGGTTGCAGTGTTCCAAGATGGAGGTGACCAGGAGAGCCCCATGTTGGTAGATGGGTGTCCACACAGAGTAATGGCCAGAATTCCTGAGTGTGGGCAGCATGTGGGTGTCCTTTGTGGGAGTGGCAGCCAGTAATCCTGTGCAGGTGCTGATACAGGTGGTCCTGCTCTGGCACCTGGAGGTCCTGCATGGATGAGTGGCTGGGAATCATGCCCTGATGCTGAGGCCTGGAAACCTGCGTAGACTTAGTGCATATGATTCCTACACAGGAGCAGCTGTCAGGGGTCCTCTACTCATTCACAGAGAAATAGTATTCCCACTACTTAAATTCCAGGTCCCAGAGCAACACAGAATGCACCCTCCCTCTAGCCCACCATTTTGGATTCCCCTCCTTGCCCATTCAACTTTATGAAAAATTATTTCATTTGGTCATAATTGCCATGTGTTAGCTACTATCTCAAGCACTGTGGATATTACTCTGCACAAGACAGATATAGTCCTTTTTCTTGTGAAAATTAAAGTTTAGCAAGAAGTACATGTATTGAACAAGTTAATATGGCATTGTGCAGTTTGATAAGGCAAGAAATGATGTTGTGACTACATAATCAGAGGAAAGGGTCCTGAATAAACTAACCTTTAAATCAAAGCTGAAAGGACTAAGGTTGACCAGAAGGTCAAGAATGGTCAGATAGGGAATAGTGAGTATAGACCCTCCACTGGTAAAACAGAACATCATTTACATATGAAACAAAGGTGACCATACATTATATGGGAAGGAAAAATGTTATGAGATGAAGCTGAAGAAGTAACAGAAACCAGGTTTTGGAGGGCTCTGTAATTTTTTTCTTTTTTTTTTTATTTACTTCAGCCAAAAGACAGGACGTTGAAGGATTTTAAGCAAAACAGTGACATGATCAGATCTGAATTCTATAATGATCACTCTGGCTTCAGTGTTTAGAAAAAAACAGGAGTGAATAAAGCCAGAGGCAAGGAGATATGTCTGTGCTGCTTAAATGGTAGCTGCATATAAATCATCTGAGGATCTTGTCAAATGCAAATAATAAAAGCATGTTTAGCTGGAGCATGAGATACAATGTTTCTGAAGTGTCCAAGTGGTGCCCATGCAGGTAAACTGAGATCCTCACTTTAAGTAGCATTCAGAATGCTGTGGGGTAAGAAATGATGAAAACTGGGTAAGGTGATCACAGTGTAGATGAAGAGAAGTGGTTGGTTCCAGGTGAGTTTTAGAACTGAGATTCAGAAGATCCTCCATAAACCATTGGGTGTAGGAGATGAGGAGAGCATGCCTCCCAAGCGTCTGCTTAGTAAAGGAAGTGGTGGTCATGGTGTCTTTAAACACAATATTTATAATTCAAAACAAAGATAAATTCTCAATTATTTTCATCCTCTCATAAATATAATGATTTTTTTTTCTCCAGTTAGTTGTCTCTGGTCCATGAAATCCCATGTATTTATTTATGATGGTTAAGTGGCTTAGAAAATGCATAAGCTTAGCCATATTGCCTTGATAGGGTATTTGGGTTCTTTAATGACAAACAACCCAGGGATTAGCTTTCCGTATACATAGCAACATGCACATTCAGTATCTGTATTCTTGCAGGCGTGCAGATCTATACAGCTACAGTGCACTGTGGACTTCAATGGCTTGCATACCAATGGGGCTTCTTTTGGCTTTAGTAGCAGAAATGGGTAACAGGAGATAAAAAAAGGCTCATTTCCTAAATTTTTACTACTGGGGTGGTAGTAATAGTGGAAATCACATTTCTGTGATGAGCCGACATCGTTTTTAACAGCTAGGATTCTTTCTCCACTCCCACAGCATATTTCCTGGAAGATTTCTATTAAACAGAAGAGGTAATTTAGAGGTTTGATTATTATAGATTTCTTAAAGTTTAGCCCACATAGCAATCGCAGCCAGCCTTGCCAGAAGAGTTGAGAGAAAGGGTGGGGGGCCTGGAATTTGATGTATTGAAACAGTGAAACCTCATTTGAGAGACAGCTCTGTTCTCTCTCCTGTCTTAAGTATCATTATGCATTTTATGTTTTATGAACAAAGTGTTTATTTGTTGAACTATTCAGGCATAGGAAAGATGAGCAGGTTGTGTGCTTGTTAGCTGACTTGGAAAGCTGAAATATTTCTGGTTGCTAAGCTTAAAAGAGATGGTTGTTTATGGTATATATTCCATAGTTTTCCATCTGCTTAAATTGAAGCTGACAGAAATTCAAAGTCAATGCCTTCCTTATAAAGTGATCCTTTGTGATGTAATTACAGAATGAAATCTCTTGGCTGAAATAGGATTTTCTCCCTGAGAGATGACATTAAAAAGAAGTAGAGATTACCAATAAACAATCTGAGAATCTAGATGAGTAATAGTGAAAGGAAGTAAAGTCATTTCTTTAATTCTCCTGAATGCTGTCAGAAAATAACATCATTTAGTTGAAACAAGCAATTCAAACTAGACTTGGGGAACTGATCAAGCCAAGTGCAGCTCTGCTGAAGTCCTCGTGAAAGACAGTTGTCTTACAATAGAAGGACCATCATGGCATCTGCCCAGTACACTGGTCTTATGCCGACCTCCCTGCTAACTACCTAGAATGGATGCCTATGGCAAAGGTAATTCCATTTCTTTGCCTCTTGAGCTCATTGATAGATCAAATTTCCCAGCTTCCCTTACATTTAGATGGGCCCTGTGACTCAGCTCCAGCAGTGGGATGTGGGTGAAAGTGGTGAATGCCACTTCTAGACATGGCCCCCAAAACACTTCCAAGAGCTTCTTCACCTGCTCTCCCTCTTCACTCATTGGCTGATCAGTGAAAAAGATCCAAAGAACTCTGGCATCATAGAAAAAGCCAGAGCCAAAAAAGCTACTGATTTTTTTTTTTTTTCATAGCAGCCAGGTACGCCATGACTAATATATTCCCTAGGGCCATATCTGTGCTATGTTATGGTAATGCCCAAGTTCTTTGTACAAGCTCACTGTTATTGGGCCACATTCTCAAGTACTGAATAAAACAGCCCAGTGCTACTGACCTCTAGAACAGAGGACATGTCAATTTAGGAGCTTGGTACAGTCATGTTTGGTAATATGAGGGCGGATATAGATAAAACCAGACAGCTGAAGTAAATAATGAGCCAGAGTGGCCAGGAGGAGACCACAGGACTACAGAGATACATGGTGAAATGTATTAAAATCACTTGATTTCCTATTTTCTTTTTCATTATCTAAGCTTAACTCTCAATTACTAGAATTTTTTTGTTTGTTGTTTGTTTTGCACACTGCATTGAGTGCAAACGAGAAACTGTTTACTAATCTAAGCTGATAGGATTTGGGAAAAGTCCTCAAATCATGGCTATTTATTGTTCTTTTTGTCCAGAGAGTTATAATTAAGCTTGTTCTAATGAAGATTTAAGAGCTCAAATTACTCAAGAAGTGATTCTTGAATAATTTCAAGTGGGAGAGGAGGAAGAGTCACCATTCCCTCTCCATGGCCTGTGGCTTCCTTCAGATCACATGTTTCTTCAGAACGTCAAGGTCCATTAGCCAAAAGAACACCCTTCCGGCTTCAGTACTGAGGACAGAGAAGGGAAGAGCTCAAGTACTATGATTCTATTTAGGAAGAAGGGAGGAAGGAGGATAGAAGTAGGAGGTGGATGGTAAGGAACAGATCAGAGGCAGGCAGGAAGAGAAAGTAAGGCAGAGAAATAGAGGAGAGGGAAAGGGGAGGGGTCTATGATGTCACAGGTCAAAAAAGAGCTAAGTGGGAAAGAAGCTGCTCTTGTTAGCCTCAGCAAGTTCCATCTTCCCCCACAGGAAATGGAATTATCAGAAGAAGAGCAAGTTCCTTCTGCATTGGTTCTAACTTGTTCAGGAAATAGGGGCAAAGAACTGTGAATACATGTAGCTATTTCCATGTAGAATATTTAAATTCTGTGTCTGAAATACTGTCTATGTGAGAGATGAGATGGGAATCTGCAACCAGACAGGAAAATCATGTAAAAAATTGTGGGCTACCAAAAGGGTCTTTATGTTGATAATGTAATTTTTAAATTGTTTGGCAAGCCAACCAATCTTTTTATTTATTTTTAACTTTTTGTGGTACTAGGGATTGAACCCAGGGGTACTCTACCACTAAGCGATAGCTACAGACATTTATTTAATTTTGAGACAGAATCTTGCTAAATTGCTGGTACTGGTCTCAAATTTGCAATCCTCCTACCTCAGCCTTCCAAATCTTTGGGATTAAAGCTGTGAGCCACTGTATTCAAGCAACAAATCATTTTTAAGCAATGATCATTCACCCCTCCTGTTCTGGATTCTGTTTCCTTGAGAATCTCATCTCTATCACCCTTTTTCTATTTCCTTCTATAATCCATTTTTTTCATAAAATTACAATAATTAATAAATTAATAACATAAATATGACTATCTATCTCATGTGAAAAAAAATACTCAGCCATTTCCCATATTTTCTGATTACACCAAATCTTGATAGCTCAGCACAAACTGAACTTCATATATGTGTTTGGACCTGTTTTCCCACTTCCTTATTCTTCCTGCAACAATACTGCACTACTGCTGCCTCTTACTCGAACCTTTCATGTATTGTCATATTAGTCTGAAGTGCCCTTCTATCCTCTTCCTTTAATAAATCACTGGATATCTTTAAAGGGGATTCTAACAGGTTAATCTCAAGTCTTAGTTACTTTATTGGTCTCTCCCTTTTCTTAACCCCAGGACATTTTTTTCCCCTTTGTTCTGTGGTAATGAATTGGCTATATGCCAAGCACTTTACTCAATTAACTCATTCTTTACAAAACAGCTCTGTGAGGTAAGTACTCTCATTTTCATCTGCTTCATAAAGAAACTGGAAAAGTAATCTGTCCAAATCCATAGACATATTAAGAGGCAGAGCCAAAACATTAATCTAGCATGCTGGCTCCAGACCCACCATCCTTACCACCATGCCACCTTTATAATATAGTTCTGTCCATGGTTATTTATAATTTGTCTATCTTCCCCACTAGTGACTATGGCCATTGATGGCAGACAGACCTTATTTTTCTTTGTTTTCCAAGCAGTAGTTATGTACAACAGTACATATGTGCCTATGTTGATTTTTTCTTAATTGAATTGGATGAAGAAGTATAGTTCTTTGTTGGCAAGACTGTACATATAGGAGAAAGAATTTAATTCTGCAATTAAGTATTCATGTGGGGTACCTGTTACAGGTAGACAATTCATAAACAGCAGATAAAAAATATCCAAACTCTATTGTTTAAGAAAAAAAATAGGACTTTTATTGATGTTTCTCAGGGTAATACGAATTGTTTTTTCTTACAAGGAGATATGAAACTGGAAAGACTTCATTAGACCTAAACATAAGAGAATCTTCAGAACATAAAACTGACAACATTCTAAAACCTGTCAAAATGAAATCTTTCTTGCTTTTAAGATGGTCATTCATAACCTTTTAAAATTTTGTTTTCCTACATTTACTTCTACTAGTTGGATGTCACTACTGATGAATGTTATTTTAGTATAACAATTCTACAAAGCCTGATTGAGTTACTGTACAGTGGAAAATTAAAGATTCATTCTAATTTCTTTGATCATCATCCAGATGAACAGATATTGTTTTGGTCCAAATGGATTCACTGGATTATTATCATAAAACAGGAATGTGACCCCCTCCTGGCTTCTTTTCATGGTGACAATATGAAGCTATTTTGTTTGTTCATTTTTTTGTGTGTATCTCATAAGCAAGTCTTAGTGCCCCCAATTAGCATCAGTCCTTTAAATGAAGGTTTGGTGGATGCTGCCCATTTCATCTGTAATTTTGAAAGACCATTTTTGAGCAGTCTCTTAATCCTATTGCATTTAGTAAATGTTCACAAACTCTGATAAAATAACATATAAAACAAAGATTTCAAACTAGAGGTGATTTCTGACACCTAGACTCTTTTAAATTTTGCAAGATCCTGTTAGATCACTTTGTGTGATTGCTTTGTGTGCCCTTGGACATGGTGCTGCACAGGCAATTGGATCACTGCTGTGTTTACTTCGTATGGAATATTTGTCTCTGATTACTCAGGCCTTATTACTTTGCTATTGTAGCATATTTCCTCCAAAAGGAAGAAACATAGCACATAAACGTGCAGAGACAAGCTTATATTGTCTTTTTCAAGAGCAGATCATTCTAAACTTGGAATGCTGCACTGCCACCTGGGGGATAAATTTTTAACAGTACATTCACTGTTGAGCTGAAATAGAGGGTAAGATTCCATAACATTCAGGAGAAATTGGGAGCAATGAGAATTTCTATAAGATATAGTGTTTTCTCTGCCATGCTTTGGGCTATTTCCCAAAATCAAAATATGTATATCTATAACTATTTCTCCCTTTAAAAATAGGATTCCATCACAATGACATGTCACTTTTCTTTACTGATTACATTTTATTTCCCTAATTCATAATTTTAATCTGAAGGAGTTTTAGAGATTGTTTAGTACAAGCCCTTCAATGCGAGATGATGAAATGGAGAACCCAATAATCCTATAGTTTGCCCTGTCATGTTAGTTATCATGGTACAGCCAAGAGATACAAGCTTCCTATATGGAAGTTGAATATCCATTTCTGCAAAACCCTGTTCCCATTAATATTACAACACAGATGATTTCAAACCTTGTAAATGGTCATTCACACAGCCTCACAAGAGTAACACACAGGTACGAGTAAATGGGCAATCGTATTGATTTTCAGATTCTATTACACATATTCCTTCAATAGAAGGTAAATAAACAAGCTATATAACATAGAAGACTAAGTGGTACTGATTGATTTTTGTGCTTAGAGATTAGTGTACTTATCCTTGATTAGTCTTTGGTGATTTATATCCCACAAAGCTGTTGTAACATTTAAAAATTTTAAAAGTAACTTTTAGTCCAAACATAATTACCATTATAATAAATAAGACTTAAAACACATTAATTTGACCTCTGCTTAATAGGATAACTAGTCATTTGGGTATGTAGGAAATAGAAATAAATCAGATTACCATGAAAATTGGCAGTATATGGTCAAGTAGTCTTAGTTTTTTTTTCCTAAAAATTTTAATGTATTTGTTATATGTAACCATTAATAACATTTCTCGGTTATTAATTTATTTGTTACCACTGTGTTATTTCTATTCAAAAAGGATTAGGCTATTTATTGGTATGAACTAGAATTAAGTCCTCCTCACCTGCACTAAACTGCACGTGAATAGGATCCCCTGATGTACAGGAATAGCTGAGGCTTCCTGGGAATCCTTTCATGAGTTCCTACCATTCACCCAATTCTTCAGGCAGAAGACACAGTATACTTCTCTCTCCACCCACACCTTTGGTAGTCTGCAAGCCAGATGACTGCATTACTTCAAAGTTGAAGTAATTAACTACAGGTATCATTTCTAGGGGACAATGACAGCATAATTATTATAGAAAGGTGTTGAAATAATGAGTTCTTGATCCATTGAGGTGGCACGAAGAATAGAATGTTTAGGAGAAATGAATAAACATCAGATTACAATGTTGTTAATAAAATAAATATAATAGAATAATTGACTTAAACTTGTAAAAATTGCTGAACAGAGCACAAATTAATTTTGTTGTCTTAAGCTATATGTTAGTATGCTATAACAGACATACACAAAATGATTTTAAAATAAGTTCATTGTGCTCATGTTGAATTTCAAATAGGAGGGAGAGGCTGAAGAACTGACCTACGTTTCTTCTATCTTGGTGTCCAGCCTTCTTCAGCAGAACATTATTTTGTGCAAGATGGGTACTTTACCTGCCATTACCATGCCTGTACTTAGTGGGATAAAGGGGAAAAGTGAGAGGAGGACACACCCCTTCTGTTAAAGGGCATGCAACAGAAGTTACATGTCTCACTTCAGGTGATATCACCCTGAGAACTTAATCATTCAGTCACTTCAGATACAAAAGAGAGACTAGAAAATGCAGGCTTTAGCTAGGTGACCATGTGCTTTACTAATATCCTCTTACTTATAATAAGGTATATTAGCTCAGGTAGTCTTAGATGCTTCTTAAAGGCAGGAGAGGAAGGGAGTCAGGGAGAGGGGGAGTCCCCAATGCAAAATGGGTCAAACACAATAAAAATGTCTTATCTATGTTTGGCATTCATCCAGAGACCTAAGGCTGATGTTGGCTCTGCCATCTTCACTACACTGATTCTATTGCTGGGGGTGACAGAAGTGTAATCCTCTCCTTTCCGTTGATGGAGAAGTGAGAAAAGACAATTGAGAAGATATTCATATATCTTAAACACATTGGCCAAAGAATGACAGATTTCATGTGTCACTTTCATGAACATCCACTGCAAGCAGTTATATGATCCCATCTAGATGCAAGAGGGGCTAGAAAATATACCCCTTGGAGGAGCATCCACTTC
This sequence comes from Marmota monax, assembly GCF_021218885.2. Taxonomy (NCBI): domain Eukaryota; kingdom Metazoa; phylum Chordata; class Mammalia; order Rodentia; family Sciuridae; genus Marmota; species Marmota monax. The sequence goes on from NW_026694096.1 coordinate 3,575,788, forward strand.
CTAGGATTAGCTCTGGGCTTAGAATGGGAGTAGGAATTTTGTGGAACAGAACAGAAAAGGAGAACAGATATTGAAGTCTACTTCAGTGTTTGCTATGGTTGCCCATTTAGGACACACTTTTCTTCTCATTCATAATTAAGACATACTCCTACTCTCCCACTCTCCAAGAGGGACAACCCCAAAGTCCTCCGGGATCTCTGAATAAACACCAAACATTGCTGAGAAATAAGTCTTTATTGCATTTGACCTATTTTTATATTTAAGGGACCTTTCTCTTTTGGTGTTTGGTTTGGTTTGGTACTAGAGATTGAATTCAGGGGCACTCAACCACTGAGCTACATCCCCAGCCCTTTTTATATTTTGTTTAGAGACAGGGTCTCCCTAAGTCACTTAGAGCCTTGCTAAGTTGCTGAGACTAGCTTTGAACTTGTGATTCTCCTGCTTCAGCCTCCCAAGCCGCTGGGGTGACAAGTGTGGGCCACTGTGCATAGCCGCTCTTTTTGTTTTTTAAGTAGCAGCTAGCAGTACCCTAGCTAGCTCAGGTCTTGCATCCTGCTTCAAGTCTAGCATTTTTAGATGATGTGCATTACTATCAAGACTGGAGATGGCTTGTTTTGAATTGGCAATCTATCAATCAGAATCAAGTTACTGTCCCCACACTTACCAACCTAATATACTATATCTGAATAGGAACTGGACAGAAGCAATAAAACTAAATTCTGAAGAGGGAAGAATAGAAATAGTACAGCAGTAACTGGACTCACTATAATGTCAGTGCAGTAATTTCCTGAGTTAAGCCATCTTGCAGTTGGTACATTGCCTTGGTCATTATCCCATAAACGTCTGACTTGGCCTTTAGGGAGCTTCTTGAATGCCCACTACCTCCATGGCCACATATGAAGACAATGGAGATTACTATATTGGAAGCTTCAAAATGTTAGCAGGCTGCTTCCTAATTCTCAGTTCAGGTTTAGAAAGACAACGTTTTCTTTAAGGGGTAAACTATGACAGACTTTTGCAATCCTGAACCACAATTTCTTTGGTAATGCAATTCAATCTAAAAATTTTGAGGCCCATGGACTCTGAGTTCATCAGTTCTGGCTGCACAGAAATAAAAACAAAGATCTCATCTGTTTATTGTTTTTTAGCCCGAAAACTCATCTTTCGTTTACTTTTTCTTGTACCCTGACAATCACCCTCTTGCTCAATTTAATAGTGATTACCTTAAGGAGAAATGAAACAATTAGCTTCAGTAGGAAGCTTAATCTAATGTGTCCCAGTAGGCTGACTCCCATTGTCTGGGAGTCTTAATGGTTTTGTCCAGTGTTATCTCCTACAAAGAATATTTCTTGATGTAGAATCTCATTTTATCTCTGCCTTGGTTGGGGCACAGAAAATTTTGTTTTCTGTCAGGACCAATTTATGAAGGCCTTGAATTATAAGACTCTCTCAGTCAATTTAAATCACTGGCTTACAAAAAAAAAAAAAAAAAACAACCAGAAAACCTACCCTTCCAGACCTACATTCTTTTCCTTTCTCCTTTCAAGTGATTCGTTCTAACTTGAGTTCATCTTTCTGGTAAAACTTTGCTAAATAAAAAAGAGATGAAAAGTTTAAAGCAAAACATAAAAACAGCCAGTAGGCAATAAGAATGTTAAAGTCGAAGGCTTGGTTGACAAATGGATTTATGTCTAAAGTGTCTCCAAGACAATTTTAGCAAATTTTCTACCACAATATACTCATTGTCAACAGCTTTGCAATTTAACATCTGTATCCTCACTTCCTGCCAGTGAGTCACTAAGCCAGTATAATATTTGTAAGTATTGCTCCTACTCAATTCAACCATGGTCATAGAGAATCCAAAGTAATAAAAGCCTGAGAGGGATGTTTATCTCTTAATTGGAAGTCAGCTAGGAAGTCCAGGGATGGGACAGAGGCTCCAGAATCATCAAGGTTCCAGTCTCTTTCAATCACCTTGTCTTGTCACTCTCAATATGTGATTTCTATTTAGTGATACCAGTAGCTACTCCAGTTCTTACCAAGATGCCTGGAAGTTAGAAGATAGAAGTCTCATCATTTCCTCTGAGAGACACAACCCTAAAGAAGCCCACACCTCCTTTCCTTATATTCCTTTCACCAGAATTAAGTCACATGGCCACACTGCTGGACAGTGATTGGGAAATGTAATTGAAGTGTCCTTGTCTGTCTGTCGTTTAAGAAGAGGATAGATCCTTGGAAAAATCCAGCAGTTTTTCTCATTCATTTGTGTGCGTCACTGAAAGAATAATTTAATAACACAAAACATACCCCTAACTACTTATAATACTCTGATGTTTTCTACTCAAGTCTATCCATCAGTTTTAAATTTATGAGTCTAGAAGGCCTGTTTAAGCACTATATTCTTCAGTCGAATTCTGCATTCGTAATTATTAAAGGGCTCAGGGACCGACCAGAGTGCAGAACAGTTTTAGGAACAAAATTCAAACATACTCCTAGACACAAGACAAAACAACAAAAATGGGAGAACAGGAAAACAAATGTCTACTAAAAACCTGTAACTAGAGACTAAGTCCTTTACAATTAGAGACAAAAAGCTTAAGGCTGCAGGGACCTGGAGGCGTTAACACTTAACTGTAAATGAGATTCAGTGGGTGTCACACCCTGCAGGGTAACTACAGTTTACTATGCTATTCAAAATAAATAATAATACCCCTATTACAGTACCTCAAATTCTCAGCATCTCTCTGAGCCTGCAGTCACATCATTTGGAGACTGCATTTATCCTCCTCACATGACTAGGACGCAGAAAACAGGTTCTTTTTTTAGCACTGGTCTGAGGGTGTGCTCCATATGGTTTCACAATAGAAAAAACTCCAGTGAGGATCTTTAAACAACAAATTATTTTCTTTTTAATTTTTAAAAAATATTTCAGATCTGGAATTACAGGAAATCTTGAGAAAAAGAACTCAAATTCTCACTGGATCAAAATTTCTACCGAGAAAAAGGTTTTATACATGTTCAAACAAAAAGAAGTATTTTAGAAATGTGGTTGGAGGCAATGTATTGAATTTTCAGAGATGGTGTTGAGGTGTTTTGCTTCTGGGGCTTTACAAATATATATCATTTAAATAAAATTCTTATAAAATAGCATACATCAGTGAGATTTTTAGTTATAGAATTAAGTGCACAAATTCAATATGTCATAAGCGTTTTCAAAGCAAATATAAAACAGCAAATCCACTTCGAAGTAATAAGGTGTTATTTTGTCCTTTGTGACAGTTAACAAAGAATCTCTGCTCCTTCTTCAGCAGCCTCCTCTGTAATGAGGAATCTATCTAACATATTTATCACTTTTCATTCTACTTCAGTTCATCCACACTCAGATGAATACTGGTCCAATCTCTCCAGTATTTTCACACAAAATAGTACAATAACCAGAAACAAATTTGCCATTGATGATTAGAAGATGCTATTTCATAAAGTACAGATTTTCTACTAACACATACTAAAAGACAAAGGGCAATTCCAAACAGATGGCGCTTGCATGATTATATTTTAGAGTTGTTTCTTTTATGTCCACCCCCTCATTATCCCTACCCATACTTCCCTTTGGCCATAGAGAAGAGTCTAGCAGACCTAGCTGTGTTGTTTGGCTCTCACAATCTGCACAGTGACCCACATCAGTCCCATCTATGCATGCAACCGTTTAGCTTCAAATCCCATCCCTCTTTTTCTTGTACTTGAAGCCTGAGCAATGTTCAATCAACCTAAACATTGTGTGGCTCTGGCTCAAACTTTTGTTCCTAGCATCTGCTTTATTTGGAATTAGTTTTCTTTTGGAATAATGTGTACTTCTGTGTGCTTCATTAAAATCTCATGTTTATCTAGAACTTGCATTTAACGTATCCATTTTAATTGCTGTTTTTGTATTTGCCCTTTCCTCTAGAGCACGAACACCTTAATATGCCTGCACCTAGCTCATCGTGTTTCCATCAGCATCTAGAACAGTTTCATACATAATAACCCCCAGGCTTCTTAGATAAATGCATAAAGACAGGAAGATGAAAGTGCTTATGACAACCAGAACACACAGTGCTGTGGAGCAAGAACAGAGGGGTGAGAAGAGTTCAGGGGCTTGGAGGTGGGGAGGGCTTAACAAACTGCGATACCGGACAGTCACCATTAAACATTCATTTCTTGTAATTCTGACTCCTGGGCATCTCTGAAACTTAAAGTTAATTTGGATGGAATTACAACTATATTTATAAAATACAGAAGTACTGAAATGGGTAAATATTTTCATTCTGTCAATTTACAAAGACTGTGATTTTTGCCTGAGCCAAGTATCAGGGATCTTTCAGTATCAGATTGTTTATTAAATCAAGGTTTGTAACCTTATTTTGGTGGTCTAGCAGCTGGAACATCTGGGACAGCTCACAGTGTAGTCTCTAGCATCTGTCTTTCAAACTATCCAAAAAAAAAAAAATATTTCAGAAGGAAGAAAGGAAAAAAAAAAAAAAACAGAATTGACTCTCCTGAAGCAGTGTGGAGAAGTCATCAGAACAGCACTCTGGGTCCGGCATGGTGGTGCATGCCTGTAATCCCAGTGGTTTTGGAGGCAGAGGCAGAAGGATTGCGAGTTCAAAGGCAGACTCAGCAATTTAGCAAGGCACTAAGCAACTCAGTGAGACCCTGTCTCTAAAAAAATATAAATAGGACTAGGGATGTGGCTCAGTGGTCAAGTGCCCCTGAGTTCAATCCCCAGTTCCTGCCTCCCCCCGCAAAAAAAAGAACAGCACTCTGTTCTAACAAAAAAAACCATAATATTTGCTTAAATAATGCATTTACTAATAAAATATAACATAATAAAGGAAAGTCAATCAATGTATTATTATTTGTTATTTTGGCAACCAAAGCACTTTCAAATTTTTTATTTCTTTCCATAGCTGCTTCTGCTTATTGTTTATACCTGATTTTCTTTAAAACAAGCTTTAATTCACAAGAGCAAAGATATTTGTCTGAAATAGCATGGGCCACAGCAAAATGCATTCAAATAGTTCTTATTTACCAACAAATAAAAACAAAAAGGAAGGAGAATAGAAAGTCTATGCTTTAGTCACACTTTTTTTTTTAAAGGCAAGCTAGTCCCTTTTTTTTTTTTTTTTTACCTTTATCTTATTTATTTTTATATGGTGCTGAGGATCAAACCCAGTGCCTTACACGTGCTAGGCAAGCACTCTACACTGAGCTACAACCCCAGCCCCTTTTAGTTACACTCTTCTCAGGAAGCTTTACCTGAGGTATTCTAACTCAGACTGATAAGTGGTATCATTCGACTCTTGTGCTTTCTCTAATATGTCTGAGTTGTTGTTGTTGTTGTTGTTTTCTCTTAGTATCAGGGAGGAACAATTTGAAGAAAACAAACAAAAACCATCACTAGAGAAAGAATGTGGACCTTGAACTTATTCCTTAAGGGGAGCCTGCAAAAATTGGTCCAGCAATAAAGCTATATTACATGGCATGAGGAATCCTGGGCATTTGATTTTGCTTCTAGCCAGTTGGCTTTGTCCTGTAACTTACATGATCCTAAACTATCCTACCAGGTGAACTTGGCGAGAAAACAAACCAGTGGCTATAATGTACTACTATAGGATTAATCAGGCAACATTTTTTTTTTTGCTTATTTATTCTCTTATTTATTCAGAAACTGAACTTACTGAGCTTGTGTCCAGCTCACAAATTTACTAGCCTTGGAGGCTACAGTTAATCCAGATAAATTGCCTGTTGTCCAGTAGGGGGAGACAAGCATGTAACTCAGGATAAGCAATCAATTTTTAAGCGCTTAGAGAGCAATGTCTCAGCCTATGTTAAGAGCACAAAGAATTCTGCCAGATTAGCCAGGAATGGCTTCATAGAATGGGCTATACATAAAGAAATGTAGAAATGTCAGAGAGAAGCAAGAGATGGGATTAGAAAATAGAAAGGGAAGTTTGAGAAATCAGAGGTATTTTAGATGGTTGGAAGATGCAAGAGTTTAGATTTATAAGGAGTTAAGGTAGGAAAGATGTATGGATTACTATCACAGATGCCTTCCTGTAAGCACACTGAGCATTAGAATGTGATCTTGAAATTAGTAAAGAGCCTGAAAATAATTTCTAATAGGTAAGATAGGAAGACTAGTCAGAGAACTATTCCATTAGTCCACAAGAAAGATAGAGAAGGATTGAATGAACCAGGAATTATAGAATTGTTAGAAGGTGGTAAAACAAAGATATTTTACTGAGACATATCTATATAACTCTAGCTTTGTCCCTGGCAAATAGAAATCACTAGATATGTATTTGACTGTATTTGTTTTTATATTTGCTATCTGTGAGCAGACTACTTTTAGTAAAGTAGTGGGCTCAGGAGAATCCCCTTTATGTTTAAGGAATGGAGATGATCTTCTCTTTCCAGCAATAAAACATCAATACTGGACCTAGGCCTCAGCATGAGGAGCTCATGCCTGAGTCCAGCACGGTGAAGGGCTTAAAATAACCCTTCTCTGGCTCCACTCTTCTTACCAGGGTAAGGAATATGGGTCCCTGGAGACTTCTCTTCTGATAGATCATGTTTCTGGTGCACTGGAAGCCCACATTCCCTTCCCATAGTCTGGTCCAGGGCTTGCCTGCTGTTCACACTCCTAGACCTGAGGAGTAGCTATGAATAGTTTTTTTTTTTTTTGTTGTTGTTGTTGTTGTTTTTATAGGATCAGAGACAGAGCTTAGGTGAATGGATAAAGTGTCCCCATGAAAATGGGAGAATTCTCTGTTATGGGATGGACAAATGGTGGTTAGGTAAGGGAGCAAGCTGCAGGCCAGGTGCCCTGGGGCTAGGGACCAGTTTTCCTAGTATCATGGTGTTCTAGCACAGATACATGAAGAGTCCAAGGATTCTAAATTCAGAACTTTCATATCATTATGAAGGTTTAATTGTCAAGATTGGAAGACAGAACATATTTTAATATGTAAAATGAATCACACACAACTTTCCTATATGCATATATGAATATTTGAGCAGTATAGCTCCATATCATGTTCAACCACAAGAATGGGATCAAAATTGTAATGAGTTGCACCCCATGTATGTGTGTTAAAATATACCATACTGTCATGTGTGTCTAAAAACAACCAATAAAATAAGTAAATAAAAATTAAAAATTCACAATGTAAAAAAAATAAACAGAAAATTAAGAGATTTGAGAGATATATTGAGAACTCTTTCAATTCTAAGAGGAGAATAAAAGGAAAGAAAAGAAGTAAAATTTTTGAAGAAATAATATATGAGAAGCTGTAGAATTTCTTGAACTACTAAGAGAGAGAACTACTGGGTGTAGGGAGTTCAACAAACTCAAAGCTGGACACAAAAAATTAATCCAAACCCAAACACCTAAAAGTAAAATTTCAGACCCAATAAGGGGAAAATATTTTCAAAGCAATTACCAGGAAAACTTACAATGTGTACATAGGAATAAAAATGGAACTGACAGGAGGTTTGGCCATAGCAACAGAGGAAGCCAAAAGATGGTGGAACAGTATTGTCAACTTTCTGGGGAAAACAAAATAAAATTCAGCCCAGAATTGAGTATAAAGATAAAAATCTTTCAAGAGGTAGGGCAAAAAAAAAAAATGACATTTTTCAGATGAAGGTTGTTGGTGTAACACAAGTAAAACCTAATTACAAGAACTTACTTTGAGAAGTAATCAAATCCAGAAAGAAATATTTTAGAATCTAACATTTCATTTTGGAAGAAAGAAAATGATAACCAAGGGGAAATTTACACAAACATCCACAGTAAAAATTGACATTTATCATCAGAAGAAGAATAAGGAAGGAAGGAGAAGAAGAAAAAGAAATTTGGGGAATACTAAGAACTGGATTGTATCCCTCCAGCACTCACTCATTCACAGGTTAAAATCCTAACCCTTGTGGCCATTTGAAGATACTTCTACAGAGATAAGCAAATTAAAGCAAGGTCCCTAAGGTGGGATCTAACCCAGTCAGACTGTATCTTTGTAAGAAGGGGAAATTGAGGCATAGAACTTTGAAAAGGGAAGGAGTGGAACAGTGCTTCCCTCACACCCCTCAGCAGAAACTAATCATGCCAACATCTTGATTTTGGACTCCAAGCTTCCAAAACTTTGAAACAGTAAATTTAAACCACTAAGATTTTTTTTTTTTTTTTTAAAGAAAGTTAGAATTAGGAGCTGGAGTTGTGGCTCACCAGTAGAGCGTTTGCCTGGCACGTGTGAGGCACTGGGTTCAATCCTCAGCACCACATAAAATTCATAAATACATACACACACAAATAAATGTATTAAAAAAGAAAGAAACTTAGAATTATAATTTTGAAATGAACATGTAAGACTGGGAAACTGTAAGATTTTCTAAAATCCTTGTTGTAGTCAGTTTTTTCACTGCTGTGACCAAAAGACCTGACAAGAACAATTTAGAGGAGAAAAGGTCTATTTGGAGGTTCATGGTTTTAGGGGAGTCAGTCCATAGATGGCCAGCTCCATTCCTCAGGGCTCTAGATGAGGCAGAACATCATGGTGGAAAAGTGCAGTGGAAGGAACTGGCTCACATGATGATCAGCAAGCAGAGAGAGAGACTCCACTCACCAGATACAAAATATATACCCCAAAGGCACGCCCCCAGTGACCCACCTTCTCCAGCCATACCTTACCTGTCTTTAGTCACCACCCAGTTAACCCCATCAAAGGAGCAACTCACTGACTGAATTAACCATAATCCAATCATTTCCCCTCTGAATGTTCTTGCATTGTCTCACACAGGAGCTTTGGGGGGACACCTCACATTCAAACCATAACAGCTCTTTTCTTGTTCAAGAATATCAGAGATATTACTTCTTATGTTAAGTAGAAATGAAAAAAATCTCCAATAAATTATAAGAATAAAAAGTATGCTTCCTAATTCAATGGAAGGGGAATAAAATTTATTCCTAAATTCTTGATTTTAAAAACAATGCAATAAATAAGGAAGACAAATCTAAGAAAAACGAACAACTAAGTACAGAGTGAGATGGTAGAATAAATAAATTAACTTAAATTCAATAGTTGAAAGGAACTGATAGATTAGATAATAAAGCAAAATCTAGAAGTATCTAAAATACATATGAAATAAAGGGTATATTTACACATTCCGAGGGGTCTAAAATTTCTAACAAACAGTTTGGAAATTAATTATAGAAAAATTTTAGAAAAGGTTTAACAAGTAAAATATATTTTTGCTACCGTGTCTTTAAAATGCCAGGCATATTTTTATAAACTATATTTTAACATCAATTAAGCAATACATTTTCTGTGCCAGTGAATGATATTTGTTTAACAGGTAATTAGGAAGAAAATATTGGCTCTGTTTTCCTTCATAATAATTGAAAAACATCTGCAGTTTTTAAATAGGAAATTGACTTCCCTAAGTTAAAACACTGAGGGTCCATAAGACAAAAAACTAGATACTTTCTTAACAATATTTTTCTACCCTAACTATAAATGAATAAGGTATTGCTCTTATAAGAGGAGATAACTTCTCAGACAACTTTGAGATTAAAAAAAGTATTCTTGGGTCTGGGGTTGTAGCTCAGTGGAAGAGCACTTGCCTAGCATGTAAGGCACTGAGTTCAATTCTCAGCACCATATACAAATAAATAAAAATAAAGGTCCATCAACAACTAAAAAATAGTTTTTTTAAAAAAAGTATTCTTATAGTATTTGTCTAGATACTGCAAAATGAAATAAAATTTTAATTAGGAATATCTAAAATACATAGTTTGATTTTTATTTAAATTGTGTTCTAGGCCATTGGAAAATTAATAGTAATTAGCTACAGCTTGACAGAAAAATGACAATAACTCATCTCGATAGCAAAGAATAAGTCACTCTGAGTGAAAAGTTGTAATTTTAAGAAGAGAAAATAACATTTTTAGACTTCTAGAAAAACTTTCATTATCAATGGGTATTTTCAGGATAATCACATCTGTTTCCCAAAATTATTTTAAATTATTAAACACAATTTTCTATATTTTAATATGTAATGCATACTATGTAAGCAATACATTAAGAAGGGCTAAAATAAACGCAGAAATTCTAGGAGTATTTGATTGTCTAATATTGAAAGTCACAGTTTCAGATTGGACTTCATTATGTTGTAACAGGAAAATCTGAGGGTAGAGATAAATGATCTCCTGCATTTTAAATGTTTGTGGTATGATTTAATTAGTCCCCCTTGCCATCATGGTTATTTTGAAACATAGATCCTTGGTTCTGGTGTGAAAGAGGCTAACCTGTGATTTTATGATGTGTAGCAAGGTCCCTGGCCTTTACCCATCAGATACCTACATCCTCCTCCCCTTTCTTTCCCTACCCCCAAGTTGTGATAACCAAATGTGTCCATAGACATTGCCAAATGTCCTGTATGGGCCAAAATCACCTTTGGTTGAGAATCACTGATTTAATTTTAGTTTTTCTTGCTATTTTGTTATTGTTGTTTTTGCTTTTGGCAATAGTTCTTCAATAACCTAATTTTATTTTATTTTAGATGATGAATATGCCTAAGGCGTAACCCAGAAAACTTCATCTAATAACAATGACTGGCACTTGAATGGAGCAGTGAGTCTATATAAAGCACATCTTTTACAGGATATTTATAAAGTAGAATGAAACATTTTTAGTTCTCTAATATGATATTAGAGAAGCTCATTAGCATTCTTCTTGGCTAGCTCTATGTATTAGTTAGGGAACTTGGTCACAAATATAATTTCAGTGCAAATTTAAAGAACGAGGAGTTGGAGGATATCTTGTGTACATCTTGACAGCTGGGCTATCTTGGATTAGTGGGAAAAGGCCCCAAAACATTCTTGATTACCTTATTGCTGGTTGTATGCCTACCTTTATCTCTTATTTTAAACATTTTTTATTAAAAAAATCAATCATATATAAAATTAAAAGGAATCATGTACTAAATACCAATGCATTTAGGACTGAACTTCATCAATTATAATTTTCTGTCATTTTGTTTGATCTCTTCTTAGTTCATTCTACTTCATGTTATTGTAGCACATAGAAACAAATCCTAGACATTACATTCAATAGTAAATAATTCTGTATATACAGCTAAGAATACTTGTCTCTTTGTAATGTAACCATAAAGACATTGCCACATGTAAATTCAAAATAAAAAATAATTTATTAAAATTATTAAACATCCTGTCAATGTTCAAGTGTCCTAAATGTACTTTCATAGTTGATTTGTTTAGAGTCCTAACAAGTTCAACACTTAGTATTTTGTTGATGTGTTACTTGAATCTGAATCAGCCTATAAAAATACCTCATCTTCTTCTTGTTCTGATCCCCTTGCTTTGTCAAAAAAAAAAAGTTATTTGTCCTATGAAAATGTCTAAAGTATGCATTTGACTGATTGTATCACTTTATCATTTGATATTCTGTTCCTATGAATTTTTTATATTTGGAATTTATGCTTACATGCTGATGAGACTCAGGTTCAGATTTGTGACAAGAAAATTTCATATCTTGCATTGTATAGATCTCATCGCATCACATAAATAGGTTAAAAAAGGTCAGAGGACTGGAGTTGTAGAGCACTTGCCTCACAAGTGTGAGGCACTGGGTTAGATTCTAGCTCAACATAAAAACAAATAAAGGCATTGAGTCCACATACAACTAAAAAAAATTGAAAAAAAAAAAGTCAGATAATTCCTTTTTTCTGACATTAAGTTATCTCTGCTTCTCCTTCTTTATTAAATGTCTATTTGTGCAGTAGTATGTGCTTGGCATTATGTAACTTCAATGTGTGCAAATATACCTTGTTGAAAATTAGCTTTCTTTAAAATTACAGCATATTATCAATGTTATTCTTTTCTTGAAAGGATTCTAAATCATGTTTGAGCAACAGCTGCATCATTGGAATGGGTGGATAACTTCCCAAATATTATTCAAAGAGGCAAAAACTCATTCAGATGTTTAATTGCTAGTAAATTTGTTTAAAACAAAGGTGTCATGACCTTCTAATCACATGATAAAGTAGGAGACAACACTAATAATTATGAGCTTCTGGATGTAAGCAGGGTTTTAAACCTTACTAAGCAGTTTTATTCATCATCCCATTCAGTTCTCAAGACAGATGAAAGATGATGGGGGCAAGCCAGCTCATGCGTCCAGGATGGATGTGAAGCTGGGCTCCTACCTCAGAGCCCATCTGTTGTCCTCCCACAGAAGGGGCTTGGCAGTTGCTAATGCCATAGTTTCTTTAATGAATGCAGTGTTTCTATCAGAAACTGCTTACTTGAATTTAATAATCAACTTTACGAAAATAAAAGTGACAGTGGTTTCTCAGTGGTTGATATTACTAAAATAGGCAAAAAAAATATCAGAATGCACAGGTTAGAAATTACTGTAGAGATCATGCATATCACATTATGGAAGAGGACACTAAAATCAAATGTAAGAAACATAAAAAAAAAGAGGCAATCATCTCTGGGTGCTATTTTCATTAATTTATAGATATAATTCTAATTTATAATCAATGATTTATAAATAAAAATATTATTACCTGTGAATAAAAATTTAGCCTTATTCAATAGTGCATTAAACAGAGATATTAAAAATTCAAAATTACATCTCTGTGAGGAAAAAGTTGACAGAAGGCCTGTCAGTGAGATGTATGCACTAATTCCTAGCCAGGCTGTTTCAAAGTCAGAAAACAAGTAAAAAATAAATCAAACATATGGATGCCATGAACAGAGGAAAGATTATTTAACTTCATTATATTAAATATAACTTTATCAATTCTGGTTTGATAAATACTTAAGAGTCTTGTACATGCAAGGGGCTAACTTGGTGCTTTAGAAGGCATAGGTATGGATTAGAGGTAGTCTGCTTAAGCATGCTAGTTAGTGAGAAATGCAATAAGCAATTGTTTTAAAAATAAAGCTGGGAGGCTGAGGCAGCTCCAGTGCCCTGAGATGCTAGCTAGCAAAGGAAAACCCAATTCAGTGTAAAGGTAAAGCAAGATTAGGTTTATCCAACCAGAAACTGCTAACTTCTAAGCACACTTCACTGGAATAATTCAAATAATGCTACTGCTACCTTGGATCAGTGTTCACCTTACAGAAGCCTCCCCACTCCACCCCCACCTCTTCCTTAGAGCCCCAAAGTATCTGTAGCCTGCAGCTGCTTGATTCATCAATCCATGTCTGCTCGAACATAGTCTTTAAAATTTTGATGTGACCAAGATAATTGAAATAAACTATTGGGAAAAAAAAGAAGAATTTTATAAGGGCTATAAAAATGCTACAGGTTAAAAAAAAAAGTATGGAAAACTAGTTCCAAAAAGAGAGAAAGACTTTATGAAGCAGGTAGCAAAAGGAGACTAGGATTCAGGCCTCTAGGCAGAGAAAATAGAATGAATAAAACAGAAGTTTAAAAAGAGTTGCCATCATCGAGGAAGAACCATGATATCATAGTTTGAGGACAGAGTACCATAGAGGAAGAACAGTGTCAAGAGGTGAAAGTCCAGGGAGGTGAAATCAGAAGGGTTTTAAATTCCATGGTAGAGAACATTATACCATCAAAGAATTTTTTTGGTGGAGTCATACAAATGCTCCTTGGCTTAGATGGAGTGGAAACCAATAAACCCATAATAAGTTGAAATTATGATAAATTGAGAATGCATTTAACCAATTGAACATTTTACCTTGGCAACACAATTTATTGTCAAGTTTTGGCTGTAGACTCTTGACTGACAGCTGACTGGGAGCTGTGACTTAGTGTCCCTGCCTAGGATCACTAAAATATCCTAGCACATATTGCTAGCCCAGCAAAAAGTCAAAATTCCAAATTTAAAGTATGGTTTCAACTGAGTGTGTATCACATTTGCACCATCATAGAGTCAAAAATTTGTAAGTCAAACCACTGTACCTAGAACCCTGAGCATATGCTCATTACAATGATGTCAAAAGATTCTTCTAGCAACTGTATACAGATAAGCCAGAAGGGAAAGAGTAGACACTGTTAATTGGACAATAAAACAATCTCTGAAGTAGGAAATGAAAGCAGGATTAGAAAGACAAAAGAGGGAAAGACACAAAGGACTAGGCCAAGGTGCTATAAGGGCTGATATCACCTGTTGCGTCAATTTGCTGTTTAATCTCTTCAGTTAATCAGGCTTTTTGTGTTTATACTTATATCTGTATTTCTAAATAAAGTAATTTCAAATCACTAAAAATCATCTCTACTATGGCATAGCTATGTACTATTTCATTTTTCCTGCCATAGAGTGGTACTTAACAATGTCTAACAACATACAAGTACTAAATGAGTTGCTTTTCTGTTTTGTTTTTCAGTACTAGAGATTGAACCCAGGAGTGTTCTACCTCTGAGCTACATCGTCAGTCATTTTTATTTAATTTAATTAATTTATTTATTTTTAAATTTGGAGACGGGGTCTCACTAAGTTATCCAGGCTAACCTTGAACTTGGGATCCTCCTGCCTCAACCTCTCCTGTAGCTGGAATTACACACATGCCCTGTCACATCAGTCCAGCTAATGTTTTTCTTTCTTCTTCTTTTTAAAGGTCAAGTTCAAAAAAATTATAATCTGCATACAACATAAAATACAGAATGGAATGGCACAGTGGCATTCATTTGCCTTTGTTTTAGATGTTAGTGACCCAGCTAAGAAACAACTGAACACCACAGCCATGAAAAAGCCTACCTGCATGTTATTTTATGGAACCACTCAATGTTCATATATAAAATATATGGTTATAAATAATATATGAAAATTTATCCTTAGAGGTCAACTGGAAAATGTTTCTAACATGAAAAAAGGAGGAAGAATCACCCAGAATTTAAATGTAATACATGGGTGAAACATTGAAGAAATCACATCAATTTTCTACCATCTAGAAAGAATATGTGTATGTTTGTGTGTATCCGTGTATAAATATTTGAGAGGAAATAGAGTAGTTTATATTTCTCCATATGACAGAGATGTAGGCACTGTTGATAAGAGAGAAGACCTCAATAAATTATGTAGTACCAGGAGTTTGGACCTTCATTTTCATTGTATATGCTATTTCTGACCAGTTTGATTCGATATCCTGGTGCAAGGCATTGTAACAAATAGAATGCTTGTTAGCTTCTAGTCCTGAGTTCATGAGGTCCACCATGAGGCAGACCAGCATAGTCCCAGGACAGTTCTTGTCTCCCTTTTGTGTTCTTCATTGTTGCCTTTAATTATTCCTTTAAAATGGGAATCATATATTATCGATAAGTCAATATTTACCTATAAATCATTTTTTTCTTTCATATTTAGATGTAGTCAACCCTTTCCAAATCAGATTTGAAGCCTATGTCTAACCAGTGATGTAGGCAGGGTCTTGGTGGAATTGTTGCATATGAATACAAAAAGACAAGGGTTGACATTCCGTTTCAATCATCTTATATACTATGCCTGGACCAACCTGGGAGGAACCACAGCTATTCTTTCATTCATTCAACAAGTTAATATCTCCTGAATGCTAATTTGATTCCAAATGCTAATGTAGTTCCTGAATATACCTTGTGAATGATTCCCTTTTCCTCGTGGAGAAAATATTCCAAGTGTTGATAAGTTTTATGGGAAAACAGTAAAGAGAACAGAGTGTTGGGGGAGATGATAGGAAAGCTTTATTGTTAAAGGGCAGTCAGCAAAGGCCTTGTTGGAAAATTGACATTTGAGCAAGTCCTGAAGGAAAGGAAGGATTGAATCACATGATAATGGAGGGAAAGAGAATTCCAGATCAAGGAAAGGGTGAGACAAAGGCTCCGAGAAGGAAGCATGTTTGGCTTTTCTGAGGAGCAGTAAGGAGAAGGGGTAAAGGAGAGTCCATGAGGGACAGTGTGATTTGTACTGGGATCTTAACTTATAATGACACCAAGTGATAAAACACACAGTTGGTAAGAGAAGACCTGTGAAGGTAGCTCAGTGGTAGATTGCTTGCTTAGCCCAGAGTTCTATCCTCAGTACTGCAAAAACATAAATAAATAAAATAAAATAAAATGCAGTCACTAAAAGAAGGGTGTGTGTCAATCTGTCACTACCCAGGGCCATAAACGTAGCAAAGAATTACAAGCTAAAAATACTGACTTTTCACTTTGGCCTGCAGTGCCCAACGAGTAACTAAAATCAGGATTAACCTTAGAATCTCCGCCTTCTTTTTTTTTTTTTTTGGTACTGGGGATTAAACTCAGAAGCACTCGACCACTGAGCCACATCCTCAGCCCTATTTTTTGTATTTTATTTAGAGAAAGGGTCTCACTGAGTTGCTTACTTTTGCTCATTTTTGCTGAGGCTGACTTTGAACTTGTGCTCCTCCTGCCTTAGCCTCCCAAACTGCTGGGATTACAGGAGTGAGCCGTGGTACCTGGCTCTGCCTTAATTTTTTATTCCTGCTCAGCTCTGCACATAGGCATGTTAATCATTTAAGGAGCATTCCTCTAAAAACTGGTAATACTGGGGGTTTTTTTAGCCCTATTACTTACTTTTACCCCCTTCAATACTGAGGATGCCAAGGAAAGACTAATTAAAGTATTTTCAGAATTTGCAGGGACATTCAACTGCTGGCTTTTACAACATCCTTCCAAAAGAAGGGCACCTCAAAGTCCCCATTCATTGCCCTACACTTTCCAGGAACAGCAGAGCCTCAGAAATAGATCACCCCACAATGAGACTGTTCCTCAAAGAGGGAGCGATCATCTCTTTGGAACCAGGTCACAGATCTGATAGATAAACATCCTGTGCATCAAATGGAGACTGGCCCTCAAGTGATAAGGACTTCTCGGGAGTCACCTTGCTGAATTGGAACTGAGATGATAATCAACAAGACCAGTTTGAACAAGACTGCTTAATTATTCATACCTCTTGTTCCCTGTCCCAATTCTTCCTCTATTTGAACTTAGAACTAATGTCAGTGCCCCAAGACAGGGCTAAGATACTTGATCTCACCTTGCCTTCCCAATGTGGCCCTATTGATTAAAGTTCCTTTCCTGATTTCACCATCATTTTTTCTGTTTGGTTGGTGGGATGACTGGGAAGTTGGTGGTATCCCCAGAGTCTGACCTCTGGACTAGGACTCTGGTAACAGAAGCACCAGGTATGGTCAAGTAGCAGAAAGTGGGGCAGGGGGTATTACCCACAGATTTTATTATGATTTCCACAATAAAGACAAAGCAGGACAGGGTAAACAGTTTAGCACTGGCTAATTTGAAGAATTCCGGTGGGCTTTGGGGTATAGAGCTGTCCTTCATTCTCTGGTACCTGGTCCTGGGTTGATTTAGGACAATAGCAATATTAGCTTGGAATGTGAGAGTTGGATAAGGCAGTAGTTAGGGAATGGACTCCAGGATTGGTTGGAGGGTCTATAAGGTGATTTTCACATGCCATGAAAGTCAATCACAGGAGAAATGTAAACAGCTTTGGCCCTTAATTGATCCATGTGATTAATGGATACCAAATAGGCAAAGACAAGCTCTATGGAAACAGTTAAACCCAGGGGTGGGATACAGGGCTAGGAAAGATAAAAGGGGCAAATGATGGATGTGAGTATCAGTAGGCCATATTTTGGATTGTACTCTAAGTGAGACCAGAAAGCAGAGAAGTGACATAAAATGGCTTGTATTTAAAGAGATCTTTGATAGAAGTAGACTGAGGAAAGAGAGGAGAATATCAGCAGTTTGGTTTTTTGATCATTAAATTTGAACTATCTGTTAAACATCTAGAAACAGATGCTGAAAAAGCAAATAGGGTATATGAAACTGTTCCTGACTATAGATTTGGGAATCTTTGTTGTTCTTCAGATGGTAGTTAAGGTCCTGAGATTAGATGAGATCTTTTAGAGTGGGCTAGAGAACAGGTGTGAAGGCTGAGCTCTGTGACATGGCAGCACTGAGAGATGAGGGTAATGAGGAGAAGCCAATAAAACCAACTCAGAAGTAGGAGTCGGTGAGAAGAGAGGGGAGCTATACATAGTGCTTTGGAAGCTGTGGGAAATTTGTTTTGAGAAGGAGGGATTAGTTGTGTCAAGTGCTGTTGATGGTTTTAATAAGATGAGGTCTGCAAACTGACTTGATTTAGCAATTTGAAAATCTTTGGTAACATGGATAAGATCTGCTTTAGTAGAGTTACATGGATGAAAATGAATTGGAGAATATTCAAAGGAAAATGGAAGGAGAGAAATGGGAGAGAGAGAATATAGTCCAACATTTCAAAGGGTTTTGTTATACAGGTGAGCAGAGAACTGTGGTATCTGGAAATAAGTGTCAGCTCAAGGAAGTTTTGGTTTGTTTTTTTGTTTTGTTTTGTTTTTTGTTTTGCAACAGGCTAAAATCAAGATAAGAAAGGGCAGATGTGGTGGTGCATGCCTATTATCCCAGGGTTTGGGAAGCTCAGGCAGGAGGATCAAAAGTTCAAGGTTGCCTCAACAATTTAGAGAGGCCTAAGCGACTTAGTGAGACACTGACTCACTAAGGGGATGTGGATCAGTGGTAAAACCCCTGGGTTCAATTTCTGGTACAAAAAAAAAAAAAAAAAAGAGCAGGCATAAAGACCTTGGATTAAGTATTGGAGAAAGGAAAAGAAGCTAATGAGGCAAAACACAAAGTGGAAGAGAGAAGGGTGAGAGAGACAGGAAGGAAGTCCTAGGTTGGGGAGCCAGGTTGGAGCCAGGTAGTGCATATCCTTATAAGTCTTTTCTGAATTTTGATTTTTATTCTAAGACATATAGAGAACCACCAAAGTCTTTGAAGGAAATAGGTGGCATGATCACATTTGTAATGCAAAAAGCATCTCAGGACTAAGGCAGTCTCTCACCTTGAAGCTCACTACATAAAGAGCACTCATCTCCCTCCACATGCAGTGAGCTAGGTATGTCGTTTAAAGGAGCCTCAGATAATCCAACACGCATGATCAAAGTGCTGTAGGTATTTAAAGACTAAAAGGATGAACACATGAAAGGAAGCTGGAGAGATAAGACAGATTTAGTCCATAGTTTAATTCTTCCTCCTTGTAATTCTATATCCCACAAACTCAGTATCTCAATATTTGTCTCACCAGTAAATTCTATTCCTAAATCCTCCTTCACTTATCCTTTCCCAAATCCAATGCTGGTTTCTTCTATTTGCTCACCTAATCTTAACTATGTGAGAAATAGAAAGTCCAGCGGTTCCTTTTCAGAATATAACATTTAACCTTAAATATAAAATTGTCATGTAAGAAAGGCAGCCTAGAGGGGAAATGGAGCAGAATGGAAAATTATACAATAGCACCACAGCCTATGGATGCGGCAGATCCAAAGAGCCCCTTGACAAACAGGAGCTGGGGGAGGGTTCCACCTAACCAACAAAGATAGAAAGCTCTCTGCTAAAAATTAGTACCTTAGGTAAAAAACGAAAGAGCTACATATATGTCAGAATGCCTTCACCCCAAGAAGACTTTCCCGATTCAAGAAAACAAAGGGAATTGGAAACAACTAAAGGTATGATTATTTAAATAACCCAATTCACCAATCACTTAGATTATAATCCCAAGCTCCTCCTAATGGAACAAGGGGCAGTCCGGTGTTAGGGATAAAAGCAGGCGAACTAACCACTTGCTTGCCAGACTGCTCTAAGCACGCCCCTCTGCAGAAGTAAAGTTTGCCTTGCCAAGCCATTTCTGCATGATTCCTCGCGGCACCCTAGTATTTTAAACAACTACTATCTTTACTTCAATGTTCCCAAGTCAGTAAGTCATTATGCTTTCTTCCCTCCCATAACAGACACACTGCCCATCAACCAGTACTGTATATCCTCACTTATCAATTAGCAAGAATCATGAAGCTTTTCTTTTAATACAGGCAGACATCACAGAGTATAATGAGCTTTTACTTGGGTTCTTAGGAGGAGGTGCTATAAACACTAAGGGAAAAGAAAGGAAAGTGTTAAAATTGTTTTAAAATTATAATTTCAATGAAATTTTCTATATGTCCTATTAAAATACATGTATCATTATCTAAACATAACAATTTTGTGAGTTTTAAGGTATTTTCAGTGTGAGTAAAGAAAATAACTTCATTTAGACTTTGTTCACTTCTTACATAATGTTTGTGGACTCACATATATTATATAGGTATGATTTTTAAATGAGAGACCTTATCATAGTAGTGATGAAAATCAATAGAAATGAAGGAATAGCACTATTACAAAAGTTCCTCTGGATCATCCTTGGGATTTGCCTCATTGCTCTGCTTCGAGGAAAAATTCAGTCAATTGGTGCAAGGGGTCTCTTGAGTTGATTCTGTCAGTTATTTCTCATGTGTAATCCTCAATATTTACTAGTCAATGCCATTTTAACAATTAAATTTTATTAAAGGAGTGTAAGAGATTTGCCCTGGGCAAAAAAAAGGAAGAACTTGTACATACATAGTTATAGAAACAAAAATTGTTTTGCTCTTTATGTGTGTACCAAATGAATATAAATGCAATGTATAAGGTAGGAAAAAGAGTCTCAGTTGCTTAAACAATATCAACTTTCTCCTCTACCCTATTCTTCTTTGCTAATAGATCCTATACTACACTCCAGAGTCTAAAAATATCAGATAGACACTTATTATCTCCTAAATAGAATATAGCCATATGAGTCAACATTCATTGATGGGACTCAAAGTTTGCTGATAGGCTTCTAAGAAAGATTTTCATCCTTTGATTTTTTTTTTTTTTTTTTTTTTTTTTGTGGTGGTGCTGAGCATTGAATCCAGGGCCTTGTATATGCGAGGCAAGCACTTTGCCAACTGAGCTATATCCCCAGCCCAAGATTTTCATCCTTTGTAAAAATATTTTTGAAGCTATGGTAGTCATATCTTGACCATAAGGAAACAAACCTAAAGATGAAAGCTAGTACAATGAAATGTAGAGCTGAAAGAGGGAAAGAGTTTGGATTTTTTATGTCAAAGACTGAGCCAACCTGAAAACTATTCTACATTTAGAGTTGTTCTTTTATGTTTCCCCCAAGATACGATATCTTTATTTAGGGATAATGAACTAACTTAATCTCTAACGAAAAAAAAAAAAATCTGAGTGATAATTACCAGTGGAAAGGCATCTCTGGATGCTTTTAAAATAATCTATCTTGATTATTTAGACTGCTAATATTAAAAAATGTGGACTTTATGGATAAATAAAGCATGGCCCACTACAAAATGTAATATTAGCTATATAATTAACATTGTATAAAATGAGTTCTATGGCCATAATGGCTCTCAATGTGTCATCAATGCCCTATAGGTATTGCTTAGACACTTGATATATTATATCTGATATAAATTATATATTATAAATTATATATTATATCAAGATGTACTGTAAGGAAAGACCATGTTTTTCATCTCAGAATCTATATCTTACCTGTTTCATTTGAATTCATAGTAAAGTTTAATATTGGGTCAGTTATCTAGATTTGTGAATAGGATTTGACAAGACAACACTTACTGATGTCTCAGTGCCATGCCTTATAACTTTTGTTTACTTATGAAAGATACAAAATGATAGCTCAAGCAGAACAGTATTTTTAGAAGATACTTAAGAAGAAAGATTTAATGTCTTCTTTCTTCTATCTAATGTATATGGGTTATTCCTAACAAAAAGCCAGGAATCTTTACTTATTTTAAACTACAGTTTGAGTTCTGAAAAATACAAATGTGCATGTCTCCAGAAATACTGCATTTTGAGCTGAGAATGGTGAGTGGTTGTCTGGTTCAAGAAGGAGAGGATGCTTACTCTAGAGGGAAGAATATGTGCCTATGTATTTGAATGCCTTATTGTACAGACTAATATTTCCCATCTTAAATCCTTTCGTTTCTTCTTACACAGCAATAAGATTTTAGGTTGAGCACAGAGATATACAACTTAAAACTTCCATTTAAGATTTTCTAACTTCTCCTAAAACCTAAAAGGTTTGACATAGTGATTAGGTTCTGACCAATGAAATATGAATAAGGTTTTCATGTTTAATGTCCAAACCATGGCCAGAAAGGAATGGAATGAGCCATCTGTTTTCTATTTCTATTTCTATTTTCCTTTCCTTTGACCATCAAAAGCCATAGTGTACCATGAAATGGAAACTTGTTGAAGAAGAAAGAGCAACAAAAGAGAATGCCCTTAGATATTTGATAATTATGGAATTAGCATGCTAGCTTAGACCAAATACCTAGATGTTCACATGAAAGAGAAAAATCCCTTTTGATCAAGCAACTATTATCTTTACCCTCTGCCACTGAGTTGAACCAATATTCAAACTAAATATGTACAAAATGATTTGGTATTCTCCCTCTCTTTCTATATATACATACATGTTTATTTGGTCCTTTAAATATATTGTTTTTATTTATTTTCCTCCCCTTCCCTCTTTAAATATCTTAATGTGTTCAACTAAAAGTATTATTACTATGTAAAAAAGGGAGAGAAGATATTGGGGAATATCTAGCATCATATGTTATATTGGATTATTTTGTTAAATGAAAAAATTCAGTCGACACTGAGCTTAAAATGTTATTTAACAAATTGTATTTCTCAATTATCACCATCCACAGATTTTCCTCACCTGTTATTTTAAGAAAATGTTAGCATTTGCCTAAAGTTCTTAATATAAACCCTTTTTTGCACCATGAGCTTTCCCAAAATAATCAGGTAGTTTTAAACTTGTTCCTAGAAAATCATTTTTGTTGGAAGGAAGTCAGTTCAGAAACTCCTACATTTATAAACTTTTAAATCAAAAAGTTTTGTGCATATAAACAAGCTGAGCTCAGGGGCAAAAGTAACCTAACTACCACCTTTACAAGTATTTGGAAGATTTGTATAAGGTCGTTTTATTTTTCTCCACCTTAATTTTCTTTTCTTTTCTTTCTTTTTTTTTTTTTTTTGGCACTATTTTCTTGTTTGTTGTTGGTTTGAAGGTGTTTTATGAGTTTGTGTTCACTATCACCTGAAAAATGCAAAATCAGTGACACTTCAGAAAAGACCAGGACAAGAAGACTTCTGATTTGAAATGAAAATAAGAATGAAAAAAATTTTTTCACTTTGTGAGGAAATAATGTTACACATGCATATAGAATTAACAGTAGGGAGTATTGTATTACAGAAGAAGAGTAAACCATGCAATGTGTGGAAAGAGCTGTGTGCCCTTACAATATAAAATAACCATGTGATGAGAAAAGTGAGATATTGTAAAACCAGATCCGTAGACTGCATGGTAAGAGCCACTGTTCACAAATTTTGCTGTGTTGAGACCAGAGGGAAGACATTAAGAACACTGATGCCTGTTTACAGTTCCTTAGAGATTTTTAATTAGTCCATGATGTAGCATGTGGCCTAGATACCTCAATTTTAAAATCTCACTAATTCTGATGTGCAGCCAAAGTGAAGGATTACTAGCCTAAGGTATCCGCATCATGCCACATGCCAATCAGTTTGATGTTGATGTAGGAGAAGGCTAGAAATTCTTTCAAACCTTAAATTTAAGTGTGAAGAAGGTCTAATTATTTAAAAAAAAAAAAAAAAGAAAAAGAAAAAGTCTAGGCCACAGAGGGTCAGAGCATATTACTCTTTCTGTAAAGATAGATAGCTCCTATGATTCTATAACACCAGCTGACAGAACTTCCTCTAGTGATGGAAATGTAATATATCTGTGTGGTCCCATAATTACCACCTTCCAATTCTGGCACGCATTTGAGATGTGGCTAGTGAAACTGAGGGAATGAAAGTCTAGCATAATCTTAATAAATAAATTCATCTTAGATCAATACTATAATTAAATTTTAACTTATGTTTAAATGTAGATAGTCATAAACAGAAATCTCATTGGATAACGGAGCCCCCAAATTCATCACAGAAAGCAAGAGGGAGCATTACTTGATTCCACAGCTTTTCAGTTTTGAAAAAAGTGGATCATCCATTTTCAGTAAACATGCTAGATACAACACATATTTGCAAGAAAAGAAGTATACAAATTTTTTAGTTTCAAAAAAATACATGTATACTCTTAAACTTGCAGAAATAAATCTTAATTTGCCCTTTGTAAATCTTGAAACTCTGAACAGATTTTTAACCAAATTTCAGAACAAAAAATATGATTTTACATAGGTTCTTTAGGTAATTTTGATAGATCAACTATGTGATCACTATATAAAAGTGGTAATATGCTCCATATCTAAAATTCATATGAAAACACACAAAGAGGAATGGGGGGAAAGACTAGAAGTTCATTGGATTAGACAAAAGGGAATGAAAGGGGGGATGGGAATAGTAAAGACAGTAGAATGAATCAGACATAAATTTCCTATGTTCCTATATGAATACACGACCAGTGAAATTCCACATCATGTACAACCACAAGAACGGGATCCTAATTAGAATACTTTATACTCCATGTATGTATAATATGTCAAAATACACTGTACTTCCATGTATATCTAAAAAGAACAATTTTTTAAAGAGAGGCATAAAGTGTAGACCTGTACCAATAAAAAAAGCATACCATCCTTTTTCATTTGTATGCTAATAATCAGGATTTTTGCTTTCTATAGACTAGACACTATTTTAACAGCACATTTTATCCTTTATGATCATCCTTTTGGGTTGGTACAACCATCCACATGATACAGATATGAGGAAACTGATGCTCACTGCATTTAATTTCCTCAATTTCACCCAACTTATAAATGTTAAAGCAGAATACTTCATTACTATTGCTACAGAGCTGGGGTCTTAAGAGAAATTGAGGCAGTGTGAAGACATGCCCTTTAAACCCGGATACTTGCTATCAAGTCAGAAAGAGTTCAGACATGTTGCTCAGAGTAACAGGTATGAGTGTATTAAAGGGATAAAAAAGGGAAAAGGGAGAGAGAGAGAGAGAGAGAGGGAGAGACCTTTCAGAGGAGATAGGGCCAATGTGCCTCTCCTGCACTCCAGTTTTATGGGGATCCCAGAGAAGTTTCCAGAGAGTCCCACTCAGGTTCACTTCTGAGGACATCAGACTTTCAAGTCCCCATTGTCATGGCAACTCTAGGTCACCTTGGCCTATGCTGACCAGTTCTAATTGGATTCTTTTTTGGAGGCGACAGGTACTGAGGATTGAACTCAGGGGCACCCCACTACTGAGCCAATCCCCAGCCCTATTTTGTATTTTATTTAGAGACAGGGTCTCACTGAATTGCTTAGCACCTCGCTTTTGCTGAGGCTGGCTTTGAACTCGGGATCCTCCTGAGCCTCTGGGATTACAGGTGTGTGCCACCACCAAGCCCAGCTCTAATTAGATTCTTAACCATACATTCTTACAGATTCTAGGTTGAGGAGAAACTATCCTTATCTCCCAGAGTTTCAGGATCCAGTCACAAGTCTCCTGGGTTCCTCCCATGGACATTATCTCAGGCCTGCATTTCTCCAGCAATAAACAGTTAATTTGCTGAGGAATGTGACATATCCTGTCCACTTAGGCCAGGCAAGGCTGCAGGTAAATTGCTTCTTGGAAATAAAAGTATGTGGGTGTCAGCATAGTGGGCCCATTTTATAGAATTATTCTCTTAATCTCATGTTCCCACCATCCTCATCTGCCTGTTCCCCAACACTAATTATTGACCACCTCTTTATATTGACCAAATAGGCATGTTTAGCAATGTTATTTTAATTGGTTTTTCATATTCCAATACCACTCCTGAAATAAATAGTCCATCAACAGAAAACAAGGCTTCACCCTCTGTACAAGGTGTTACCTAGTTGTGTACCTATGAATTCATTTTCATACTAGCCCTCTTGTATTTCTATAGTTCTGGTTCTCCAACAGTAGCTTCAACAAAACCAAATTCCAGAAGCCACAGTAACTAAAATGTTTTACTATTCAGAGATAAGAACAATTGATTGTTTTCAATTGCTTCCCGAAGTTTTGCCAAGGTAGCAAGGACAAAAGTGGGATAATGATTATCACCCAGGCTTTTTGTTTTGTAACTATTCATTAAGTAAGGATAATTTAGCCCAAACAGAGCTTCAAAAAGAACTCTGGCTGATTTGTACATTTCTTTGCGCATTCACCAAGTGACAATGGCATTTAAAGTCTAAATTTACCATAAAAAGATACCACAGGATTTTGAAACAGCAAAGCCATTTCTGGCTTTGGAAGTGCAACTATGAAGAGACAAAATAAGGAGACAAAATAAGGAGCTCTCATAAGGTGTCTAAAAATGCGACACCACATGCTGAACATCTATCGTAAGCTGTCTCCAAGAAGCTTGATGTATGTTTAAAATGCATGACACTGACACACTGGGGCCTTTTTCAGAATGTATTACTTGATTTTATGTATTTTACTGTAGACTGCACTAAAAAAATATTGAACTAACCAAATTACTATCATTAGTTCTTGCAAGTTTATTCTCCAAATGCTTTGGAGATGATTATCACCAGGGCCTCATTTTCTAGACCAAAGGTGCCATTTTCAAAATGTTGAAATGAGACAGTATGTTGGAAAACTCCATCTTATCCATAAATGCCGCCTTTGTTTTTGGTTTACATAAATGTGTATGTTCCTAACAGTATTTTAATCTTAAAAAAAAAAAAAAAACTAAGAAGTCATCTAAAATAAAATCAACCTTCAGTTACTAACCGATGCTATATATTGAATTTCACTATGTGCCAGACACTATGTGTAGCACTGTATCTCATTTAATATTCTCAGCTCTATAAAAAGTAATTATTTCCATAGTTTGCCTATGAGAAAACAGGCTGAGAGGTATCTTCCCCAAGCATCACAGCTAATTAGGGAAGATTCCTGGTAGTGAAGTTATACCATCAACCAATCTCTTCTACTTCCTGAGGTACACATGAATAGTTTTTCTTTGTCTGAAAATAACTACCGTGACTTTTACTAAAAATGGCTAATTCTAAGAAACCAGGGAAAGCAGTCAAGCAATCTACTGTGAAGATGGCCTTATTTTCCTTCAGATCCTCCAGATTTATCAGACAGAAACCATATTTTTTTTCCATTTTTCGATCACATTGGAGTCTTTCTTATTTTCCTACTGTCAAGAGTTAAGTGAAATAATAAATTCTTGAACTCGAATGCATCATATTGTGTTTTTATCCCATAGTGTGAATTAACACTTTTCTTACTGAGAACTCAAACTGAGTAGGAAGGAACTCTCACGTTGTTACAGGACAATGGAGATGTAGTAAAGGAAGTTTAGAAGAGGAAACAAAAACATTAGATATTGGAAGAAAATATGGGCACATACATATAGGCTTGGAGTAGAGAAGGCCTTCCAAATTATAATCCATTCAATGACTTTTATGACACTAAATTAAGCATTTAAATTTTATAAATGCAGCTTCATATGCAGATATATATAAAGATACATAGATATGTAAAACTTTTTCATGATTAAACAAATGATAAGAAAAAACAAATTACAAAAAACACTTTCAAGTCGAACATATCACAGAAAGTAAACATAAGAAGCTCCTAGAAATTAAGAGGTTTAAAAAACCAAGACCCAGTGAAATCACAGGCAAAGAATATAGTATTTATAGGCTGAAGGGGGAAAACTTTTCTTAAATATATGCTAGCACAATCGAAATAAAAGATTAGCAAACTAAAAACTATATAAAGATCAAATTTTTAACCTCTTAAGTAAAAAATATAAAATTCACAAAAATTTCTGTTAGCTAGTTTTTGAGGAAATATTCCCGTAATATATTGCTAGTGAGAGTACATGGTGCAACCTCAAAGAGGCAGTCTATAGGATTCTTAAAGTGGCAGTGCATTTACTGCTCAATCATTAATTCCCATTCGAATTCATTCTGACCATTTACACACAAGTATACAATTATTATTATTATTCACTGCAACATTTTACTGTAATGACAAAAGAAGAAATAACATCAACATTCACCAATAGGTGCATACACCATAATTGAATTACTGTCCTGTAGATTAATTTTTTTTTTTACATTTTTTCCCCAAAATTATACTTCTTAGTCTAAACTGGCCTGTGACCACAAGGAACCCGAGAGTAAACAAGACCCAGATGGAGATGCAAAAGGTCTCCTAGGAAATATCAGAACAGAACTAGGATGAGCTCCCTGCTCTAGAGATAATCTGGCACTGAGCAATCACAAGTCAGAGGGAGGGAAGCAAACTTGAGTCAGGTCCCAGGCAATAATTACTGTTCAAGGGAGATGTAACTCTAAGAAAAGAGGATTGAGGTCACGGCATTAGGAGAAGAAACAGATGGAAGAACCATTTGAATCATATCCAGGTGTTTTGGAATCAGTAAGAGAGAAGAGAAAGAGAAAACTGCCTCAGAGCATTTTGCTGAGAAATTGGCCTCAGATAAATTTGGGAGTAACATCAGAGACCTGAGCAGATAAGAAAAACTCCAGGCAGAGGTGGTGAAAGAGTAAACAAGCTAATGCCTTCTTCCTTCTTATCTTCAATCTCAGCAGGGTAGATTTAATAAGCTGCTGCCTGGTAGAAATGCCCACTTCTACTTTGCCCTCCAGACACTTCTGCCACTGGTCTTAACACTGAACAAGAACATATCTGAACTTGATTCATTAATAATTAGAAACCTCTTTACAGATCAAATAAAGAAGCTATACCCTCACCTGCCAGATAGCACAGCTTCAGATCTTGGCTAACCATCACATCGGGTAAGACAGACACTAACACACAATAAATGCTTTAATAAATTACGAGTTTGTATTCTGCTCTTGAAGTCACATGAAACATATTTGGAGAAAAAAAGAGTAAAGACAAAGATAAGTATTACTTGTATTTCTGTATGTGGCAAGCAAACTCTCAGTACATTAATGACATTTTCTCTTAATAGTCTCATAAACATTAAAAGTTAGGCCTTATTATCCTCTATCCTAGAGATGAGGAAATTGAGACTTGGAAAGGTTCTAAAGACTTACCCAGGATTACAAAGAGGCAGAGATGAAATTCAAATACCAATTTGTCTGATTCTAAAATTCCTGCTCCCTTTAAACATATTGCATTTTCTCTGTGCCAAATGTTAAAAATAGGTTTTACTCTATTGGCAAAATAACAGGTTAGTCTACCATTGTTTCATGGATGCTGGCAGAACACATGAGACTCCTGGGTCAGAGATAAGGACAGCCTATTACTCAGAAATGGCAATAGCCAGAATATCATCATTTGTTGGTATCAGTTTCTCAAGCCTCAAATCTTGCAGGATGACATAAAGAGGGGAAGATGATTCATCGGGATTGGGCTGTGTTACAGGGGAAGAATCTTATGTTTAAATAATTCAAATTTTTTATGATATAAAATTTTTTATAAGCATGACTGTTTTTTTTTTTTGCCCTGAAAATAGACATGGTTTTTAATACTGACAAGTGTGTTTTTATTATACTAAGCAGAAAAAGGCACTACCCCTGTCTTTTAAGAATGTTTGCTATAATAGACTATCCTTGAAAAGATTATCTGGAACAAAGGCCATCAGCACTTCTGTTCACAAGATGCATAGAAATGAAAGAGGCCTGTGGAGAATTGTCCCTTAATACCAAACCAACAATCACAGTATAAAATTGCTTAACAATTTGAATTTATAACCATCTGCAATTCCTTCAACTGAGTATCTGTACATAACTTTTCTAGTAAATTTACTTGTATTTGGATATGATCATCTTTATAATAATCTAACAGACATAGAATTATCCCATGGATAATTTTTATTTCTTTAATTACTGGAAAGCAATCATTTCCATGCAATTATTTTTAATATTTGTTTTGCTGCTTTTGAAAATAGTTTTATTATTTGCTTGCTTTTTGCTTTTCTTTCTCTCTTTTCCTCCCTCCCTCTCTTCTTTCTTTCTGTATTGGGGTCCAAACCCAGGAGCCCCACAATGCTAGATAAGCATGCAACTCTCTACCATGCTTTTGCATGTTTATATATCAGGATTTCAAAATGTATCTTGTAGTTGTGTGAACACTTTATATAACAAGGATATTAACTGTCTCTATGCAGCATAAGTAGTTTTTCCATAAAATATAGTATCTTTATTTTATTATATCTCATTAAAAGGATATAGGTTTTTGAAAGGTATAATATTTGATCATCACTTTCCTTTATAATTTCTTGTACAACTTCATAAATAAGAATACTACCTCTTATTTGGTATTGATAGGAAAAATAAATGAAATCAGAATTTAGTACCTAAAATTTAAGTTTATGTTAAATTGCTTCTATATCAATATGGAATTTAAGTTTATTAAACTTATAGACCTAAAAGAAACTTCCACCTCAAAATATATATTCCCTTGAGATAACTATAATATACAGATTATATATATATACATATATATAAACACACGCAAATATATATATATTTTTTTTGATGTATGTTATCTGAGTTGATCCCCAGAAAAAAATCTTGTAAAATATACAGAATAAATGTCTTAGAAAAGATATTCATTCATCACTTTGCCTTATCAACTTTTAATATATAATCCCTAAAATGATAATGTTTACCCAATGATGGACTAACTTTTTCTTGAATACCTGAAAGATGTGTTATTGATCATTCTCTTCAGTGAACTATTCTATCTTAGGACAAGACAGATATGTTACAAAATTCTCTTATAAGTCTAAATCTGTCTTTCTTTAATGTCCTATTTATATCCTTCAAGACATGGAAAGTTAGTTTAGTCTTTTATCCCTGAAAGAATGAAGAAAATATTTTTGTTATTAACTTGCTAAATCTTTTCTACAACATAAATGTGCCTATTGCTTTCAATGCTGTCTGTAAGTCTGCTTACCCTGTGATTTACTACATAATCAAACATAAGAAATTAAAACTCCAGTCAGAAACCAAGCAATGAAAATAGCAAGCAACCATGCCCACCCAGGTTTAAGATATTGTACTCATATGAATTTGGAAGTCAGTCTCTCACGCCTTTCTCTGTTTCTCTTTATTTTGGTTTAGGTTTTGTTTTGACCAACTGTTTGTTCTGAGCCCTATTTCAATATGACACTATCCTTTTTTTTTCTTTTATTGTGAGGGGAAGAGGTATGATGTTAGGAGAAATAATTAAAGTCTTTTGATTTGTTGGATTCAGCCCAAAAGACTGTAAAGGCTTTTAGACATCTTGATATAAAAATAAACTGCATTTTTAAATTCTGATCTTTTTTCATCATGAATTTTGTAAACATTCTTATATAAATTCTCTTTGGTGAATATAGTACCAGGTAGTGCAGACTTTCTACTCCACAACTAGTCACTTCCTTTCTGATTAGCAAGGGTTGGAATTTTTAACCACTTACTAAGTTACTTCATTTTGCTAAGGTTCAAAGCTTAAACATGAGGTTTTTATGATACATTTCTTCTTAAATGTCCTACTGTTGCCTAAAGCTCAGTCCTTGTCTTGATGCCAATCCAATAACAAGGACATGGTTTTGAGAAAAAGGAAAAAGATGGTTTATTGTTTTGCTTGCAAAGGAGAAGCACAGGGGACTCCAGTCCCAAAGGCTGTGATTCTGGCCATTAGCAGGAACAGAGATCAGGAAAGAGAAGATCAGGGAAAAGAAGATGAGGGAAGAGAAAGTCAGGGAGAAGAAGGTTGGGTGGGGTGGGAGAGTAAGCTTCAAGGCAACAAGAGATATAGTCAAAGCATCAAGTGAACCCCTGTTACATTACTACTGTTTAGATGTGCTAGTTTTGCCGTACTTCCATTAGCTACAGTACAGAAATGTAATAAAATAATTAGTAATAAAGTTAGCCATTAAAGTCAGCATTAGAATACTGAATCTTATTCCAGTTATATTGCCATTTATCTAGGCAATTGTCAATAAATCAAAAAGATGGGAGAAAATGAACAGTAATCAGATAGTCTAGATATTGTCACTGTAAGGTCCTTGCTTAGCATCTGGGCAGCCATCTTAAGTGACAGCCGCCATTTTCCCACCAGTACCAACCCAACCCTCCACCTACTGCATTCTTTCTGGCCTGGGTGTATGACCATTCACTCATACCAACCTCACCCTTAAATTGGTGGGCATTAGGACCTGCCCAGCTCTGATCCCTGAGCCTGGCCCATAAAAGCCCCAAAATCCAAGCCTGTCTTGCCTCTCTCCACTATGGAGGGATGTGCCTTTATTTGTCAGCTCTCTTGTATATCTCTGCCTGATCTCCTCTTTCATTTCGTGTTTGCCCATCTCTGGTTCCCCGATTTCCTTTCAGTCACAACCAGTCTGAGTCAATTATTTAGAAATTTCTTAGAGCTGTATTAAAAACAACCGAATAAATTTGCAAAGAATCACTCCAACTGTACACAAGAAGGTAGGTTGAATTGTTCTCTGTGCATAACTTTGGTTATATACAAAACATGAACTTTCCTTCTCTGTGATAAATAAAATAGTTTTACAAGTGCTAAGTTTAATTTCTAAATATTTAAAGTTTCAGGAGGCAATATTTTAGCCACAGAAATCTGATGTACTACATAATTTTGTACTACATAATTTGAATCTCAGCACATTAAGAATACCTAAATTATAATTTATCAAAAACTAGTGGAACTGGGACTTCACGATACATGGGCTTTAGCTATTCACAAATGACTTGCCTCAAATTACTAGTCAATTTGTCAAGCAGTATAAAAAGCATCAAAACTAATTTTTTTTTTAATTTACTGGAACCTTCTTTTTTAAAAATAAATATTTTGGAGCTAAATTAATTGACCATTTCATGAAAAATTGTCTATTATATTAATATAATTACTTTTTTAAAATCTTTATGTGTTAGAGATTAACAAAATGAGGTTTAGTAATTAAATCTAATACATCTAGTAATAAGTATTTGTGATTTTTCTCAAAGAATTCCTATCTCCAGTTATTAATATAAGATGAAATTACTTAAAGGACAAGTATGTTACCTTGCCAAAAATCAACCTTTATACAATAATATAAGGATGTAATTTGTTCTGTTTGAAATTTTACTTACTCATGAGCAAATTACAAATAATTTTATTAGAAGGCCTTTTGAGTGTTTGGTCATTTGGATTATTTTAAGAGTCTTGCCATGTTTATAAAGTTGTTTGTTATAGAGCTTACAGAATTTGAACTGTAAGAATTGAACTAAATTCATTCTGAACCTGACAATGCTATTAAGTTACATAAGACCTTACCAAAGCATGGACTGTTAGAATAGATAGAATGTTATAGAAAATACAAAATTAAACTGAATGCAAAAATTATGTAGATGAAGAATATCCACTGTAAGGAGATTTCCATAAAATTCTAAGATTCATCTTCATTAGATATGTTAGTCCACATTTTGTCACTTTGACCAAAATATCAGATAAGACCAACTGAGAGAAGGAAGAGTTTATTTTGGGCTCACAGTTTCAAAATTTCAGTCCAAGATTGGTCAACTCCATGGCTCTGGGCCTGAGGCAGAACAACATGGCGGAAGGGCATGGCAGAGGAAAGCTGATCAGTTCATGGCAACCAAGAATTAGCAATAGGAAGGGTTCAGGGACAAATAAAGTCACCAAGGTCATGCTCCCATTGACCTACTTCTTCCTGCCACACCCACTTGCCTACAATTACCACCTAGTTGTCCATTCCACTATCAATAGATGAATCCACTAAACAGATTAATTCACTGATTAGGTCAGAGTTCTAATCATTGCCTAAATCCCCACCTCTGAAACTTGATACTTTGGGATTCATGCTTCCAATACATGGGGAGACATCCAGATACAATCCACAACACCTAGCCCAGGGCATGGCTCCTAGTAGCAATTAAAAATAATAAAAATTATATAAATTATACACACATACACACACACAAAACACACACACACACACAGATATTTCTCTGTGAAAGTTATCCACTTTTTTTCATCCTATCATAGTGTCAGACCAGAAAAGAATTCCATGTATTTGAGGATGGTAATCATGTTGCCCATCTACAGGCTAAATGCCAATATTCTAACCTTTCCTAGGAAGGCTTACTTCTTAGTCCTTTATTCATTGTGTCACTGTCACTTTTGTCTTGATGCTGTTTAGTTTCTTAGCAGTTTTTTTGAAATGTAATGATCAGATATGCACAAAAACTGTAGTGTAAATGTTTCATGAAAATTAGGATGAAAAGATTATTTTCCAACCTCTACATGTGATATTTAAGAATATTTAATTCACTAGATTTGTAGGAATGGTTAGTGGTTAAATCCAGCATCACAATAATAACATATTTACCTCATGGTCTACAAATATGCTCTATTCTTCCTTTATGTATTCCTTGTTACTATAAATAATCATTTTTACTATTAATAATTGATCATTGATATTTCTTCCCATTGTGAATTCTATTGCATTTGTGCGACTTTATCATTTTATTACTTATAAATATGATAACTGGATTTTCATTCATATGACCAAGTCACTGACAAAAATACTAACTAGGAGCTGGCATAGTGGTGAACACCTATAACCCCAGAAACTGGGGAGACTGAGACAGGAAGATCACAAATTTGACAACAACCTCATCAATTTAACGAGGAGCTAAGTAACTTAGTGAAACTGTCTCAAAATAAAAAATAATAATAACAAAAAAAATGAAAAGGACTGGGGATATAACTTAGTGGTAAAGCACCCCTGAATTAAGTTCCCAGCACCAAAGGAGGGGGGACTAAATAGGGAAATGTTCAATAAATGACCAACTAAAATGATAATTACTTCTTGAGTGTACACATATGAACCACTCAAAGACTGCATTCAACTTCAGATAAACTGTGCTTTCAGCAAATCAGGTATATTTTTCTCATCCACTAATAAACATTTGTTTTAGTCCATTACTCTCCAACAGAATACTTGAGACTGGTGATGATAAATAAAAGATGTTTATATTTTACTCACAATTTTGGTGGCCAGAGAGGGTTCCACTCTGCCTCATAATAAGGCGGACAGCATCATATGGCAGAGCACATGTGAGTGGAATGAGTGCCTGCAGCAAAGACAAAATACAAGGAGTGACCTTGCTTCATAACAACCCAACATAGTAGCAACTAACCCAGTCCTACAAGAGTGAGAACTCACTCAGGAGAGCTGATATTAATGTATTCATGAGTGAGGATTCAGGGCCCAGGACTCAAACACCTCTCCCTACAAGCACTGCTTAACCGGGACTAAACTGCAACATGAATTTTGGTGGTGACAAGCTGTATTCAAACCATAGCAGCTTGGGAAGGGAACAGAGAACAAATTAAGATTGGCATAGTCATTGTACAATGCCAGACTCCTACCTGGTTTCTGGTCTCCCCACCCCCACATCCTTAGTTGGGTCCATTATCTTAATGACTGATGTATAGCTGTCCTATACCCAGAAAAAGAGCAATAGGTGCAAATAACCTTTTAAATGATGCTTTTTCACATAAACCCCACCCAAAAGGCATCATCTTAAACTTAATGGTCGGAACTGTATCAGATAAAATTCCATAGTTAAAAAGCAACCCTAGGAGGCAAATATTTGAACTGGGCACATTGCCAACCATAACAAATATTGGATATGTTAATAAAGAAAAGGGGGAAATTTAGCTATAAGTAGACAATTTATCATATCTGCCATGTTTTATGCAGGCAGAATCCAGATTATCATTTCTACATTATGGACAAGAACTTTCCCTTTGGACAGAATAAATCAACATTTTTTCCCCATTACTTGGCATAACTCTGTCTTTACTAATCATGATACTTTGTAACACAGATCTAGGTAAACAGTGAATGTTTGATGATCAACTTTAGTGTTTATGTAGAGTTATAATTTCTGAAATTTCTGGTTCTACTCTTTATGAAAAAGTCTGCAATATTTTCCCTTAACCAGCCCTCTGGGGATATGAGGCTGTGCTATCAAGAAACATGTAGAAAAAAGTATGATTTTGAACAGCTTGGGCCCCTACTCCTGAAAATAATATTCACAGTTCCAAATTTCCCTAGGAGGAAATTCAGAGAAAATGGTGGGCATGGATTTATTAGGTTTCCAGTTAGTTGTATCTATTTAAATCAGCCACAACTGCCCCTGTAGACGCTAAGCACTTTCAGTGCGCAAGACTATTCAGAGATACATTTTTTACACATTTTTTGTAGGTGGTTTACATTGACCACACAGTCATTATTCAAGAGAGAACACTAAGCTTTTCTTTTCTCTTTTGGTTTAACTATTTAATCCACTTCCAAATCTAGCGGACTATGGAGCAAATTTACCTACTGAGAATTTTCTACTCCAGAACTCTCTGACAATCTAATAACACCTAAGAAGCATGGAGATATTCTGGCCATTTCATTATGTTTATGGAATTACATATTTTTTATTATCATTTATAAATATGATAGTTGGATTTCGATTAATTTGACCATAAAGCTAGGCAGGAAAATAGATAAGAATCCCATTCATCTCAGCAAGCCATGGTGGAAAACATTCTTGCTTTGAGATTAAATATGGCTTGGGTTGAATTCTCTATTTTTGTTACTG
The DNA here is from genome assembly GCF_021218885.2 of Marmota monax. Lineage (NCBI taxonomy): Eukaryota > Metazoa > Chordata > Mammalia > Rodentia > Sciuridae > Marmota > Marmota monax. Next base: position 3,612,420 of record NW_026694096.1, read on the forward strand.
TGTGATCCTCGTTAAGTCATTGAAACTCTCAGATCCTGTTTCCTTACCTGGGAATTTGGTTTATGATCTCTCTTTGTATGG